>NC_091835.1:39950780-40586916 GCF_037783145.1 Equus przewalskii | reverse complement strand
GTTGAGGTGGGAATCAGGGAAGGATAGAGATATATCCTGCAGGATATCACTTCCAGCTCAACCCACTCGCCAGAAACTGATCTCGGTCTGAAAAGAGTAGATGCAAAGGCTTTTGAGTTCCTTTAATGTCCGGGGGAAACTTTCCATATTTTCTGCCAGGCCTACTTCTTAGCATGTAATGTACAAATCAATTTAATACAATCAAATTAATACCACATATTTTCCAGAAGGAAGGATGGTCATAGTTTTATTTTTTCCTGCTCTAATCAGATCAAATCTGTGATAATTTCCTTTAATTCTGGTGTTTCCTTTTTAGAAGACCGTAGACAAATGAGATCAGAGACTAACGACCAGGAGTCATCTAGTCATTAATTTATTTATCAACATTTTCATTACTGCCAGTGTAACAGACGCCGTGTTTGGTGCTGGAGAAATTTGAGAGCACAAAATAGGGAAAAAACTCA
Source organism: Equus przewalskii (assembly GCF_037783145.1). NCBI lineage: Eukaryota > Metazoa > Chordata > Mammalia > Perissodactyla > Equidae > Equus > Equus przewalskii. The sequence continues at coordinate 40,586,452 of NC_091835.1, read as the reverse complement.
CACTTTTTTTGGGGTAGTGAAGAAACTGGAAAGTAAAACAATAGCTACTTTTGACATCTGAAGAGAGAAGAAGGACCTAATTTCATAGATGTGGCTCCCAAGAATAAAACTGAGGCAAACAAGTTGAAATGACAACAAGGCATATTTTAGCTCTTGGAAGGAATAATTGTCCAAGGATGAACTATTCGTTTCAAGGTAGCGAGTTCTCTACCACTAGGGCTGTCCGGCCACTTGACAGGCATGCTATATAATGAAAAAAAAAATACTCTTATATTTAAAAAAAACACATTGGGTGTCTGATTGAGCTGGATACAATTTAATATACCTTGAAGCCTTGAGATTACCTGATTCTATAACATTTCATGCCAAATGTAAAGGCAAGAAAGTCAAAATATTTTAATAATATGAAACAGAATTATAACCCTGTTTAATAAAAAAGTCCCTATAATTATAACCTTACAATTCTATTAGATCTCACCTTAGCAGAGGCCTGGTCCCTCCCTGGGACCCACTGTGCCGATTACCTCACAACACTCAGGGGGTGAGAAAGAGTAACACGACTTCAAGGGAAATCAAATTGCTCATATATTTCAATATAGAAGTCACCAGACAGCCACTTGTTCACTGACTCTGGGGGAAACTGAGGCATATAAAAGTGGTGCCATGACCTTTGGAAGAACATCTGAAGCAGTGCCTATAATTTTAAGTGGTTAGCTACAAAACAAAGCTTCTAGAAGAAGCTGGTCACTTCTGCCCCTTTAATACCTTGCCTCCTAAGTCCAGCTCTCCTCAGAGAATTCAGAGATTCTATTCTGCACTGTTGGAAGTCGATTCTGCCACTTTGCTGAAGTAGGAAATATTCTCAGATTGTGGCTGATGCAAACACAATTCCCCCTGCTTCCACTGGCAGGTGATTTACTGGGTTATTGTCTCATTTGAATTCTATTGTTTGTTGGTGTTATTTGCCTAGAGTTTTTCATGAGCTTCTTGCTTCCCAAGCTTCTGACCATTGTGTTTGGGTCACGCTTCATTGCACAGGACTTGCCAAGGAAATTTAGTTTCCAGAAAAACAAAACGTTCTCTAATGGATATGTGTGTTTTCCCCCTGCCTTTAAGGTGAAGCCTGTGTAGTGCCACATTTCACAGGACAAAGCTAGCAATGAAGAGATCAGGGAGATAACTGGGCCGAGCGGGGTGTGGGGGATGGACAGACCATGACGGGTCCGATGGACAAAGGGTCGACGACGACACAGCACACACATAGTAGAGTGGTCGAAGGCCCTAGCGTCAGAGTGCCCAAAGATTTGCTTCTTGATTCTCTCACACTTACTGTGTGACCTTTCCCTAACCTCCCTGTGCCATGGTTTCTTCATTAGAAAAGGAGAATAATAAGATTACCTTAGGTTTGGTATTAGGATAAAATAATGTATGCCTATGGCACATAGTTAAGCACTTAATAAATATTAGCTCTTATTATTACTATTACTGAGAGATTTCTCTCAATGGTATTGCCAACCCTGAGGTTTCTGAGGCGCAGGAATCAGCTGTGACCATTTAAGTAAAGAAAACTGAGACTTAAAGGCCTCGTGGGAGTTTGAGCCTGTGATGGGACTTGTGCGTTAAGCGATAAACAGCTCCTTTCCGATAAGGGTCGTAATTGAGCGCTGAGACTGGTTTAGGTGAGTCAGTCCCTGACTCTAGCAGTCTCAGCTTATTTTGCATCTACCGTGAGGGTTAGAGTCCGTGCTTCAGCCGATGCATGGCAGCTTAACAGTGCCCCCTAGAGGCCTGGGAGGGTCACTAGCAGGAGCCACGTCCACACGGCCAAGAAGTACTTGCTGTTAATGACAGCTCTAGAGCGTGAATATCTGCAGGTGAATCTGGAGTCATTTAATCTCTCAGCTTCTAGGCTCCTCACCAGAAAAATAGGGATTATAATACCTCCCACATATGACCCAGGTGAGAATCAAATAAAATAGTAGCACATGTGAAATCTTAAAATTTTAGCTATTTCTGTTATTATTATTATTGTAGTAGTAATTTCTCTTTGAGAGACCCGCTGGTGTTAGAAGATTGTTTATAATAGGACTGCCTTATAATCAAAGTAGCCAGCAAGCTGTGACCAATATTCTTAGTCACCACTCTGATACAAAGCAGCATTTCAGGGGCTCAGTAAAGCTTCAGCCTAGATGACAAACTTGCAACTTTAGGCCAGGAGGGGAGTCGTCCGCGACCTACTGGAATTTCTCCCCTGCCTCTCTGAGAAGCACATAATTGCTGCTAATGGTAATGGGGCAAGGCGACCTAATTTCGCAGTTAAGGACCTTGTCAGAGTTTTCCTCCAGCTCCTCCTTGCTTCTCCCTCCCCCACCGTTTCCTTTTCTTCGCTCCAGGGGCATTCACATTGTGTGTGGGCGAGGCTTGCATTTTTTTTTTTTTTTCACCACCACCTGGGAATGCCGCCTTCAGGGACCTAGGGCTGAGGGTTACATAAAAGCCCAGCGAAGCTCTGGGCCCAGCACCCCTAAGACCTGCCACCTGCCTCCACACCTTCGAGAGCCTCCTGCACTCCCCACTGGCACCATGCTCAGGACGGCCCTGGTCCTCTCTGCTTGGTTCGGTCTGGCTGTGACTTACCCCATCGCATTCCAGGGTAAGTGGACTGTTTGGACGTCTTTAGAGAAGAGGGCTAAAATCCTTTCACGGTGTCTGCCGTGTGTATGAGTACGGAGAAAGAGGCAGACAGAGACAGAGACCTGCAGTGAACATCATAAAATGAAATGGGTAAAATTTATATCAACTTGGGCTGGAGGTGGGATGGGCGGCTGAGCTCTGAGGCCTTGGGTAGTTAAGTGGCTAAGCTAAGAAGTGGGTTGTGTGTTTGAATTGACCTCATAAAGGTAAGAAGGCTGGGCCAGATGGGCTTAAGGTGGGTGATTAGAGAATTACTGACGGTTTTCCGTGGTTCTATTCCCTATTGAAGGCTAAAGAGGCTTTATTCTATTTAATTCAGGTTAAAAAGTCCTAGGGTATGCCCTCATTTTATAGTAAAACTCCAAGTGCTTTAGTGGCTAACTCAGTCACACGCAGGAAATCAGTGGGTCTGCAATGGAAACTTGTGAGTCACATTGAGACAGGAAAGAAATAGATGTCCTCATGAACCAGAGAAAGGAAGATTTCCCGGGAAGGCTTGCCTTTTCTAGTCCTTCCTGAATTCAGTTCATTTCTCAGGAGGAAGGTTTTTCATTCATTTGCATTAAAATGGTTACTTCCCCCCATTTTTCTGCCCCCAGCTTTCCCTCTGGTAGCTCTGTTTATCGGGTGCTAGGTTTGGGGTTCTTTACTGCATATGAATGAGTGATAAAGCAAAGTGACTGAGTTAGGGAGCTAATGATTTTGGCCTCACTGGCAGGGTGCCCATAACCTGCTGAACCAAGCAGCCATAGTGACTACATATCTTTCACTATCGTCCAAGAAGACCCTAGTTGTACGTCGATCAGGCTTACACAGTTTTGATGCTTTTGTGGTTAGCAAGCCCCAAAACATCTGCATTGTGCATTCTACAGGAGAGGCTGGAAAATGAAGTCCTTGACATAGCCCATTAAATGACAAAATCGTAGGAGTAGCCCATTTTAGAGTTGATTCCATTCTTGCTCACGCACTTTGGAAATACTTGTTTTCCTTGCTCCACACTCCCTTTTGTTTTTGTTTGGTTTTCAGGAACTGGAAAGAGTATAGATGGGGACTCTGGAATTTTTATTCTGTTCCGGTCTGACCAATTCTTATTTAGAGGCACAATATCAAATGCTCTTTCCTAAACTGACCCCCTCAAAGGAGGGTAGTGTAGAGGACACTGAGCATATTCCTGGGTGGCAGTTAGTCTTCTGGATTTTCTAGCAGCTGGCAGAAGAGAGACTTGTGGTGAGACCACATTTGATTCAATATACTCTTTTATGTTCCATGTTTTCCCCTGGGAATGGGAAGGATGTGGAGATCACGGAAATATTCTTGGTAGAAAGCGCTTGGGCTGTCTTGTTCTTTTTTGTCTCCTTTAGAATTCATACACATTATCAATGACCCGGTGCTATCTGCCGACCCAGAGCCAGTGGTTGTCCTGGAGCCTGAAGAGCCGGCTGTTGTCATAGAGCCGCTCACTGGTGGAGAGCTGGTCATTAACCTAGAGCCAAGTGAGGAACTAGATTTAACCGCTGACCTAGAGTCCACCACAGACCTGGAGTCGACCACAGACCTAGAGTCGGCCACTGACCTAGAGTTGACCACAGACCTAGAGTCGGCCACTGACGTAGAGTTCTTTCGTGGTGGAGAATTGACTACTGAAGCGTATTTGAAGAACACACAGGCTTTTGGTAAGTGAGGTTTCTGGCTTCAGAGGGGGCCTGGGCAGGAGTTGGTGGGCTCCCATCTTTTGCATTTCTGAGGGAAAGTCTGCTTTCCTCCAGTGTACTTGATTCCTTTCATAAGCTTGTAACCACACCTGTCTTCCATTTTGTTTTCCTAGAATTGTCTACTGCTGTGGAATCAAGCACCCTCAGCTTTGAGAAAGAAGCCACTGAGGCCACAGGTAAGAATCCCTGTCTTCAAGATTCCTCCCTGCCTCCCTTACCCTGTTTATAGCTCCTTGCAGAGGAATGTCCTATGATAACTTACACATTTGGGGATACTTTTGGTGCTTTGTTCTCTGAGGTGGAGTAAACTTGGCCAAAAGAGCTTTGAAACTTGAGGAAAATGGAAGCATTTTCCCAGATTGTCAGGAGATGAAACCAGTTGAATACCAGCATAGCTCCAGCCCAGAGATCTGCCCTGACTGATCTCCAGGACCAGCCTTCTGGGCTTCTCTAAAGAGGACGAGATCCTTGGTATCTCCAAGGGGTTGATGGATGTGGTGGCAAGAAAAACGTTAACAATTTCCTTTTCTTTTCCAGTTGACTACAATTCAGTTCAGCCAGAGAGCTTTGCCAACAAAGATTATGGTAAGTGTAAATCTTATGTGAATTTAGACTGAACAGAAGAAAAAGAGACTTAGAAGCTTCATGAGTTAAGCAGTGTTTCTATCTCTGCTCCTCTCTCTCTCAAGCCTCCATCAGTTTTCATTTTTCTGTCCACCACTTAGCCAAGGGGTCATAAGATTCAATGTCTTCCACTCCTACAAGCAAACCCCAACAGTTTGAGGTGTGCCTGGGACTTTTGATGTGAAAGAGCCTTGGACCTTACCTACAAAAGCAAATTTCTAAACAATTTGATTCTTATGTCTACAAATAATAGCTAGTACATATTGAGATCTACTGTATTCCAGCACTGCTCTAAGTGTATTGGGAGATTGCAGGCAGTAGTGGAGGAATCTAGAAATTGTGTTTTAGTGGAGGCTGGAGGGCCCATTAAAAAGGGTTGGTTCTCTGGCTTTAAATTCTTGCTGTTCCACTAACTGTCTTCCTCAAAGAATATACCTCATTTGCAAAATGAAAAACTCTACCTCAGGATTGTTTTCTAACTAGCCAATCTGTAGTGGTTGATTAATAAGTTAACGTAAATGAATGATGTCCTCCATCCCACCCACCCCCACCCCTATCCCATGGAGCAGTAGGAAAACTCTCATGTTTGACTCCAAGAGCAAGAAGCAGCCTCATGGCCCAGATCCCTCTGATCATTTCTGCTAATATCTAGACCCCATGGCCTGCTTATCAAGAGAGGCTTTCTGACTGCGGCGATTACCAACAAACCAAGAAACTTTGTTATTGTTTTTTTTCCTGTAATGCATTTATTTTATTTTTGTTTTTTCCAGTTTTATTGAGGTATAATTGACATATAACATTGTATAATTTTAAGGTGTGCAACACAATGATTTGAAATATGTATATATTGAGAAACTTTGGTTTTTAATAGGAAGAGAAAAATCCATGGAGGTTTTAACCTTTTAAATTAAGAAACTTACTGCTTTATTTCTAGAAGTTGTCACTGCTGCTTATTTCGATGAGCCCATCCTTGTAGCATCAGGTAAGTCCAAAGATCTTTGACTTTTCTGCCTATTATGGTCTTTAGGGAATATGTTTGGGGAAGCTTTCCAGAACAGACTCAAGAAGAGGCTCTCTGGTAGGTACTCTGCCCGTGTTTACACCCTTCTCAGCCAGGAGCCACACTCACTGAGCTGAATTTACTTTTGGGCGAGAAGAGAGAATATGGCTCTTACACATGAGGATATAACCGGTTCACATGCTACTCTCAGGGCTTCCAAGTATGAGCGTAGACCAGCCCTTCACCCAAATCCTTCTCATGGAGTCCATTTGCATTCCATTTCCACCGGGAAGATTTCAGGCGTGACAGAGTGCCATGGTAGTTAGGAGAAGGAAAGTTTCAGTGCCACAGACTCAGTGGAGTCCTGTGTTAACCAGGGCTACTTGAGGTTATTGGCTGAATGCACACAGTGAATGCTAGACACACATTACTGGAAGTGAATAAAAACCATTTCTTTACTTAATTGCAGATGAGCCCATCACCTCATTTGGAAACGACGAGTCCGTCTCAGTGCTTTTTTGTAAGTTTCTTCTGTCTTGCCCCTGATATCTTATTAGAGATTTGATATCATTTTCCCAGTGCTGTTTTTTTTTTTTTTCTGAGGAAGATTTGCCCTGAGCTGACATCTGTTGCCAATCTCCCTCTTTTTTTGCTGGAGAAAGATTGGCCCTGAGCTAACATTCATGCCAGTCTTCCTCTATGTTGCATGTGGGTCACTGCCACAGCATGGTTGACATGTGTTGTAGGTCTGTACCTAGGATCTGGAACTGTGAACCTGAGTCGCTGAAGCAGGGCACGCTGAACTTAACCACTATGCCATGGGGCTGGTCACTTAAGTGCTGGTTTTAATCCACTGGGAAAGAATTCTAAACAGCTTTCCCAGATGCTGAGATCAGCTATAAAATCTAAGGTGGAGGTTAAAGACAACCTCTCTTCTCTCTGAGGTTTATCTTCCAAGTCTGTCTGGATTTTCAGTAACCAAATAGGCATAGGGTAAATAAGTCCTCTTCCTTGAGTTTCCCAAGATTCCTTTTCTTCCTGTTTTTCTCTGAGATGTGGATTCCAGTCCAGGCCACGGAATCTTTTTAAGGGAGAACCTGAAGAAAAGGCATCAGGTTTTCTGATGCAAAGAACATGTAATTCAGTTAAAAACGGTAAAGCCTTGGGGCCCTGAATCAGAAGGTGCCAGTTCTAATACTTGGCCTCACTCTTGGCTTTTTTGGAAGCCACTAACATGGTCTCTTTGTGAAGTAAAATGGATACCCAGACAGTGTGTAAATATCTCATGTAAGGCACCAGGAGAGGAAGGGAGAATGGAAATTAGACCTTAAAGAAATTGAGTCTCATGCTGACGGTCACAGCGGGAAGTAGGAAAAAGATGGGCCTGATCTTCTGAGCACTAGGTTCTCTTGTTTCTCTTTGTAACTTACACCCCTGTTTTTTTGTTTTAAATTTAGAAAATGAAGCAGATTTTCCGTTAGCTGTGCCCATCACTCTGCTAACCACAACTTTCTAAGAAGATTCTGAGCTTCTGGACAAGCCTATCATTTCATTATAGGAAATTGAATAATTGTAAAAGACTATGAGATATAGGATGTACGCAGCTGAGGATAAACAGAGGAGGGAATTGTATACAGACAGAAGAGGGGCATCTCTTGACCATGCCCGTTTAATATGGGGTCAATAAATGTTCCTTTGAAATAAATTCTGAGAGGAGTTTTTATTTTATGAGGGAACAGATTACTTAGTTGCCTTGTGTTAGTACCAGTATTCATTTATTCCTCTTTGATAGATACTTTATAACCAGGCTCCAACTCTTGATGGCTGCAGGAAATGTGAAATGAATCTATGGAAACTATCTTAGTTTTCCCATTCCTGCTGTAACAAATTACCACAAACTGAGTTGCTTACGACAACACAAACCTATTATTTTACAGTCTTATAGCTCTGAAAGGCATCTCACTGGGTTAAAAACCATGTGTCAGCAGAGCTGAGTTCCCTTCTGGAGTCTTTATGGAAGAACCCATTTTCATGCCCACTTTCCTTGGCCCTCTTGCATCTTCAAAGCCAGCAATGACCCGTTGATTCTCACATTACATCACAGAGTCACTGACACTGACTCTACAGCCTCCCTCTTTCACTTTTAAGGACCCTGAGAACACATTGGGCCCCACTTGCATAATCCAGGATAATCTCTATTTCTAGGTCAATTGATTAGCCATTTTAATTTCCCTTTACCATGTAATTTAACATATTCACTGATTCTGGGAATTAGTAGGTGAGCATCTTCGAGGGCCCATTATTCTTCATACCACAGACAGGATAGGACGTCTTAATCTAGAACTGGTTTGGTTCAGTGGGGGCCGGGGGTGGTAGTAGAGACAGTTACCCAACCTTTTCTAATGTTTACGCTAGATTTTGCAAAAGGGTATATATGTGTTTGTGTAAAATTGTTGGTATTGCACATATTTCTGCTTTACAGTATGTATATGTAATTGTGTAAATAACAAACAAAAATGGCAGAAATTTACTTTAGAGTGGTGTTCAGATTTGGGAGTGGGAAGATACCGATTCAGTGATATCTCTGCCACTTAGGAACCCCAGCTGCCTCCTGTAAAATGAGTCAACTGTATCAAATCAATTGAAAGTTCCTTTGTGCTCCTCAATGATTTCAACATAGGCTACACCAATGCTTGGAATCATTAACTTAAAGAACTATTAACTTATTAGTTTGTCTAAGGGAGAAATATTCCGTGTTCACTAGTGGTTTTTATACAACATGCAATAAATCTCTCACTCTTATGATGGATTTGTACCAGAACACACGAGATTTTTGGATTCCTTGTCTTGCCTTCATCAATGGCCTTGTCTCAGGGCTTCTCTTTCAAATAGGAAAGTAGTTTCAAGGCCTCCACTGATCTCTTTTAAGACTATAAAACTATTTCCCTTCTTCCAGTCTCTATTTTGCCAACTTCTTTTTCCATTTCCTTTTTAATTTTAAGCAGATTTCATGGAATTTTATGACAGACCGTTGGAATTACTTGTGAAATTTAGCCAGGAGAAAGTGTTAGCGGACTCAAAATAGGCAATCAGTATCTATCCAGAATGGAAAAAAAATTCATTTCAAATTCCAACTGATCAGTTAAAAGTGGCAGCCTAGGGGCTGGCCCCATGGCTGAGTGGTTAAGTTTGCGTGCTCTGCTTTGGCAGCCCAAGGTTTCACCGGTTTGAATCCTGGGCGTGGACATGGCACTGCTCATCAAGCCATGCTGAGGTGGCATCCCACATGCCACAACCAGAAGGACCCACAACTAGAAAAAAAAAATACACAACTATGTACCGGGGGGCTTTGGGGAGAAAAAGGAAAAAGATAAATCTTTAAAAAAAAAAAAAGAAGTGGCAGCCTAGAGAATAGCAAGTTGAGAGCCCAACTCGGGGATTGGTTGAAGGGAGAATTTGTAGCACGTGTGCTGAGTATTTGCTGATCCTGGTGTAAGTGGTAGTTGAAGCTATGGGTTTAGATGAAGTCACTTAGGAATAGTGTATATATTAGGAGGAGTAAGGCACTGGAGAGAGCCCTGTGGGAACTTGATACACAGAGCAGGGAAATGGTGAGGAGCGCCACCCAATTACTGTCCTCATAGTAACAGCTACCACTGAGCTGAGAGGTTTATATGAGTTATTTGCTCTATGTACAAGTTCTGTACAGTATTGATATTACTAATTATATGAAATCAGTTAATTTTATCCAGAATTAATTGTACAAAATAGTCAATAACATTTAACATAAATTTTGTACCATTTATATATAAATATAAATATTGGACAAATTTTGATAATGACGTAGGCTATTCTGTTTCTGTAATCCAGAAGGCCCCCCAATTTTCAAGCATTTGGTTTACTTTAGACCATTTATATTTAATGTAATTACTGATATGTTGGTTCTCAAGTCTGTCATTTTACTTTTTGTTTTCTGTTTATCTTGTTTTTTTTCCCCCTGTGTCTTGCCTTCCTGTGGGTTACTTGAATGTTACAAAAACACTTTTCATTTTGACTTATCTATGGTATTTTTTAAGTGTATCTGTTTGTACAGCTTTTTTTAGTAGTTGCTGTAGGTGTCATGTTATATACACATAATGTATCACAGTCTAATTGGGTTAACATTTTTCCACTTTGAGTGAAGTGTAGAAATCTCACCTCTGTGTACCTTCCTCTGCTTATAATTGTCTTAAATTTCTCTACATATAAGTAGACCCATATCAAATAGCATTATAAATTTTTGCTTCAACTGTCAAATGTTTAGAAAGCTCAAGAGAAAAAGGAAGATGTATCTTATTTACCTGTATTTTCCCCTTTCTATGTTTTTCTTCTTTCTTGATGTTTCAAAGTGCTTTTTATCATTTCCTTTCTGTTTAGAGAACTTCCTTTAGCCGTTCTTTTCAGGTATGTCTGCTAGTGACACACTCTTTTGTTTTCCTTCCTCCAGTGTCCTTATTTCCCTTTCATTCCTGAAAGATAATTTTACAATATATAGAAATCAGGATTGACAGTTCTTTTCTTTCAATGCTTAAAAAATATAGTGTTACTTCCTTCTGGCTTTCATGCTTGATGATGTTTTCTGCTGTCATTTGTATTGTTTTTCCCCTATAGATAAGTTGTTTCTCTTCCTGCTTTCAAGACTTTTTCTTTATTTTCAGATATTTGATTATGATGTGTCACGGTGTGGATTTCTTTGGGTTTATCTTAGTTTGAGTTTGCTTGCTTTTTTAAATCTTTAGGTTTATGTCTTTTGCCAAATTGTGGAAGTTTTCAGCTGTTATTTCTTTGAGTTCTTTCTCAGGTCTGCCCTGTTTTTCTTCTCCATCTGGGACTCAGATGCCATGAATATTAGGCCTTTTGTTATAATCCTGCAGGACCCCGAGGTTCTGTTATTTCTTTATTTTGTTCTATTTTCTCTCTGTTGTTCAGATTGGGTAATTTCTATTGTTCTATCTTCAGGTTCGTAGATTTTTTTCCCCGTACTGTTGAGGCCCTCCATTAAGTTTTAAAATTTTGATGATTACAATTTTCAGTTCTTAATTTCCTTTGGTTCTTTTATACATTTTGATTTATTTGCTGGGAATTTCTCTTTCTTTGCTGAGATTTTTTGATTTTTTTCATTTGTTTTAAGCATGTTTGTAATTGCTCATTGAAACATTTTTATGATGAATGCTTTGAAATCTTTGTCAGATAATTCTAATGTCTCTGTCATTTCTGTTCTGGCATCTACTGATTATCAAGTTCATTCAAGTTGAGATTTTGCTGATTCTTAGTATGACAAGTGATTTTTCATTGAATCAGGATATTTTAGGTATTACAAGACACTGGATCTTATTTAATCCTGTCTTAGCTGGCTTCCTATGACACCAATCTGGTAGGGGAGAGGTGCAGGCACTACATTACTGCTAGGTGGGGTAGAAATACAGGTTTTCCCCTCAACTTCTGCTGACACCCAAGCAGGGGAGGGTGAGAGATGGAATTCTGGCTCCCCTCCAGGCCCCACTAAGGCCTCCACTGATACTGCCTTGTCTGAGAGGAGTAGGAGTGCTCATTACTGCTTCCCATGTGGACTCTACTGGCACATCACTCCCCATTGTGGAAAGGAGGGGTGCTTCTTTACTGCTGGTTGGGGGGAGAAGTCCAGGCTCCTCATCTGGTCTCCACTGACATCATGTGGTTGCGAGAGTGAGGGCCTCAAACAGCGAGGTGGGGATGAAAGTTCCAGTTCCTACTCAGCCTTCTCTGACACTATTCTGGAGGGGTTGAGGCACCTTGTTACGGCCTGGCAAGTGTGGAAGTCTAAGCTCCCCACTCGGGGCCATACTTTTTTCTATGATGTTTGCTTGTAGTGGAGTGTCTGCATCATTGTCTGAATGTTTTCTGCCTTGGTAGACCATCTGTTTCCTGGTCCTTTGGCTAGAAAGAATAGGCTTTTGTTGGGGCTTTTTTCATCTGTACCTGTTGGTATTTCTGTGTTACTGGGTTTTTCAACTACAAGTCAGGGATTTATAAAGCAAAAAAAGAAATCTAGAGAACTTGCTGTCATGTCATTTCTTGGGTCCCTATGTCAGCTGCTTTGTTCTCTCCAACTTTCAGTCTTCTTATGTTTGTTTTATGTGTCACATTCAGGGTTTTTAGTTGTATGCAGTGAGAAGAAGAGGAAAAAGTGTGTATACTCCATCTTTCAGAAGCAGAACTTGGCTTATTTTAGACATAAATAAAGAAGCAGCAGGCAATTTTTCAAGTGGGACTGGACTTTGTTTCCCACATTGAAACACCTGATGGAAGATGACTTGGAGAGGCTACTACTCTATGTATAGGTAGAGAATAGGCTGAGTCTTTTATATGTCAAAGTGCAGAATCATTGGTATTTAGAAGAAGGATACATAGGTATCATTAATGTTCACTAGCAATCAGATGATATACCATGATGGACTCATTCAGCAGCATTCCTTTTAGATGGCTTGTCTGCTTCTTTTTTTGAATGCTTCTAGAGCTAAAGAGAGAAGCTACTTATCAAATCACCTATTTTTTTTGATAATTTATTATTAGAAAGTTGTCATGAGGAAGAAGGAACAAAATCACTCTCTTTGAGTAAAAGAATAAATGAGTTTACATTTGTTGAACTTTTATTGTCATATGCTGTGCTAGGTAATTTTACATGCATTGTGTGTTTAACTCTTATAAATAACCCTGTTACATTATCTATGACAACATAGGTTAAAATTATAAAACTTATACCAATTCTAAAATTTTTCACATAAATCAGTTTTTTCTGTGTGTCTGTGTGTGAAGAGGATTGGTCCTGAGCTAACATCTGTTGCCAATCTTCCTCTTTTTTTTTTTTCTTCTCCCCAAAGCCCCAGTACATAGTTGTGTATTCTAGTTGCAAGTCATTCTAGTTCCTTCATGTGGGATGCTGCCACAGCATGGCTTGTGGAGCAGTGTGTAGGTCCATGCCCGAGATCTGAACTGGCAAACACCAGGCTGCCAAAGCAGAGCGCATGAAGTTAACCCCTTGGCCACGTGTCCAGCCCCTAAATTAATTTTTTTTATTATGACAGGAGGATATTTTCATTGTGGAAAACTTGGATAAATAAAAACATCTGGAGAAAATACAATTCATTGCCCATAGTCCTTATCCAGTGATAACTGCTAGTAGTATTTTATTTTTTCCTCTCATTCTATACACATTGTTTTATGTAGTAGTGATCACACTATATGCATGGTATTATTTCTTCCTTTTTCACTTACCATCATTATTTAATAAACATTTCACTACGTTATTACAAAACTTTATAAAATTTTTAATGATTGCATGAATCCATTTTTATTTTATCATTTCTCTGATGTTGGCTACTTAGGTTGCTTTTATTTTGGAAATAATAGATAGTACTGTATCAAAAATTCATTTATTTGATCATTTAAAAAAATATTTGGCAAGCCCTGTGCTAGGCATTGAGGACACAAGGATGAGCAAAAGTAGACCCAGTTCTCCTCTCATGGAGTGTGAAGTCTGAAGCAGTGCTGTCTGATAGAACTTTCTGTGATGATATAAATGTTCCATATCTGTGCTATCCAATATGGTAGCCATATGGTAACCACTAGCTGTATGTGGCTGTTGAGTCCTTGTAAATGTAGCTAGTGTAAGTGAGAAACTGAATTTTAAATTTTATTTAATTTTAATTAATTTAAATTTAAACAGCCACACATGGCTTGTGAGTATTGTATAGAACAGTGAAAATCTGAAGAAAATGGGGTTATAAATCAATGGGGTTATAAATACACTAATGGATGTGTAATTACAGGTTGAAATAAGAAGTCAGAAGGAAAGGAACATGATTCCATGCAAGTTTATAACAAAAGAGAGTATGTCGGAGTTAACTAGGCAAAGAGAAGGTGGGGAGTGGAGAACATTCTAGGGTGTGGGAAGAGAATACAAGCTTCGGAGGGAAGGAGCAGAAAGGACAGAAGAGGGCAGTCTGAAAGAGGGATGATGAATGATCGAAAGGGAGAGTGAGATTTGAGATGTGTCTGGAGAGGGAGGAAAGGACCAGATGATGCCAGCCTGGATGGCCACCTCCTGGATTTTAGTCTTTATTTTATTAACTACTGGGAGTTTTAAAGCTGGGGCTGGCAGAAGTTTTTTATGTTATCACATATATGGTTTGAAAAGCTTACTCTGGCTGCAGACTACAGCTTGGAGAAGGATTTGGAGGGAAAGCTAGAATGGTTACAGGTCACCAAGTAGGAAGGATATTGTAGAGTGCAGGTGAGCAGGGCGATAGAGATAGAGAAAAGTGGATGGAGTCGAGAAATATTTAGAAAATTAGAAAAGAGGACAAAAATTGGTGGTGGATTTTATATGTGGAATGAGACCAAGCCAAAACTATAGATTTTGTATTGCATGAGTGTTTGCATGACAGTCCCTAGAGTTAGGATTACCAGATTAATTTTGTTTTGGAAATATTGAGTGGTGCCTTTAAAATATTCAAATGAGGATGTCAAATAGGTAAAAGTGTGAAGCTCAGTAGAGGTCTTGGCAAGAGATACAACTTTGTGTCATTGGCACATAGATGATAATTGAAGCCATGGGCAAAGATGACTTTTTCTTTTTTTTTTTCAGGTTTACTGAGGTATAAGTGACAAAATGATATATATTTAAAGTGTACAGTGTGATGAGTGGATACATATACATTGTAAAATTACCATAAACAAGTTAATTAACATATCTGCCACTTCACATTGTGACTTTTATTTTGGGGATGAGTTTTTCTAAGGAGATAGTATATAGTGAGAAGAGACAAGAACCTAAAACAAAATTAGAGAAATTTCATAGTTTCATGGCTAAATAGAAGGAGATGCATCTGCAAAAGACACACAAGGTTTTATCTCCTAGATGGTGGGAGCTGTGATTTTGTAGTCATCATTATGTCCTAAACTTCTAGTATAATAACTGGCATAGAGAAAGGACTCAGTAAATATTTAATAAATGAAAGAAGTAATGAGTGGAGCAACCAGAGAGTTAGAATATAAAACTGGTAGGTACAGTGTCATGGAGCCAGAGGAAGGAAGTGTTTTAAACAGGACAGAATTTTAAACAATGTCCATTGCTGCTGAGAAGCGAGTTAAGATGAAGATTGAAAAAGGTTCATTGATTTTAGTACCCTGATATGAGCTATTTAAATGTAATGATGGTAATAGAAGCCTTGGTTTATAAGCCTTTGGCAGCCTTTTGTTTTGATTTCTTAGCATATTGGTAAATTGCTTTCCTAAAATATAACTGAGAATGATTATAGTTTAGTATTAAAAACATTTCTTATCCTCTTTCTTCTCAAAGACCCTCCCCAAACAAAAACAACAGGAAACAGAAGTGCAACACCATCTTTGATAAAATCCATAGGACAAATATAAGCCACAACATATGAAGACTGAAAACAGGCAGAGTGGTTAATGACATAACAGAAAGGAGAGAGGTAATACTCAAATAGCTGTGCAAGTCTGACTAGGGGGAAGTGGTACCAAATAGAAGTATGTGGATTGGTCTCGTAGAACACTGGGAGGCTCGAGGATCACAGACACCAGGTGCTGTGAAGGTTAGATTGGAAGAGTGATGATGGTGGTGAGAAAAGCGACAGGAAACAGTTAGGTCTATATTTTCCCTTATTCCGGTAGGAGAGAGTAGGTTTATTCTCTAGAAAAACTGAACCAGAAAGGCACTGGACTGGGGGAAAACTGCCACTGAAGAGGATACAAGTGAAATGCTGTTCTAAAAACAAGGCAGTCAAGCGAAAGCCTATACATACAATGAATGGAGAGATGCCCAACTTCTTACCCTGACCAGCTCCAACGTGCCAGCAGTGAAGATCGAGCTTGCCAAGTAGGAGATAGAAAGATTCATCCAAAGACTTGGAGCTGTGTCAGGGACAGCATCTGGAGACAGAACTTCAACAAGATAGCTCTCAGGTCACCCAATCGCCCGACTGTGAGGCACGTGATTCTGCTAAACTCTTGCATGTGATTCCGCAAAACTCTTGCAAATGCAGATGGAATTTTCTGATTGTCTTAGTGTCTAACTCTTATATATGAACAGAAAGCAAAGGATCACCAGATATTTGAAAAAAAACTCCATCAAATACAGCTCGAGTAAAGAACAAAAAGGAAATTCAGAGGAAACATAGACAATATGAGGAGCAGAGGAAACCTTTAAGAAACTGTAATTAATATACTCTGAGGGATCAGAACAGATATTACATTCCTGAAGCAAGAATAGGATGCTATTAAATAATCAACCAAAAGACAAAAAGAAATATTGGCAGTCGCAAATTCAGTTGGTGATAAGTTCTATTGAAGATAAAGTTAAAAAACTTCTCCATAAAATAGAACAAAAAGGCAAAGAGATGGTGAATCAATAGGTGAGGAAAAAAATAAGAAAATTCAACTAACACAAATTCCAAAGAAAACAGACAATACATCAGGAAAGAAATTATCGTTGAAACACCCCAGTACATCTCTCAGAACTCAAGGATGCTTCTCCATATCGAAAGTGTCCAGTGATTATTTGCAGGCCCACACTTAACACCTACAGAGTCCAGAGCAGGAATACGAAGAGGTCTGCATAATATATTTCTAAATATTTACAGGTTATAACCAAGCTAGAACCACGGTTCAGGTCCCGTTTCTACCCAAGTGCTGCAGCCTGTTCCTTGGAGACTGCCCTTTTGGCCAAGCCTAGAGATTAAAGGAGCCATGTGTTCCCCTGCACCAACCAGGACCCTGCAAGCTAAGAGGTGGGAGGGGCAGGCTGTCTGCTAGAATAGCAGGTTGGAAGCTGGACTGGGCCCAGGACTGACCTGGTCAAGTTCCTGTAGGAACCTGCTAGGCAAGTTTTCCTCCCTCAGGCCTCTAGCTTCTGATTTAGGATTTCCAGTAAGTCCTGGAAACTACACCACTAAGCATACGACTGGCAGGGAGTGCAATTAGTAGGGAGGAGGAGAACCTGCCTGCCTACGTGTGATTTTGGTGGATCTGAGGTGACTAAGTTTAAGGAAAGGTAGGCATTTTTCCTCTGGTGCCCCAGGGCAGAAGTGGTGAATTTATTCTCTTCACGTGTCCGCAGTCCTGCATCTTCAGGCCTGGAGGCCCCAGGTTAGCCTGAGCCTCTCTCCCATGATTCCTGCTTATTTTATTTAGTTCTTGAACTTCTAAAATATTTTCCAATGATAGTAAAAGGAAAAATCAATGTCTTCGTTTTAGTGCAGGGCTCCTTCTAAATTTCAGGGACCAGGACAGTGGCCTCTCTTGGAACCCTGAGCGCCCATACGATAAGTGGAAAAAAGATCCACATCAATGTATACCTAATTAAATTTTAGGGATAAAAACGATACTGAAGATTTCAGTGAGACAAACAGTCATACGCAAAAACTTAAGAATCAAGGGCCAGCCCAGTGGCGTAGTGGTTAAGCTCGTGTGCTCTGCTTTGGCAGCCTGGGGTTTGCCATTTCATATCCCAGGTACGGACCTAGCACTGCTCATCAAGCCATGCTGTGGCAGCACCCCACACAAAGGAGATGAAGATTGGCAGTAGATGTTAGCTCAGGGACAGTCTTCCTCACACACACACAAATGAAGAATCAGAGTGATAGTGGAACAGCAATGGAAGTCAGAAAACAGTGGAACAGTGTCATAAAAATTCTGAGTAAAAATAATTTGCAACCTAGAATCCTATATCCAATCAGATTATCAACTGAGCATGTGGCTAGACTAAAGTCATTCTGATACATGAAAGATCTCAAAATATTTTACCTCTCATGAACTGATTTGCAAGCAGATATAGTAGGATGTGCTTCGCCAAACAAAAGGAAAACTAAGAAAAAGGAAAGCATTAACTCAGCATGTATGTTATCCTACTTAAGAGGGAGAAAAGGGAATTCTCAGGACAAAAGCAAACTATCTGACAGGTTTGAAGGCGAGGAAAATTGTATTGAGAGGGATTTGACAGGTCTGTTGGAGGTTTCAGGAAGACTTAGATGTTTAAAGAAAACCAAGCAAATGAAAACAAAGATAATTATTAGCTCCAGGAAAAACAAAAAATTTTGCAAGGAAGGAAATGAAAGTATAATTAACAGGTGAGCTTAGATACAGAGTAGTGTTGACATTGGTGACTACAGGATACAACTGTAAACAAAAGGCAAAACACCTTCTCATTTTAAAAATTGTAACTATCAAGTTTCCTTCAGCACCTGGAGCTGGACACCTCGCTGCAGGGCTTACTGGGAGGAAGCAGACCCATTCATATCATTCCTCCCACCTCTGTCCAGGTTAGAAACGATTTGGAGAGAGAAGGTTGTTATTGGAGATCGAGGAGGGAGGGATGGATTGGAGGTGGAGACTTCCTTCTCCTTCCCTCTCAGCTCTTTCTTCTCTGATGTCAAATGAGGGAGGCTCCAAGAGAATCACTTGTAAAGGATGGGGCCTCTCCATAGAGTTGTTTGACATGGCACCTGGCTTCTCCCAAAGGACACCAGAGAGGGAGGGAGAGACAGAGACAGAAATATTGAAGACCAAAAGAGTGGCCCAGTTGAAGCCAGAGCTTCTTTTATAATTCAATCTCACAAGTACATATCACCATTTATGCCATATTTTATTGTTCACACAGACCAATCTTGTTATAATGTGGTAGGAGACTACACGAGAGTTTGAATACTTAAGAGGTAGGCTGGTTATCTCACAAAAATAACTATTTTGATTAAAAAAAAGCGCGCCTTTTTAGATATAACACTAAAGATATGACCCATGAAAGTGAGGGGGAACAAATATGTCACCCCAAAATGGGCTACTTTGGCATGTCGATTGTTTTGAATTGAAGGCAATTAGGACCCAGAAACTCAGGAAAAGCTTTTTACCTCTCCCTTAACTGCCTAAAACAATTTAGGTAGGGGTCCTATAGCAGGAAAAGAGCTATTATCAGATGTAAGTCAGAGAGACTTATCTGCATGGCATGGCAAATATCTGTTTATAGAACAGTTGCTCTTCTCATCTTCCTGTGAATTGTTGCCCTCCTCTTTGAAACCCCAGATCCCTACCCTTTTCTTCTTAGCTCAGGATTGTATATAAGCCTCAATTGCTTGACTGCCTTGGAATCTTATGTCTCTGTGGGGCTCCTGTACCTACATAATTAAATTTGTTTTTCTCCTGTTAATCTGTCTTAGGTCAATTTAATTATTAGACCAGCTAATGAACCTAGAGGGGAAGAAGGAAAAATTTTTCCTTCCCAGCAGTAGAAGTAATTAAACTGAACTTCATTAAAATTAAAAATTTCTGTTCTGCAAAATGCCAAGAGAATTAAAGACAAGTCACAGACTGGGAGATAATATTTGTAAAAGACATCTGATAAAAGACAGTTATCCAAAATAGACAAAGAACTCTTAAAATGCGACAGTAAGAAAACAAACAACCCAATTAAAAAATGAGTCAAAGACCTTAACAGATATCTCACCAAAGAAAATATACATAAGCATATGAAAAGATGCTCCATATCATACATCATCAGGATAATGCAAATTAAAACAACAATGAGACACTACTACATACTCATTGGAATGGTCAAAATCCAGAATACTGACAACATCAAATGCTGGTGAGGATATGGAGCAATAGGAGACCTCATTCATTGCTCATGGGAATGAAAAATGGTACAACCACGTTGAAGACAGTTTGTTCATTTCTTACAAAACTAAACACACTCTTACCATATGATCCAGCAATCACACCCCTTGGTATTTACCCAAAGGAGTTGAAAATTTGTGTCTGCAAAGCAACCTGCACATGGTTGTTTATGGAAGTTTTATTCATAATTGCCAAGATGTCTTTCAGTAGGTGAATGGGTAAATAAGCTGTGGTACATCCAGACAATGGAATAATATTCAATGCCAAAAAGAAATGAGCTTTCAAGCCATGAAAAAGACATGGAAGAATCTTAAATCCATATCACTAAGTGAAAGAAATCAATCTGAAAAAGTGACATACTGTATGATTCCAACTATATGACATTCTGGAAAAGGCAAAATTATGGAGATAGTAAAAATATCAGTGGTTTCCAGGGATGTAAGGATGGGGAGGGGAGATGAGTAGGTGGAGGACGAAGGATTTTCAGGGCAGTGAAAATGCTCTGTATGACGTTATAATGATGTGTGTATGTCATTATCTATTTATTCAAACCCACAGAACGCACAATACCAAAAGTGAACCTCAAGGTATGGACTTTGGGTGATTATGATGTGTCAGTGTGGATTCTGTCGGTGTCGCAATCCAATGTACACATCAGGATAGATGCGGAGAGGGCTGATGGCCACTCTGAGTTTATTATAACCAGCGTTTCAATATATACATAGCTTACATCTGTTAAACATACACAGGTGTTCTGGATGAAATAATTAGCGAATGCCAAGAATTCTTAGTGATTTCTCAAGGAGCCCTCCCTTGGCCTCTGTTTTGATATTATCATGTTATTGCTGTGTTCCTATATTTTTATCTCAGAGCAGGCAAGGTCTCTTAGGCAACGGTCCCTCTTGCTCCCGATGTCGATATCGTTTCTCCATCTGTGCCCCCGGGCGGCCGCCGCCTGGCTTAGGTTGCCCCCCCAGGGGGTCTTACCCGTCATTGGCTAACCGGCCTTCTCACCTCCAGGTCACAGTTTGTTGGCAAGCTTTTTCCAGTGATTATTAACCCTTCCTATGTCAGGGGCAGCTACAGATTCATTAATTATAACGAATGTACTACTCTGGCAAGTGATGTTGATAATGGGAGAGGCTATGCATGTGGGGGTGCAGGGCTACATGGGAAATCTCTGTACCTTCCTTTCAATTTTGTTATAAACCTAAAACTGATCTAAAAAGTAAAGCCTTAAAATAATTGGAAGAAAAGTGAAAAAAAATTAAGAAGATTAACAATTTTTGTGTATTCAGAGAAGGCTTCACGGTGATGACATTTGAGCAGATTCGAATAAAGTGAGGAAGCATGCTTGATAAAGGTAGGAACAAGCTTGCTATGTTGGAGAAAATACTAAGAAGGCCAGTGTATCTAGAGTGGAATATAGAATGAAGCATAGAGAAGTCAGTCAGTTCAGAGATAGGCAGGGGTCCAATCAGGTAGGATGTTGGCCATAATAACAAATTTGGATTTGGTTCTGATGGAATAAAAGTGATGGCAATTCACTGGAAAATTTTGAGTAGAAGAGCAATATGATTTAAATGATTGGGGTGCAGAATTGACTGTTGGAACAAGAGTGGAATTGCTGTCAGAGTAAACTAGAAATAATGCTTGCTTAGAGGGGCTGGTAGTGATGAAAATGATGAGAAATTGTTGTATTTGGGATTTATTTTGAAGATAGAATTTCAAAATAATAGAATTTTACTATTGAGCCAGATGTAATGTGATGTGTGAGGAAGAGAGAGAAGTTAAGAATGACTCCTAGTTGGCTTGAACAAACAGATAAATGTAGACACTATTTATTGAAGCAGAGAAGAGTTAGTAAGGAATAAGTTTGTGGCTGCAGGAGCGAAGAACGAGAAACAGGGGAAGACCTAGGATAGAAAGTGAGGTCCCTGAAGCTGTTAAGAAAGTGCTCCAAGAAGAAGAGTGTGATCAAGGTGTCACATTGCTGAGAGGTCAGGTGAGATGAGGTCTGAGAATTGGCCATTGGGTTTGGTAGAACGGAGGTCATTGATGACCTTGGAAAAAACGGAATGGTGAGTACAAAAGCCTCTAGGGAATATGTGGAAGATGAAATGGGAGATAAGAAAGTAGAGGGCAATGATCTAGACAGGTTTTTCAAGAAATTTGGCAATAAAGAGGGCAGACGGTGTGGTATGTGGAGAAGCATTATGGGTCTCGGGAGAGCTTTGCAAAAATGGGAGATATTACAGCAGATTTATGCCGATTGGACTGGTTCTATAGAGAAGCAGAAACTGAAGATGCAGGGGGAGACAAGGGACATAATTGCAGAAGACAGATCCTTGCCTAGGCAATATGGTATGGAATTCAGTGTGAAAGTAAAAGATAGGAACAAGGAGGCGTCACCCACAAAACAGGAGAGAAGCTAGAGAACAGGGCCAGGCCTTAGTGTGGGTTAGTCAACTTGAGATCATTCTTTCCAGATTTCTTTGAACTTCTCAGTGACATTTTTGAGGGAATCAGTAGGGGGAGGCCAATTGCCTAATACCGAACCATCCTCGCAATCCTATTTCAACATGATGTATTATTCTTTTAACATGTTGTTGACTTGTTTCGATATTCTTGAGAATTTTTCCTAAAGAAATGTCTTTGCAGGTCTGTATATTCTGTTTGGTGAACCTCACAGAATAAATTTAAAAACCTGTTAACTTTTTCTATGTTTGAGAAAAATTTAAATAGTGTAGGAATTGTGTGTTCTTTAATGATATAAAAAGTTAGATATTAAAATTGGCTGTGTCCATTGATGTTGGAGGTAACACTGGCACATTATTAGAGACAGTTTCCTATAAATTTCTTCCATTTCCTTCATGGTTATTTTCTATTCACCTTTTCCTAAGCTTCTTGAATCAAATTTGGTAATTTATATTATACAATAATGTCGATTTCTCTGAAATTTTCATATCAAAATAGAGTTTTACATAACGTTATCCTATTGTTTTAAGAATCTATGCATCTCTGATTAATTTACCCTTAACCCTTTACCCTTCTGAAGTTTGCACTGTTTTCATTTTTTTCTTGATTATTATTATAAGAAGTTTGTCTCTTACTGTTTTAGCTTAAGAACCAGCTATTGAATCTGTTATAAATTAGATTTTTTTTTCTCATTCTGTATTTCCCTAACTTAGTGGTGGACAAGGTTTAACATTTTTGTAGGCAATGCTTCATTATATTAACTAACACATTCCTGATCTGGTAGAAGTTTAAGAAGTCTTTTCATTTCAAATTGTCATGAATTACATTTCACTATTAAATGTCTACCAGTATAGATGACAGACAAGCAGGTATTCACTTATTAAGAAAATCTGAAAACTAATAAGAGTTTTACAAATAGACTGGCAAGACAGAAAATGCTAAAAAATATATAGACAATGTATCCCTATTTTTTCTTTTATTTTTAAAATTTGGAAGAGACATTGTCAGAGAATATTGTGATTAGATCTTTTGACAAAGCAATCTGAAAATTTTTAATTTGGAAACATTTAATTCCTTACAATTTCATGTCTACTGTTCTTCTCTAAAATAGTTATTAGGGAGAGGTGAAGGCAATCTCTGCTAGGTTTTTATGTACCTTATCTTGTTACTTAGGGTAGGTATTACAATTATAGTCATTTTATAGATGAGGAAACTGAGGTTCTGAGAGTTTAAGTAGCATGTTAAAAGTCCAGAGCTGGAGGAAAAAGAGTTAGGACTTCAAGTCATGCCTGAAGGACTCCAAATTCCTTACTCCTTAAAACACATCAAGCTGTCTCTTTTATGAAATCCTTTCAGGTTTTGTTAAAGAATGGTGGTGGCAGAGTCGAGCAATGATAAAAATGAGAGAAAGGGTGTAGTGCTTTAGGGGGAGAAGAAGCCTAGAACCACACTCAATTCCCTAGCAAGCAGGCTAAATTATTTTGTAAATTTTAAGAATTCTACCAGCCTATGCAACTTCCTCGCATTTGTTATATTTTCCTTGTTTCTTTGGAATTAATAGGATATCAGTAAAAGTTCTGAAAAATAATTTAAGAAAATAGCATTTGTGATGTAGAATGTAGAGAAGGGAGGAACGCTGGAATTCTTTCACTTGGCAGCTGGCTTGTGAGTAAAGTGTGGGGGTGGGGGGGGGAGGGAGGAGGCAACATCAGGGAGAAAGAGGAGAGATCTATTCCTGACCTCAAACAGGGAACAAAGCAAAAATGTTTTCTAGGAAAGTGGCTCAAGATGAAGCTTGCTGGAAGCATCAGTGGAGAGGAGTCTTGATGTTCCTGTGCTGTGTTCATAGCCCTCAAATTCCAGACTCACAAACACCCAGAATGAGAGATGGCACTCAGAAATTGGATGCTGAATATTTTAATGGTATATTGAAGACAGACTGCATTGTTCCAGTGTCATGGCTTTCTGAAGGGCTGTTATCTTCATGTTCATTTTCTGAAACAAATAAACAAGAAAGGAAGTTGATAGAGGATCCAAGACATGGCAGGTAGTTTCTAATCCATTGCTGGCGTTAACTGAAGTCAAGTAGGTGAGAGCCCATCTTTCTCCCTCCCTCCCTTCACCCTCTCCCTGTTCCTTCCTAATTTCTTTCTGTCTACTGTTTTTATGTACCTGGGAGACAATGTGCTCTAACTGGTTGCTTGAAGATGAATGAAAAAGATTATTTTTAGGAAGTTTATCTTTTGGCCGTTATTGAAAATGTTCAAAGATACATTTACAAACATGGTCATTGCAACATATTCTATAATTGTAAATAATGGAAAGCAGCCTAAATGTCCACTAGCAGGGGGTTGGTTAAAGAAATCTTGGCATAGCCACACAATGAAATAGTATACAATTCTAAAACGAAACCAAAATTTAAAAAAACACCAAATAGAGTCATTTATCTCTATCAACTGGAAAGGAATTTTTCTAAGAAATATGCTATTTGAAATGAGTAATGTTAAATCTTCATATGAAGTATGATATCATGTGTTGAAAAAGAGGGCTATGTATGTTTATATAGGCATAAATTTTTCCAAAAGGATGTTCAAAAGCATTAACAGTGATGGCTTTTGGGGGAAGGAAGTGGGGAGATAGGATGAAATATGCCTTTAGATTTAACTTCACACTATTCTGTTTGGTTAGCTTTTTTTCTTTTTTTTTTTTACCGAGGGCATGTATTAATATAAAAGTAAATATTTAAAAACTAGATAACATTTAGCAGCATAAAATTAAAGTATCATCTATCAGGTACACTGGACCCAAGAAGCCTGCTATGAGGCAGGACTGAGCAAAGAGTGGTCATGTAGAAACTGGAGCTGAGAAATCACTGACTCCTGAGGAGGAGCAGAGGGGAGGACCAAAGGGAGAACACTGCTCTACTTCCTCATTACCAGCCCATTTTAAGACAGATAATCATTGGGAAACAGGTAACTTATAGCAGTGTTTCTCAAAATCAGAATTACCTTGGGCAGCTTGTTAAAAATACAGGATCTTTTTACTCTTTTCCAGAATATCTGAATAGAAATCTTTGGAAATGGGGTCCTGGGCTATACAATGTCTACATGGTTCTGGTTGATTCATTGGCAGACACACTAATATTTGAGAACTGTGGGAGTTAGGGCCTTTGATAGAGAATGAACTTGAATTATACCCATCATTGAATTCCAGATTACTGGGGTGATGGGCCTTTGGGAGGTCTTGTTGGTCTACCCCCTGGGGGGTGATGGCCTCTGATGCCTTCCAGGAGGAGGTGGGGGAGGATGGTGTTGTTGGCCTCCTGGTCGGGATGGTCTCTGCTAAGGAGCATCCTCTTGGTTTCCGTCATCAGAAGGAGGTCTAGGTCAGAGTCCTACTGATCAGGGTGGTCTCTGTTGTGGAGCATCCTTTTGGTTTCCATCATCAGAAGGGGATCTAGGTGGGAATACTCCAGGAGGTTGTCTCTGAGGCTCCTGATCTGGACTCTGGCTTGAGTTATCTTCATCTGCAAGGGTATGGCCACGAGAATAGATGAGTTTAGCGATCAAAGAATCCCCTCTCATTTTCATCTCTGATGACCTTATCCGAAGTCCCTTTCTCCCAGAACCTGCCTCAAAACTTCCAACCTCCCTCCTGCCTACTGCTTCCTTATGCAGTAGTCCTCTTACTGTGCTTACCAGTGATATTGAAATTCTAGTTCTTTGCTCCTGAGACAAACATGTGACTTTAATTTTGATGAAAAAGTAGATCTTAGATATCTTAGAATTGCCAGAGAATTTCTCCAAGTACAGAGTTAAAGCAAAGGGCTTATTAATGTCACTCATGTTGCTAGCTATATTTCAGGCCACTGACGTAATTTGACAACTATTATTCTAAGTCTGGCCACTTGGGCTCCACGGGGAAACCTCAGGCTCCAAGACTCAGGTAGAGAAATACTATGAGAGAGAGAGAGAGAAACAAAATGCTGGCCCATAGGAGATTCTCTAAAGAACTGTGGGAAATTATCAGCCACAGGGGCATAGTTAAGTTGAGAAACACCGAGAAAGGGGACCCAGACCCTTATTTCTTTGCATTTCTCCTTAACCCATAGATTTATAGAGAGGAACATTGGGGAATCAGGAAATGGTTGAGGGATTGCTTCTCAGCAGGATGGAGGAGTCAGAATTAGGACTCCTGCCCTTTTTCTGTCACCTCTCAGCAGTCATTGCTGGCCTGAGGGAATAGGCAGCACACTCCTGTGGTCATCCAGGCCAGAGATGTCTCTGTTATTCAAGTTGGAGCCCTGCTCATGGTCCCCAGAGTCAGGATTGGTTAAACAATTGCCTATATCTCTGGGTACTAACATTAATTAATTCTTGACAGGAAATGATGATAATAAGACATTGGAGAACTGAAAAGTTCCTGAGAAAAGAAAGGAAAGAAAGTTGATTGAGGATTAAATGGTATTTATCTGACATGAGGGTTGAATACTCTTCATAGGAGTCTTCTGGAAAAAGAAGCACAAGATGAAAAGTTAAGTGCCAATCTTTCAGAGCTCACCACTGTTCTACAGGGAAAAGGAACACTTCCATCCACTACCTGTCTATTCCCTAAGTTAACTTGTCACCATGGTCTATGATATCTTTGAAAAGAGCGGAAGATGTAAGGGGGTGGCAAGGTTGTTAGTATCCTGAGTATCAACCACAAACTCAAAATAGAAAAGGCCCTTTTTATGCTCCCTGGGATCCCTCAAACCCTAATGCTAATTTAAGCTAAGTGCTGTGGGATTTCATGTTTTCGTATACGTCTGCCCTCTTTCTTCATTTTAACTACTTGACTTATATTAACATGTTTTCTCAAAGAGGGTGACCAGGGGTAAGCATTTGGATACAATCTTCCACATATCGTTTATAGCACATTGAAATATTAAGTATGGATGGGAGAAAAATGAGAACATTGGATTCTGGTATCTCTATATCTCTATGTAAGAGAGAGAAATTTCATATCCCATTCTCTATCTCTGAAATAGCTCTGATGTGCATTTATCTTCATCTATATGGCTTCCCCTATCAAGGACACCTCAACCACTGTCTACATTGATTATTGAAATATCCTCACAACTGAACTTCCCTGTACCATTCTCACCATCTCCCAGTGCATCCTCACAAAACAGTCAGAGAGATTTTTTCTAAAAATGTAAATCTTACATTCTTGTTCCCCTGGTCAAAATTCTTTACTGGGTTCCATTGCACTTAAAGTATATGGCCTTGGCATGAAATGAGGACATGACTGGCCTTATCCTTGTCTTAAGAACTATGCAGCCTCCTCTTTCCTCTCATTTCTTTCCCCTCCATACCCTCTTCCTCACTGCAGTGCGATCTGCCAAGCCCCAAGCAGAGTCCCAATACCTCCCCTCCCCATTTTTTTTTTTTTTTTACCATTATTTGGGCAGTGAGCTGAGATCAGGGTCAGCAAGGCCACTGAGAGCATGACCAGCATCATGTTGGAGGAAGCTCTGGAGTTTCTCCCAACTCTGCGCTGGGAGAACCCGGTTGGCTTCCTTTATAAAGACAAGTAGAACAATGGAATCTTTGAGCTCCACACTGCGTGGACCTCATCTCCTGAAAGATTACGTGATCGTTTACTCAGTCAGGTCAAGTGCATCCCTTATTTCTTTTGGGGACTTAGCTTAGAAGGATGGGATGATGTCCCATAGGATGTTGTTATTGTCTCATTTCTCAAATGTACAACATATGACTTGGGAAGTTTTTGAGGGACAGTGTCCAAGCAGTCAGTAAAGGTATTAGAAATGTTCTGTCATCATTTGATTTTCAGTCTGATAGTAAGGCTGTTTCTCTGTTCTAACCTTGTGTTGTTCATTTGTGTGTGTGTTGACAGTGATCTTATAGCCAAAAGTGAAGAAGGTCAGTATCTCTGGCCACTATTATGGACCAAATTCCATGAGTCACACTGTGTGTGTGTACCTTTATATGATATTTAGCTAAAATTTTTGATGATACAGAGATCATTTCTGCTTGTCTTTGAAATGTGGGAAAACATACCCTTCTGCTCACATGGACAACAGAAGCTGGACCCTCAGCCTGTTCAGGCCCACAGAGTTCATCCAAGATTCTCTGTATCTGTCTTTAGTTAAGGAAGTCTTCTCATTGTAGAACACAGGTGAACTAAAACTTTCTGTTCTTATTAATATTCTTGGGAGTTATGATATTTTGTGAATGCAAAGGTCGACACAGAACCTACGATGGGATTTCTAGAGCAGAACAAAATGAATAGACACTTCTTGAATGTATCATGCTATTTTAGGTCTCTCAGACTTCTATGCTGTTTTCCTTTTTAAGAATCTTGTGTGAGATTCAGTTTATGACTTACGTCTTTGAGGAAATATTTCAACCACCCCTGCTAGTATATTAGTGGCCACAATTATGCACTTGAATAATACAGTCTGATACCCCCTTCAAAGCCTCAATTGCATAACACTGATCTTCTATTTTTCAGTGAGTTTCTGTCCTGTAATGTGTTTTCTCAGATTATTCTTCAACACAGGGAATTTTCTCTGCAATATTCAGATGCTCATTCCTCCCCACTTTCCTTCTGAAACTTATTTGTTGATATTTTATCTCTTGAATCAATCTTCCCCATGTTTATTTTCCCTCTTATGTCTAGCTTTTTTTTTTTTTTTTTGCTATGCATTTTGGGAAAATTCCTTTATTTAATCATCTAAATCAGGGGCATTCTACTCTTCCTTAGTTTTATTGCCTTTTGTGTATAAAATCTGGCAACAAAGTATTGTGTTTCCAAAAAGGTCTTCTTAAGTCACCTGCATTGGTTGCCTTTTCAGCTGCTGATCATTGTTATATTCAGTAGTTGCCAGCTCATCCTTCTCAGTGGAAATCAAGATGATTCAGTGTCATCAATTGCCACTTATTTCAGAACTAGTGTAGGTCTTATGTTGTTGTTCAGTTTTATGCAGAACCTGTTGGAATTTGAAGATAGTTTGGTTGGAATATCAGAAGCTAGTCTGTGTGGCTGGAAACCCTCAAGACAGGCCCTGAGCAATGTGGATGAGTGGATCCTGTGCCACGTACCTGAGTGTTTGGGTCTGGCCTTTTCTGAATTATTGTAGATAATATTACAGGAAGGCTTTCTAATATAATGGAGTTTGCTACAGATGACTTTGCACTTGCAAGGTTACCAGGCAGACTGAGTTTTTTTTTTTTTTCCTGGCAAGATTGTGGATTTTTTCCAGAATAGGGGTTATGTTAGCAGTTGGCAATTCTTCTCTGGTTATGTGGGAATGCAGACTGGTTCTAGCTGGGCTTTGTGGGAGAAAGGGAGTAGTTCATGGGCCTAACTGATACCCTTATGTTATTGGGATGACTGCCCCTGGTTTCTTCTGACATTATTTTGGAAGAGAAACTGGAGATGATCAGTCCTGACCAGGTGGCTTATGACAGACCTTCAGATAGGGAGAGAGAGTCAGAGATACAGAAGAGAGGGGAGTGCCAGGCAGACTTACTCACATTATGTGGGTGGCTGCAGAAGGGGCAGTCCTGATGGAAGGCAGGCTTCTCTTCAGCTTGGGGAGCACTGGAGGAGAGCAGGGCATTCTGCAAAATATCACTAAGTTCAGGTCTTTCACTAAACTTCTCCAATGTCAGTGATGAGATGAGTGAAAGAACGCAGTGTGTTATGAAAGAATAAATATAAGCTGTGAACTCACCTGACACTCCTGAAAAAGAGGATATGGAAGAGGCAAAAGAGAAGACTGTTAATTATGAGGAATGGAGTTGAAGGAGTGAGCAATACTATAGCAGGAGTTTAGGTACCTTAAGATGAATTGAAGCTCTCAAGCAATCTACTTGCCTTCTATACATATGTTTAACTTAAGGTGTCACAAATGGAGTTCCTGATTTCCAGACCATAAAACCTGCTCTCCTTCAATCTTTCCTCAGTCAGCGACAGTTGTTTCAGCCGTTTGTCCAAAAATTTAGGAGTCATTCTTGACCTCTCTTTCCCCCCACCCCACTGCCCATTAACAAATCCAGTGGACTTCACCCTCAAAATATATCTCAAATATGACCACTTCTGTAATCTCTACCATGAGACCTTGTGATTCAGCAATGAGTCTCTCTCTCCTGGAGCACTAGCAGCCTCCCAGCTGGTCCTGTTAACAGTCTTGCTTTCCATCACATCCCATGTCAGTTTCCTCACAACAGGATAATCTCATGAGTATCAGTGACAGTGAAATTCCCTTTTTATGATTGAGGCCTTTTATGTGTCCTTCTGTGTGTGTGAACTGACTGTTCATATCTGTCTCTGACTGGTAGAATGAAAGTTCACAGGGACCAGATGGATAAATCATATAAGGCTAACTTGTTCAAGGAATAGAGAGGACAAGCATTCAGAATACCTCCTGGATGGATCTGTACCATTATCCAGGACAGTGGAGATACAATGTTCTGAGTCCCAAAAAGTCTGTCCAGTGTGTTCATGGTTATGGATGATGAGTCTGAGTCAGTGAGGCTTAGACTTTCGAAACATAATCGTTCTCCCCAGGCTCGGCGGTTCATAAGTCAGACCGAGATGGCTGTGTGAGTGTGTAGGCCAATGGGGATGAATGCCATATACACCTCTTATGACAAGGACTATCATCCACCTCAGAGTTTAATAATTTTCCAGATGACTGTAGAGCAAAGCACCGTACATCCAGGCATGAACAGAGTTATCACCCTTAGCTCTTCAGCCTCGTATAGTCTGGTCCAGCACATTCTTGAACACACACCTGTAGAATTGAAACAATAACACTTGCAATCACATTTGGTCATTTAGATATTGGTGGTTTTGTGGTTTTCTTAGTGTTTGGTTTAATTTCTTTATATATTGTAGATGTCAATCCTGTGTATAATACATTTTGTAAATATTTTCTCCTGATCCCTTGAATGTCTTTTAACTTTGTTCATGTTTTTTATTATAAGGACTTTTAAGTTTGATGTCCATAAATATCTTAATCTTTCCTTTTGTATCCATGTGTTTTGTGTCTCGTTTCAGAATTTTTCCTACTTTACTGCCATAAACACCCCTACCTCACTTCCTCACCTCACCATTACAGACATTCTCACTCTACTTCTTCACCTCAACATCATAAACATATGTATATTTTAAAGAAGAAGATAATGCCACTAAGGCAGGTATTAACTTTTTTCGTGTGTATGAGGAAGATTGTGCCTGAGCTAACATCTGTTGCCATTCTTCCTCTATTTGCTTGAGGAAGATGTTCCCTGAGCTCATATTTGTGCCAATCTTCCTCTATTTTGTATGCAGAATGCTGCCACAGCATGGCTTGATGAGCTGTGTGTAGGTCCATGCCCAGGATCCAAACCTGTGAACCCTGGGCTGCCAAAGTGGAGCATGCGAACTTAACCACTATGCAACTGGGCCAGCCCTGGCAAGTGTTAATTTTTATCAAAGACCTACAGCATAGTTTCACATGAAGGAAGTCGTTGCCTCTTGTGATGGATTTAAAGATATCTCCACAAATTACTTGATACTCCTCCTCTCAAGTGGTGGAGCTTAATTTCCTTCTCCCTGAGTGTGAACTAGACTCCACTTCCAGTGAACAGAACAGGGTAGAAGTGATGGAGCGTTATTTCTGACAAGATCGTGACTTCCATGCTGGCTGTGCTGTCTCACTCTGTGGAGCCATACCTTTCTCTGGGGGAAGCCAGCCGACCTGTCATAGGGCAGCCTGGGGACAGTGAACCTAGTTGACATGTTGTGAAAACACTCAGCATATGAAGTGGTCCATGTGGTAAGGAACTGAGGTCTGCCAGCCACCATGAGTGTGTGTGGAAACAGATTTTCCTGTGTTGAGCCTTGAGATGACTACAGTCCTGGCTGACAGCTTGACTGCCACCTCCTGAGAGACCGTGAGCCATAACCACCCAGCCAAGATGCTCCTGGACATCTAACCCACAGAAACTGTGATATAATAGATGTTTGCTGTTTTAAGCTGCAATGTTTGGGGCAATTTGTTGCATAGTGACAAATAAGCACATCACCCCATGTTAATATCTTGCCTCTTTTAAAGCAACGAGTCTTGCAAAGGACTCAAAGAAACAACTCTTGCATTAAGGAAAACATACCTAGTTCCTCAGCCTGGCTTATATCATTAGAGTCACCATTCAGGATGTAGTTTTTGTTGTTATGTATGATAGATGTTACAAACTCTAGAATAGATTATATTTTATTTCTTCTAATAAACGAGCAGATGTGGGGCTTCCCAGATTACTCCAGCACAAATTTTATCCATCAAGAGGAGACTGTGCTGTGCAGAAAAACATTTTACAGAAGAACTTAAAATTGAAGGTAAGTAATAAGGAAGAAGGAGAACCCACATAACTTCAAATATACTCAAGTGCCCAGAGTCAGATGTATTGCATCTTTGATTATAGGGAACTTGTAAATGTGATCTTAAAGTTAGAAATTTTTGAGACAAGGAAGTTGCATGAGAGATAGGAGCATAAAGACAAGCTTTTAGAACTCCTACCCCATCCAAACTGAACAAAATAACATAAGAGAAAGGTTAAACAAACAAAAAAAAGAGTCAGAGGATGATCAGAGCTGAAACTGTAGGAGAGGTGTTGATTGTTGGCCAGCCTGTCAGCATCTTTTCTTGCGGGAACTACTTTAGTTCTTCTCATCCCATTAGAGCTTCTAGCCGTAGTTGCCCAAACCCAAGGCCACTGGGGTTGGCGTATGATCCATTCTGGGCCAATCATAGTACATAGCCTTTCCCATAGTGATTGGCTGAGGAATTGTCATCAGATTAAAGCATATCTAGTCAGTGTCTCCAAGGGTTTCATGTATGAATGAGTTGCTCAGATGAGAGGATGGAATATGGAGCTGCTGGCAGTCATTTTGGCAGCCCTAGGGAAAGAGCTGAGAGATTAGTGAAAGCCTTTTAATTACATTTTGAGCCACTGATTCCAGTCATATTTGAGGTCCCCATTATTTGCATATTCAATTTTCCTATTTTACTTAAGCTAATTTTAGTTGGATTATTTGCATTTGGAACCAAAATGATCCAGGTGGAAAAAATGTGTGCTAATTGCAAAACAGAAACTTTGAGATATTTCTTCTAGAAACAAAAACTACTAGACTTCTCTTGATAAGGTAGCAGCACACATTTTGTGAAACAACTGGGGACTTGTTCTGTCATATTCCATAAATTTGACTTTCTGAAGTTGGAGGATTGGCTGCAACGAGTCATATTCTGCCCCTTTTGGAGCCCCTTTTTCTATCATAGACCAATAGTATTTAGAGGTGTTTTGGGTAGCTAGAGGGGAGAGTAGATATTGCATGCCATGTTTTTTCCAACCTGTCTTTATGTAGGTACTCTTTGCTTTATTCCCTTTTCAGTAGGAATAATGTGAGCCTTTTATTTAGAGTTTGGTAGAACAATTATAATTTACAAAATGTCTTATTAAGACTTGCCACAATTAAATTAATTACATGTCTATTTTGAGAAGCAATAGAGAATATATTTATCAATTTGAAGACATAAAGCCAAAAATTCTATATTTGGTAGATGCCAAAATGAGGATCTGAAATACTCTCAATTTTAAGCTATAATTGGTCATGTATGAAGTTCCGTATGGGTTTTAAAAATTAATTATTCAGGTAGCAGTTTAAACAAAATATTTTTGTTTCAGTCAACTGCTAGCTCAGTAAGAGTTAATAGTGTGAGCCAGTATGTAGGAAAATCAAATCATACTTAGTGTTCATTAACAGAAGTATATTGACTAGATTATTGGAGTTGAGGATAAATCTGACTCTGAAGGATAGTTCCCCAGATCCTCTGGTCCCAGCACATGAAGTGTGTCAATCTTTTCATGAGAATTTCTTGCTCGGGTTCTGTGCCTGTAGAGATCCACTTGGATAGATTTTCATCATTCTATATGATTTCAAAATAGATGGAAGAGCCAGACAAAATCCAAATTTTCTTTTGCCACTTGAGGTCAGCAATCTCATTGTGCAGGTTTCTTTTTTATACTGATTTTGTTATACCAAAGTGTCATTTAACACAATGAAATTTTCCTAACATTTTTCCTAATGGGAATGTGTAGAAGTTATCAATGTACCATGACAGAATAAATATCAGAAACAATATCACCAGATGAAACAAAAACAGCAGCAGAAGAGGAGTTGTATAAGCTTCCTGATAAGGATGGTCAAGGTTAAAGGAAAGTAGGTAGAGAACAATTTACAGCCCGGAGCAACATCAGATCCTTAATCCTTGTTAAGACTCCCAAGCAATCCAGCTTCAATCCCTCATTCTACTCATTTGTGACAATTTGGGTTTTTTCTTTTTCTTCTGAAATATTAAAAATGTGTTGACTGATGCCCTTTATCCTGAACTATCCTTCGATATTGATTTTTAAGGGATGTCTATTAAGAATAAGTAGAGAATTTTAAACTAACACCTTTTCTGTGGCTACTGAGAGGCAGTCCACTGAGAGTTTAAGAACTTTAGCACAGGGCAGTCCTGTTGACAAAGACTTGTAAGTCCATTAAATCAGGATATTTTGTTTGTAGTCACATAACATGTGAAATATATCTGAGCAAATACAACTGTATAATAATGCCTTTACACACTATCCAATGCATTTTAAATATTTATCGACTGTGTAATTTAATTAACTTTACTCTTTAGAGTAATAGATTTCCTGTCTGCTTCTTCTTCTTCTTCTTATTCCATTTTTGAGATGAATATTTAATAATTTACCTTAAACCATCTGGAATTTATTTTTTTATGGCACGAGATAGGAATTTAACTTTACTTTTTATTCATAGTTTGTCTGGGTTAAGATTTTTATATTTTTCCATTAATATTGATAACTAATCAGTGTGTATTGAAGTCCCCTCTAAACATAACACAAATCCCTTCTGGAGGTTGTTTTTTCTCCCTTTCCACACCATAACATTGCCCACTCATGTTTGATTAAAATCAGCTGTAATTCTATTTATAATTAAAAAAATTTATTTTCACAGTTTTGGACAATTATTTCTGATTTCTTTAAGTTTTACAGCTATTTCATTAGTAGTTATTGAGGCAATTATTATTTCTAATCATCTTTCCTTATTCTATTTTCTTAGTCATTGCCATTCGTTACTGTACAAATGTGCCCATTTATCCCTTTCACCTTTCCCCCACCTCCGCTCTCGTCTGGTAATCACCAATCTGTTCTCTGTATTTATGTGTTTATCTTTCACATATGAGTGAAATAATAAAGTATTTGGATTTTTCCATCTGACTTGTGTTGCTTAGAATAATGTCCTAAAGTTTCGTCCATGTTGTTGCAAATGGTGAGATATCATCTTTTTTATGTCTGAGTAGTATTCTGTTGTATACATGTATATATATCACTTCTTCTTTATCCATTGATCCATCAATGGACACAAGTTGTTTTCATGTTTTAGCTATTGTGAGTAACGCAGAAATGAACTTAGGGGTTCATACATCTTTTTTGAATTAGTGTTTTTGTGTTCCTTGGATAAACACCCAGAAGTGGAATAGCTGGATAATATGGTAGTTTTACTTTTACTTTTTTGAGGAATCTCCATACTGTTTTTCACCATGCATACACCAATTTACATTCCCACCAGCCCTGTGCAAGTGTTGCCTTTTCTCTATATCCTATCCAACACTTATTTCTTATCTTTTTAATAATAGCTATTCTGATGGGCATGAAGTGATATCTCATTGTGGTTTTGATTTGCACCTCCCCAATGATTAGCGATGTTGAACATCTTTTCATGTGCCTAATGGCCATCTGTATATCTTCTTTTGAAAAATGTCTAGTTAGATCCTTTGTCCATTTTTTAATCCAGTTGTTTGTTTTTTTGTTGTTGAGTTGTATGAGTTTTTTTATATATTTAGGAAATTAACCCCTTATCACATATATGATTTGAAAATATCTTCTCCCAATTGGTAGGTTGTCATTTCATTTTGTTGATGGGTTCTTTTGCCATGCAGAAGCTTTTTAATTTGATGTAGTCTCATTTTAAAATTTTTTCCTTGGTTTCCTTTGCCCGAGGAGACGTGTTCAAAAAGATATTTCTGACACTCATATCAAAGAGTGTACTGCCTATGTTTTCTTCTAGGAGTCTTATGGTATCAGGTCTTCCATTCAGGTCTTTGATCCGTTTTGAGTTAATTTTTTTGTATGGTGTAAATTAGTGATATACTTTCATTCTTTTGCACATGGATGTCTAGTTTTACCAACATCATTTATTGAAGAGACTTTCCTTTCTCTGTTGTATGTTCATGGCTCCTTTGTCAAAAATTAGCTGTCCCTAAATGTGTGGTTTTATATCTGGGCTTTCACTTCTGTTCCATTGATCCGTGTGTCTATTTTTCTGCTGGTTTCCTGCTGTTTTGATAAATATAGCTTTGTAGTATACTTTGAAATCAGAAAGTGTGATACCTTCAGCTTTGTTCTTTTTTCTCAGGATTGCTTTAGCTCTTTGGGATCTTTTGTTGTTCCATGTAAATTTTAGGATTCTTTGTTCTATTTCCACGAAAAGTATCATTGGGAATTTGATAGGGATTGCAGTGAACCTGTAGATTGCTTAAGGTAGCATGGATGGTTTAACTATGTTTATTCTTCCAATCCATGAACATGGAATATCTTTCCATTTCTTTATGTCTTCAATTTAATTCAGTAATGTCTTATAGTTTTTAGTGTACAGATCTTTCACTTCTTTTGTTAAATTTATTCCTAGATATTTTATACTTTTTGTTGGGATTCAAAATGGGACTGTACTCTTGATTTCTCTTTCTGCTATTTCGTTGTTAGTGTATAGAAATGTAACTGATTTTGGTATGTTGACTTTGTACCCTGAAACTTTCTGTATTCGTTTTTTATTTCTAATAGTTTTTTGGTGGATTCTTTAAGGTTTTCTATATAAAAATCACATCCTCTGTTAATAGTGAGAGTTTTACTTCTTCTTTTCTAATTTGGATGCCTTTTATTTCTTTTTCTTGCCTAATTGCTCTGGCTAGGACTTTTAATACTATGTATATAAGAGTGTTGAAAGTGGGAATCCTTGTCTTGTTCCTGTTCTTAGAGGGATAGCTTTTACTTTTTCACCACTGAGTATAATGTTAGTTGTGGGTTTGTCGTATGTGGCCTTTATTAGGTTAAGGTACTGTCCTTCTATACATATTTTATTCAGAGTTTCTATCATAAATGGATGCTAAGTCTTGTCAAATGCTTTCTCTACATTTATTGAGATGATCCTGTGATTTTTATTCTTCATTTTGTTAATGAGATGCATCACAGTGACTGATTTGTGGATGTTGAAGCATCAATGCATCCCTGGACTAAATCCCACTTGATCATGGTGTATGACCCTTTTAATGTGTTGTATTTGATTTGCTAATACTTTGTTGAGGGTGTTTGCATCCATGTTCATCAGTGATATTGGCCAGCAATTTTCTTTTTTTGCATTGTCCTTGTCTGGTTTTGGTATCAGGGTAATGTTGGCCTTATAAAATGGGTTAGGTAGTGTTACCTCCTCTTCAATATTTTGGAAGAATTTGACAAGGATAGGTGTTAATTCTTCTTTGAATGTTTGGTGGAGCCTTCTGGCCCTGGACTTTGGTTTTTTGAGAGATCTTTGATTACTGTTTCAATCTCCTTGCTAGTAATTTGTCCATTAATATTCTCTATTTCTTCTTGATTCAGTTTTGGAAGGTTGTATGACACTAAGATTTTTTTCCATTTCTTCTAGGTTATCCAATTTGTGGGCATAGAGCTTTTCATAGTATTCTCTTATAATCCTTTGTGTTTTTGTGGTATCCATTGTAATTTCTCCTCTTATCTTTCTGATTTTATTTGTTTTAGCCTTTCTTTTTTCTTAGTGAGTCTAGCTAAAGGTTTGTCAATTTTGTTTATCTTTTCAAAGAACCAGCTCTTGGTTTATCAATCTTTTCTACTGTCTTTCTAATCTCTATTTCATTTATTTCCACTCTCATTTTCATTATTTTCTTCCTTCTCTTGATTTTGGGCTTCACTTGTTCTTATTTTTTTCTAGTTCTTTTAGGTATAATATTGAGGTTTTATAATATTGAGATTTTAGGTATAATATTGAGGTTTTTATTGTTTCTTGTGGTAGGCCTTTGTTGCTATAAACTTTCTTCCTAGTACCACTTTTGCTGTATCTTATAGATTTTGGTATATTGTATTTCATTTTCATTTGTCTCCAGGTATTTTTTGGTTTCTCTTCTGATTTCTTCATTGATCCAATAGTTTTTCAGTAGCTTTTTGTTTAATCTCTACATATTTGTGATTTTTCCAGTTTTCTTCTAGTAGTTGATTTTTAGTTTCATGTTGTTGTGTTTAGAAAAGATACTTGATAATGTTTCAATCCTCTTAAATTTATTGAGATGTTTTGTGGCCTAATATGTCCTCTATCCTGCAGAATATCCCATGTGCATTTGAAAAGAATGTGCGTTCTGCTGTTTTTGGATGTTCTATATATGCCTATTAAGTCCATCTCATCTAATGTGCCATTTAAGGCCAATGTTTCTTTATTGACTTTCTGTCTGGATGATCTATCCCTGATGTAGGGGGGGTATTAAAGTTCCCTACTGTTATTGTGTTACTGTTAATTTATGTCTTTTAATATTTGCATTATGTATTTAGGTGCTTCTATGTTGGGTGCATAGATATTTACAAATGTTATATCTTCTTGTTGGATTGTCCTTTTATCATTATGTGATACTTTTCATTGTCTCTTGTTACAGTTTTTGTTTTAAAGTCTAACTTGTTTGATACAAGTATTGCTATCCCAGGTTTCTTTTAGTCTCCATTTTCATGGAATATCTTTTCACATCCCTTCACTTTCAATCTGCAAGTGTCTTTAGACCTGATGTGTTTCTCTTGCAGGCAGCCTATGTATGGGTCTTTTTTTTTTTTATCCATTAAGCCACATTCGGCCACCTTATGTCTTTTGAGAGGAGCATTTAGTCCATTTACATTAAAGTAATTATTGATAGGTGTGTACTTTTGCCACTTTGTCACTTTTTTCTGGATGGTTTTGTAGTTCTCTGGTTTTTTTTTTGTCTCTTGCTTTCTTCTGCTGTGATTTGATGACTTTCTGTAGCATTATGTTTGGGGTCCTTTTTCTTTATTTTTTTTTTTTGTATTTGTTATGGGTTTTTATGTTGTGGTTACCATGAGGTAGAACTCCTTTAAAACAGTTATTTAAACTGTGAATCCATTCTCTCTGTGTCTAAAATTTTCCTTTATGTTTATTTTCTCTTTTCCAATGTATGCTGGGAAATATGTTAGCATTCTCTTTATCTCACTAATTCAATCTTTGTGTTCACTCTGCTTTTTAGACCGTCTACTTTAAAACAATGGTTTACATTTATCATAATTGTTTTCTTTCTATTATGGAAGCTTGCTTTCCTAAATTTAGTGCTCCTGAGAATATGTTTTATTTACAGTTTTTTGCATCTTTTCTTATCTGTTTTCTGCAGATGGAAGTGGATTTGTTTTTATGGTTAGTAACTTCTTTAAATGATGCATGTTTCTTCATAGGTTTGGTAAAATTTAGGGAATTAAGTCACGGTTATAAGAGTGGATTGAACAGTATTGATAGCTGGAATATACATCCTCTGCCCAGAAAAGAAATCCTGTTTGAGTCACTGAATGCAGTTCCTGATAGTAAGATCTCCACTAAATGTGTTTGTAAGGCAACATTTTAAAAAAAGGAAAGATTTTTTTAAAAAGCTATTCTTATTGGTGTGTTAAGCTACTGTTACAGTTGTATAGAATAGCCTCTCTTTGACTCCTGTCTCAGGGATATTTACAAATATATCCAATTTGCTGCTTCACATTACTCTCACAACTGTTTAGTTCTAAGAGTCTAAAAGAGTGCTTTACAACTTTCCTAGGGATTTTCATTTAAGTCACTGACAATCACTCTACTGATATTGAAACTGGCATTCCTGATTTTTGTATATGCACAAGCAATGACCCATCTGGCCAAAAGAGATTGTGAGAGGTCATTAATTTTATGTGACGGACTAATTTCAGAGATACAATAAAAAATATGTCTTTTAATCAATGAAATACTGTTTTTAAATGAAAATTGGTGAGAGAAATGGGGCAGAAACACTATAATATCACAATAGCTTTATATTGCATGTCAGGATTTTCTTTTACAGATATTATAGGCATAAAGAGCTACAGATGATGTAAATAAGAAATAATAAGAATGTTATACCATGTTAATCTAGCCAAAAATATTCCTAAAAAATTTAAGCATTCTTTCTAGTGCCTATGGAATAATTACCAATATTGACCATTTATTAAAATATAACTTAGACTGTGGTTTGTAGATCACCTGCATCAGCATCACTTGGGATATTTATTAAAAATGCAAATTTCCAGACTGCATCGTACATTATTAATCAGTATCTATAGGATTAAAGTTCAGGAAACTTTATTTTAAACAAACACTCAGATAACTTTGATATACTTTAAAATTAGAGAACAACTTCCAATTAGAGTATTAAGAAAAACTCAACAAATTCTAACAAAAGAAAATTGGTAAGCTTCTTTAGCTCAGCTGTGAACCACAAGTTGGACTTTAGTAATTAATTGTTGACAAATTCTTGTAACAATTTGAAAATGAAAGAGTTTCTAAGAAACTCCAAGGTTAAAAAAAAATCAAACCTGAAAATAACAAACTACTCAAAAATTTATAAAAGTGGGAATCTTATATGTTAAAAATCTGTAGATTCAACGAATATTTTACTCATAAAAATTCATGGAATTAAATATTTTTATTACTAAACAATATGCTAGGAAAATAAGTGAAATAAATATTAAATTTAAGGAAATAGCAGAACAACAAAATAAACCCAAGAAAAACAGGAAAAAATATAAAGCTACAATCAGAATAAAAACAAAAAGAGAACTTTAAGTAAATCCAAGACTGCTCTTTGCAGTAGATAAATAAATAAAACAATAAGCTAACATAATTAAGAAAGAAACCAGGATAGATGAAATGAAATTGATTATAGAAATATATAGTACAACTCTATGCCAACTAATTTTAAATTCTGAATAAAACAGATGATTAATAAGCTATAAACTAACACAATTTAGTCAAGAATATATGATTTACATGACTAGATCAATATCTATGGATGAAGTTTAGAAAGTTGTTAAAAATCACTTCTGTTGAAAAGGACAGGTTCACATGACTTTAAGGATTCTTTTAAATCTTCAAGGAATAGACAGCTATTACTGTTTAAATGCTTCTACAGCATAGAGAAAAGAAAAAATTTCACACATTTTCATAAAGCTATCATTATTCTGACAATAAAATATTCTACATAAGCAGAAGTAGTTGTTATAGATATTATAACAAAAAATGAACAAATATATATGTTTATTTATTCTTTTGTTTTTTTAAATAATGAAAAACTGAGAACAACCTTGCTACTCTTTAGTCATTTCATAAATCCATTAAAAATTATTGTGCATGAGTTTTAATCAAGAAAATGAAATAGAACACATGAATTTGCATTGTCCTTTGACCCAAGTTCTCTGAAATGATTGAAAGTACTTTTATTAAAAAAAAATTTCTTTTTTGAGGAAGATTAGCCCTGAGCTAACATCTGTTGCCAATCCTCCTCTTTTTGCTGAGGAAGACTTGCCCTGAGCTACCATCCATGCCCATCTTCCTCTACTTTATGTGTGGGATGCCTACCACAGTATGGCTTGCCAAGCGGTGCCATGTCCACATATGGGATCCGAACTGGCAAACCCCAGGCCACTGAAGTGGAATGTGTACACTTAACTGCTGTGCCACCAGGCCGGCCCCTGAAAGTGCTTTTAAAAGAATGACTTCATAATGTTTCTGAAAAATAACAGAGAGTATTAATTGAAAATATTAACAGAGATCATTAACTGAGTATTAATTGTGGATTAGAAATTTTTGAAGACTTCCTAAAGGTAGAAAGCATAGGCTATTGATGAACAGAGATACAAGATGGAAGGACAGTCATAGTTGAAAGCACATATAAGAAAAGACAGCTGAGGAGGTTAGAATGGTTCAATATTTCAAGCTCAGAGTTGAGTAGATATCAGGAGTGGGAGGTCACCCTATAGAAAAATTTCAGGGTTATTAATTGAGATAAATTACAATTTTGAGAATTTCAACTCTCTGCCTCTTCCATTGATTCTGAGCAAAGGACTCTAGTATGCTTGCTACCAGGTTAAAAGACTGAGTGCATGTTCTCTGTCCTAACTTCTAAGAGACAGCATAGTACCTAGATACCCAAGATTATAGATCTTGAGAAGAAGGCAATTGTTTTGCGGACAATGATCATAAATCTTCTGGAAAATGGCTTGGAACTAATACATAATTGATGTACAGCAATGAATGAGGAAACCCAAGGTCCTTTCTGCTTTAGTGACCATCAGTGGATGATGCAAGATAACCTGAAAGGACTCTTAACCAAATCTTTTTATATTCATAATAAGATAGTGTTTTCAGAAGATTCAGGAAGGGAATTGAAGACTTACCAGAGTTTACTGAAGAGATTCATTTTCTCATGATTTATAGGAAAGCATCAATAAAGAGAAGGGCATGGATAATAATTTTTTAAGACTCCTATCTCAAATTCTAAGTTTCATTAAAATACAGAATCTCATATAAAATGAAGCACACAGTAGCTAATATCGCTGTAGAAGTGAGAACAGAAATATCCTTTATTCTTCAAGCTTGGATGTGTCAGCTGGGTTAAGGTTTAAAGATTGAATAGATCAGGGGAAAGTCATTCTGTCAACGATGGCTACAGTCAGCCATGAGAAGCAAGGGTGTTTCTAAGGTATGACATTTCCTTGTTGGGGAAAGATGGCATTAGACCCTGGGTCCAGACATAAGGTTGAGAGGCTGCAGAACTGGTAAGTATCCAAGGCCAAGAGAAGTTAAGGCCTGATGGCAGGTCTTATGAGTCTTGGACATTGAGACTGTTAATGTCCTCAAAATAAACCATCTAACCACTGTGGTGTCTTTAGGGCCTATTGAAAACCAGGGAGCAAAAATTGCTGTTTTACAATAAGCAATGAGGTAGCAATTTCAGGACATCAAAAGTCTTTGAGGTCATTCAAAGTGTTGCTCTATCATCCGTTCATTCCCTAATCAAAGAAATATTACACAGCATTAGATATTACCTTGTTAGTTTCAGTGCCTTGCACATGAGAGATCTTTTTACATTCTAAGAATATATGATACTTGACATTGAAAAATTAAAGGGACACAAGGGATGGTAGAATATTCTCACATTACACAGACAGTCTCAGAATAACATTCCTAATACCACCACCAAAAATACAATTTTTGAGAGCAGTTGAATTTTATTGTCAGTTTTTTTCATATGCTCTCCCCATTTTCCCTCCTATTTTTAAATCGTTTTACATATCTACATTGTGAGATCATATAACCGTTACTTCTCTCTGAACGTTCACATACTTTTAGTTCTACAAGTAAGTGTACGTTTAATGCTCCAGCAATACTTACATTGATTCATTCTAGGCATTTTGGTGTCTGAGACTCATTCTCCAGTAAATGCTTCAGGAAGGGATCATGAGAACAACATTCCCTTAGTTAACAACAGTTTATTTATGCCCTTTTGCTGGAATGTCAGTTTTGCAGATAGAAAATCATGTTTTCTTTCATTCTGCATCTTAACTAAGTTACTTCATTTTATTTTGACAAAGAATGTTATTACTGAAAACTCTTAGGATGATCTACTTTTATTCCTGTTATATATAAGTCACTGCAATTTTTCAGAGATGCCCAAGGAATTTTTCTTTTTCTTTAAAGTCTAGTGATTATATTAAGATTTGGCTTTGTGTTGGTTTTTCTGGGTCAGTACTCTCAGATAGGTAGTTTGTTTTTTCAATTTCTAGTTTCAAATTCTTTTTTTTTTTAATTTCAGGAAAATTTCTTGTTAGTGTTTTTAGAGTTTTTTCTATTATCCTGCTGCAGTTTTCTTGTTTAGGGACTCCTATTAACTGTAGATTTGCTCTTCTTTGGCTATTTTTCAATATTTTTTACTCTCTCTAAAACCCCTATCTCTTTCTTCATTCCATTGTGATTTAAAATTTATTCTTCCTTTTCCCCCCAATTTCTTTTAAGGCACTATTCTTCGTTTGTATTAATTTTTGTGCTCCCAGTAAGTCAGGCTTTGATTATGAATTGCCTCTTTTTCTTTTATTTCTAAGTCTTCCTTGAGTACCATTATCTCATCTCTATAAGGCTATGTTTTTTGTCTTTTCTCTGGACATGTCTTTTTGAAGTGCTTTCATTGTCTGTAGAAATGGTATTTTGCTTCTTATTCTCCTTTTTCTTGTAATAATTTTGTATGAAGTTTGACTTACATTCTGTAGCATTTAAAACATTTTTGTACATAGTCACTTTTACATAGACCTAAACTTGTAGAAGGAGGTGTGTATCAGGATAGCTTTTCTAAATTCACAAAGCTTTCTCTTTTGTTGTTTTCTTATACTACTA
The DNA here is from genome assembly GCF_037783145.1 of Equus przewalskii. Lineage (NCBI taxonomy): Eukaryota > Metazoa > Chordata > Mammalia > Perissodactyla > Equidae > Equus > Equus przewalskii. The sequence continues at coordinate 40,541,614 of NC_091835.1, read as the reverse complement.
AAAATGCAATGGCTCATTTTAAAAAATTTCCTGGCTATGTTGCTCTGTTCCATTTTTATCTGGATTGTCTCCTTCTTTATCTCTTTTGTCCCTGGTCTGCTCAATTGTGATTACTCCCTCAGCAGTTTCTCCTCACCTGGGGCTCTGCCTGGAAGGAAGCTGTGGGGGTTCAGTTTCGAGTGTTCACCTGGCACAGACTGCTCCCACCTTTTACACCTCATGTAGGACACTTGCACTCAGCTGTTACTGGAATAGGCAGAGCCCTGAGTTTCAGCTGCTCTTCTTACTTTGGTCATCAACGTATTCTGCTGATTCCTGCTTGGCTCTTGTTCTTAGGCTGATCAGAAGCAGCTGCCTCTGCTTCCTACATACAGCCAGGAACATGCAGTTCTTGAGGCTCTTGCTTGTTTGTTCTCACTCACTTGTATTTTGGGTTCTTGGGAAATATTGTCACCTAGATTTATGGTAAAAATTGTTCATGGGCTTTTGGCTTTGTTTTCTAGTTTTTCAGGCAGTTTTTCTGTGGGAATTTGAAAAGATTAAAAAATAAACTTCTATTGCTAACGTCTTTTCAAAATTTCATAACATTAACTTTTTTTATGGAATAAGGAATTTATTTTTTCCAACTTCATTGAGATATAATTGAGGTAAAACATTGTGTAAGTTTAAAGTGTACAATGTGATGATTTAATGCACATATATATTGCAAAATGACTACCACAATAAGTTTAGTTTACAGATCCTTCACCTCACATAATTACCATCTTGTGGTTGTTGTTACTGTGAGAGCATTTAAGATCTAACCTCTTGGGGCCCACCTATAGCCGAGTGGTTAAGTTTGTGTGCTTCACTGTGGTGGCCCAGGATTTCGCTGGTTTGGATCCTGGGCTTGGACATGGCACTGCTCGTCAATCTATGCTGAGGCAGCGTCCCACATAGTACTACCAGAAGGACCTACAACTAGAATATACAACTAGGAACTGGGGGGCTGTGGGAGAAGAAGAAGAAAAAAACCCCCAACCCCCTAAACCCCCCCAAAAAACTAAAAGAGAAGATTGGCAACAGATGTTAGGTCAGGTACCAATCTTTAAAAAAAAATAAAATAAAAATGATCTAATCTCTTAGCAAATTTCAAGTATACAATACAGTATTCTTAATTATAGTCACCATACTGTACATTAGATCCTCAGAACTTATTCTCCTTGTAACTGGATGTTTTTACCCTTTGATCAACATCCCTTTTCCCCCTACCCCCAGCACCTAACAACGACCAATCTCCTCTCTGTTTCTACAGATTTGTTTTTTTTTTTTTTTTAATATTCCACATATAAGTAAAACCATACAGTATTCTATTTTTATGTCTAACTTATTTTACTTAGCACAATGCCTTCAAGGTTCATCCCTATTGTCACAAATGGCAGGACTTCCTTTTTTTTTTTTTTCCCAAAGATTTTATTTTTTCCTTTTTCTCCCCAAAGCCCCCCAGTACATAGTTGTATATTTCTCATTGTGGGTTCTTCTAGTTGTGGTATGTGGGACGCTGCCTCACCGTGGTTTGATGAGCAGTGCCATGTCCGCGCCCAGGATTCGAACCAACGAAACACTGGGACGCCTGCAGCGGAGCGCGCGAACTTAACCACTCGGCCACGGGGCCAGCCCCAGGACTTCCTTCTTTTTTATAGCTGAATATCATTCCATTCTCTATATATACATACCATCTTTTCTTTATTCATCCATCAACGGATACTTAGGTTGTTTCCATGACTTGTTTGTGAATCACGCTATAATGAACATGGAGGTGTATATATCTCTTCATGTCAGTGATTTCATTTTCTTCAGATATATACCCAGAAGTGGAATTGCTGAATCATATGGTAGTGTTATTTTTAATTTCTTGAGGAACCTCAAAACTGGTTTCCATAGTGGCTGCACCAATTTACATTCCCACCAACAGTGAACAAGTGTTCCCTTAACTCCACATCCTTACCAGCATTTTTTATCTCTTGTCTTTCTGATGATAGCCACTCTAACACATGTGATATCTCATTGGGTTTTGATTTGATTTCCCTAATGATTAGTGATGCTGAGTACCTTTTCATGTACTTGTTGGCCATTTTATATTTATATCTTCTTTGGAAAAATATCTATTCAGGTAATTTGCCCATTTTTAAATTGGATTCATTGTTTTTTTGCTATTGAGTTGTATGAGTTTCTTATATATTTTGGATATTAACTCCTTATCAGATGTGTGATTTGCAAATACTTTCTCCCATTCCATAGGTTTACTTTTCATTTTGTTTATTGTTTCTTTTGCTGTGCAGAAGCTTTTTAGTTTGATGTGGTGCCACTTGTTGATTTTTGCTTTTGTGGCTTGTGCTTTTGGTGTCTTATCCAAAAATAATTGTAGAGACCAATGTCAGAGAGTTTTCCCCTATTTTCTTCTAGGAGTTTTACACTTTTAGGTCTTACATTTAAGTCTTTAATACATTTTGAGTTAATTTGTGTGAGTATAAGATAGAAGTCTAATTTCATTTTTTTGCATGTGAATATCTAGTGTTCCCAACACCATTTATTAAAGAGACTATAATTTCCCTATTGAGTATTCTTGGCTCCCTGTCAAATACCATTTGACCTTATATGTGTAGGTTTATTTCTGGGCTTTTGCTTCTGTTCCATTGGTCTATGTGTCTGTTTTCATGCCAGCACCATAGTGTTTTGATTACTATAGTTTTATAATATAATTTGAAATCAGGATTTAACTTTTTGTAATTTATATATCACTTTATGTACTTACTTAGTATATCATCCAATACATATTAATGGAAATATATTTGATTTAACCTTAAATTGTACAAAATATATCAAGGAAAAACTACATTAGTTACTGGTGGAAAATACTGGGATAATTTTCCCCAAATTTAAGATCTTAGGACCAAAAAAAAAAAAAAAAAAAGACAGGCGGACAGCTCATTTACCCATTTTATATATTTTTTTTACTCAAGCACTTCATTTAAAGTTTTAAATATTAATTAGAAATGAAGAAAATTAACTAACTGAAGTAGAATTGAAAGCCTAATTAAAATCAGACGTTTAGCCTTGTCCTCATAAACAGAGTTGTGGTTAATTTTTATAATTTCAGGTTGGAAAATATTATGTTGAAAACAGCATTTAAATGGCAGAATTATGTCAAGCATGGCATGGCTGGAAACTATACAGCAAAAAATAATATATAGGACTGTATACAAATATAAATTTTTTATATAGCAATAACCAAAACCAAAAAATCATGACAACCAACAAACCAACAAGGTTAAATAATAAGTGAGAAACTGGGATAAGTAGTTGCAACATTTTTGAGAGATGTTACTTTTTACAAATACTATAATAAAAGGTTCAAGACTGCCTTCTTTGTCCATTGCTCAATGGTGTAATTCATGTACAAAGCTCGAGACTTCTAGATGCAAGATGCAGGGTCACTGTTCTTGCTGGGATGTGGGATGTTCACTATGAGATATTCGTGGTTGGGAGTTTGTTTCTTCTTTTCTTAACTAAAGGTACAGACAGAAAGAATGGTCTGAACTATTCTTGACCAACCAATAAATAAGAACACACTGCATTCTGTCAAATGCGTCCTTCTTATCCTTCATCCCATTTTGTGCTCATGAGATTATGTTCTTATTCTACAGGACATATTCCTACCTACTCATTGATCCAAAAGGAACATCAACAATCACCTCTGCTCCTGCCTCAGCCTGGTGGCATCTTTAGAATCTGTCTCTTAGACTGCCTGGGGACTTGGAAATAGGTTATTGAAGATTTAAAGGGGGCGACAAACAACAAGTCTCCCTCTCAACTTTGGTGTCAATTGAGAAATAGTCTCAGGAATCACACATATTTAAGTGGAAGCATTAGCTTTACCATGAATAAAACTGAACTGGAGAAACAATGTTTCCTATGGCTTGAATTAAGCTATCAAATGTAGTATCTCTAAATATAAATTACTTCCCAAGATGGAAAACCTTCCTTTTTAGGGAAGAATCTGTCCCAGGAAGTTGAAGTTGACTGTATGAAGGGGCAAAAAAGATATTTCTCTCATGGAAGAATCACTTGGAAAAGATTAGAGAAAATTCAGGAAGGGCTGAACTGCATAGGCCCAGTGGCTTCTTCAGTCTCATCGATTAAGTAGGTAAGAGTAACTTAGGGCCAGAGATAAGTAGTGTTGCTCCCATTCTCTGTCCTGAGGAGTGAAGGTTCTCATCCTTCTGTGGAGTCATGATGGGGAGATGAATAAGTCTCTTTGATACTCTCTAGGTCTTTGTTCTATTAGAACCCATTTAGTGTAATCATCACCACCTGTGATCAACCAGCGGCCTGTCTCTCTTAGGAGAGGAGACTAGTGCCAACTCATGTTCAGGAAAGCTCTCTTCTAATACCATGCACTGCTTTCTTTTGCTTTCTATGGGAACTACTTGACGAGAGTTAAACTGTTACCCCTAGAAGGCTCTGAAACTGGTCAGAAGAGCTAATTAAATTAGCTTCAGGACCCAGTTCTATAGTTGCCTGAAGTTTTCCTCTAATTCTTCTTCCTGTTCCAAATTATGCCTGGCAAAATGCTCCAAAGGAGTTCAGCAGAGCTTGGGAAATGAAGTCAAATGCTATAATGTTATAACCAACAATGTTAATAATGCTGTGAATTTTGATATAACTCCTTATTATCAAATTATAGAGTAAAATTATCAGTCCCAAATTAATTTCACCTGTTTTTGTAAATTCATGTACAAATTAATCCTCACCAAGATTTATTCTGCTCATTATTGGCTACAGGTCCTCACTCTGATTCCTGGGTACAGTCGTGACAGAATTGCTCTTCTCTGCAATGGTGCTGTTCCTTCAGGATATCTTAAGTCATATTTCATATGTTCTACCTTTTTTGAATCCAGAGAATTAAGAAGTTCACAGCATCAAACCAACACACAGAAAATTTAGCAAACAAAGCCTGTTTTCAACTCCAGAGCAGTTCTAGGCAAAATTTTGGTCTCAGAACCCAGGTTGTGTAGTATAATTTAGACTAAATTCTATTGCCATCAAAGACTCTATCAGACTACGTCTGAGGATGGAAATGTAGGCAGAAGTTTGCTTGGTTTAGCCTTACCAGGATGTCCGTCAGTCTTGCCACCTGTCCAGTAATCCATGATTGGGGAATTTAAACTCAGTTGTGAGAAATAGCCATTCAACAAGTTAGTTGTTGAAGAGAAACACATTAAGTCACACCACAGGGGTGGGGTCAGCAAGTTTAAAACTTTGAGAAACTCTTCAAGACAAACGATCAGAGTTTTTTCAATAAATAAATTGTAGGGGAAGATAAGAGATGATGAGAGATTCTACTGATTAAAAGAGACTTGAGAGATATATCCACCAGTTGCAAAGTATGAGGTTTATTTGGATTCTGATCCCCCGAAAAACCTTTAAAATGAATAAACATAATTATTAATTATGAGACAGTCAGATACTTGAACACTGACTAAATATTTGATAATATTAAGGAATTATTGTTGACATTTTCAGTATATTAATAATGGTTAAGAAACATCATCCTTATCTTGTAGAAAGATACACACTGAAATATTTGAGGATAAAAAACTGATATGTTATTTAGGGTAGGCTTTAAATTAACACAGGAGAGGATGAGAAGATGATGGTATTGATGTAATTAGATTGGCCCAGAGGTGATAATTGTTGAAGTTGCATTATGAGTATGTGGAGGCGTATTATTTTATTCTGTACGTTTTTTACGTATCTGTGTTTTTTTAAAGGAAGATTAGCCCTGAGCTAACTGCCGCCAATCCTCCTCTTTTTGCTGAGGAAGACTGGCCCTGAGCTAACATCCATGCCCATCTTCCTCTACTTTATATGTGGGACGCCTACCACAGCATGGCTTGCCAAGTGGTGCCATGTCCGCACCTGGGATCTGAACCGGCAAACCCAGGGCCGCCAACGCGGAATGTGTACACTTAACCCCTGCGCCACCGTGCCGGCCCCAGGTATTTGCATTTTTGTAATAAAAACTTTTAAAGATATTAATTATGGTTCTGTGGTGAGCATACCAGGGGGGAAATTCAGCTCTGCAAATTGTCTGCTCTGTAGAAGTGGAATTTATGTCAACTGGCTTGAGTATCTTTTCTTTATTGTCTGCCCCTATCCTCCATGCTCTGCTACTGGAGAGGCTGACTTGCGTCAATGGACTCCTTTTATTTCAGTTCCCAGTTGGTTTTGGCCAATAGGAAATTAGAGAGACACAGGACAGTGAAGGTCATAGCAGAGTGGCAAGGTTCCTGGATGGGAGATTATAGCTCATATCAGGTAACCTCTCCATTCAGCCCTTTCTTGGGGTTTTGGAAACTTCTGTCCTTGTGCTTTAGGTCTAAAGCTGATAATGACATCCATTTCCAGACCCTATCATACAGCTCTATTCCTTATTATTTCCCTATATACTTCCCACGTTATTAAGTTTTCCTCCAAATACCCAATTTGAGTGTGTTATCTATTTCCTGCCGGGACCCTGATTCATAAAATGTCTAAAACTTCTTATATTCATTTCAATAGATTTCTGATGTCCTGGTGCTGAGCTGATTTGGGCCCTAGGTGGTAACACAGTCTGGTAACTACTCATGAGCAGGCTTTTTACTCCCTGCTGCTGATGTCTCTTGCTGTGAGATTGCTTATATGTAAAAGCCTTGCTGGGTAGGACGTTTGTTCCAGCAGGATGATCACCATCAGCAGGAGGATCCCTGGCACTGGGGTTCTAAAGTTACCAGTAAACAGCACTACACCTGCTGTTGCTCCTTCTGGTTTTAACCCCAAAGGGCCTAGGGATACCCAAAGCCTTTGCTATTTGCTCCTTAAGACCCTGTCTTCCCTCTACTTCTGATTGTTCCAGGCCATGAGTAAAATTTCTGTTGGCTACATCCTTTTTCTCCCTTTTGTGGGATATTCCTCTAGGGTTTAAAGACTTCTATGAACCCCACTTATTTTAGAAATGGCCAGGTGATATACAACAATCTTCTCCTATATCTAAATGCAGTCTGTTTCTTTTTCTACTATCTTGTGGCTAACACTATTGGTTGGAATGTCATACCTTTATTTTTTTTTAACATATCTTTTGTGTTCAAGTTCTCAGATATATTTTTTTCTCCAAAATACTCTTCTTGATTACATTTGTTGATTCCTCACAGTGAAAGACAGGAAGTCAATAAATTCTGGCTCTGATAAAAGAACTTCCATTTAATAGATTTTGTCCATCTTCACCTCACCATGGATAATGCCACTTAAGAATTATTTTATCAAAAGAACGTGGAACCCTCACCTCGACCTCATGTAGTATTTCTGCGATACCCCCTGCCTTAGTAGACCTCGTGTTCATTGCTTCTACTTTCAGAGACCTAATTCCTCAAATAGCCTAATGATTTTTCCCTAGCACACCAGAAATACTTGCATCCTTACCTACAATACATGTGTCAGCCTGAAAATCCTGTAAGCTGTTTTGACTAATTTTCCTGTTTCTTTCCCTCTAAAATGTATAAGCATTTTATGTAACAGCTCTTGAATTTCATCTGTTGGTTTTTTTTTTTGAAACTCGGTCACCCTCTCCAATCTAGAAACAATGAAAGCATCTCTCTCTTTTCAATTTCTTTTTTCCAAATAATTAAATACAGGTTCATCTCATTTTTACTTTCGCATATCTCTAGCCTGAGCTCTAGAGTCTCACTTTTCCTTACATTGTTCACTAGCCCATCATAAATTCCTCAGTCTTTCTCCTAAGGAAAATTTTCTTCCACTACTTTAATCAGCTTTTCTTTTTTACCCTTCATTTTTCTATAACTACATTCTGATAGTTACATTCAAGTGTAGATCTCAGAAAACAAACTAGAACAAAACAAACACCAGAAAAGACTCCTTTTTCTCTCAGAGACAGTATTCCAAGAATCAGACTTTTATATTTCTGATTTCTTTTTGAGGTAGAGATAATTTGAGATGTTTCAAGCTGGGGAGATTGCATATTCCTTCTATGAAAAGGGTCCCAAAGCTTTTAAATGCGTGAAGCTATAGACTTGAATTATTTAGAAGTATTAATATAATTAATAAATTGGAGAGGCCATTTGTGAGTGTGACTCATACTCTGTGGAGAAGATATTTGAATGTAATTAAGTTTTTCTTTCATAGACTTTTCTTGGCTTTAGAACATGAGGCTGTCTAAAAGGGCTAGTGCTGATGAATTAAGCACTGAAATCTCATCCACTGGTACTCTGTAGCCTAGCGTCTATCCTTTTTCATTCTTAAACAAGTTTCATTTTTAGAGCCGTTGTACATTATAGAATAATTGTAAATGTAGTACAGAGAGTTCCCATACTCTGCAGTCAGTTACCCCCATTATTATCTTACATTACTATGGTATATTTGTTGCAATTAATAAATCATTATTGACATATTGTTATTAATTAAAGTTCATGCTTTATTCAGATTTCCTTAATTTTTTGCCTAATGTCCTTTTTCTGTTCCAGGACCCTATCCAGGACACCATATTACATTTAGACCAGATCCCCTTGGCTAAACCACTCTTGGCTCTGACGGTTTCTCTGACTTTCATAGTTTCTGATGAACTTGACACTTTGGAATAGTATTGATCAGGTATTTTGTAGCATGTGTTTTTACTGACATTTGTCTGATATTTTTCCCATGATTAGACTGGGGTTATGAGATTCTTTTTTTTTATATTGCGGCAATGTTTGTTTATAACATTATCTAAATTTCAGGTGTACATGGTTATATATTTCATTTTCTGTGTAGACTACATCATGTTCAGCACCCAAAGACTAATTACAATCCATCACCACACACGTGCCTAATCACCCTTTTCCCCTTCTTCACTTACCCCTTTCCCTCTGTTAACTACCAATCCAATCTCTGTTTCTCTGTTTGTTTGTCGTTGTTTTTATCTTCTGCTTACGAGTGAGATCATATGGTATTTGACTTTCTCCCTCTGACTTATTTCACTTAGCATAATACCCTCAAGGGCCATCCATGTTGTCACAAATGGCCAGATTTCATCCTTTCTTATGGCTGAGTAGTATTTCATTATGTATATATATATTATCTTTATCCATTTGTCCCTTGATGGGCACCTAGGTAGCTTCCAAGTCTTGGCTATTGTGAACAATGCTGCAATGAACAGAGGGGTGCATATATCTTTATGCTTCTTGCTTTCACGTTCTTTAGGAAAATACCTAGCAGTGGAATACTTGGATCATATATTAGATCTGTTCTTAATTTTCTGAGGAATCTCCATACTGTTTTCCGTAGTAGCTGCACCACTTTGCATGCCCACCAGCAGTGTGTCAGGGTTCCCTTCTCTCCACATCCTCTGCAACATTTATTGTTTCCTGTCTTGTTAATTATAGCCATTCTGATGGGAGTGAGGTGATATCTCATTGTAGTTTTGATTTGCATTTGCCTGATAATTAATGATGTTGAACATCATTTCATGTGCCTGTTGCCCATCTGTATGTCTTCTTTGGAGAAATGTCTGTTCAGATCTTTTGCCCATTTTTTAATTGGATTGTTAGGTTTTTTTTTTTGTTGATATATGTGAATTTTTGTGTATTTTGTATATTAACCCCTTATCAGATATATGGTTTGCAAATATCTTCTCCCAATTGTTAGGTTGTCTTTTTGACTTACTGATGATTTCCTTTGCTATGCAGAAACTTTTTAGTTAGATGTTGTCCCATTTGTTTATTTTTCTACTGTTTCCTTTGCCTGGTCAGACATGGTATGTGAAAGTGTGCCACCGTTGAAGAGTGTACTGCCTATGTTTTCTTCCAGAAATTTCATGGTTCCAGGTCTTATATTCAAGTCTTCAATCCATTTTAAGTTACGTTTTGTGTATGGTGTAAGAGAATGGTCTCCTTTCATTCTTTTGCATGTGGCTGTCCAGTTTCCCAACACAATTTATTGAAGAGACTCTCCTTTCTCCATTTGTATCTTTTTGGCTCCCTTGTCAAAAATTAGCTGTCCATACAAGTATGGGTTTATTTCTGGGCTCTTGATTCTGTTCCATTCATCTGTCTGCCTGTTTTTGTGCCAGTACCATGCTGTTTTGGTTACTATAGCTTTGGAATATATTTTGAAATCAGGGAGTGTGATATCTCCAGCTTTGTTCTTTTTTCTCAGGATTTCTTTGGCTTTTTGGGGTCTTTTGTTGTTCCATATAAATTTTAGGATTCTTTGTTCTGTTTCTGTGAAAAATGGTGTTTGGACTTTGATAGGGATTGCATTGAATCTGTAGATTGCCTTAGGGTGTTGTAGTTTTTGGTGTACAGATCTTTCACCTCTTTGGTTAAGTTTATTTCTAAATGCTTTATTCTTTTGGTTGCAGTTGTAAATGGGATTCTATTCTTACTTTCTTTTTCTGCTAATCTGTTGTTAACGTATAGAAATGCAATTGACTTTTTATGTTGATTTTGTATCCTGCAACTTGACTGTATTCATTTATTATTTCTAAACATTTTTTAGTTGATTCTTTAGCATTTTCTGTATATAAAATCATGTCATCTGCAACTAGTTACAGTTTCACTTCTTCTTTTCCAATTTGAATCCCTTTTATTTCTCTTTCTTGCCTGATTGCTCTGGTTAAGACTTCCAATACTATGCTAAGTAAGAGTGGTGAAAGTGGGCATCCTTGTCTGGTTCCTGTTAGAGGGATAGCTTTCAATTTTTCTCCACTTAGAATGATATTTGCTGTGGATTTGTCATATATGGCCTTGGTTATGTTGAGGTACTTTCCTTCTATTCTCAGTTTATTCAGAGTTTTGATCATAAATGGATTCTGTATCTTGTCAAATGCCTTCTCTGCATCTATTGAGTTGATCATGTGATTTTAATTCTTCATTTTGTTAATGTGGTGTATCACATTGATTGACTTGCAGATGTTGAACCATCTTACATCCTTGGAATAGATCCCACTTGATCATAGTGTATGATCTTTTTAGTGTATTGCTGAATTCATTTTTTCTAGTATTTTGTTGAGGACTTTTGCATCAATATTCATCAGTGATATTGGCCTGCAATTTTGTTTTTTTGTGATGTCTTTGTCTGGTTTTGACATCAGGGTAATGTGGGCTTTGTAGAAGGAGTTAGGAAGCCTCCTCTCCTCTTCAATTTTGTGGAAGAGTTTGAGAAGGATAGGTGTTAAGTCTTCTTTGAATATTTTGTAAAATTCACCAGGGAAGCCATCTGGTCCTGGACTTTTATTTTTTGTGAGGTTCTTGATTACTGTTTCAATTTCCTTACTGGTGATTGGTCTATTCAAATTCTCTATTTCTCCTTGATTCAGTTTTGGCAGGTTGTATGATTCTAAGAATTTATCCATTCCTTTAGATTATCCAATTTGTTGGAATATAGCTTTTCATGGTATTCTCATATGATCATTTGTATTTCTGAGGTGTCTGTTGTATTTTCTCTTCTTTCCTTTCTGATTTTATTTATTTGGGCCTTCTGTCTTTTTTTCTTGGTGAGTCTTGCTAAAGGTTTTTAAATTTTGTTTATCTTTTCAAAGAAACTGCTCTTAGTTCCATTGGTTTTTAGTCTCTATTTCATTTATTTCTCCTCGGTTTTTATTATTTCTTTCCTTCTACTGATTTTGGGCTTTGTTTGTTCTTCCTTTTCCTGTTACTTTAGGTGCACTGTTAGATTGTTTATTTGCAATTTTTCTTGTTTGTTGTGGTAGGCCTGAACTACTCTAAACTTCCCTCAGAGAGCCACTTTTGCTGTATTCCATAGATTTTGCCATGTCATATTTTCATTTTCATTTGTCTCCAGGTAATTTTTGATTTCTCCTTTGATTTCTTCATTGACCCAATCGTTGTTCAGTAGCATTTTGTTTAATCTCAACATATTAGTGGCTTTTCTGATTTTCTTCCTTAGTTAATCTCTCATTTCATACCTTTGTGGTCAGAATATATGCTTGGTATTATTTCAATCTTCTTAAACTTATTGAGACTTGTTTTGTAGCCTAATATGTGATCAATCCTGGAGAATGTTCCATGCGCATTTGAAAAGGATGTGTATTCTGTGGTTTTTGGGTGCAATGTTCTATATATACCTACTAAGTCTGTCTGGTCTAATGTGTCATTAAGGCCAATATTTCCTTATTGATCTTCTGTTTGGATGATCTAGCCATTGCAGTAAGTGGAGTGTTAAAGTCACCTACTATTATTTTGTTTCTATTTCTCCTTTTGTGTCTGTTAATAATTTCTTTATATATTTAGATGCTTCTATGTTGTTAGTTATTTACAAGTGTTATATCCTCTTGTTGGATTGTTCCTTTTGTTATTTTGTAGTGTCCTGCTTTGTTAGGACTGTCTTGTTACAGTTTTTGTTTTAAATTCCATTTTGTCTAATATAAGTCTTGCTGCCCCAGCTTTCATTCTTTGTCAATTGCATGGAGTATCTTTTTCCATCCTTTATTTTCAGTTTGTGAGTGTCTTTAGGTCTGAAGTGTGTCTCTTGTATGCAGTACATGTATGAGTCTTGTTTTTTTATCCAATTGGCCACCCTATGCCTTTTGGTTGAAGTACTTAGTCCATTGACATTTAAAGTAGCTATTGATAAATATGTACTTACTGCCATTTGTTACTTTTTTCTGAGTGTTTTAGTAGTTCTTTTCTGTGCCTTTCTTCTTCTCTTCCTCTCTTCCCTTGTGGTTTTATGGCTTTCTTTAGTATTATTTTTGGGTTCCTTTCTCTTAATTATTTGTGTATTTATTGTAGGTTTCTGGTTTGTGGTTATCATGAGGTTCATATATAATAATCTACATAGATTGCAATCTATATTGAGTTTATGGTCTCTTTAGTTTGACCTCTTTCTAAAAGTTATACTCCTTTACTCCTCTCCTCTCACATTTTGTGTTTTGTTGCTTTTTTAAAAGACTTTATTTTTCCTTTTTGCCCCCAAAGTCCCCCTGGTACATAGTTGTATATTTTTAGTTGTGGGTCTTTCTAGTTGCAGCATGTGGGACGCTGCCTCAGTATAGCTTGATGAATGGTGCCATATCTGTGCCCAGGATATGAACTGGCAAAACCCTGGGCCACTGAAGTGAAATGCGTGAACTTAACCACTTGGCCACTGGGCTGGCCCCTTAACATTTTATGTTTTTGATATAATATCTAACCTGTTATTTTGTGTATGTGTATCCTCTTACCATTGAAATAGGTAATTTTAGTACTTTTGTCTTTTGACCTTCATATTATCTTCTTAGGTGAATGGACCTTTACTGTATTTTTGCCTTTACCAGTGATTTTATTGCCTTTTAAAAAAATAATTTTCTTATTCCTATTTGTGGTCTTCTCTTTCCCACTTAATTAAGTCCCCTTAGCATTTCTTGTAAAACTGGTTTCTTGGTGACAAACTCCTTTAATTTTTCCTTTATTGGGAAACTCTTTGTCTCTCCTTCCATTCTGAATGGTAACATTGGGGGATAGAGTATTCTTGCCTGCAGGTGTTTTCCTTTCAGCCATTTAAATATATCTTGCCACTCCCTTCTAACCTGTGAGGTTTTTGCTGAGAAGTCAGCAGCTATCCCTATGGGGTTTCTTTTGTATGTCACTTGTTGCCTTTCTCTCACAGCTTTTAAGATCCTCTCTTTATGTTTAATTATGGACATATTAATTATAATGTGTCTTAGTGTCGGCCTATTTGGGGTATCTTGTTTGGCACTCTCTGAGCTTCCTGTACTTGGATGTCTGTTCCCTTTCTTAGGTTAGGAAAGCTTTCAGCTATTATTTCTTCAACTAGATTCTTGCCCCCTTTGTCTTTCTCTTCTGGTGCACCTATAATACGAATGTTAGTGCACTTGATATTGTCCCAGAGTTCCCTTAGACTGTTAGCATTCTTTTTAATTCTTTTTTCTTTTATCTGTTCAGCTTGGGTGATTTCCTCTAGTCTTTTGTCCAGTTCAGTGTTCTGTTCTTCTGCATCATCTACTCTTCAATTGAATCCTTCTAGTGAGCTTTTCATTTCCAGTATTGTGTTCTTCATTTCTGATTGGTACTTTGTTATATTTTCTAATTCTTTGTTGACATATTCACTTTGTGATGATTCACATTCTTTTCCCTAGGTCAGTGAGCATCCTTATGATTTTTTGTTTGAACGCTTTGTTGGGTAGGTTGTTTATGTCTGTTTCATTTAGTTCTTTTTCTTTGGTTTTGTCCTGTTTCCTTGCTTGGGACATATTCCTTTGCCTACTCATTTTGCCTCCTTTTCTGTGCTTATATCTATGTATTAGGTGGTCAGCTATGTCTCATGATCTTGAGGAAGTGGCCTTATGTAAGAGACATCTTTTTGAGGCCCAGCAGCATGCTTCCCTTGTCTCACTGGTTCCAAATGTTCCAGGAGTGACCCCTGTGTGGGCTACGTGTGTCCTTCTGTTGTGGGAGAGTTGATCTTGCTGCAGATGCCCAGGGAATCTAGGCTGTCCCCTGGCTGGCTGGTTGTAATGCTCAGCTGTGGGGGGCTTCTATCGACCCTACAGTCACTTTATCGAGTTTGGAGAGCCCCAGCACAGTTGGCTGCAAAGTCTAATAGCACGTTCCTCTTGCAGTTTTTCTGTTAAGTAAGTAGACCCCCAGTGTGGCTGGTTGCTAGGCTCAGGGGCTTACAATTGTTGTAGGCCTCTGGCCTGCAAGGCTGTTGTCAACTTTCGCAGGATTGCAGTTGAGTGGGGTGGTCACAGGCATGAGAGCACCCAATAGTTTCAGGCTTTGGAAGGCGAGGCCAATCCCTTATGTGATTGACAAACACAGGTATTCTGTTGCCAATAAGCCGCATGGCTCACACACACTGTACAGGTCCACACACACTGTAAATACAGTCCTGGCTTGTATACACATCCTGATCCTCTGGATTGTGCCCAGTCGCCCCATTCAGAGGTCCCTACACCCTGCCCCCATGCCCCGCATACTCTATCCTACCCCACAGGGGCAGACCCACTGGTCTGCTTGCAGAAGATCCAGGTACCCAGTCTATGTAGGCCCAAGAGTTGCCCAAGGGCTTGCTGTTGGGTGGAGCTAGGCCTTAGGGCTGCTGCCTGCCCTAGCTGAGCTGGATTAAATCTGTGCTTTAGTGGGCGGAGCAGACCCTGGGCTAACAGGCTAGGGGAAGAAGTCCAATGGCATCTGCCAGCATTTGTGTTAGCCCTCCAGTACTAGGTCACAATAATGGCTGCCAGCAATGTCTTAGTCCCTGGAGAGGTCTCACCTCTCACTGAGATGCACCCAGAGCCTATGATGTGAGTCTCTTTTCACCAAAGGACTATGAACCTTTCTTTCTGGTGATTTTAGGTTGCTTTCTGAAATGGGTGAATTTGTGCATGAGCCCTTTAAGAGATAACTTTATTCCACTGATGTCTGATATCTTTTCTAGTTGTATTCCTCGTTGTAGTTTATAGCTAGCAAAGCCAGATATTATGAGACTCGTTTCAGTTGTGCTGAGTTTTAAGGATGCTTATAGCAGGAATGCACTCCAGCTTGGGTCCTCCACTCCTCCAGGGAAGGCTGTGTACCTTAGGCTTGCTCCTGCCTGCCTGCGATGCTCCATGGCTTGCAAAGGTGGCTTTTTTCTCTTCATACAGGAATCTCTGCCTCAGTCAGGACTGTCCCTTGTTGTGGGGATTCTTTTTTGTCCAGTTTTTTGTTCTCTTTCAGAGACAATTCTTCCAAGAAAAGTTGTAACTTGGTTGTGCTTATGGGAGGAGGTGATTTCAGAGTCTTCCTATGCTGCCATCTTGACACCAACCCCTATGGGATTCTTGGTTAGAATACCAGACAGGTAAAGTTAACATGGTATTCATTACATCATATCAAGAGTACATACTATCAACATAATTTATCACTATTCATGCTGACCTTGATCACTAGCCTGACTCAGTGTTTGTCAGGTTTCTCCACTGTGAAGTTATTCTTTCCCATCCTTTTCATAGTGTAAGGAGTGGAGAGTTATGTTCCACATGCTTGAGGGTGAGGTATCTATATAAACTATTTGGAATTATTCTGCATGGGAGGTTTGCCCTTACCGCTCCTTTTTTTTCCCCCCAAATGAACCCTTCCTTACTTTCTGGTACTACAAAGGGCTTCAGGCTTATCTTGTATATTTTCTGCCCCAGTCCAAGAATTGGCCATTTCTACAAGCAGCCTTAATTCCTTTCACTGGACAATAGCATTAGAAACCAAGATCTGGGTGCTAGATATGCTCATTACTACTGAGGTGTCATTGCTTCTAGTCCCTTACTAAACTCATGTTTATAAACTTACATATAAATATCTCTGTGTGTAAAAATTGTGGTTCATCTATATCTATATTAAGTTGAACATAAGTTCATACTGATGTCTCCAACTTTAACCCATTAACACATGGATCATTCTAGCCCCCTCCTCTTGCTTATCTGCACACTTCCACTCCAACAGTGTGAAACCTGGCTCCCCTCATCTGCCATCCATTTACTCAATTTTTCAGTACCAGTGTACATGTGCAAAAGCATCAGAATTGTTAACTTAGTACCTCTATGGGAAACAACTTTATCAACTATCTTGCAGTGCTTATGTACAGTTTCTTTTGCCTTTGTTTTACAAACTCTACTCATTTTCTAAGTTACATACGTCTGCACCCATTTCTCCCTACTCTCTTTAGTGAGCTTGTTTCATGCTTTGTAGCACAGTTAGATTGTTTTGTCACATTCTGCATTCCACTGGGAGATTTTCCTAAACTCCTAAATGATTTTTAATATTCAATGGGTTTTGAAAAATGTGTAGCATCATGTAGCCACAATTACAGTATCATAGAGAACAGTTCTACCACTCTGAAAAATCTCCTGTGCTTCTCCTATTTAATCCTTCTTCCCCTCCCTCCTGGAAACTATGGATATTTTTCCATATCTATAGTGTAGCCTTTTCCGGAATGTCTTATAATTGGAGTCATAGAGTATGTAGCATTTTCAGATTGACTTCTTTCACTTAGCAAGATGCACTTTAATTTATCTATATCTTTTCATGACAATAACTTATTTCTTTTTTTCACTGAATAATTTTCCATTATATGTGTGTATAACAGTTTATTTATCCATTCATTTACTGAAGGACATCTTGGTTGCTTCTAGTTTTTGACATTGTGAATAAAGCTGCTATAAGGATTTGCATGTGGGTTTTTGCATAGAAATAGAATTTTAAATCACTTTGGTAAATACCTAGGAGTATAATTGCTGGATTGTATGGTAAAACTATGTTTAGTTTTGTAAGCAACTGCCAAACTAAACTGTCTTCCAAAATGGTTCTACCATTTTGTATTTCCACCAGCAATGATGGAGAGTTCTTGTTGCTTTGCATCCTTGCCAGCAATTGGTATTGTCAGTTTTTTTTGGATTTCAGCCATTCTAAGATTTGTGTAATGATATCACATTGTTGTCTTATTATGCAATTCCCTATTGACATATGATGTTGATCATCTTTTCATATGCTTATTTGCCATCTCGATATTTTTTCTGGTGAGGTGTCTTTTTAGGTCTTTCACTCATTTTTTTATTGTGTTTGTTTTCTTACTGTTGAGTTTTAAGAATTAGTATATTTTGGATACAAGTTCTTTATCAGATGTGTCTTGCAAATAATTTCCTTTAGTCTGTGGCTTATCCTTGGATTCTTTTCAGAACATAATTTTCATATGGTTCAACTTAGCAATTTTTTCTTTTATGGATCACACTTTTTGTGTTGTATCTAAAAACTCATCACCTAGCTCACTTAGATTTTCTCGTTTTCTTCTGCAAGTTTTATAGATTTGCATTTTACATTTAGTTTATGATTCCTTTTGAGTTAATTTTTGTGAAAGATGTAAGGTTTGTGTTTAGGTTCAAATTTGTTTTTTTTTTTTGCATATGAAGGTCCAGTTTGTTAAAGAGAACAGCCACAGGCCCAAAATGTCATCGCTTGTGCTAAAACCCGTAACACTAAACCTAGATTTAATACCTGGTCTAATTGCTGTTTTGACCTTCTGCAGAAATGCAATCTTAATCAACCATCTAGAATTTTCTGGTCAGTACAAGTGAGATAATCTGTCTTGTGGGCCCTCTCTATCCTTCAGACGAAGAAGAAGTAATCTCCATGATATAACCCTGGCTATTCTCTTTCTCCCAGAAGGAGATGTCCTGGTTTGAAATAATCCTTTCTTTTCTTTTGCTAATACCTTCTTACCCCATTCTCCATCTTCATATAAAAATCTTCCATTTTATACATCCCTCAGACTGCCCTTCTAGTTGCTAAATGGGATGCTACCCAATACATGAGTCATTTAATAAAGCCAATTAGATCTTCAAATTGACTTGGTTGAATTTTGTTTTTTAACAAGTTGTTTCAGCACCATTTTTAAGAAAAACTATCTTTTCTTCATTGCATTGCCTTTGATCCCTTGTCAAAACCCATTTGGCTATTTCTAGGATCTCTAGTCTGTTTCTATGATCTATGTGTCTATTCTTTTGTCAGTACCATACTGTCTTGATTACTGTAGCTTTAGTAATTCTTCCAATTTTGTTTTTTTTCTTCAGTATTGTGTTGGCTAGTCTAGGTCTTTTGCTCTCTATGTAAACTTAGAATACATTTTTGAAATATCTACAAAATAACTTACTTGGATGTTGATTAACACTGCACTGAATCTATATATTGAGTTGGGAATTAGCTGTTAAGAATTGAACACTTAACAGTGTTGGGCATTCAATCCATAAACACAGAATATGTCTGCATTTATTTACATATTCTTAGATTTCTTTCTTCAGAGTTTTGTAGTATTCTGCATGTGTAGCTACCTTTTCATTTGAAAGTTTTGTCTTGTGATTTTCCTAAGAGACATCATAGGAAGTAAAAATCGTTCTGTCCATCCAGTGCTCATAAAGTGAAACACTGAAACTGTGCTTTTCTTGTTATGGGCTTCATTGGAACTAAAGTGTTTCCCTAACTAATGTTAGTCCCTTTCCCAAGTTCTATTAAGTCCAAAAAGCTAAACCTCAGTGATTCAGGTTAATGTCAGCTCCAGTGATCTCACACTAAAGTCACAGAGACCTTATAGTAAGGCCATGAAAGTCTCACTAAAGCCATGGAGATCTCTTACCAAATTCTAAATGTCTCACTTAGTTTTTGGGTCCTGTGTGCTTCTTGACTTAGAAAACCAGGATGTTTTGCATGACTCCCAAGCATATTCTTCAAATTTAAACAGATGAAAATTTTCAGTTGTGCCTAGGAATTTGCTCTTCACTTGAAGACAGTGAAAATCACTAGATTATCTCACGCTGCTTTTTATGCTCTATCTATTAGGCCAAATAAAGCTTACTAGTCCATCTGTAATGGTCTCCTGAATTATGATTATGGGAAGATAAGGAGTCCTATAGGATTTTTTTGTGTATCTGATAAGTTCTTAATCTTTGAACTCAGACGTCAGTTTGTAACCAGTTCTGCTCTACTGATCTTACAGCAGATAGAAATGACTATTATATAATTCCTGGTCTTGGACCTGAGTAGTAATGACTGTTAATAGTAACTCATACTTGTATACAGTTTAAAAATTTACAAACGCTTTTACATGTTTTATCCTTTTTAATCTTTAATTTTGTGACTTAAGAACTCTTTGTTCCATTTTAAGAGAGAATGTCCATAAAACCCATTAGTAAATTGGTTAGCTCTAAATTCACTTGACTTCTCATAAGGGAAGAAATTGAGGCTCAGAGAAATGGGTCAGTCAGTCAGTGAGGAAGCTGGTCTCACTTCCAGCTACCATCTAGTGCTTTCCATGGTGCTATCCATCCTACCCTGCCCTTTCACTCTTATGCCTTTGAATGGGGAAATAGCATCAGTCTTCAAAGGAGGAATGATTAAATCAAAATGAAAACAGAGATCAAGATCTGGAGGCCCTGAAGGGAGATGCAGCTCACCCACTCCGACTCACTTTAAGGTACCAGAACTGGTCTATTGCATCTAACATAATACACACTGGGAAAGTGGCATTTGGACATAGAGAGTGGCTGTTCCCCAGCTACGAGGAAGGAAATTAATGCATTCAGGTTCAAACATCTGCCCCTCAGTCAAGTTTGTGTCCCTGTGGAAGCTAAAGAAGAAGATAATATGTGAAGGATCTTGCTGAACCATAAAAAGTGGCATGCAATAGGTATGAACAGCCCAGATTCTGGAGCCAGAGGGTCTGAGTTTGAACCTCAGCCCATAACTTCCTAGCTTTGTGACTAAATTTTCTGATCACCAGTTCTGATGGGTTGGGGTTTTCCCCCACTGCCAAGCAATTCTACAATTTTACTAAGTTTTGACACTATTTGGAGGCAGCATTGGATTCCACAGGTTAATATTCAAAGTCCAAAAGACTGCCCTCCACTTCAGAACCAATTCCAAGTCCAGATTACTACCTGTACTCCTGACCTACTGACTACAAATCAGAGGTTCCCACAACCTCCTCCTTGGGTTTGGGTAATTTTCTATAGTGGCTCACAGAACTCAGGAAACCAGTTTACTCACTAGATTACCGGTTTATTCCAGAGGATATTAAAGGCCACGAATCAATAGGCAGATGAAGAGATGCATAAGGTGAGGAGCTGAACAAAGGAGCTTCTGTACTTGAGGAGTTTGGGGCTCAGCATGGTGGCACATGGAAACATTCTGGCTCCCAAATCTGGAAGCTCTCTGAACCGTCTTGTTTTTATGGAGGCTTTATTACATAGGCCTGATTGATTAAATTATTAATATTAGTGATCTATTCAACCTACAGCCCCTTTCACCCCCTGGAGGTGAGGTGGTGGAACTGAAAATTCCAACCCTCTAAACACATGGTTGGTTCTCCTGGCAACCAACTCCCATCCTTAGATGTGGTCTCGAAATAACCTCATCAGCATAACAAAAGACACCTTTATTGCTCTCTTCCTTTAGGCAACTCTAACGGTTTCAGCAGCTCTGTGCTACAAATGGAGACAAAGACCAAATATATATTTCTTCTTATAAATCACAATATCACAGTGCCCTTGAGCAGATTACTTAACCTCATTGTGCCTTGGTTTTCTTTTCTAAAACATAAGGATAGTTGTATGGTAATAATAAATTCCATAATTAATGCATTAATGTAATCATTTAAATTATGTAAAGCATTTAGAACACTGCCTGGCCTATGCTATTTGTTGCTGTTGTTATTATTGTTATTAATATTTGACCATAGGGGTTGAGGAGAAAGATTGTGCTAAATGGAAACAATTTATGTGACTGAAAAAAATAAAATCAAAGAATACTCACCCTGGGTTCTGAGAGTCTTCTGTGGGTCAATTTATGTAAGTTAAACACTAGTTATTTCAACGCAAAATTTCTAGTTCATTTCTACATGTACGTCGTGTATTTCCTTGGTATTAAACTATTTGGTCTGTAGGGTTGGGGTGGAGTAGAGAATTCAGAGATAATTTGTGACAAGAGATTTTCACATATTGAGGTATATGGGGTAGCCATTTTGGTTTAAAGTTTATTTGGCCTAAACTAAAGAAGGCTGACTTATGGCCTATCAAACCTACAATGCATATCTGCTTTAAACATTAAAGTAAACAGTGCATTAAACATTACCTCAAAGTAAATAATGCACTCTCTTAAAATAAGAATGCATACCTCCTCTCCTAGGACATCAGTATAGGTAATGCTCTATCAGGAACATCCTTTTGGTAATGTTCATGTTAGTACTCCTGAAGATAAGTTCTCTTTCTTGGACATCAGGGTCACATTGACCTGCTAATTTGCAACTGAATACCACTTTGAAACTTTGATGAACATGTATCCTGGGCAAGCTTAATGTATGTTCTAAAAAGGTTTAAAACTGTACTGAAAACCATATTTCTCTGGAACACATTCTTCCTTTGTGGAAACTGCCTTCTGGAGTTATAATCCTCACCTTGACTCAAGCAAAACTCACCTTATCTCTTTTACCCATAGAATGACTATTGGTTATTTTGCACTGACGTTTCTTGGAACAGGGCAGCAGGATTTCAGAGAAACCCACCAGAGACCACCTGTAATCTACATCAAACTGGTGCTCCATGCAACGAGCTCATTGAGCCCCTCCAGCTTCACTCCACACTTCAGGTGCTCCTGGTGAGTTTTGCTAAAATCTAGACATTCTTATTTAAGTCATAGGTTCTCACTTTTATTTGAACTGTTTCAAGTCTTAAGACTAGATGTCTTAAGGGGGTATTGGTACATATCCTAGGTAAGAAGAACTTAGGGGTAATATCCCAGGTAAGAGAAACGTAAGGGAAATAGTCTAGGTAAGAGAAACCTGAGGGAATATGCTAGGTAAGAGGAACTATGGGGACTTTCCTAGGCCAGGGGAGGCTAGGGGGAACTTTGGAGTGAATTGGGCAGGCTGATCTTTTAATTTGGCTTTAAATTGGAAAGAATTGTGTCTATAAAGTCTGAACAAACTATTTAACAACAAAATGAGAGACGGAACTCATTTATCTCCGAAAAGAAGGGATACCAGCTCCTTACAGGTTTAAGGTATTCTCAGGTGACTGAGAACTTCATGGAAGTGTCTTAAGTTGAGCCTCATGACATGCAGTGGTCCCATAGGAAATTGGATTGTGATCATTCACATAAATTAACTAAAAGCTTGTCCAGGGATGCACACATATAGATTAGTCATCAAGTGGTCCAAGCCCCCACAGTAGTTTTAGGATGCTTGTGAGAGAAACCAAGACACATAAATGAGTGTTCATGTCATTTTGGAAGTGACAGTTATAAGCAGCACACTTCTGACCCCTGTCCTTAGAAATTGTTCAGAAGTTATAGTTAAAAATTAAAAACAGGGAATCATGCTTCTAAAAGCTGGCCAACTCTTGAATGGGCAGCCTCCTCTTGTAACTCTGGATACTTGCAAGTGCTTAACAAAATGATGATAACTGTAAATGGCTGCATCTTTGCATCAAAACAGCCAGGATAATTTAAAATCGTGGTGGCTACTTTGGGGCTCCTTTGAACTTTCAAAATTTGTCTTTTGTCCACTAGGCTTAAGAGCCATGGAACAGAGAAATATTTAATAACTAGAGTCAAGAGTGCCACCTTCTGACACAATTCTTCAAAAATTAAAGGCTCTGGAAGCTGTAAATATTTGCAAAGAACAGCATAACCTTACTAAGCTTGTTTTATCCCCTGAGGACTTGGTTTGACAATCCTCAGGTTGGGGGGCCCAAAAATGTTGTTGTACCCCATTGCAGTCAGAGATGGTCAGAAAGAAATTTGGGTTGCACCCCAATGGCAGCTAAGAGTCCTACCAGACTGCTGCCAGCCTCAAGGGAATTGCATTGGCCATTAGAAGGAATGTTCCAATGAGGTAAGATCATTTAAGAAGTGCACTTGAAACCAAAGGCTTCAAAATTCCAAAATCACCTTATTGAAAGTTTTGTTGCAAAAATCTAATAAAAAAATTGGTATAAGAGGTACCTAAAGGGAAAGTCTATTAAATCATCTTTACTGACACTCCCATTATCTACCTGTGAAGGAGGGACTAAGATGAGCTCCTCCTCAAGTTAATGAGACTGAGATTTCCTGGGAAACTGCTACCCCTAAACAGTCAGGGGGAAACTAAAATTAAAAACTAATGGAGTTGTTTACTGCTGCCAGGAATAGGTACTCTTTGTCTTGGCTGAAACCTGACTAGATACTTAAAAGAATTTAGCAATGTATGATCAGAAATTTGGCCAAATTGGGAGCTGATATTCAAAGCCTGATAGGGATTTTTTTGGCTTTATTCCCTAAATTAAGATAAAATTATGTACCCAGAGGGAAAGAAGCAAATTAAAGACAATATAATTGGATGGGGGGGGGGTGTCAGTACTTTGATAAATAGTTAACTTCCTCTGTTTATCTAAAAAATCTTGTGACCTCTCTGGAAGCAATTATCTAGATCCTCCCAGATTCCTGAGACTGAAGTAAAAAAAAAAAGGGAGGAAAAGCTTTTTGTGATGCAGACTGTTATGAAAGCACACTTGCCCAAAAATCTAAGGAAACTTTTACAAATGGAGGCTATAAAATTTTTGTTACATCTATCTGTGTATTTATGTGTGTGTCTATAAATTTGTTATATACGTGTGATATTTTTCTGCCTCTGGATTGTATAATTTCTAAAAGAGCTCTACTTAATTGGCTTAAAGTAAGTACTTACATAAATGTAATAGAAACGAACTCAAATATCTTTCAAGTGAATGTGGTATAAAATAATCTTCAGTAAATGAAAGCTTATTTAAATTTGTTGGTTTGATTGAAATAAGCATGTCCTTAAGGTTATCAGCATTGGCTATTATGCAGACATGCAATCTTCATTTCACCTGGGTTTAGTAGTTAAATGAGCTGATGTTATTTCTGTTAAAAAATTAGTCAGGAAAAATAATAGCTCATTTTGTCTAATATCTCATGAAGTTTTTGTAAGCAATCTAAACATAATTATTGGAAACAAGTAAATAGATGCAGGTAAGATAAAACTTTTAGGTGAACTTTTAATCATAATTATGTGTTATGGTATATATGTACTAAGAATAATTTCAAAACCTTTTGATAACTTGAAACATTAGAGTTTTGTTAAACAAAGCTAAATGATAGAAATTTATTGAGTATCTAGGTCATTTCCACATAAGATAAAATAGTAGACATTAATGATTAAATATAGGTTTATCTACTTTTGGCTTCTTATTACAGAGAAACTAAAAGATGTTTGGGACTATTAGTAAACAAGTCTTGTACTCTATTAAAAGACTTTACTATGAAGTACCATGCTTCTAGAAATTATAAAAAGTATTTATAAATTTGTCAAGACACAGAATGTTGATATGAAAGTTCATAATTGCTTATTTCTTAGTTTTCACTAAAAATTAAAGTTTCTAAAGGCTAAAAATTCTAATTAATATATGTGATTAAAGCCATTGAAAATTAGTTAGGGAAACATCTTTGTATTCCAGGAAAGTAAGAAGCATATTTCTAGTAAAGAAGGTAGGTGTAAGGAATGGAGACATTTTTGTCCGAAAGTACTAGAAAAGAGGGAAGATATGGAACAAATTCTGGATGTAAAAAGGAAAATTATAGAAGGTTTGTGGAACAGGAACCCCGAGGAAGGAGTTTTGTGCATGGTCAAGTTGACTAAGATTGAAATGAATTTAATTAGGTGAATAGTTTTAATATCAAATGTAAGCTGGTACAAAAATTAGAATTTAGTTTTCTTTCTCTTTAAAGGATAATTTTCTTGGGCTTTTAGTCTGCTCTTGATAAAAAGATTATGGAAACTTTTTTATTTACTTTTGAGTAGTCTATCAGAATGGTAGGTATTTTATGTTTTATCAAAATTAATTTCCTGTATTGTTTTTTATTAGGTTTTAATCATAAGAGCTAAGGTTTTTCTTACAGCTATTTAATTTTCTGCATTTTCCTGAAAATATTTAATTGTCACCATAGTTAAATGGATAATTAAGCATTATTTCACAGTGACCTATGATCTTGTTTGACTAAGTGTTTTAACATTTTGACAAGCTTTCCCAAAATTCAAATCCTAAATGAAGTCTTTCTTTTGACATAAGCAACTATAAGAATTTTCAGCAGGCACCTGGGACACCTCAAACAATTGGTTTCTTCTTATAAAGAAGGAGATATTAAACTAATTAGGCTTGTTTGGTATGTTAAATTACATGGGAAGTATTGTCAAATAAGTGACGCTTAGCCTCCTGTATGAATATCTTTTTATGCCTGTAGGTTATAAATATGTGTTTTAGAAATTATATAAAATTTCTGAAAAAATTTCTAATGCATCCTGGTATAATGTTATCACTTGTAACTCTAGTCATTATTGTAACCCTACTACATTTCTTCCAGTATAGCAGGAGGAAAATGACCATGGCTGCATTTTATTATCTAATTTGGTTTACAGATGGATCTTACTCAAAAGATGAGCAGGGACATTACTGGGCTGGAGATCTTTTCCAGCCTTGAGAATGCCTACTGCTCTTAACCCTGCTAACCCAATGAAAGATTTCCTTCTATAGGCTCAAGAAATTGCCATGGAAGAAGAGAAACAAATAAGGCAACGAGAAGGGGGAATTTTTCACATGACCACACAGATGTGGTTTGGGCCTGATAAAAAACCCATAGTGTCTATTGGAGCACAATTGCTACTGCTCCAGCATATATATAAATTAACTCATTGGGCACTGAAAAGATTATTTTATGGGGAGAACCATATTATTTTGAAACCTTCACCCACAGTGGCTCATAAAGCATAGGTTTCTTGTATTATATGGCCTAAATATAATCCAGGAAAACACTATATGGGTCACAAGACCACTTTCCTCTTCCTAAGGAACCCTTTGAGGTATGGCAATTGGACTTTGTTCAAATGTAAACATCTCAAGGTACACTTCTATATCTTAGTAGTGATCTGTATGTTCTCACATTGGGTTGAGACCTTTCGTTGTAGAAGAGCAGTGGTCCTAGAAGTAGGCAAATTGTTATTGGAAAGAATAACTCCTGTTTGGGAAACTCTTACCAAGTCTTATCATCCCCAATCCTCAGGTTTGGTATAAATAACTAACAGCACTATCAAAACTCAACTGACAAATCTGTCAGAAGTATTTACTCTCTCTAATGGCCAAAAGCTCTTCAGTTAGTGCTCCTCAATCTTAGATCTACACCCTTTGGTAAACATTGGATGTCTCCTTTTGAAATAATAACAGGACAACATATGGAATTAGATGAAGGAATGTATGAACCAAGTTTACACAAAGGAGATATCTTACATCATTGTCAAGATCTCATTGAGACACAAAAGAAATGAAAGATTGGTAGCTGATTTCTTTCACAATGAGCTCCCAGGAGGACCATGAAGTTCAAACTGGAGACTTTGTTTATTGGAAGAAAGATCAATTAAAAGACTCTCTGCAGCCCAGATGGAAAGGACTATATCAAGTACTTTTAACCAATCCATGGATAAAGTGCATGGTTAAAAGCAATCCATTCACTGAAAAATTAAAGAGCATGGACTCATGGATTCACATTTCTCATTTGAAAAAAGGTCTCTCTGCCTGGGTGGATTTCAACTTCTATTTCTCACACCTGATTTTGACTTACTAAGACAAATACCTCCAAACCAGGATGATAATATGGGATTTGTTGTTGATAGGTGTCCCAAGACTGGACCAGGTCTGTATTTCCAATCTTATATCTCTTCATTTAAATCCTTTTTTTGGTAAGATTGGAATGCAGGCTAGAGCGATGATTGCTCAAAAACTTGAGATAGTTGATCAATCTTATAACTTTAGATGAATTCTTTTCCTGACAAAGACTATGCCTAGAACTTATTCTTTTAAACTAGTCATGGAAGTCATGCAAAATCACATTTCCAATGTTTGTGTGATAATCTAAAGATAATTGATGTTACGTAACCTATGAAATGCTTCCCTGTTGATATATACTGTTATGCTTGGCCACAATACATGACTATTTCCCCTGAATGTGGATAACTGGGCAAGTCAATAAAATAAAAGCCTAGAACTGACGGACATGATGAACCAAAGGCAGGCATCAATCACCTTTGCACCAAGGGACAATATCTTGATCATCAGTGCTTTCTATTGAAAGATTGTTGATCAAAAGGTGTAAATAACTGAAGCCAGGTACCTGAAAGTAACTGTAAATATTCAGTAAGAACATGATTGCCCTTTGACCTTGTTCCCAATACAGACACAGAAGAAAAATTTAATGTTGTTAATTTGCTGTTTTCTTGTTTAACGTGAAGGGTGACTCAGGGGTCACAAGGATGTATGAGCTTGTATTGCAAAAGAAAAAGAATGCTTTTAAGGAAGTTATGATCACCAGATAAACAGCCCCAGCTGCTGTTGACATCCAGAAGTCTGATTGCCCACGGACTTATCTGGAGTGAAAGAAACATGAATTTCCCCTTTGTTTCTCCAAAACTCCTCCTCCCAAACCCCTTAGCTCCAAAAAGACCCCCTGCTTTCTTCTTTCATTAGGGCAGATTTGAGGGGACCTATCCTCCTGCCTTCTTGTTTTGGACGATTTGAATAAAGTCTTCTCCATCTCCAACACTGATATCTCAGTGATTGTCTTATTTCATGAACTTGAGATTAAGAGGTTTGGTATCATAACAAGAGATTTTCACGTATTGAGCTATGTGGGGTAGCCATTTTGGTTTAAAACTGATTCAGTCTGAGCTAAAGAAGCCTGACTTATGGCCTGTCAAACATACATTGTACATCTGCTTTAACTATTACTGTAAAGAGTGCATTAAACGTTATCTCAAAGTAAAAGATTACACTTTCTTAAGAAAAGAATGCATATTTCCCATCCTACAATATTTGTCTCAGTAATGCCCTATTGGTGACACACATTTTAGTACTCCCGAGGATAAATTCTCTTTCTTGGACAGCAGGGTCATGTTGACTTACTAATTTCCAGCTGAATATCTGTTTGAAATTTTGATGAATATGTATCCTGGGCATGTTTAATCTGTGTTCTTTGTTCTAAAAAGATATAAAACTGTACAGAAAACCAAGTTTCTCTGGAAGATATTCTTCCTTTGTGGAAACTGCCTTCTCAGCTTCCAGTAAAACTCATCTTCTCTCTCTTACCTATAGAATGGCTATTGTTTATTTTGCACTGATGTTTGCTTAAGACTGCCCTAGGAAATTTCAATGTAGGGACAGGTAAAATATTGCCTATAAGGGCTTAAAAACTATACTTGTTGAAATTGAAACCAGATCTTCAAAATCAGAATCCCAGCTGTATGGAGTTTTGAGTGGGGAAAAATTATAGCAATCATTTAATTCAATCACTTTTCAACGGCTTTTCTGGTAATTTTTATTTGGACGTAATTCCAAATTCACTGGAAAAGTTGTGAGAATAGTAGGAATAACTCCTGCGTATCCTTTACTCAGGTTCACTAATTGTTAACCTTTTGCCCCAATTGTTTTCTCATTTGTGTTTTTTCTCTCTCTCTTACACACACACACACACACCCCAACACACCCACATACACACCCATATCTGTTTTCTGATGCATTTGGGAGTAAGTTGCAATATGATGCTCCTTTACTTTGAAATATTTTAAAGTATATTTTTTAGGTACAAGGACATTGTCTCACCACAGTACAGTAGTCAAAAGTAGGAAATTTAATACATAAAGCCTCAATTATCTAACCCACAGTCACATGGAAATGTACTTAATTGTCCATTAGTGCCTTTTATAGATAAGACTTTTGCATGGTCCTGGATCCCATCCAGAATCATGCACTGCATTAGTTTTATGCCTCAATAGCTATACAGTTTTCTTTAATGTGGATCAGTTCCTTAGCCTTCCTTTGTCTTTCATAACCTTGAAATATTTGAAGTATACAAGCCAGTTGTTTTGTAGAATGTCTCTCAATTTGAGTATGTTGGAAGTTACTTCATGATTAGCTTTAGGTGGAAAGCATTTTTGAGAGAAATGCCACAAAGATGATGTTGTGTCTTTCTCAGTGAAGCAGAGATCAGAAGGTAATGATGTTGGTTTGTCTCACTATTGGTGATGTTAGTTTTGATCACTTGATTAAGGTGGTGTCTGCCAGGTTTCTCTGCTTTAAAATGATTATTTCTTCCTTGGTAATTGAAAAGTAATTTGTGGAGAAAACTTTGAGACTATGTAAAGACTCTGTTCATTAAAATTCACCTACTACTTTTAGCATCCATTGATGATTCTTGTTTAAACAGATTGTTAATTACTATGAAAGTGGCAAAAACAGCCATTTTCTAACTCTATCATTTCTTCTGCACTCAAATATTGTCTTAGTAAGGTAAGGAAGATCTTTCTCTTCTTTCTTCCTTCCTTCTTCCCTCTCTCCCTACCTCTCTCTTTCTTTCTCTTTCTCTCTCTTTCTCTTTCTTTCATTCTTTTTTCTTTCTTAAAGTATAGAATTTAGATTCATATTTCATTTGGTAGGCTATAGTTCATTGTTGTTATTATTTACATTGATGCTCATATAATCCTGAAATTGTCCAATGGGAAAGCTTCAAGCTAGCTCCTGTGTCATTTTGTTATGTCTCCATTTTTTTTAAGTCTATCCTTTTATAGCCCAATAAGGTATTTTAAGATCATCTGCTACTTTTATTGTCTCAGGGGTAGAATCAGCTATATTCCCAGGGATCTCTAGTTTCTTCTAGTGCAGAGTGGTAATTAGAAAGCAATTTCTTGGAAGTAGTTATGCACATTAGTACTTGTGGTATTATTTCCTTTAGGTTTTTTCAGCCGGCAGAGCTAAGAAAAACACAGGCACACACATGCACATATATTTGTGTCTCTTAAAAACCATGAGCTCCTACTGATACCTACATTCTGATTCAAGAGCACATGACAGTTTTCCCCTTTCTATATTTACAGTTATCTTGTTCAATTTTAAGAAATCTGACTCCCACTGTGCTCCATATATTTACTCATTTGCCCAATGTTAAAAATCTGAAAGTGGTTTCAGAATTGCTACTTATCACTGGGGGCAAAATAACACTAACTAGAATTTAATATTTATTTGCAATGACTTTTTGTCTTTAGATTGAGTGCATATAGCCAAAGTAATATCTTCCAAGGTGAATTATTTTAGTTTGGTTATGCTATTTATTTGAAATATAATTAGCTTTATTTCTTTTGTGTGTTTTAAATTTCTATTTTATTCCCCATCTTTGTTTTTATTCATTTTTAGAGTATATGAATCATTAAAATGATACCCAAAGTCAAAATTATACAAAAAGCTATATCTTGCCAATCTCCAATCCCTGCAACCCCCTTTCCACCCACTTCCTTTGGGTAACTAATCTTATTAATTTCTGGCTTATCTGTGTTGTGTTTGTTTTTGCAAAAATTAACAGATATATGAACATGTTGTTTTCTTCTTCCTTTCTTACAAAAATGGTAGCATTTATGCATTTCCCCTTTGAGATTATATCTTGGAGATCATTCCATATCAATTCAAAGAGATCTTCCTCATTCTCTTTTGCAGTTGCTTAGTACTTCCTTGGATGGGTACACTATAGTTTACTTAACTACTCTCCTAGAAAGTAACGTTTAGGTTGTTTCAATATTTTGGGAATACAGACAATACTATAATGATTAACTTTGTTCATATTTATTTCCTTGTGGTTGGAATCGCATCTTCAGAGTAAATTCTGGGAAGAGGAAATGCTAGGTCAAAAGATAAGCACATATGTCATTTTGTTAGATTTATGTTCTATAGGCGTTATATGAATTGGCAAATCTACCAGCAATGATTTTTCCTCTTTCCCTACAGCCTCACCAACTATGTTGAGAAGCTTTTTAAAATTTTTGCCAATCTGATAAATGAGTTATAGTTTCAATTTTTATTTCTCTTATGAGTGAATTCAAATATTTTTTTATATGTTTAACAGCCATGTAGCCTGTTTATAATGACACAGGAAAATAATATCTTCTTTTTGCTCCACACAGGAAGACTCTCGGCATCTATACATAAAATTTTGGTTTTCACCTGCTATTTTTATTTTTATTTACAGATTGTCTCCTAGCGTACTCAAGGGGTTGGGTTAAATGACTGTGAGTTTTCTTTTTGGAAACAAAAGCATGAGACTTTGGTGAAGATTTTGAAATCATTCAGTTTGAAAAGACAGAATATTAAAGTGTAAGTTTTGCCATGCTTTCCATCTGAATGCACAGTATTATTGCTGTATTTTTTATTGGATTGCCCAATGTGTAGATTAAGAAGTGCCAATTCTGGGCTAGCTACATCAGAATTATTGAGGTATCTTAAAATAAAATTCTTAGGGCCTTCCTCTAGAGAGTCTGGATTACTGGATTTTGGGTTGGATCCTAGAATCTGTATTTTTCACAAGCTGATGATTCTGCCAGGAGCAGTGTTAAGGTGTTTTGGAATCTCTGTTTTGGTGTGTGCCTCAGAGATAAACCCTTTAGCAAATGGTGAATGGAATTAGTGATTCTTACAAGCTTGTGTAATCCAAAATTTTATGTGATATAAAAATGATTTTTATTTACTTTGCAGTGAGGAAGGGCTTCCCCTTAGGCACATGTGTCCAGCACAACACAAATCCTTAGCCTTTAACTCTCAGACATACTCAGCCAGGCTGTCCCAGGCTCTCCTGTTTAAGCCTTTATTCGACAGCCTCAGCCCCTGAAATCCGTAGGAAAAGAAGCCACTAAAAGTTCTCTCTTAATACCTATTGTCTTCCAACCCAGGATTCCTCATCCAGAACAAGAAACTCAGCACAACCACCTTTGAGTCAGTTCAGGTATCCTTTCCACGTTCTCACAATGGCATGAGTGAGACAAAATTATTCATGTAAGCTGACTGAATAAAATAGCAGAAATAACAGTGAAAGGCAGTATGATATAGTGAGTAAGAACATAGATTCTAGAATCAGGTAGAATGGCTTTGCATCCTGCCTCTTCTGTTTCTTAGCTGGTGAATCTGGGCAGGGTATTTAACCTTTTCTTTACCTCAGTTTTGACATATTCCCCTAAATGGGGATAGTGATAGCACTTAACTCCTAGGGTTATTAGCAGGACTAAATGAAGCAAAGTTCGTAAAGTACTTAGCTTATTCCATAGAAAATACCTTATGAGTATAAAAGTTACTAAACATAATTTGATACAGGCTTCAAGATTGAGAGAGAGAGATCTTCAAGGTGTCCCTAAGAGAGGAAGATAATAGAACGTATGGCACAGTACAAAATAGAGACATAGTCAATGACATGTTAGATGGGGAGTCTTCTTAGTATATTGACTGCCTGAAGATCCCCCAGAAGAGTAGTTTTGAAGAACTCCCTCTCTCCCTGTGATGTTGGGGTGAACTGACTGTGGGAGGCAGAATAGTGATGCCCAGTGATGTCCAATCTCCAGAGCCTGTGAATATGTTACCTTATAAGCTAAAAGGGAGTTTGCAGATATGATTAAGGGTATGGGATTTGAGATAGGGGAGATTATCCTGGATTTTCTGTGTGGGCTCAATCTAATCACCACAGCCCTTCAAAGCAGAGAATCTTTCGCTGCCATGGTCAGAGAAAGAGACGCAGTGATAGGATAGGGGGATTACTATGCAGGTTGCTTTGAAGATGGAGGAGGAGGCCATGAATCAAGGAATGTAGACAGCTTCTAGAAGCTGGAAAAGGCAAGGATCACCTCTTGGAGCATCCAGAAAAGAACACAAACCTGCCAACACCTTGACCTTAGCTCTGTGAGTCCCGTGTCAGACTTCTAACCTATAGAAGTATGTAGTAATAAACTAGTCTGCTTTTTAAAATTGTAGTTAAATATTCATAACATAAAAGTTACTATTTTAGCCATTTTTTAAGTGTACAGTTCTGTGGCATTAAGTGAATTCACATTGTCGTGCAACCATCACCACCATCCATCTCCAGAACATTTTCACCTTCCCTGTTTGAAACTCTGTACCCTTTCAATACTAACTCCTCATTCCTGCCTCACCCCACCTCCCCACCCCCACCCTCGACAACCTCTATTCTACTTTCTGTCTCTGTGAATTTGACTCCTCTAGAAACGTCATATAAGTGGAATCATACAAGATTTGGTTTTTGGGACTGGTTTATTTCCCTTAGCATAGTGCCTTCAAGGTTCATCCATGTTGTAGCATGTGTCAGAATTTCCTTTCTTTTTAAGGCCGAATAATATTCCATTGTATGCATATACACACACAACATTTTGTTTATCTAGTCATCTGTTGAAGGATACTTGGGTTGTTTCCACCTTTTGGCTGTTATGAATAATGCTACTCTGTTTGAGTTCCTGCTTTCAATCCATTGGGTTATAACCCAGAAGTACAATTGCTGGATATATGGTAATTGCATGTTTAAGTTTATGAGGAACTGTCATATGAAAAAGGGTTACAGTTTCTCTACATCCTCGCTAACACTTGTTATTTTCTGTGTTTGGATTTTTTTTTCATTTTAAATCATAGCCATTCTAATGGACTTGAATGTGGTATCTTATTTTTTTTTTTTTTTGAGGAAGATTAGCCCTGAGCTAACTGTTGCCAATCCTCCTCTTTCTGCTGAGGAAGACTGGCCCTGAGT
Source organism: Equus przewalskii (assembly GCF_037783145.1). Taxonomy (NCBI): domain Eukaryota; kingdom Metazoa; phylum Chordata; class Mammalia; order Perissodactyla; family Equidae; genus Equus; species Equus przewalskii. The sequence goes on along the minus strand of NC_091835.1, from coordinate 40,507,394 downwards.
TAACATCCAAGCTCATCTTCCTCTACTTTATATGTAGGCTGCCTACCACAGCATAACTTGCCATGCAGTGCCATGTCCACACCCAGGATCTGAACTGGCAGACCCTGGGCTGCCGAAGTGGAATGTGTACACTTAACCACTGTGCCACTGGCCTGGCCTCTTATTTTGGTTTTGACTAACATTTTCCTAATGCTTAGTCATGTCAAGCATCTTCTCATGTGCTTATGGGCCATTTGTGTGTCTTCTTGGGAGAATTGTCTCTTTAAGTCCTTTAGCTATTTTTTAATTGAGTTGTGCTTTTTCACTCTTTGAGTTATAAGAATTCTTTGTATATTCTGGAAATTAGTCCTTTTTCAGATTTATGATTTGAAAATATTTACTTCCTTTCCATTTGTTGCCTTTTTACTTTGTGGCCATTGTCCTTTGATGCAAAAGTTTTTAATTCTCATGAAATCCAATTAATATTTTTTTCTTCTTTTGTTGCCAGTACTTTTGGTGTCATATCCAGGAAATCATTGCCAAATCCAATGTTACGAAGCTTTCCCCCTATGTTTTCTTCTAATAGTTTTATAGGTTTAGCTCCTAGTTTAGGAGCTTTGATCCATTTTGAGTTCACTTTTGTATATGGTGCAAGGTAAGGTTCCAACTTCATTTTTTTGCATGTAGATATCCAGCTTTTCCAACACCCTTTTGTTGAAAAGACTATCATTTCCCCATTGAATGGTTTGTCACCCTTGTCAAAAACTATTTTATCATATATATGGAGTTTATTTCTTGTCTGCTTTTTATATTGCATTGGTCTGTAAATCTGTCTTTATCAGTAACACACTGATTACCACGGCTTTGTAGTAAGTTTTGAAATCAGGAATGTGAGTCTTCCAACTTTGTTCATCTCTTTAAAGATTATTTGGCTACTGGGCGTCCCTTGAGTATCCACATGAATTTTAGGATAGTTTTCTTTTTCTGCAAAATACATTGTTTGGGATTTTGATAAGGATTGAAGTGAATCTGTAGAATGCTTTTGGAAGTATTGACATCTTAACAATATTGTCTTCATCTATGAACATGAAACGTCTTTCCATTAAATTTGTGCATATGAAGATACTAAATTCATGATAATTTTTTCAGGAGCACTGGGAGACTAACACGCTGATCAAATAAGTAAATCTATGTTATTGTGTCCAGTAAATTGATTGATTTTTAGAAATCACTTAAAGATAGAAAGTACTAGTTATTCATCATTAATGTATGTTACTTCCCACCCACCTCCCTTTATCATGAGCCCATTTTTCTCTTCTGTTCCTGGGAACCCCTCTGCCATCACCTTTGGAGAGAAGCACGGCCATTCCATCCATCTGGGCTTATACCTCAGGCTGTGGGTCAGGCCCTCCAGGATCACTGAGCTACAGTTGACCTGGCCTGGATGAGGAGAATGACCCAGCCAACTCAAAGAAGGATGAAAAATAGGGTATGTCTGTTGTTTTAAGCCATTAAGGTTTTGAGTGGTTCTTATGCAGTAACTATTAATTGATTCATCCTCTCTTCAAAGAGGCCCTCTCTGACCCCCTATGTTAAAAGCCCTCTGGCTCTTAGAATCAGTCTGTCCAGTTATTTTGCTTTGCTTCCTCAAAGACTTATCTCCATCTGAAAGTTTACTTTTAATTGATTTCTTAGTTATTTTACATATGTACTCATAGGGCAGAAACTCCACAAGAGCAGGGACCCCCATCTTATGCACTGTGATACCTCTAGCACCTAGAGCAGTTCCTGACACCTAGAAGATGCTCTGAAAATAGTTGTTCAATAAATGTCTGAATTAATAAAATGGGTTCTATCTCTCTCTAAAAAGCTTCTAAAGTGCTGAAATCTAAGTATACAATAAATTGCATTATTAAGCCAATGAATTCTCCTTTTAATCAATAAAAATTACTCCCAGAGTTTTGCACTTGGTTTAAGTTATTGTTGATATTCAATATGCTTGCAGTTTGTGCTTTTCTTTTGACTTTATGAATAAATTTGCTGAAGTTTGGGAAAAGTTGTGTCAGGATTTGCTTGCTAGTTACAATTTTAAATTAGAAATCTAATTCTGACTTCTTAATACTTGAGATAGATGATCTCATCGTGTATTTAGTTCTATAGATTCAACCTTGAAACTAACTCTCTTCCCTAAAAACTATTCCTGCACTTTAGAAATGTTGCCAATAGGTAGCACTCCTGACCTGCAATCTATTAGTGTCAATTGAAAAAGGAAGTTATTACATATATATATTTTTCAATTTCAGCTTTATTGAGGTATAGTTGACATATAAAATACTTAGATATTTAAAATGTACATCATGGTGAATTTATGTGAATATACATTGTGAAAAGATTCCCCCATCTAGTTATTTAATACATCTATCACCTCACATAGTTATCTTTTTTTGTGATAGCATTTAGTTTTACTCTTTAATCAAATTCCAATTATACAATACAGTGTTATGAACTATAGTCACTGTGTTTTACATTAGATCCTCAGATCTTATTCACTTTATAGCTGAAAGTTTGTACCCTTTTACCAACCTCTCCCTATTGACCCCACCCCTTAGGCCCTGGCAACCACTTTTTACTATCTTTTTCTATGGTTTGTCTGTTTTTTTTTTTTTTTTTTTGATTCCTAATATAAGTGATTCGATGCAGTATCTGTTTATCTTTCTCGTATATTGCTTTATGTTCTTGGCAGTTCTCAGTGTCTGCTGAGACACCAGATGCTCCCTCTGCAGACTCAGTCAAAGCAATTTGCTATGACAACCTTTGTAGTTTTGTATCTGTGATCTTGTGCCTGATTCCAGGTATTTGGGGAGTCACGAATACTTGGAATACAAACAAGGGTGCTCTTTCCTTTTTTAAAAAAGTAAGATTTTTATTTATTCCTCAGTCATATTCTAAGTGCTGCAAATGAAGGAGTGAGTAAGATTGGCAAAACCACTGCTTTCATGTAATTTGCATTTTAGAGGCAAGAAAAACAACAAACAAAGAAAAAAGAAAATAATTTAATCAATATTTGTTAGTAATCAGTGCTATGGAAAAAAATAACAGCAGGGCAGAGAGATATAAATTAACAGGGGTGATGGCAATGGGAGGCCTCATTGAAGAGGGGACTTTTGCATAGAGACATGTGGCAGTTAAAGTGAACCATGTAGATTTCAGGCAGAAGGAATATCCCTCAAGCCTGTGAGGCTGGAGGGGCCTAGGGTGTTTGAGGAACACCTGAAAGGCAGTGGAGCAACAAAGGGGGTGAGAAAGAGAGAGTGGCTCATTGAGAGGTCAGACAGGGGGCTGGGGTAGGGGATAATGAGCTGATCATGTAGAGTTTTGTGACCAATGAGGGTTGTGGATTTTACTCTGAGTGAAGTGGGGAAGCTTATTTTTACTTTTTAAGCCACTTTCACAAGTGGTTATTTATTTGATACTTAGAAATCCTGTAGGTGGAAATTATTTTATTTTTACTAATGCTGAAATAAAGTATAATAAAGTATTAGTAAGAAATAGACTTTTTAACAAGTCTTTTGAAACAGGTCAGGTTCCCTGCTCTCTCCCTACTCCAATTCTGGAGATGCCATAGAAGTGAGGGGAGAGTATTTAGATTTGAAGATAAAGTAAAAATTACAAGAAACGTTAAAAAGATAGAATGTCGTTGTGACATTGTGTAGAGAAAATAGTAGCTTAAGCCTGGGAATAAACATGGTTGAGAGAGATATTTTGATTTATACTCTCTTCTATCTACCATACTGAAGATCACTTTCTGGCCCATCCATTATAAGGCAGACAAATAGCAATGCCAGCTCAGAGCTGCAGGGTCTATGGTATAACATCTGGGCTCCATAGCCCGGGCTGAAGAAGGGAAGAGATAATCACACATGATTGGCAGACCTTGAGCCACTCCAAGTTCCTCTTCTTACCTCAAAGGCTAGGGAGTTACAATTAAACAAGAAAAGATCTTGGAAAAGGGCAATGGCTGGTGTAGAGGAATAGCAGTTCCCCAAGGTGAATAGTCATTTGGTGAGGGTTCAGCAGATCATGTGGTTTCCCTTAGTGACACACATCGTGAGTGCACATGCTCCACCTTCTTAAAATCATCAGGAAGATCAAAACCTTGAGTCTGTACTTTGGCCATTCCTTGGTACTCATTGTCAGACAAAATAACTGGTACTCTCAGGGAAACATGAGAGCATGGGAAAAAATAATCTGACAACTGAAAAGACCATTCACTACAAAAAATATATAAAAATCCTGAGCAATCCAGACAAAAATGAATGAGAACTATTTGAGCATGAAGATAAGGAATTTAAAATCTGTTTTACGATATCGTCAAAAACATAAATGAGAGGGTGGAGGGAGGAAAAAATGAGAGTACTTGTCTGATTAGTATAGAATTTCAGTTTTGCAAGATGAAAACAGTATGGAGATTTACTGCACAACAAAGTGCATAAACTTAGCACAACTGAACTGTACAATAAAAATGGTTAAGATGGTCAATTTATAAAAAACCAAGACCCATGTATATGCTGCATACAAGAGACACACTTCAGACCTAAAGACATTCACAAACTGAAAGTGAAAGGATGGAAAAAGATATTCCATGCAAATGGCAAAGAAAAGAAAGTGGCGGTAGCAATACTTATATCAGACAAAATAGACTTTAAAACAAAAACTGTAACAACAGACAAAGAAGGGCACTACATAATGATAAAGGGAGCAATGCAACAAGAAGATATAACACTTGTAAATATCTATGCACCCAACACAAGAGCACCTAAATATATAAAGCAATTATTAAGAGATATAAAAGGAGAAATAGACAGTAACACAACAATAGTAGGGGACTTTAACGCTCCACTTACACCCATGGATAGATCATGGAAACAGAAGATCAATAAGGAAACACTAGTCTTAAACCACACATTTGACCAGATGACTTAGTAGATATATAGAACATTCCTTCCAAAAACCACAGAATACACATTCTTTTTAAATGCATGTGGAATATTCTCCAGGATTGATCACATATTAGGCCACAAAACAAGTCTCAATAAATTTAAGAAGATTGAAATAATACCATGCATCTTTTCTGACCACAAAGGCATAAAACTAGAAATCAACTTTAGGAAGAAAATCAGAAAAGCCACAAAAATGTGGAGATTAAACAAAACGCTACTGAACAATGATTAAGTCAATGAAGAAATCAAAGAAGAAATAAAAAAATTCCCAGAGTCAAATGAAAGTGAAAATACGACATGCCAAAATCTATGGGATACAGCAAAAGCAATTCTATGACGGAAGTTTATGGCAATTCAGGCCTACCTCAGCAAAGAATAAAAATCCCAAATAAACAATCTAACAACACATCTAAAGGTACTGGAAAAAGAACAAACAAAGCTCCAAATCAGAAGAAGGACAGAAAGAACAAAAATCAGAGCAGAAATAAACGACATTGAGACTAGAAAAAATTATTGAAACCAAGAGCTGGTTCTTTAAAAAGATAAACAAAATAGACAAACCCTTAGCTAGACTCACCAAGAAAAAATAGAGATGCCTCAAATAAATAAAATCAGAAATGAAAGAGGAGAGATTACAACGGACACCTCAGAAATACAAAAGATAATAAAGGAATACTATGAAAGGCTATACGCCAACAAATTGGATAATCTAGAAAAAAATGCATAAGTTCTTAGAAACATACAACCTTCCAAAACTGGACCAAGAAGAAGTAGAGAATTTGAATAGACCAATCACCAGTAAGGCGATCAAAACAGCAGTGAAAAACCTCCCCAAAAATAAAAGTCCAGGACCAGATGGCTTCCCTGGTGAATTCTACCAAACATTCCAAGAAGACACGATACCTATCCTTCTCAAACTCTTCCACAAAATTGAAGAGGAGTGGAGCCTTCCTAACTCATCCTACAAAGCCAACATTATCCTGATACCAAAACCAGACAAAGGCAACACAAAAAAAGAAAATTACAGGCCAATATCACTGATGAACAATGATGAAAATTTCAACAAAATGCTAGCAAATCGAATAAAACAATACATTAAAAAGATCATACCTCACGATCAAGTGGGTTTCATTCCAGGGGCAGAGATGGTTCAACATCAGCAAATCTATCAACGTGATACATCACATTAACAAAATGAAGAACAAAAACCACACGATCATCTCGATAGATGCAGAGAAAGCATTTGACAAGATACAGCATCCATTTATGATAAAAACTCTAATTAAAATGGATATAGAATGAAAATACCTCAACATAATAAAGGTCATATATGACAAACCCACTTAAATATTCTCAATGGAGAAAAACTGAAAGATATCCCTATAAGAACCAGACAAGGATCCAGACAAGGATGCCCACTGTCACCACTCTTATTTAACAAAGTATTGGAAGTCCTAGCCAGAGCAATCAGGCAGGAAAAAGATATAAAAGGGATCCTTATTGGAAAAGAAGAAGTGAAACTGTCACTGTTTGCAGAAGACATGATTTTATATATAGAAAACCACTAAAAACCTTTTAGAAATAATAAATGAATACAGTCAAGTCACAGGATACAAAATCAACCTACAAAAATTAGTTGTGTTTCTATACACTAACAACGAAGTAGCAGAAAGAGAAATTAAGAATACAATCCCATTTACAATTGCAACAAAAAGAATAAAATACCTAGAAATAAACTTAACCAAAGAGATGAAAGATCTGTACACTGAAAACTATAAAACATTGTTGAAAGAAATCAAAGAAGACGCAAAGAAATGGAAAGATATTTTGTGCTCTTGGATTGGAAGAGTTAACATTGTTAAAATGTCCATACTTCCTAAAGCAATCTATAGATTCAATGCAATCCCCGTCAAAGTTCCAACAACAATTCTCACAGAAATAGAACAAAGAATCCTAAAATTTATATGGAGCAATGACAGACCCTGAATAGCCAAAGGATACCTGAGAATAAAAAACAAAGCTGGAGGTATCACACTCCTTGATTTAAAAATATAATACAAAGCCATAGTAACCAAAAGAGCATGGTACTTGTACAAAAACAGACAGACAGATGAATGGAGTAGAATCAAGAGCCCAGAAATAAACCCATACATTTATGGACAGCTAATATTCAACAAGGGAGCCAAGAGCATACAATGGAGAAAGGAAGTTCTCTTCAATAAATGGTGTTGGGAAAACTGGACAGCCACATGCAAAAGGATGAAAATAGACCATATCTCACACCATACACAAAAATCAACTCAAAATGGATTAAAGACTTGAATGTAAGACCCGAAACCATGAAACTTCTAGAAGAAAACATAGTGTGCTCTTTGACCTCAATCTCAGAAGCATAGTTTCAAGTACCATGCCTGACTGGGCAAGTGAAACAAAATATAAAATGAACAAATGGGACTACATCAAACTAAAAAGCTTCTGCACAGCAAAGGAAACCATCAACAAAATGAAAAGACAACCTAACAATTTGGAGAAGATATTTGCAAACCATATATCAGATAAGGGGTTAATATAAAAAAATACAAAATTACAAAATATACAAAGAACTCATACGTCTCAACAACAAAAAAACCAACAACCCAATTAAAAAATGGGCAAAAAATCTTAAGAGAGATTTCTCCAAAGAAGATATATGGATAGCCAATAGGCACATGAAAAGATGCTTGACATCATTAGCTATAAGGGCAATGCAAGTCAAAACTACAATGAGATATCACCTCACTCCCATCAGAATGGCTATAATTAACAAGACAGGAAACAACAAGTGTTGGAGAGGATGTGAAGAGAAGGGAGCCCTCATACACTGCTGGTGGGAGTGAAAACTGGTGCAGCCACTATGGAAAACAGTATGGAGTTTCCTCAGAAAATTAAGAATAGATCTAGCATATGATCCAGCTACTCCACTGCTGGGTATTTATCTAAAGAACTTGAAAACACAATTGCATAAAGATACATGCACCCTTGTGTTCATTGCAGCATTATTTGCAATAGCCAAGACATGGAAGCAACCTAGTGCCCATCAAAGGACAAATGGATAAAGAAGGTGTGGTATATATACATAATGAAATACTACTCAGCCATAAGAAAGGATGAATTCTGGCCATTTGTGACAACATGGATGGCCCTTGAGGGTATTATGCTAAGTGAAGTAAGTCAGAGGGAGAAAGTCAAATACCATATGATATCACTCATAAGTAGAAGATAGAAACAATGACACACAAACACATAGCAACAGAGATTGGATTGGTGGTTACCATAGGGGAAGGGGGAGGGGGAGGGCAAAAGGAGAAATTAGGCACACATGTGTGGTGATGAACTATAAGTAGTTTTGGGGTGGTGAACATGATGTAATCCACACAGAATTTGAAATATATTACAATATACATCTGAAAGGTATATAATGTTATAATCCAATTTTACTGAAAATAAAAAAAACCCTAAAAGCTAAACTAAAAAAAAATGATGGTCAATTTATGTTACTTTTTTTTTTTACTACAATAAAAAATAAAAAAAAGATAATGGGATAACTGGTAACATCAAGTAGGAAGAATAGGTTATAACAAAGAAAAAATTGTGAATACTGGATATGAAAAAATACATAAATAAAGAACATAATTGTTGAGATAGGCAGTAGAATAGAACCAGATTTAGAACAAGGTAGTGACTGAAAATCATGTGAAGATCTCTCCTAGAAAGTATCACAAAAAATAAAGATACTATATGTATTTATGTATATATATTCATATATATGGAGAGAGAGAGAAGAAGAATAAAAGTTTAGAAATGCTAATATGCATATAATGAGTCTCTCAAAAGTAAGAGAAAAGAAAATGAAGCAAAAGACATGTGAAGAAAAATAATGGCATATTATTTCACAGAATAAAGATGAAAGACCCATCATTGAAAGAACTCATAGAGGGGCAACAGGAATAACAAGAGAAGGACAGCCGTGCAAAACAGGTTACAGGAAATTTAGGAACATTAGAGTTGATGAGAAAATATTAACAGTGACTAAAGCAAAAGAGAAGATCGTGCATAAAATAAAAATATATTGACATTAGAAGTCAACAGCAACACTGAAGGCAGGAAAGAAATGGAGTAATTTTTTTTAAAGTATGGAAGAAAAAGTTTAAAGATCTAATGTACATCCAAGCAACTATCTTTTAAATTAAGGGTACAATAAATGTATTTTCTGGTACATAAGGCCTCAGAAGACCCTCTCTTAAAACACTTTTTGGAGGAAGGTCTCCAGAAAGAAGAGCACTATATCCGGGAGGTGGCAATGAGCTGTGTGGCATGTAACATGAGTAAAATCACTTAATAAATTTAATTTTATCTAAAAAGGCAATTCCCTTCCCTTGAAATTACACTCATAAAAATCAAGAACCAAATTGGGAAGATATCAGGATAGTTTGCGGTAAAGGTGGGGAACAAAAGACACCAAAGGGAATAGACAGCATGTTAAAGTCCTACTGTCCTGTTCAGTGAGAAGATGTGCATTTTGCTAAGTTTCAGAAAATTAAAGGAAAAAATAAACACAATTAAGGCTTTATTATATTTTGAGTAGAATATATACTTTTCACACCAACATAAAACAATCTGATCTATGCAATGGAAGGCGGGAAAGGAGAAATGACAAGAAACAACAAGAAATGATGGAAAACAGAGAATAGGAAATGGGCTGGTAGAAGGAATACTGAATAAAATAGTAATCAAAATAAATTACATAATTACTTTAAACTCCTAGATCAAAGACAAAGACTTTAGATTGATTAGAATAGTCCAAAAGAAATTTGTTAATAAGAGATAAGATAATATGGATAAAAGAGATGGCAAAATGAGAACAAAGATATGAAAACGGACACCGGGAAACCATGAATTGAAGGAAATCTGGAGTAGTAAATTTGTCATCAGACAAAATAGAATGCAGTGCCAAAAAAATGAATCTCAAAAGCAAGGAGGCATGTGTATCATGGTAAAAGAAAGGATAGATAAGGAAACCATAACAACTATTAATATATTGCGCCCAAGGATGCTATCACAAATATATACATTAAGGAGTGAAATATTGTGTGATAAAGAGAGAACAAGCAACAGGGAAGATTTGGACACATTTCCTGAAAAACTCATAGCTCAAGCAAGCAAAAATAAAGAAAGATATAAAAGATATTATTAAGCTTGAACATATATAACATATAACACTTTATTCAGAAGTAGAGACTACAAATTATTTTGAGCACCCATGAATAATTCTTGAAATCTACTATATACATAAATTTTAAGGAATGAACTTCAAGAAAATATGAAGGTTCATATCGATAGTAAGAGGACTGCTTAAACCTCTGTGACTTGAACCTTAAATAATATACTATAATCTTTGATTAAAGAAAAAATTATAAGGAAAGAAATTTACAATTGAACAAGAGTGAAATAATTACATGATATATATTGTGTGATAGAGATAAAGAAAATTTCTTTTGAACAAGATCCATAATTTAAATTTTCTTTATTTAAAGAAACATCAAAGAACAAAAATGCTTAAAAAGTTTTTATAGTGATAAAATACACATAACATAAAAGTTATCATTTTACACTTTTAAGTAAAGAGGTTTGTAGCATTAAGTACATTCACATTGTTGTGCAACCATTACCACCATCCACCTCCAGAAATTTTTCGTCTTCCCCAACAAAACTCTGTACCCATTAAATGCTAACTCTCCATTGTCTGCTTCCACAGCCCTGGGCAACCTTCATTCTAATCTCTGAGTCCATGAATTCAACTACTCTAGGAACTTCATATAATGGACATCATAAAATATTCACCCTTTTGTGACTGGCTTATTTCACTGAACATAATGTCTGCAAGGTTCATCCATGTTGTAGCATGTGTCAGAATTTCCTTTATTTTTAAAGACTGAATAATACAGTCACGCATCGCTTAACAAGAATACCTTCTGGGAAATGAGTTGTTAGGCAATTTCTTAGTTGTTGTGAGAACATCCTAGCATGTAGTTGCACAAACATAGATGGTATAGCTTACTACAGACCTAGGCTATGTGGTACTAAGCTTATGAGACCACCATTGTACATGCAGTGCATTGTTGACCAAAACATGGTTACATGTCTCATGACTGTACTCCATTGAAAGAGTCCCTGGACCCAATTGCAACCTTTGTGTGTGGAGTCTTCCCACACCAACAAGCAACTCTTAGGCAACAGCAGGGTGTTTGCAAATTCAACTCAGCTCTGACACAATCTACCTCGAGATAGAACCAGATTCCACAGGTGAAGGGCTCAGTCCCACAAGACCACCCTCAATTTCTGATGCCAGCTGCAAGTCAAGGTTGTTACCTCTGCTTCTGACACAAATTGGAGGTTCCAGCAAGTCCCTCCAACTTAGGATGCCAAGTGCAAGTTGACATTGTTACTTGCACTTCTGACCCACTGGGTATAAATCAGAGGTTCCCATGATGCCCTTCTTGTGTTCCATTAACTTGCTAGCACAGCTCACAGGACTCAGAAAAATCAGTTTGCTTATTAGATTACCGATTTATTATGAAGGAGATTAAAGGATAGGAATCAACAGCCAGATGAAGTGATACATGAGGGGAGGTCCTGCACAAAGGAACTTCTATCCTCGTGGAGCTTGGGGCTCGGCATGTGGCATGTGGAAGGATTTTGGTTGCCCAAGATGGAAACTCTCCTAATCCCCTCTTTCTGGATTTTTATGGAAGCTTCGTCACATATGCATGATTGATTATCTACTGGCCTTTGGTGATTGAGGTAACCCCCCCAACTACTCTCCTCCCTGGAAATCAGGGAATGGGAATGAAAGTTCCAACACTCTCCTCATGGTTGGTTTTCCTGGTAACCAGTCTCTCTCCTTAGGTGCTTTGCTAAAGTTGCCTTGATTATTAGAGTTTATGTGGCAGGAGAAAGAGCATGTTATGAACAACAAGACACTCATTTCGCCTTTATGGCACTGAAGCATTGTCAGGCACTGAGGGCAAGAGACCAAATATGATCACACAAGATTCTCCCATTGCTCTTATCAGTCAGGAGATTCCAAGGGTTTTGGGAGATGGGAGTCGGGAGCTGTGGATGAAGAACAAATATATCTGAGAAATATATTTTGGTCATCCGAATGACTGAACATTTATATTTCTTACAAATCATCACATGCAATGTATGCATAGACCACATTTTGTTTATCTAGTCATCCATGGAAGGACATTTTTGTGGCTGTGATCTTCTGACTATTGTGAATAACACTGTTCCGCACATGCGTGCAGAATCATATTTGAAACACTTTTTCAGGTTTATTTATTTTGTCTTGTGAACCACACTGAATGAGTTTAGAAACTTGTTAACCTTTTCTATGTTTGAGAACAATTTCAATATTACAAGAGTGATATGTTCTTTCATGATATAAAAAGTTAGATATTGAAATTTGCTATGTCCATTGATGCTGGAGGTAATAGTGATAGGTTGTTGGAGACAGTGTTGGATCAAAATCTGCCATTTCTTTCTTGGCTCTTTTCTACTCAACTTTTCCTAAACTTCTTGGGTCAAATTTGGTAATTTAAGTCATCTTACAATAACATCAACATCACTGAAAGTTTCATATCAGAATAGAGTTTTACATCATGCTTTCGTGTTCTTTTTAAAATTGATGCATCTAGAGTTAATCTTTCATTTCTGGTTTGTATTGTTCTCTGTTCTTTTATCCTTTATTAGAATTGTAAGAACTTTGTCACTTTCATTGTTTTCGTCTAAGAACCAGCTATGCAATCTGTTAGAAAAGAGTATTTTGTTTTCTGTATTCGCAGTCTGGATACTCTAAGTTGAGTGGTGGGCCAACTTTGATCTGATGAGAGCAATACTTCGTTGTGTTCTCTAACACATTCCTGATGTGGGAGAAGCTTAAGAAGTCTTTACATTTCAAAATGTCATCATTTAAATGTCAATGTGAAATGTGTAACAATATACACAACAGACGAGTAGATACTCAGAGAAAATTCCTAATAAGGCATTTCCAAATAGAATGGTAAGGGAGAAAATGCTAATAAATATAGACAAAGTGAGTTTTTTTCTTTTAAAAGGCAGAAGAGACCTTGTCAGAGAATGTAGTAATTAGATCTTTTGACAAAGCCTTCTCAAATTTCTAAATTTGGGAACATTTAATTGCTAATAAGTTCGTGTGTGTTGTTCTTTCCTCAAATAGTTATTAGGAAGAGGTGAGGTCAATCTCTGAAAGTTTTTAGGTAGCTTACTCTGGATCCCTTAGGGTAGGTCTTACTATATCTTCATTTTGCAGATGAGGAAACTGAGGGTCTGAGAGTTGAAGTAGTGTGGTGAATGTCCAGAGCTGGAGGAAAAAGTGTTAGGACTTCAACTCAGTTTGAAGGACTCCAAATTCCTTGCTTCTATTTTACAATGCACTACGCTACCTCCTTTATGAAATCCACTCAGGTTTTGTTAAAGAATGTGGGGGGCCTAAGGTGTGAGAGAATTGAGCAATGATAAAAATGAGAGAACGGGGTATAGTGGTTTAGGGGGAGAAGAGGCCTAGAACCACATCCGTTTCCCTAGCGAGCAAGAGAAATTATTTCATAAATTTTAAGAATTCTGTCAGCCTATGCAACTTCCTCACATTTGTTATATTTTCCTTGTCTCTTTAACATTAATTTCCGTCAAAGCTCTGAAATATGATATTAAGAAATAGTACTTGTGATGTATCATCCAGAGAAGGGAGGACGACAGGCATTCTTTCAGTTGGCAGCTGGCTTGTGAATCAAGGTGTTGGGAGGAGGGAGGGCGTGATAGCAGGGAGAAAGAGGAGAGATCTATTCTGTTCCCAAAGAAAGAGCAAAGTAAAAATGTTTTCTAGGAAAACGGCCCAGGGTGAAGCTTGTTGAAAGCATGAAAGAGAAGGGGTTTTGATGGTCCTGTGCTGTGTTCACAGCCCTCAAATTCCAGACTCACAAACACCCAGAATGAGAGATGGCAATCAGAAATTGGATGCTGATTATTTTGTTGATATATTGAAGACAGACTGCATTGTTCCAGTGTGAAGGCTTTCTGAAGTGATGCTATCTTCATATTCCTTTTCTGAAATAAACAAGAAAGGAAGTTGACAGAGAAGCCAAGACATGGCAGATAGTATCTAATCCATTGCCGGAGTTACAGAAGCGAAGTAACTGGGATCCAATTTTTCTCCCTTGCTCGCTCTCCCTGTTCCTTCCTAATTTCTTTTTGTTTCCTGTTTTTGCACACCTAGGAGATAATGTACCCTAAGTAGTCGCTTGCAAGATGAATGAAATAGATTATTCTCAGAGAGTTTATCTTTTGTTTGTTATTGAAAATGTTCAAAGATACATTTACAAAGATGCAACATATTCTATAATGGTAGAAATGGAAAGCAGCCTACATGTCCACTAGCAGAGGGCTGGTTATAGAAACCTTGACATAGCCACACAATGAATTAGTGTCCAATCGTAAAACAAAACCAAAAAAAGACGAAACAGGGCCTTGTATCTCTATGAACTGAAAAGAAAGTTTTCTAAGAAATATGTTATTTGAAATGAGCAAGATTAATTCTGCATATGAGGAAGATATCATTTGCAAAAATAAAAAGATTAGTTTATGTTTAAATAGGCATAAATTATTGTAGGAAGGTGTTCAAAAGTGGTATAGTGGTTGGTTTGGGGGAGGGATGTGGGGAGATCGGACGAGGTAAGCATTTAATATTTAATTTCACACCATTCTGTTCTGTTACTTTTATTTTTTTTTACCTTGAGCATATACTAATATAAAAGTAAATATTTAAGAAACTAGATAAGTTTTAACAGTACAAAATTGAAGTATCACTTATCGGGGACAGTGGACCCAGGAAGCCTGCTGTGAGGCAGGACTGAGCGAGGGTGGTTGAGTTGAAACTTGAGGTGGGAAGTCTGTGAGCCTGGGGAGGTGCAGAGGGGAGGACCAAAGGGAGGGCACTGCTCTACTTCCTCATTACCAGCCCATTTCAAGACAGGTAATCTTGGGGAAAAAGGCCTCTTATGGCAGTGTATCTTAAAATGGAAATTACCTTGAACAGATTGTTAAAAATAAAGTCTTGACCCTATTTTAGAATATCTGGAGAGAAAGCTTTAGAAATGGGCCCTAGGACTATGCACTTTCAACATGTTTCCAGTTGATTCATTGGCAAAGTGAAGTTTGAAACAGTAGGTATTAGGGCCTTTGATGGAGAGTGAAATAGAATCATACCTATCATTGAATTCCATATTACTGGGCTGGCTGGCCCCCTGGAGGTGGTGGTCCCTGGGGCCCTCCAGGAGGAGGTGGGGGAGGAGGATTTTGATTGCCTTGTGGTCTGGGTGGTTTCTGCTGAGGAGCATCCTCTGGCTTGTCATCCTCAGCAGGGGATCTAGCTGGGTGTCTTCCTGGTTGTGGTGGTTCTTGCTGAGGAGCATCTTCTTGGTTTCCATCAGCAGGAGGGAGTCCAGGTGGAGGTCCTCCAGGAGGTGGTCTCCGAGGCTCCTGTTCTAGGCTCTGGCTTGGGGCCTTTACATCTGCATAGGTAAGACACAAGCATAGATATGGTTTTGGATCAAAGACTCCCCTCTCATGTTGATCTCCGATGACCTTAGCCTATGGTCCCCTTTCTCCCAGAACCTGCCTGAAACCTTCCAACCTCCCTCCTGTCAACTGCTTCCTTATGCAGTAGTCCTCTTAAGGTGCATAAGAGTGATATTGAAATTCTAGTTCTTTGCTCCTGAGACAAACATGTGACTTTTATTGTGACAATAGAGCTGGTTGTAGATATGTTAGAATTCCCAGAGAATTTCTCAAAGGACAAAGGAAAAGCAAAGGGATTATTAAAGTTACTTATGTTGCCAGTTATATTTCAGGCCGCTGACATAACTTGACAACTGTGACTCTAAGTCTGGTCACTTGGAGTCTATGGGACATCCTCAGGCTCCAAGACCCAGGGAGAGAAATATTAAGAGGGAGAGAAAGACAGTGATGGCCCACACAGGATTCACCAAAGAATGGTGGGAAATTTTTATCAGCCACAGGGACATGGTCAAGTAGAAAAACAGAGAGAAAGGGGATCCAGATTCTTATTTTTTTTTGCATTTCTCCTTAAACAATAGATTTATAGAGAGGAACATTGGGGAAGCAGGAAACAATTGAGGGGTTGGTTTTCAGTAAGATGGAGGAGTCACAATTAGGACTCCTGCCCTTTTTCTGTCACCTCTCCAACGATCATTCCTGGCCTGAGGGAACAGGCAGCACACTCCTGTGGTCATCCAGTCCAGAGTCACTTCTGTTATCCAAGTCGGGGCCCTGCTCTTGGTTCCTAGAATTGAAGTTGGTTAAAGGATTACCTATATCTCTGGGGTAATGACATTAATCAATATTTGACAGGAAAGTGATGGTCATAAGACATTGGGGAACTGAAAAATTCCCAAGAAAGGAAGGGAAAGAATGTTTATTGAGGATTAATTGGGATTTACCTGATACGAGGGGTGGAGCTACTTTTCTTAGGAGTCATCCAGGAAAAGAAGCACAGGATGAAGTGAAAAGTGAAGTCCCAAATCTTTCAGAGTGCACAACTGTTCTACCAGGAAAGGCACCCTTCCAACCACTACCTGTATATTTCATAAGTTAACTTGTCTGTCATGGTTTGTGATGCCTTTGAAAAGGGAGGAAGATGTAAGGGGATGGCAAGGTTGTTACTATGCTGGGAATCCACTACAAACTGCAAATAGAACAGGCCCTTTTTGTCCTCCCTAGGATTTCTCAAACCCTAAAACTAATTTGAACTAAGTGCTGTGGTATTTCGTGTTCTAGTGTACTTCTGCCCTCTTTCTTCCTTAAGTATTAACCTTATATTAACATACTTTTCAAGAGGGGTGAGCAGGGGTAAACATTTGGATACAATCTTCCATAAATCGCCCACAGCACACTGAAATATTAAATGTGGGTGGGAGAAAAATGAGAATGTTGGGCCCTGGTATCTCCATATCTCTACGTGGAGAGAAAGAAATCTCCTATCCTCTTCTCCATCTCTGAAATAGCTCTGATGTGTATTTATCTTCGTCTATATCACATCCCCTAGCAAGGCTACCTCACTCACTGTCTATATTCATTTCTGTAATATCTTCATGACTGAACTTCTCCTGTACCAGTCTCACCATCCTCCAGTGCATCCTGCACTGCACAGTCAGAGAGAGTTTTCTGAAAATGTAAACCTTACCTTGTCATCCCTCTGGCTGAAATTCTTTCTTGGGTTCCAACAGTACCTTAAATAAATTACAAGGTCTTGCCATGAAATGAGGACATGACTGGCCTTCTCTTGTGTCAAGAAGTCTGTAGCCTCCTGTTTCCTCTCATTTCTCTCCTCTCCATACCTCCTTCCTCACTGCAGTGTCATCTGCCAAGCCCCAAGCAGAGTCCCAATCCCCTCCTCCCCATTTTCATTTTTTTACCATTATGTGGGCTGTGAGCTGAGCTCAGGGCCAGCAAGGCCACTGAGAGCATGACCAGCCGCATCTTGGAGGAAGCTCTGGAGTTGCTCCTGACTATGTGCTGGGAGAACCCGGGTGGCTTCCTTTATAAAGACAACAGAACAATGGAATCTTTGAGCTCCACACTGCACAGACCTCATCATCTGATAGACTAGGTGATAGTTTACTCAGTCAGGTCAGGTGCATCCCTTGTCTCTTTTTGGGACTTCGCCCAGCAGGATGGTGTGTCTAGGATATTGTTAGTGTCTCATTCTTAATAGGTACAATGTGTGACTTGGGTAGTTTTTGAAGGAACCATGCCCAAGAAGTCAGTTCAGATGTTAGAAATGTTCTGTCATCATTGGATTTTCTGTCTGATGGTGAGGTTGTTTCTCTATTCTTACGTTGTCTTGTTTGTTTCTCTGTATGAGTGTGTCTGTTTGTGTGTGTGTGTTGACAGTGATTTTATAGCCAAAAGTGAAGAAGGTCCGTATCTCTGGCCATTATTTTTCCCCTAACTACATGAATCATGGTGCATGTGTGTGCCTATGTGTATGATATTTAGGAAAAATTTTTGATGGTCCGGAGAACATTTCTGTTGAACTTTGAAATGTATGAGGAAAGCACACCTTGGGCTCACATGGATGACAGAAGGTTGACCCTCAGCCTGTTCGGGCCCAGAGAGATCATTCAAGATTCTCTGCATCTGTCTTTAATCAGGGAAGCCTTGGTGTTGTAGAACACAGGTGAACTACAACTTTCTGTTTTCATTAATATTCTTGGGGTTATGAAACTTAGTGAAAGCAAAGGTGGACACTGAAGCCACTGTGGGATTTCTAAATTTGAACAAGATGAATAGAGTTGCTTGAATGAATCATGCTATCTTATGTCTCTAAGACTTCTATGCTGTTTCCCTTTTCTAGAATCTTCTGTAGGATTCAGTTTGGGCCTTATTTCTTCTAGGAAATACATTTTACCACCCCCACTTATCAATTAGTGGCTAAAATTATCCACTCCAATAGTATAGCCGGGTGCCCACCAAAAATCCTCTCTTGCATTGCACTGATCGTCTAGTTTTCAGTCAGGTTCTGTGCTGGAATGTGTTTCCTCAGATATTTCTTCAACACAGGGAAATTTCTCTGCAATATTCAGATGCTCATTTCTCCCCACTCTACCTCTGAAACTTATTTGTTGCTATTTTATCTCTTGAATCAATCTGCCCTAGGTTTCTTTTCTCTCATGTCCAGCTTTTTTTTTGTGTGTGTGTTTTCTGTTTTTGGCTATGCATTCTGGGAGAATTCCTTTATTTAATCATCTTAATCAGAGGCTGTTCTGCTCTCCACCAGGTTTGTTGCTTTTGTGTGTAAAATTTTGCACCAAATCATCGTGTTTCCAAAAAGGTGTTTTTTTTTTTTAAAGATTTTATTTTTTCCTCTTTCTCCCCAAAGCCCCCTGGTACATAGTTGTATATTCTTCATCGTGGGTCCTTCTAGTTGTGGCATGTGGGACGCTGCCTCAGTGTGGTTTGATGAGCAGTGCCATGTCTGCGCCCAGGATTCGAACCAACGAAACACTGGGCTGCCTGCAGCGGAACGTGCGAACTCAACCACTTGGCCATGGGGCCAGCCCCCAAAAAGGTGTTTTTAAGTTACTTGCATTCATTGCCTTTTCAGTTGCTGATCATTCTGTCATATTCAGTAGTTGTCAGCTAATCCTCAGTGAAAATCAAGCTGATTCAGTGTCATCGACTGCCACTGATCTCAGAACAAGTGTAGATCTCGTGTTACTGTTCAGATTTTTTGCAAGTCTTGTGGGAATGTGAGATAGTTAGGCTGGGATATCACAAAGAGTGCCATGTGGCTGGAAACCCTACAGGTAGGCCTCAGGAGGAATGTGGATGAGTGGACCCTTGAGCGTCTGGGTTGTGCCGTCTCTAATATGTTGTTCAGTTTTTGCGCAGGGCTAGTGAGAATTTGCAGATAGTTTGGATGGGATATCACAAGGAGGGCCATGTGGCTGGAAATCCTCAAGACAGGCCCTTGAGCACTGTGGATGAGTGGATCCTGTGCTGCGCACATGATTGTCTGAGTCTGGCCCTCTCTGAATTGTTGCACAACACATTAAAGGAAAGTTTTCTAATACAATGGAGTTTGCTCCGGATAACTTTGCCCTTGCAAGGTGACCAGGCAGACTGTTTTTCTCTTTTTTTTCCTGGCATAATTATGGATAAATTCCAGAAGTGGGGAGATAGCAGCAGTTGGCCATTCTTCTCTGGTTGCACTGGAAAGTAGAATGGTTCTAGCTAGGCTTTGTGTGAGGAAGGGAGATGTCTTGGGCCTTCAGTTTCCCTTCTGTTATTGGGATGACTGTCTCTGATTTCTCCGTATGTATTTTACAAGAGAGACTGGATATGAGCAGTCCTGACGAGGCGGCTTATGGCAGACTCTCAGGTTGGTTAGGAGGGTCAGACATAAGGGTGAGAAGGGAGTGCCATGCAGACTTAGTGACATTGTGTGGGTGGCTGCAGAAGGGGCAGTCCTGATGGAAGGCAGGCTTCTCTTCAGCTTGGTGAGTACTGGAGGAGAGCAGGGCATTCTGCAAAATATCACACAGTTCGGGTCTTTCCCTAAGATAATTTTTAAAAAGTCATATAGGTAGACAATATATTATCGGACTCCCCCTTGGTTCCTCCCAGATAACATCTCTCTGAGTCTTGGGTCACCATGGTAACAGATGCCTAAGGAACTAAGAGTCAACCTCTGTCTGTTTCTTGCTGGCTGAGAGTAGCACCCCACAAACTGGACTTGCACAAGTGTCCAATAGGCGGCCTCCTGACATCATGGAACCAAAAACTCCACACCAAGATCATGTTAATGCCACCATTTTGAGAGTTTGTTTCCTATGAAGAGCCATGAAGCTTGACTACACTTGTGCAGATCGTCAGTTTTCTCCTTCCTCGTTGCCTCCAGTCATCTCCCTCCACACTGCAGACCACCTTGCCCCTCTACCCCATAAATATCTCTAGTCCTCATGTTTGGGGAGGCAGATTTGAGACTTGTTCTCCCATTTCCTCACTTGGCTGCCTTGTGAATAAACCCTTTCTCTGCTGCAAACTCATCATCTTGGTGATCAGCATTTGGCGTGAAAGGCAAAATGAACCTGGTTCGCTAAGAACAGTACTTAGCTTTTATTACAATTCCCGGCTGAGGAATTGACATGTGATTAAGACATATCTCATCAGGGTCTTCCAAGTGTTTCATATATGAATGAGTTGCTGAGATAAGGAGGTGGAATATGAAGCTGCCGGCACTTATTGTGGCAGCCACACATAGAAAGCTGAGAGATTGATTAAAGCCTTTTGACAACATTTTTGAACCACTGAATCCAGTCATATTTGAGTTCCCCATTATTTGAATATTCAATTTTCCTTTTTTACTTCAGCTAATTTTAGTAGAGTTTCCTGCATTTGGAACCAAAATGATCCTGCTGGAGGAAAGAGGGCTAATTGCAAAGCACAAACTTTGAGATATTTCTCCCTGAAACCAAAACTACCGGACTTCTCTCAGTAAGGTAGTAACACGCATTTTGTGATACAGTTTGGAATTATTCTGTCAAACTGCATACATTTGACTTCCTGAAGCTGGAGGAGTGGCTTCAACTAGTGATATTCTGCCCCTTTTGGAGCCCTTTATTCTGTCAGAGACCAATCATATTTGGAGGTGTTTTGGGGAGCTAGAGGGGAGAGTCGACATTGCATGCCATTGTTTTTCCAAACTGGCTTTATGTAGGTCCTCTTGTTTTATGCCTTTTTCAGTAGGAATAATGTGAGCCTTCTATTTAGAGCTTGGTAGAACAAACATAATATAGAAAAAGCCTTAGGAAGAGTTACCGAAATCAAATTAAGGACACGTCTGTTCTGAGCAGAGATAGAGAATATATTCCTCAGTTTATGGACATAAAACTGAATGTTCTGTTAAATTTCATAGATATCAAAATCCGAATGTGAAATACTCTCAGTTCCAAGCTATAATCAACCATGTATGAAGTTGTTTATGAGATTTAAAAGTTAATTACTCAAGTAGCAGTTTAAGCAAAATCTATTTCCGTTAATGGTTAGCTCAGTAAGAGTTAAGAGTGTGAGGCAGGATTAAGAAAACAAAATCCTACTTAATCATTCACAGGATAAAGTATAATGACTAGACTATTGGAGTGGTGGATAAATCTGAGGCTGAGGGATAGTTCCTCAGATCCCCTCCTCTACACACATGAGGTTTGTCAATCTTCTTCAGAGATGTTCATGAATGAGCTCTGTGCCCTCACAGAGATCCCACTGGATAGATTCTCATCATTCTTTCTGATTTCAAGATAGAAGGAAGAGCCAGAGGAAATCCCAAATCCTTTTTCTGACTTGAGGTCAGTAGCCTTATTGCGTAGGTGTCTTTTATTAATACCAATTTTGTTATGCTCATTGTAAAAGTGTCATTGAATCCAGGAAGTTTTCCAAATAATGGGAATGCATAGAAGTTATCAATGTACCATTACAGAGCAAATATCAGAAGCGATATCCCCAGATGAAACACAAAGAGCACCAGGGAGGAGTATATGAGCTTCTTGCCAAGGATGAAGGTCAAGGGTAAAGGGCAGTAGAGAACCAGATAGCTCTTTAATCCTTGTTTAGATTCCCAAGCAGTCTAGCTTCAATTCCTTATTCTGCTCATTTATCACAATTTGGTTTTTCCTTTTTCTTCTGCACCATTAGAAACGTGCTGACTGATGCCCTTTATCATGAATTATCCTTCAGTACTGATTATTAAGGGGTTTCTATTGGGACTAAGTACTGAATTTTAAACTCAACCTTTTCTGTGGCTACTGAGAGGCAATGCATTGAGAGTTTAAAACTTCAGCATAGGGCAGTCCCGTTGACAAAGACTAAGAATCCGTTGGGTCACAAATCTTATTTGTACTTCGCTAACGTATGAAATATATCTGAGCATATATAACTGTGTGAGAATGCCTTTTTATACATTCTAACCAAGTGCCTTTTAAATACTTACCAATTATGTAATTTAACAAACTTTATTCTTTCAGGTAATAGATTTCCTGCCTGCTTTTCCTTCGATTTCTTTTTATTGTTCTTATTCCTTTTTTGTTGAGATGACTATTTAGTGTATTTTCAATCATCTGGAATTTATTTCCTTATGGCATGAGATAGGAGATTAATTTTTTCTGCATGAACAGCTTATTTGGATTAAGACTTTTATATTTTTCTATGCATGTTGATAACTAATCAGCATCTATTGTGGTCGGCTCTGGACGCAACACAAATCTCCTCTGAAGACTGTGTTTTCCCTGGTTCTCCAAGATACCGTTTCTTATTCACCTTTGATTAAAATCTCCAAGAATTTTATTTTAGTTTGGAAAAATTATCTTCACATTCTTGGATATTAGTTCTGATTTCTTTAAGTTCTATTGCTATTTCGTTAGTAATTATTGAGACCATTATTATTTAGAATCCTCTTTCCTTATTTGTTTTTCTTGGCCCCCTTTGTGTTGGTTTTAGTGGAGCAATTCTTTCAAAAATCCTTGCAAGTCTGAAAAGTTCTTATTTGCATTGACAAGTAAATAGTAGCTATCTTAGTTGAAGATGTTATCCTTCAGGAATTGCGAACAGATTAGTTTAATATTTTAAAGCTTGCAAAATTTCAAATGAGAAGTCTGAAGTCAACATGATGCTCCTTTGTTTCTTGGCAATGTCTACTCTTTGGCTTCCCATTGTACTTTTAGAAGGATCTTTGAATCTTCTGCTTAGATTTGAATTCAAAAATTTCTCCCGGTTCTTCCTGGGGAGTTTTTACATTATTTTCCCTTAACATTTAGAGAGTCTGGAATCATTTTAACTTTAGAAAATTGTCATATTATTTTATTGATAATTCATTCTTTATAATCTTTATTTTAGAACCCTTTTAAACAGTTATTAAAATGTTTAAATCTGTTCTCTGTGTTCTGAAATTTTCCCTTACACTTCTTTTCTCTCTCCTCTTTTCCATTGTATCGTGGGAAATACGTTAATATTCTGTTTTCCTCCCTGTTTCAATCTTTATCTCTGTTCATTCTGTTGTTTAGGCTGCCTACTTTAAAACAGTGTTGTAAATTTATCATAACTGTTTGCCTTCTATTATGGCAGCCTACTTTCCTATTTAGTGCTCCTGATGACACTGTTTCATTTACATCTTTTTGCCTCTTTTCTTTTCTGTTTCCTACAGGTGGACGTAGTACAGAACTGGGTTTGTTTGAGTGTATAGTAACTTCTTTAAGTGACACTTGTTCCTTCATTTGTTTGGCAGCATTTAGAGAATCAGCTCCATTGATGAACTGGGTCTAGATCAAACGATATTGACAGCTGGACTATGCATCCTCAGCCGAGATGAGAAATCCTGTTGGAGTCAGCGAATGCAGTTTCTGATAGTAAAATCCATTAAATCTGTTTGTAAGGCAACGTTTAAGAAAAAGATTATATTTTTTTAAAAAAGCTGTTTTTGTTGCTGTCTTATGCTGTTGCTACTGTTGTGTAGTTAGCCTATCTTTGACTCCTGTCTCATGGATATTGACAGATATTTCTGATTTAGTACTCACCACCTCTCCCACAACTGTTTAGTTATCATGATCTAAAAGACTGCTTTACAATCGTCCTTCAGACTTTTGTTCAAACCAATGACAATCAGTCTACAGATATTAAGCTGGCAGTCCTGATTTTTGTACCTGCACCAGTAATGATTCATCAGGCCCAAAGAAATTGTAAGATGTCATTAATTTTATGATACAGACTGATTTCAGCTTTGCAATAAGAAAAAATATGTTCAGGAATCCATGAAATATTGTGTTTAAACAAAAATTGTTGGAAGAAATGGGCAGAAACACTACAACATCACAATAGGTTTATATACATTCATTGTTTTTTCATAGGTGTGGACATAAAGGGCTATAGGTGATGTAAATAACCAATCATAAGACTGTTCTACTATGTTAAGGTATCCACAAGCATTCCCTCAAGAAATTTAAGGATTTTGTTCAGTGCCCCTGGAAGATTTCCCAGTATTGATTATTTATAACAATATCCCTAGGACTGTTGTTTGTAGATCAGGTGCATCTGAATCACTTGGAATATTTATTAAACTGCAAGTTTTCAGCCTCCTTTGGAGGCAGAGTAAAGAAGTAGCTGCAGAACCAAAGCTCTGGGAACTTCACTTTAACAAACACCCCGATGCTTTTGATACACTTTAAAACTAGAGAACAGCTATCCAATTAAAGTACTAGAAAAACAGCCAATCCTAAGAAAGAAACTTAGTAAACAGCTTTCTTGTCCACCATGAAACACAAGTTAGAATTTAGAAATTAATCCTTGACAAACCCTTCTAAGAACTTGAAGACAAAAGCAAAAGCATTTCTAAGGAATTCTTAGGTGGAAAAAAGTCAAATGTGAAATCACAGACTATTCAAGAATTTAGAAAACGAGTATTCAATTTGTTAAAACCTATGGATTAGATCAACATTTTCCTCATAAAAATTTCTGGAATCAAACGCCTTTGTTACTAAAGAAAATATTATAAAAATAAGTGAAATAAATAATAAATTCAAGGACATAGTGAAAGAAAAACAAAGTAAACCCAATAATCAGCAAATACAATGCTAACCTCAGAATAAAAATAAAAGCAAAATTTTAAATAAATGCAAGCGTATAATTTGAAATAAATAAATAAGCTTACCTAATTGAGAAAGAAACTGTGGATGATGAAAGGAAATGGATTAAAAAATAGAAACTACAACTCTATGCCGAGTTACATTAAATTCTGAGTAAAACAAACACTTAGTAAAATATAAATTCACACAACTGAGTCGGAAATATCTGATTGACACAAAGAAACCAAAATCCATGGCTGAAATTGAGAAAGATGGTAAAAATGACCTCTTTAAAAGAGAGAATTCCACATGGTTTTAAATGTTAGTTCTTTTAAATCGTCAAGGACTAGACCATGAATATGCTATTCCAATTATAATACAGCATAGAAAGAAGGAATATTTTGCACTTATTTTCATAAAGCTACAATCATTCTGATAACAAAATAATCTGTATAATGAGAAGCATTTCATTATGGAGAAACCCCCCCAAAAATGTATATATGCTTATAAATTTCTTGGAGTGTTTGTAAATATTGAAAAGAAACTTGCTGTTCTTTAGTCATTTCAGGTAACCATTAAAAATTATTCTGCATGAGATTTGATCAGGAAAATGAAACAGAAGTCATGTATTTACATTGCCTTTTGAGGCAAATTCTCTAAAATAATAGAAAGTATTCATAAAAGAATGAATTCAAAACACTTTTGAAAAATAGAGTATTAAGTGTAGATTAGAAATTTATGAGGACTTCCTAAGGGTAGAAAGCAGGGCTTTAGAGGGACAGAGAAGCATTATGGAAGAAAAGTCATAGTTGAAAGCACATCCAAGAGAAGACATCTCAGGAGGTGAGAATGGTTCAGAGTGTTGGAAGTCAGAGTTGAGTAGATATCAGGAGTGGGAAGTGGCCCTGGAGAAAACGTCAGGATGATTAATAGAGATAAACTTCGTTTGAAATTCTGGGTCTTCAACTCTCTACCTCTTCCATGGCTGTGGGAGGAAAGACCCCAGTGCACTCACCACCAGGTTAAAATACTAAGTGTGTGTTCTCTGTCCAACCTCCAATGAGGAGGCAGAGTACCTAGGTATCCAAGATTGTAGGTCTACAGATGAAGGCAGTTGTTTTGCCCACCATGACCATAATTGTTTTGGAAAATGGTTTGGAGCTAGTACATAATTAGTGTAGGGAGATGAGTGTGGAAAATCAAAGGTCGTTTGTGCTTTAGCGACCCTCAGTGGATGGTGCAAGACAACCTGAAGGAACTCTTCACCAAATCTTTTAATACTCCTAAGAAGATAGTGAGAGTTTTCAGAAACCTCGGGAAGGGAATTGAAGCCTTGACAGAGTTTACTGAAGAGGTTCATTTCCTTATGATTCATAGGAAAGCATCAATAAAGAGAAGGGCATGGATAATAATTGTTTAAGACTCCTATCTCAGATTCTAAATTTCCTTCAAATATGGAAACTCTCATATAAAGTGAGGCACACAGTAGCTAATATTGCCGTTGAAGTGAGAACAGATGTATCCCGTACTCTTGAAGCTTGGGCGTGTCAGCTGGGTTAAGCTTTAAATGTTGAAGTAGATCAGGGGAACATCATTCTGCCAATGATGGTTGCAGTCAACCATGAGAAAGAAGGGTGTTTCCAAGGCATGACATTTCCTTGTGGGGGAAAGATGGCATTAGACCCTGAGCCCAGGCATAAGGTTGAGAGGCTGAAGAACTGGTAAGTATCCAAGGCCAAGAGAAGTAAAGGCCTGATGGCAGGTCTTATGAGTCTTGGACATTGAGACCTTTAATGTCCTCAGAAAGAACCATGTAAGAACTGTGTCTTTAGGGTGTATTGAAAAGGAGAGAGCAAAAATTATCATTTTACAATAAGCAATGAGGTGGGAATTTCAGCACATCAAGAGTCGTAGAGGTTGTTCAAAGGGTGGTTCTGTCAGCCCTTCGTTCCCTAATCAAAGAAATAGTCGGCAACATTAGATATTACCATGTTAGTTTCACTGCCTCGCAGGTGATAGACATATTTCTATGTCTCAGAATCTATGGATTCTTGACTCATTGAAAAATTAAGGGGACACGAGGGGTGATGGGATGTTCTCACATTACGTAAACAGTCTCAGAATAACAACATTATGACTTTCAGCAGTAATACGATTTCTCACCACAGTCAAGTTATATTATCGCTAAGTTTCGGGGTGTTTTGTTCTAAGCAGTACTAACTGAAACAGAATGGGTCTTTCAATAGATAATACATGTTAGCTTAATTGGCTATGCTTTTTCTTTTTTAGTGGCACATAAAATGATGGTGTATTTGAGAATCCACAGCATGCTAATTCAGTGAAACGCAATAAGAATGAAAAGTCTGTACACGGTAGTGCCAATATTGTTTAAGGACACTAACACTACTTTTGCGTATTTTATAGAGAATTTCAAGGATAGCAAGAGTTTGTCAGGAAATGGAATTCTGTGTCCTAATGTCTGCAGTTCTACAATGTCAATATACGCTTCCCTGAAAATCTGTGGTAATTTATGATGATAGGAGCAGTACATGAAGATACTTGGTTTGCTGACATCTTCTCCATTCCTTGATATCTGGTATTTTTATAATTTTGTAACTCTAGAAGACAAAAGGTACTTCATCTTAATGTATATCTTCCTGATTATCAGTGAGAGTGGAATTGCTTTGTATGATTATTGGCCATTTATGTGTACTTTTGTGTGTGTGAAATGACTGCTCGTATCTGTTTCTGAGTAGTAGTCAGAAGGTTCACAGGCAGCGGATGGATAAATCAGATAAGGCTAACTTGTTCAAAGAAAAGAGAGGACTGACTGTCGGAATGCCTCATGGAGGGATGCGCACCATTATCCAGGAGAGTGCAGGTAGTGTTCTGACCCCCCAAATCCTCTCCAGTGTGTTCATAGTTATGGGTGATGAGTGGGACTCAGTGAGTGTCAGATTTCCTGGAAGCTGGACTGTCCCCTCCGGGCTCAGCAGTTCATCTCAGCTGAGATGACTGTGTCTGAGAGTGTGTAAGCCGATGTGTATTAATGCCATAAACACCTCATATGGCCAGGACCACTGTCCATATCAGAGTTTTAAAATTTTCCAGATGACTATGTGGTAAAGCACCATACATCCAGACATGAGCTCCATTCTCACCCTTTGCTCTTCAGCCTATTATAGTCGTTCCAGTACTTTCTTGAATATAGACCTGTAGACGTGAAACAATAACATTTTCTATGACATTTATTAATTTTTCTATTGGTTATTTTGTAGTTTTCCTAGTGTTTCATTTAGTTTCTCTCTATATTGTGGATATTAATTCTGCGTATGAGAGACCTTTTATAAATATTTCCTCCTTATCCCTTCAATGTCTTTTCACTTTGTTTAGGTGGTTTTTATTATAAAGACTTTAAATTTTTGTTGTACTTCAGTTTGCTTACCTTTTGTTTACATCCCTGCATTTTGTGTGTCATTTCAGATTTGTTTTCCTACTTTACTACCTTAAACACCTCTACTTCACCTCCCCACCTCACTGTTATAGACATTCTCACTCTACTTCTTCACCTCAACATCATAAACATACATAAATTTTGTAAAAATCACGTTTGCCTCCTTAAACCATTTGAAATTAATTTTTGTGATTGCTCTGTGATAGACCTCTGAAATTAGTGTTTAAAGATAATTGGATACAAAGAAGGAAATTTCCAGGTCAATATTGCTGATGAACATAGATGCAAAAATTCTCATCAAAATAATAGCAAATTGAATACAGTAGTACATGAAATGGATCATATTCCATGATCAAAGTGGATTTACACCAGGAATGCAGGCATGGTTCAACATGCACTAATCAATCAATGTGATACACCACGGTAAAAAAATGAAGAATAAAATTCACACAATCATCCCAATAGATGTGGAGAAAGCATTTGAGAAGATACAGGATCCATTTATGATAAAAAGTCTAAACAAAGTGGATATAGAAGGAAAATACCACTACATAATAAAGGCCATATGTGACAAACCCACAGCAAATATCATCCTCAATGGAGAAAAGCTGAAAGCTCTCCCTCTAAGAACGAGAAGCAGACAAGGATGCCCACATTCACCACTCTTATTTTTAACATAGTACTGGAAGTATTAGCCAAGAAATCAGGCAAGAAAAGGAAATAAAAGGGATCCAAATTGGAAAGGAAGAAGTGAATCTGTCACTACCTGCAGGCGATATGATTTTATACATAGAAAACCATAAAGAATTCCCTAAAAAACTTTTAGAAATAAGAAGTGAATCCAGCCAAATTGCAAGATACAAAACCAATATACAAAAATCAGAAGCATTTCTATACACTAACAACAAAGTAGCAGAAAGAGAGATTAAGAATACAACCCCATTTATAATTGCACCAAAAAGGATAAAATACTTGGAATAAACCTAACTAAAGGAGTGAAAGCTGTACCCCAACACCTATACACCATAGTTGAAAGGAATTGAAGAAGACACATAGAAATGGAAAGATATTCTGTGCTCTTGGATTGGAAGAATTAACATAGTTAAAATGTCTATACTTCCTAAAGCAATCTATAGAGTCAATGCCATCCCTATCAAGGTTCCAACAACATTTTTCACAGAAATAGAACAAAGAACCTGAATATTTGTATGGAACCACAGAAGACCCCAAATAATGAAAGGGATCATGAGAAAAAAGAAGAAAGCTGGTGGTGTTACACTCATGAATTTCAAATATACTACAAAGCTATGAACCAAAAGGCATGGTAGTGGCACAAAAACAGACACAGAGATCAACGGAACAGAATCAAGAGCCCAGAAATAAACCCGCACATATATGGATGGCTAACTTTCAACAAGGGAGCCAAGAACACACAATGGGATTGGAGAGGCTCTTCAATAAATGGTGTTGGGAAAACTGGACAGCCACATGCAAAAGAATGAAAGGAGACCATTATCTTACACCATGCACTAAAATCAACTCAAAATGGGTTAAAGACTTGAATGTGAGATCTGAAACCATGAAATTTCTAGAAGAAAACATAGGCAGTACACTCTTCAACATTGGTCTTAGCAGCATTCTTTCAAAAACCATGTCTGACCAGGCATTGGAAACAATAGAAAAAAATACACCAATCACAGGACATCAAACTCATAAGCTTCTGTACAGCAAAGGAAACCATCAGCAAAATGAAAAGACAACCTAACAATTTGGAGAAGATATTTGCAAACCATATATCAGATAAGGGGTTAATATCCAAAATATACGAAGAACACATACATGTCAACAACAAAAAACCTAGCAACCCCAATTAAAAAATGAGCAAAAGATCTGAACAGAGATTTCTCCGGAGAAGACATACAGATGGCCAACAGGCATGTGAAATGATGTTCAACATCATTACCTATAAGAAAAATGCAAATCAAAACTACAGTGAGATATCGCCTCACTCCCATCAGAATGGCTATCACTAACAAGACAGGAAACAATAAATGTTGGAGAGGATGTGGAGAGAAGGGGGCACTCATACACTGCTGGTGGAAGTGCAAACTGGTGCAGCCACTATGGAAAACAGTATGGAGTTTCCTCAGAAAATTAAGAATAGATCTAGCATATGATCCAGCTATCCCACTGCTGGGTATTTATCCAAAGAACATGAAAACACGAATGCATAAAGATACATGCACCCCTATGTTCATCGCAGCATTGTTCACAATAGTCAAGAGTTTGAAGCAACCTAGGTACCCATTGAGGCATTAATGGATAAAGAAGATGTGGTATATATGCACAATGGAATACTACTCAGCCACAGACTTGGTGAAATCCGGGCATTTGTGACAACAGGGCTGGCCCTTGAGGGCATTATGCTAAGTGAAATAAGTCAGAGGCAGAAAGTCCAATACCATATGATCTCACTCATAAGTAGAAGATCAAAACAATGACACACAAACACCTAGCAACAGAGATTGGATTAGAGGTCACCAGAGGGGAAGGGGGAGGGAGGAGGGTGGAAGGGTTGATTAGGCACTTGTGTGTGGGGATGGATTGTAACTAGTCTTTTGGTGGTGAACATGATGTGATCTACACAGAGTTCGAAATATATTATGATGTACATCTGAAAACAATATAAGTAGACTGAATGCTCTAGATAAGAAAAAAGGCTACCAAAATGGATAAAAAGCAAAGCAAACAAAGAAAAACAAAATGAAGAACAAAAATCACAAGATCATCTCAATAGATACAGAGCAAGAATTCAATGAGATCCAACTTCCATTTATGCTGAAAAGTCTCAATAAAATGGGTAAGAAATAATGTATGTCAGGGCTGGCCTTGTTGCTCAGTGGTTAAGTGTGCAGGTTCCACTTTAGAGGCCTGGGGTTCACTGGTTTGGCCCCAGTTGCGAACATGGCACCACTTGGCAAGCCATGCTGTTGTAGGTGTCCCACGTATAAAGTAGAGGAAGATGGGCACAGACGTTAGCTCAGGGCCAGTCTTCCTCAGAAAAAAAAGGAGGATTGGCAGCAGTTAGTTCAGGGCTAATCTTCCTAAAAAAAGAGAAAAATTCAGTTATCCAAAGATGTCCTGTAGAGTGTCCTTGGTGATTTGAGATGCTATGAAGGATAACCTCACATGTAATAAAAGTTTCTTAAAAAAAAAAAATAATGTACCTCAACACAATAAAGGCTGTATATGACAAACCCATGGACAATATCACAATCTATGATGAAAAACTTAAAGCTATTCCTCTAAGAACAGGGATGCCCACTCTTGCCACTCTTATGCCAGATAGTACTAGATGTCCTAGCCAGACCAATTAGACAAGAAAAAAGAAATAAAATGTTTCCAAATTAGAAAGCAAGAAGTAAAACTCTCCCTGGTTCTGTATGACACGATTCAATAATAGAAAACCCTAAAGAAGTCACCAGAAAACTATTAGAAATAATCAAAACTGGGGGCCGGCCCGGTGGCGCAGCGGTTAAGTTCGCACGTTCCGCTTCTCGGCGGCCCGGGGTTCGCTGGTTCGGATCCCGGGTGCGGACATGGCACTGCTTGGCAGCCATGCTGTGGTAGGCGTCCCACGTATAAACTAGAGGAAGATGGGCACGGATGTTAGCTCAGAGCCAGGCTTCCTCAGCAAAAAGAGGAGGACTGGCAGTAGTTAGCTGAGGGCTAATCTTCCTCCAGAAAAAAACAAAACAAAACAAAACAGAAATAATCAAAACTGCAGCAAAGCTACAGGGTGAAACATCCACTTAGAAAAATCAGTTGCATTTGCATACTCCAGCAACGAACTAGCATAAGGAGAGGTCAAGAATCCAATCCCATTTACCATGGCAACAGAAAGACTAGGATACTTAGGAATAAATTTAACCAGAGAGGTGAAAGCGCTATACACTGAAAATTATAAGGAATTATTGAAAGAAATTGGAGAAGACATAAAGAAGTGGAAAGATAGTCCACGCTCATGGATTGCAAGAATAAACATAATTAAAATGTGGATGATACCTTAAGCAATCTACGGATTCAATGCAATCCCAATCAGAATCCCAATGACAGTTTTCACCGAAATAGAACAAAGAATCCTAAAATTTGTATGGAAGAGCAAAAGCTCCTGAATAGCTCAAGAGATCCTGAGAAAAAAGAACAAAGCTGGAGGCCTCAGAATCTCTGACTGCAAAATATACTACAAAGCTCTAGTAAGTAAAATGGCATGGTACTCGCACAAAAACAGATGCATGGATCAGTGGAACAGAGCTAAAAGCTCAGAAATAAACTCACACATCTACGGACAGCTAGTTTTTCACAAAGGAGTCAAGAACATACAATAGAGAAAGGAAAAGTCTCTTCAATAAATGGTGTTGGGAAAACTGGCCAGCTACATGCAAAAGAATAAAAGTAGGCCATTATCTGACACCATACACAAAAATTAACTCCAAATGGAAAAAAACTTCCATGGAAGACCTGAAACCATAAAACTCCTAGAAGAAAATATAGGCAGTACACTCTTTGACATCAGTTTTAGCAGCGTATTTTCAAATACCATGTCTATTCAGGCAGTGAAAACAAAAGAAAAAATAAACAAATGGGACTACGTCAGACTAACAGCTTCTGCAAGGCAAAGGAAACTATGAACAAAATGAAAAGACCACCTGCCAATTGGGAGAAAATATTTGCGAATCATATATCTGACAGGGGTTAATTTTCAAAATATAGAAAAAACTCATACAGCTCAACAACCAAAAAACCAAACGACCCTATTGAAAGATGGACAGAGTATATGGATAGGTATTTGTCCAAAGAAGATATGCAGATGACCCAGAGGCACATGAAAAGATGTTCAACATTACTCTTTATCAGGGAAATGCAAATCAAAACTACAATGAGGTATCACCTGAAACGCATTGAAATGGCTATAATTAACAAGACAGGAAATAACAAATGTTGGAGAGGGTGTGGAGAAAAGGGAACCCTCACACCCGGCTGGTGGGAATGCAAAGTGGTGCAGCCAGCATGGAAAACAGTATGGAAATTTCTCAAAATATTAACAATAGAAATACCATAGGATCCAGCTATCCCACTACTGGCTATTTATCCAAAGGAAGTGAAATCAACCGTACTAGGAGATTTATGCATCCCTGTGTTCATTGCAGCCTTCTTCACCAGAGCTGAAAAGCAACCCAAGTGCCCATCAACTGATGAATGGATAAAGAAGATGTGCTATATGTATAAAATGGAATATTACTCAGTCATAAAAAAAGAGGGAATCACCACATTTGTAACAACATGGATGGACCTTGAGGGTATGATGTTATGCAAAATAAGCTACACAGAGAAAGACAAACACAGTGTGATTTCACTCATATGTGGAAGATAAAGAAACACACGGATAAGGAGAACAGATTAGTGGTTTCTAGAGCAGAAGGGGGTTGAGGGTGTATGTGAAAGGGGCAAAGGGACACATATAAATAGTGATAGATAAAAACTAGACTACTGGTGATGAGCACAGTGTGGTCTATGTAGAAACTGATATGTTATAGTGTTCACCTGAAATAACACAATGTCGTAAACCAATACGACCTCAATAAGATAATTTTAAAAAAGATAATTGGTTAGCTAATTGTCCCTAAACTATATTGAATGACCAAGTTTCCTGCAGTGATTTGAATTGCTCTCTTCATCACATGTTAAATTTCTTTACATGTGTGGCTATGTAGCTCAATGTCTATTGATCCTTTCTTTGTGCCTAGCATGGTGATAAATGTTTTTTATTCATTTTAGTCCTCGCAATAGCCCTTTGATATCTGCATTATGTTCACTTTTGAGATGAGGAAATAAAAGCATAATAGGATTGAGTGACTTTCACAAAGCCACACACGTTGTAAGCATCAGCTATATTTAGGAAATGCAATGGAGAGAGAATGACTTTGTTTGTAAGAACCATTTAAAATTTCTGCAATCAAAAAATCAGAAATGCAGATTATACAGTCAAACATGTAGAAATACAAATATCTGGATGGAAAATTGCAATAGCCTAAAAAAACCAAGCTTTTCTGGAATTCTGGAGTAAATAGATTTGCACTGCTGTCCTGTCACCTAGTCATTCCACTTCTACAATTTTGTTCACGTGTCTCGTTTGTGGTTGTCTCCTCGCCCATCCCTCTGATCCCTGGGCATTCATTCCTTCTTTATGTCATCTTATAGGTTTTTTGGGGGCATTTGGAAAGAGCAGAAATAAACATATGTGTTCAATGCCCCATGTTGAAAACAATCAGTATCTTTATGTGTAGTTCTGATCCTGTAACTTCCTGGCTTCATACTCTGAGAGCATTCCTACATCCTTAGATTAAAAGGACAAAGTCCTTGATAGAGCATAAAAGAGCTTCTATAAATGGTCACTTTGTTTCTTTCTTTCCTTTTTTTGTTTGTTCAAGTTACTCGCAAGGTGGATTGCTATCTCTGTGCCTAACTTAGAAGCATCAGCACAGTCCTTTTTCCCTGGCTGCATTAAACATACCATGAACATGAGTTCATAGTCAATGGTAAATTTCCACAGTTTTCTTGGTGAGTAGCTCAACTACTTTTTTAACCCTAGAAAACAATTTTAGGTGAACAATCACTGTTTTCTACTCCAATAATCTGATAAAGAAAGTTTCCTATAAGAGACACCCGTACTTTCAAGTCTACCAGTTAACCAGCCTTAGAACTATGAAAATTAACTTCTCAATATTACAGGAAAATCCTTTGTCCATTTTACTAAACAGACAGACAGAAACTCAAGTTTCTGATGAGGCACAGAATGTGTTTGGATTTGTCTGAAAATTTCACTCAGTTTGTTTGTTTTCTAGCTAAACCTAATCTATCCTTGAATTTCCTGATAATCTTAAAAATGTCTTTTTAGGTTTTTGTGGAACAAATGCTGGTTTGATCAAATTTGGATCTGAACAAGTTTTACTTGTTGCATTTAGTAGGTCTTGCATTTTCGATGACGTTAATGAAGCTTAAGCTTTGGGGTCCCTCATCTACACAGGCCCCTTCCAAGGCCCTGGGAGGGGCCTAACAATTTTGCATTCATCATTTTGTATTGTTTTTCTTAAAGAGAGCAATCTAAATTATACAAGCTTTAAGCTCCAGAAAAACCTGGATTCTTCCCTATATTTGGTTGTTACAAATAGTTTTTGTTTCTAGATGAAGAAATCTAGAGAAGGGCGTCCTCTCTCCTTTCTCCCCATGCCGTTGCTTTATTGATGTAAGTGGGTCATATGTCTTTAGGATTGTCTCACATTCTGGATATGTTGGCTCTCTTTTCATTGTTCTGTTGAACTTGTTAGGCTATCCCCTGTATTTCCAGGAAGCTGGAAGTTAGTTCCAGCGGCTTTTGGATTCAGAACTCCAGCTTAATATTGAATTCTGTCCCTCCCCCTCCTCCATTCCATTCCATGTTCTACCCACTTTAAAAATCTTTCTCTTATTCAAGGGCTCCCTGCCCTATCCCAACTCCTGTCCTTTGCATTATACTGTTCTCTCAGCATTGAAATTCTTTCCATGACCTTTATTACTAAAATTCCATCCATCTTTCCAATCTTAATTTAGGTTCCCTTCCTCTGGCTGTCCTGCAGTGCCTCTTAGATATCACTGCTGTGTGTTCCCTCAGCCCTGTCTACATCTCTATCTCACCTACTGCCATGATTTTTTGATTATGCAGTGGTTATGTAAACCCAAGACCATCAGCCCAGGTGTCTGAAAAATGCCGCTTTCTTTGTTTTTCTCTATCTTAACTTAATTTCTATCTCTTGCTCCAATTATTTTTCATTCTGGTTAATTCAGGGTACACCCAGTTATTTCAGGATCTTTCTGCTCTAAGTATCATCCAACCCTCTACTTCAGGTGGCATGTAAGTTCTACCAGGACATTAGTGGGAATGGGGTCTGTGTGGTTAGTAGCCACATTGTGCTTCATCTTTATCCCTCAGGTCTCCATTTGTTGGTCCCATAATGGCACTGATGGAGACTTTCGAGATTCTCCCCGGTTATGGATGTTAGTCCACTCTGGCATCCACTGCTGTGGCCCTCTGTCCTCTCTCTGGTTTAGCCATCTTCCAGGGATGTTCATACCTATCTTGGTCATCTTGGAAAAGACTTTCCACTTGACTGTGCTGTGTATACAGGGAGCATTTGTCTAAGCATCTCTTTGTAGTCATTCCTAATCTGTTATGTGTCTTCCACCTGGACAAGAGGTTTTCTGCACAAGGCTTTCTGCCTCCTCAGACTTTGCCAGAAGGCCAGATGCAGATATCTTTTGTTTCATTTTTCAGAGCTTAGTTTTGGATCTCTTATTCACTCCTGGGTACTTCAAATCTGTTGTAGGTTTTGAAGATGTAAGCCAGGTGGTAGGGGGCCCTTATCAGAGACCTAAAATGTATCGGTCTCCATTTCTTTCCTCTTAGGCTTTCTTTCCTTTCTCAAGCCTAAGTTTCCTTCCTTTTTAAGGCTGAATAATATTCCATTGTATGCACATGCACACCACACTTTGTTTATAAAGTCACCCGGTGAAGGATGTTTGGGTTGTTTCTACCCTTTGGCTAGTGTGAGTAATGCCACTCTTTGCTCAGAGGTTGTACAGACTTCTGTCTGAGTTCCTGCTTCAGTTCTTTTGGGTATAAACCCAGAAGTAGAATTTCTGTATATTTGGTAATTTGATGTTTAAGATTTTAGAAACTGCCTTACTGTTTTCCACAACAACTGCACAGCTTTAGATTCCTACCAGTTGTGTATAAGTGTTACAATTTTTCCACATCCTTGCTAACACTTGTTATTTTCTGTTTTCTTTTTCAAAAAACATCATTCTAATGGGCTTGCGGTGGTATCTTAGTTTAGTTTTGAGTAAAATTTTCATATCATTTAGTGATGTTGATCATCTTCTCAGATGCTTATTAGCCATTTGGATGTCTTCTTGGGAGAATTGTCTATTCAAGTCCTTTGGCTATTTTGTCATTGAGTTGCGTTTCTGTTTACCTTTTGCATTGTAGTAATTCTTTATTTATTTTTCGTATAGTACCTTTAGAAAGTTTTAATTCTCAAATATTTTCTTCCATCCTGTGGGTGGTCTTTTTACTTTGTGGTGTTTTCCTTTTGATGTGGAGGTTTTTAATTCTGATCAATTCCAGTTAATATTTTCCTTTTCTCTTTTTGCCTGCATTTTTGGTGTCATATCCAAGAAATCATCGCCAAGTGCAATGTCATGGTTTCTAATAGTTGTCTAATTTTAGCTCCTATGTTTAGGTCTTTGATCCATTTCAAGTTAACTTTGTACATCGTGCAAGGTAAGGTCCTAATTCCATTTTTTTGTATGTGGATATCCAGCTTTCTTGACAACATTTGTTGAAAAGATGGTCCTTTCGCTGTTGAATGGTTTGGCACCCTTGTCCAAAAGCATTTGACATATATCTGGAGTTTATCTCTGGATTCTGTTGCATTGGTCTCCATATCTGTCTTTATGCCAGTACCACAGTGATTCCCACAGCTTTGTAGTAAGTTTTTCAATCATGAATGTATGATTTCCAACTTTGTTCTTCTTTTTGCAGATTATTTGGGTATTTGGTGTCCCTCGAGTATCCGTATGAATCTTAGGATAGAGGTTTCTTTTTCTGCAAAAAGATACTGTTGAGATTTTGATAGGGACTGCCTTGACTGTATATTGCTTTTTGTGTTATTGACATGCTAAAAATATTAAGTATGCCTCTCTATGAATGATCTATGATGACATGGGGAGCCACAGGTAGGTTTTGATCAGGATTCCGACATGGTCTGATCTATATGTTACTGGAATCACTCTGTGGGTGCTGAAACAGGAGAAGAGAGACCCATAGGCGGCTTCCACAATAATCTACATGGGAGGTAATGGTGACTTGGACCAGCCACCATTCCACCAAGGTGACGGCAGGAAGAGTGAAGAGTGGTCAAATGTGGATATATTTTGAAGATAGAGCCAAATAACTTTCCTTGTCCACTGGACCCGGCTGTAAGACAAATGCATTCAAACTATGATGACTTTGCTCCTACTAATAGTTATATTCACATTGGTGAGGTATTTTTACTGTATTTGGTGAGGAAGTTTGGCCGTGAGCTAACATCTGTTGCCAATCTTCCTCTTTTTGCTTGAGGAAGATTGTCACTGAGCTAACATATGTGCCAATCTTCCTCTATTTCTTTGGTCTGTGGGACACTGCCACAGCATGGCTTGTTGAGTGGTGTGTGGATCTGTGCCTGAGATCTGAACCTGTGAACCCTAGCCGTCGAAGCGGAGTGTGTGAACTTAATCACTACGCCACTGGGCCAGCCCCTGTTTTTGCTTTTTAAACCACTTTCACATGTGGTTACTTATTTGATGCTTGGCAACACTGTAGGTAGAAGTTATTTTATTTTTATCAATGTTGAAATAAAGTGTTTGTAAAACAGAGACTTTTTAAATAACATGTGAAATAGATCCAGTTCCTGGCTTTCTGCTTAATCCAATTCTGGAGATGCCATAGAAGTGAGGGGAGAGTATTTGGATCTGAAGAACTAAAGTAAAAACTGTGAGAAAGCTTAAAGAGATAGAACATTGTTATGAGATGGTGTGAGTGAAAATAGTAGCTTGAGGTTGAGAATAGATGGGAAACACTGATAAGGGAGATACTTTGATTTATTCACTCTTTTGTCTACCATACCACAAGATAGTGAGTTACAATTAAGCGAGAAAAGTTCTTGGCAAGGAGCAATGGTTGGTGTGGAGGTATAGCAGTTCCCTAAGGTAAACAGTCATTTCGTGGGGGGTCAGCATACAGGGGCTGGTCCCACTCCATGACATGAATGTCCTCCTTGAGAGTGCACATCCTCCACCTTCTTAAAATCATCAGGAGTCTCAAAACCTTAAGTCTGTGCTTTGGCCACTCCTTGGTACTCATTGTCACACAATATAATTGATACCCTCAGGGGAACATGAGAGCACGGGAAAAATAACCAGACAACTGAAAAGACCATTCACTACAAAAAATACATGAAAATCCTGAGCAACATTAGACAAAATGAAGGAGAATGATTTGAGCATGCAGACAAGACGAGACGAAAGATCCAACATTGAAAGAACTCATGGGGGGGCAACAGGAGCAACAAGAAAAGGACAGCCACACAAAACAGCTTACAGGAAACTTAGAAACATGAGAGTTAGTCAGAAAATATTAACAGTGACTAGGGAGAAAGAGAAGATCATACCCAAAATAAAAATATCAGATTGACATTAGACATCTCAACAGCAATACTGGAGGCAGAGAAGAAGTGTAGTAACTTTTCTTTAACGTATTGAAGGAAAGACTTTCAAGATCTAATATATATCCGTTGAACTATCATTTAAATTGAGGGGACAATACATGTATTCTCTAGTGTATAAGTCCTCAGAAGACCCTCTCTAAAAACCCTTTCTGGAGGAAGGCCTCCAGAAAGAAGAGAGCTATATCCCAGAGGTGAAAATGAGCTGCGTGGGCTGTAATGTGAGTAAAATCACCTAGTAAATTTATTTTTGTCTCAAAAGGCAATCCTTTCCCTTGAAATTATAATCATACTAATCACAAACTGAGTGAGGAAGATACCAAGACAGTCTGTGGTAAAGTTGGGGAACAAAAGACACCAAAGGGAGCAGACGGCATGTTAAAATCCTAAGCTCATGGTTGAAGCAGGCAAAAATAAGAAAAGATAGAAGTGATATTGTTAAGCTTGAACATATATAACATATAGAACTTTATCTAGAAGTAGAGAAGACATTATTTTGAGCACCCGAGAATCATTCTTAGAAATCGACCATAGGCATAAAATTTAAGGAAGGAATTCATTGAAAATATGACAGTTCATATCGATAGTGAGAGGATAGTTTAAACCCCTACGACTTGAAACTTAGTATAGTATAAAATAACCTTTGGTTAGAGAAAAATTATGAGGAAAGAAATTTACAGCTGAACAACAGTGAAATCATTATGTGATAAATATTGTGTGATAGAGATAAAGCAAATTTCTTTGGAACGAGATTCATAATTTAAAGAAACATCAGAGAACAAAAACGCTTAAAAAAGTTTTTAGTGATAAAACACACATAACATAAAAGTTACCAGCGTACATTTTTAAGCACAGGTTTGTAGCATTAAGTACATTCACATTGTTGTGCAACCATTACCACTATCCATCTCCAGAAATTTTTCATCTTCCCCAAGGAAAAATCTGTACCTATTAAACACTAACTCTCCATTGTCTCCTTCTGCAGCCCAGGGCAACCTTCATTCTACTTTCTGAGCCCATGAATTCAACTACTCTAGGAACCTCCTATAAATGACATCCTAAAGTATTTGTCCTTTTGTGATTGGCTTATCTCACATAGCATAATTTCTTCACGGTTCATCCACGTTGTAGCATGTGTCAGAATTTCCTTTCTTTTCTAAGGCTGAATAATACCACTATGCATCGCTTAACAACAAGAATCGCTTCTGAGAAATGAGTGACTAGGCAACATTGTTGTGCAAACATCCTAGAATGTACTTGCATAAACCTAGATGGCATAGCTTACTATGCACCTAGGCTATGTGGTACTAAGCTTATGGGACCACCATTGTATATGCAGTGCATTGTTGACCGAAACATGGTTACATGTCTCGTGACTATATTCCGTTGAAAGAGTCCCTGGACCCAATTTCAGCCTTTGTATGTGGAGCCTTCCCCACACCAACAAGCAATTCTTGGACAACAGCAGGGTGTCTGAGAATTCAACTCAGCTCTGACACAGTCTACCTAGACATAGAACCAGATTCCACAGGTGAAGGGCTCAGTCCCACAAGACCACCCACAACTTCTGATGCCAGCTGCAAGTCAAGGTTGTTACCTCTGCTTCTGACCCACTGGCTACAGATTGGAGGTTCCAGCAACTCTGTCCAACTCAGGATGCCAAGTGCAAGTTCAGGTTGTTCCCTGCACTTCTGACAGACAGGCTATAAATTGGAGATTCTCACGATGCCCTTCTTGGGTTCCATTCATTTGCTAACACAGCTCACAGGACTCAGAAAAATCAGTCCGCTTCCTAGATTACTGTTTCATTACAAAGGAGATTAAAGGATTGGAATCATCAGCCAGATGAAGTGATACATAAGGGGAGGTCCTGAACAAAGGAACTTCTATGCTTGTAGAGCTTGGGGCCCAGCATGTGGCATGTGGAAGTGTTTTCGTTGCCCAAGATGGAAACTCTCTCAATCCCCTCTTTCTGGATTTTTATGGAAGCTTCGTCACATACGCATGATTGATTATCTACTGGCCTTTGGTATTGATGTGACCTCTTCCACTACTCTTCTCCCCGGAAATCAGGGAATGGGAATGAAAGTTCCAAAACTCTCCTCATGGTTGGTTTTCCTGGCAACCAGTCTCTCTCCTTAGGTGCTTTACAAAAGTTGCCTTGATTATCAGAGTTTATGTTGTGGTAGAAAGTGCATGTTATGAACAATAAGACACTCATTTCACCTTTATGGCACTGAAGCATTGTCAGGAACTGAGGGCAAGAGACCAAATATGATCACACAAGATTCTCCCATTGCTCTTATCAGTCAGGAGATTCCAAGGATTTTGGGAGATGGGAGCCAGGTAGTGTGGCTGAAGACCAAATATATCTGAGAAATATATGGTGGTCACCTGAATAACCAAATATTTATATTTCTTATAAATCATTGCATGTAATGTATGCATAGATCATATTTTGTATATCTAGTTGTCCATGGAAGGACATTTTTGTGGCCGTGATCTTCTTACTATTGTGATAATGCTGCTCTGAACATGTGCAGAGAATTATATATGAAACACTTTTTCAGGTTCATGTATTTTGTTTTGTGAACCACGCTGAATGAATTTAGAAACTTGTTAACCTTTTCTATATTTGAGAACAATTTCAATATTACAAGAGTGACACATTCTTTCATGATATAAAAAGTTAGATATTGAAATTTGCAATGTCCGTTGATGCTGGAGGCAATAGTGATAGGTTGTTGGAGACAGTTTCCGATCAACATCTTCCATTTCTTTCATGGCTCTTTTCTACTCAACTTTTCTTAAACTTCTTGGGTCAAATTTGGTAATTTAAGTCATCTTACAATAACATCAACATCACTGAAAGTTTCATATCAGAATAGAGTTTTACATCATGCTTTCGTGTTCTTTTTAAAATTGATGCATCTAGAGTTAATCTTTCATTTCTGGTTTGTATTTTTCTAGTTCTTTTATCCTTTATTAGAATTGTAAGAACTTTGTCTCTTTCATTGTTTTCATCTAAGAACCAGCTATGCAATCTGTTAGAAAAGAGTATTTTTTTTCCTGTATTCTCATTCTGGATACTCTAAGTTGAGTGGTGGGCCAACTTTGATCT
Source organism: Equus przewalskii (assembly GCF_037783145.1). Lineage (NCBI taxonomy): Eukaryota > Metazoa > Chordata > Mammalia > Perissodactyla > Equidae > Equus > Equus przewalskii. Next base: position 40,464,228 of record NC_091835.1, on the reverse strand, counting down.
GATGAGAGCAATACTTCGTTGTGTTCTCTAACACACTCCTGATGTGGGAGAAGCTTAAGAAGACTTTACATTTCAAAATGTCATGATTTAAATATCAATGTGAAATGTGTAACAATATACACAACAGATGCGTAGATATTCAGAGAAAATTCCTAATAAGGCATTTCCAAATAGAATGGTAAGGAAGAAAATGCTAATAAATATAGACAAAGTGAGTTTTTTTCTTTTAAAAGGCAGAAGAGACCTTGTCAGAGAATGTAGTAATTAGATCTTTTGACAAAGCCTTCTCAAATTTCTAAATTTGGGAACATTTAATTCCTTAAAACTTTGTGTGTGTTGTTCTTTCCTCTGATAGTTATTAGGAAGAGGTGAGGTCAATCTCTGGAAGGTTTTAGGTACCTTACTCTGGATCCCTTAGTGTAGGTCTTACTATATCTTCATTTTGCAGATGAGGAAACTGAGGCTCTGAGAGTTGAAGTAGTGTGGTGAATGTTCAGCCCTGGAGGAAAAAGTGTTAGGACTTCAACTCAGTTTGAAGGACTCCAAATTCCTTGCTTCTATTTTACAATGCACTACGCTACCTCCGTTATGAAATCCACTCAGGTTTTGTTAAAGAATGTGGGTGGCCTTAGGTGTGAGAGAATTGAGCAATGATAAAAATGAGAGAATGGGGTATAGTGGTTTAGCGGGAGAAGAGGCCTAGCACCACATCCGTGTCCCTAGCGAGCAAGAGAAATTATTTTGTAAATTTTGAGAATTCTATCAGTCAATGGAACTTCCTCACATTTGTTATATTTTCCTTGTTTCTTTAACATTAATTTCCATCGAAGCTCTGAGGTATGATATTAAGAAATAGTACTTGTGATGTATCATCCAGAGAAGGGAGGAAGACTGGCATTCTTTCAGTTGGCAGCTGGCTTGTGAATCAAGGTGTCAGAAGGAGGGAGAAAGAGGAGAGATCTATTCCTGTTCCCAAAGAAAGAGCAAAGCAAAAATGTTTTCTAGGAAAATGGCCCAGGATGAAGCTTGTTGAAAGCATGAAAGAGAAGGGGTTTTGATGGTCCTGTGCTGTGTTCACAGCCCTCAAATTCCAGACTCACAAACACCCAGAATGAGAGATGGCACTCAGAAATTGGATGCTGATTATTTTATTGGTATTGAAGACAGACTGATTATTCCAGCGTGATTGCTTTCTGAACGGCTGTTATCTTCATATTCCTTTTCTGAAACAGACAAGAAAGGAAGCTGATAGAGAAGGCAAGACATGGCAGGTAGTTTCTAATCCATTGCTGGAGTTACAGAAGTGAAGTAAGTGGGACCCCATCTTTCTCCCTCTCTCGCTCTCCCTGTTCCTTCCTAATTTCTTTTTGTTTCCTTTTTTTACACACCTGGGAGATAATGTGCCCTAAGTAGTCGCTTGGAAGATGAATGAAATAGATTATTCTCAGAGAGTTTATCTTTTGTTTGTTATTGAAAATGTTCAAAGAGATATTTACAAAGATGCAACATATTCTATCACAGTAGAAATGGAAACAGCCTACATGTCCACTAGCAGAGGGCTGGTTATAGAAATCTTGACATAGCCACACAATGAATTAGTGTCCAATCATAAAACAAAAGCAAAAAAGACCAAACAGGGCCTTGTACCTCTATGAACTGAAAAGGAAGTTTTCTAAGAAACGTTATTTGAAATGAGCAATGTTAATTCTGCATATTAAGATATCATTTGCAAAAATAAAAAGATTAGTTTATGTTTAAATAAGCATAAATTATTCTAAGAAGATGTTCAAAAGTGTTATAGTGGTTGGTTTTGGGGAGGATGTGGGGAGATGGGCGAGACAAGCCTTTAAGATTTAATTTCACACCACTCTGTTCTGTTAGTGTTATTTTTTTTTATCTTGAGCATATACTAATTTAAAAGTAAATATTTAAAAGACTATGTAAGTTTTAGCAGTATAAAATTGAAGTATCATTTAGCAGGGACACTGGACCCAGGAAGCCTGTTGTGAGGCAGGACAGAGCAAAGAGCGGTCCAGTGGAAACTTGAGATGGGAAGTCTGTGAGCCTGAGGAGGAGCAGAAGGGAGGACCAAAGGGAGGACACTGCTCTAGTTCCTCTTTACCAGCCCATTTTAAGACAGGTAATCTTGGGGAAAAAGTCTACATTTGAGACTTATGGCAGTGTATCTCAAAATGGAAATTACCTTGAACAGATTGTTAAAAATAAAGTCTTGACCCTATTTTAGAATATCCAAAGAGAAATCCTTATAAATGGGCCCTAGGACTCTGCACTTCCAACATGTTTCCAGTTGATTCATTGGCAAAGTGAAGTTTGAAACTGTAGGTATTAGGGCCTTTGATGGAGAGTGAAATAGAATCATACCTCCCATTGAATTCCATATTACTGCTGTGGCTGGCCCCCTGGAGGTGGTGGTCCCTGGGGCCCTCCAGGAGGAGGTGGGGGAGGAGGATTTTGATTGCCTTGTGGTCTGGGTGGTTGCTGCTGGGGAGCATCCTTAGAAGGGGATCTTACTGGATGTCTTCCTCTTTGGGGTCCTCTCTGCTCAGGAGCATCCTGTTGGTCTCCATCAGCAGGAGGGGCTGGAGGTGGGGGTCATGCCGGTGGGGGTGGTGGTCCCTGGGGCCCTCCAGGAGGAGGTGGGGGAGGAGGATTTTGATTGCCTTGTGGTCTGGGTGGTTGCTGCTGGGGAGCATCCTTAGAAGGGGATCTTTCTGGATGTCTTCCTCTTTGGGGTCCTCTCTGCTCAGGAGCATCCTGTTGGTCTCCATCAGCAGGAGGGGCTGGAGGTGGAGGTCCTGCTGGTGGGGGTGGTGGTCCCTGGGGCCCTCCAGGAGGAGGTGGGGGAGGAGGATTTTGATTGCCTTGTGGTCTGGGTGGTTGCTGCTGGGGAGCATCCTTAGAAGGGGATCTTACTGGATGTCTTCCTCTTTGGGGTCCTCTCTGCTCAGGAGCATCCTGTTGGTCTCCATCAGCAGGAGGGGCTGGAGGTGGGGGTCCTGCCGGTGGGGGTGGTGGTCCCTGGGGCCCTCCAGGAGGAGGTGGGGGAGGAGGATTTTGATTGCCTTGTGGTCTGGGTGGTTGCTGCTGGGGAGCATCCTTAGAAGGGGATCTTTCTGGGCGTCTTCCTCTTTGGGGTCCTCTCTGCTCAGGAGCATCCTGTTGGTCTCCATCAGCAGGAGGGGCTGGAGGTGGGGGTCCTGCCGGTGGGGGTGGTGGTCCCTGGGGCCCTCCAGGAGGAGGTGGGGGAGGAGGATTTTGATTGCCTTGTGGTCTGGGTGGTTGCTGCTGGGGAGCATCCTTAGAAGGGGATCTTACTGGATGTCTTCCTCTTTGGGGTCCTCTCTGCTCAGGAGCATCCTGTTGGTCTCCATCAGCAGGAGGGGCTGGAGGTGGGGGTCCTGCTGGTGGGGGTGGTGGTCCCTGGGGCCCTCCAGGAGGAGGTGGGGGAGGAGGATTTTGATTGCCTTGTGGTCTGGGTGGTTGCTGCTGGGGAGCATCCTTAGAAGGGGATCTTTCTGGGCGTCTTCCTCTTTGGGGTCCTCTCTGCTCAGGAGCATCCTGTTGGTCTCCATCAGCAGGAGGGGCTGGAGGTGGAGGTCCTGCCGGTGGGGGTGGTGGTCCCTGGGGCCCTCCAGGAGGAGGTGGGGGAGGAGGATTTTGATTGCCTTGTGGTCTGGGTGGTTGCTGCTCAGGAGCATCCCCTAGGTTTACATCCTCTGAAGGGGGTCTAGGTGGGCGTCCTACAGGAGGTGGTCTTCCTCCAGGAGGTGGTCTCTGAGGCTCTTGCTCTTGGCTCTGGCTTGAGTTATCTTCATCTGCAAGGGTATGACAGAAGAATAGATGAGCTTAGTGATCGAATTCTCCCCTTTCCTTTTCATTTCTGATGACCTTTTCCAACACCCTTTTTTCTCAGAGCCTGCCTCCTAACTTCCAACCTCACTCCTGTCCACAGCTCCCTTATGCAGTAAAATCTTAATGTGCACACCAGTGATATGGAAATGCTAGTTCTTTGCTCCTGAGACAAACATGTGACTTTGAGTTTGATGAAGCAGCAGTTCTTAGATATCTTAAAATTCCCAGAGAATGTCTCCAAAGGCAGAGTAAAAGAAAAGTGATTATTAATTTCACTTATATTGCCAGTTTTATTTCGAGCCACTGACATAACTTGCCAACTGTGACTCCCAGTCTGGCCACTTGGGCTCCATGGGGGAACCTCAGGCTGAAAGACCCAGGTAGAGAAATACTAAGAGAGAGAGAGACAGTGATGGCCCACACAGGATTCACTAAAGATCTGTGGCAAATTGTTATTGGCCACAGGGACACAGTCAAGTGCAGAAACATGGAGAAAAGGGATCCAGATCCTTATTTCTTTGCATTTCTTGTTAGACCACAGGTTTATAGAGAGGAACACTGGGGAAGAAGGAAAAAACCTAGGGGTTGGTTTTCAGTAGGATGAAGGAGTCAGAATTAAGACTTCTGCCCTTTTTCTGTCACCTCTCAGCAGTCATTCCGGGCCTGAGGGAACAGGCAGCACACTCCTGTTGTCATCCAGGCCAGAGACATCTCTGTTATTCAAGTTGGGGACCTGCTCTTGGTTCCCAGAATTAAGGTTGGTTAAAGGATGGCCTATTTCTCTAGGGTACTAACATTAATCAATATTTGACAAGAAAATGATGATAATAAAACATTGGAGAATTGAAAAATTCTTGAGAAAAGAAAGGAATGAATTTTGATTGAGGATTAATTGGGACTTACCTGATATAAGGTCGGCATACACTTCATAGGAATCATCTAGGAAAAGAAGCACAGGATGAAGTGAAAAATGAAGTCCCAAATCTTTGAGAGCTCACAACTGTTCTACAGGGAAAGACACCCTTCCAACAACTACCTGTATATCTCATAAGTTAGCTTGTCTGTCATGGTCTGTGATGCCCTTGGATAGGGAGGAAGATGTAAGGGGATGGCAAGGATTTTAGTATCCTGAGAATCAACCAACCTAGGATCCTTCAAAGCCTAATGCTAATTTAAGCTAAGTGCTATAGTATTTCATGTTTTAGTATACTTCTGCCCTCTTTCATCATTAACTATTAGATTTATATTAACATGCTGTTCAAAAGGGGTGACCAGGAGAAAATATTTGGATACAGTCTTCCATAAATCGCCCACAGCACACTGAAATATTAAATGTGGGTGGGAGAAAAATGAGAATCTTGGGCCCTGGTATCTCTCTATCTCTACGTAGAGAGAAAGAAATCTCCTATTCTTTTCTCTGTCTCTAAAATAGCTCTGATGTGTGTTCATCTTCGTCTATATCGCATCCCCTAGCAATGCTACCTCACTCACTGTCTATATTCATTACCATAATATCTTCATAACTGAACGTCTCCTGTACCAGTCTCACCATCGTCCAGTGCATCCTTCACAGCACAGTCAGAGAGACTTTTCTCAAAACATAAACCCTACCTTGTTTTTCCCATGGCTGAAATTCTTTCTTGGGTTCCAACTGCACTTTAAATAAAATATAAGGACATGGCATGCAATGAGGACATGACTGGCCTTATCTTTGTCTTAAGACCACTGTAGCTTCCTCTTTCCTCTCATTTCTCTCCCCTCCATACCTCCTTCCTCACTGCAGTGTCATCTGCCAAGCCCCAAGCAGAGTCCCAATACCCCCCGCGCCATTTTTGTGTTTTTACCATAATTTGGGCGGTGAGCTGAGCTCAGGGCCAGCAAGGCCACTGAGAGCACAACCAGCAGCATCTTGGAGGAAGCTCTGGAATTGCTCCCGACTCTGTGCTGGGAGAACCCGGGCGGCTTCCTTTATAAAGACAACAGAACAATGGAATCTTTGAGCTCCACTCTGGATGGACCTCGTCACCTGATCGACTACGTGAGAGTTTACTCAGTCAAGTCAAGTGCATCCCTTGTTTCCTTTTGGGACTTTGCCCAGCAAGATGGTGTGGAGAGCTTGTTGTTGCTGTCTCACTCTTAAAAGGCACCACATGTGACTTGGGTCATTTTTGAAGGAACTGTGTCCAAGCAGTCAGTACTGATGTTAGAAATGTTTATGTCATCATCTGATTTTCAGACTGATGGTGAGAGTGTTTCTCTGTACTAACATTGTCTTTTGTGTGTGTGTGTATGTGTGTGTATGTGTTGACAGTGATCTTATAGCCAAAAGTGAAGAAGGTCCTTATCTCTGGCCATTATTACACCTCTGGCTCTATGAATCATTGTGTGTGTGTACCTGTCTTTATGATATTTATCAAAATTTTTTGATGAAAATTAGATCATTTCTGTGTAACATTGAAATGTGTGAGGAAAACAAATGTTTGGGCTCACATGGATGACAGAAAGTTGACCCTCAGCCTGTTCGGGCTCACAGAGATCATTCCAGATTCTCTGCATCTGTCTTTAATCAGGGAAGTGGCTCTGTAGAACACAGGTGAACTAAAACTGTCTGTTCTTATTACTATTCTTAGGCATTATGATATTTAGTGAAAACAATGGTGGACACAGAAGCCACTGTGGGATTTCTATATCTAAACTAATGAACACAGAGTCGTTTGAATGAATCATGCTATTTTATGTCTCTAAGACTTCTATGCTGTTTCCCTTTTCTAGAGTCTCCTGTAGGATTCAGTTTGGGCCTTATTTCTTCTAGGAAATACATTTTACCACCCCCACTTATCAATTAGTGGCTAAAATTATCCACTCCAATAATATAGCCGGATGCCCACCAAAAATCCTCTCTTGCATTACACTGATCGTCTAGTTTTCATTCCGGTTCTGTGCTGGAATGTGTTTTCTCAGATGCTTCTTCAACACAGGGAAATTTCTCTGCAATATTCAGATGTTCATTTCTCCCCAATCTCCCTCTGAAACTTATTTGTTGCTATTTAATCTCTTAGATCAATCTGCCCTATGTTTCCTTTCCTCTCATTTCCAGCTTTTTGTCTGTGTTTTCTTTTTTTGGCTATGCATTTTGGGAGAATTCCTTTATTTAATCATCTAAATCAGGGGCAGCTCTCCAATAGCTTTGTTGCTTTTGTGCGTAAAATTTCGCACCAAATTCTCGTGTTTCCAAAAAGGTCTTTTAAGTTACCTGCATTCATTGCCCTTTCAGCTGCTGGTCATTCTGTCATACTCAGTAGTTGTCAGCTAATCCTTCTCAGTGAAAATCAAGATGATTCAGTGTCATCAACTGCCACTTATCTCAGAACAAGTATAGGTCTCGTCTTATTGCTCAGTTTTTTTGCAGGGCTAGTGGGAATCTGAGATAGTTAGGCTGGGATATCACAAGGAGTGCCATGTGGCTGGAAACCCTAAATGTAGGCCTCATGAGCAATGTGGATGAGTGGATCCGTGAGTGTCTGGGTTGTGCCCTCTCTGATATGTTGTTCAGTTTTTGCGCAGGGCTAGAGAGAATTTGCGGATAGTTTGGATGGGATATCACAAGGAGGGCCATGTGGCTGGAAGCCCTCAAGACAGGCCCTTGAGAACTGTGGATAAGTGGATCCTGTGCTACGCACCTGATTGTGTGAGTCTGGCCCTTTCTAAACTGTTGCACAAAACATTAAAGGAAAGTTTTCTAGTACAATGGCATTTGCTCCAGATAACTTTGCCCTTGCAAGGTGATCAGGCAGACTGTTTTTCTCTTTTTTTTTTTCCTGGCATAATTATGGCTATATTCCAGAATGGGGGATACAGTAGCAGTTGGCCATTCTTTTCTGGCTGCATGGGAAAGCAGAATGGATCTAGCTGGGCTTTGTGGGAGGAAAGGAGTAGTTTCTAGGTCCCCATTATTTGCATATTCAGTTTTCCTTTTTTACTTAAGCTAATTTTAGTTGGGTTTCTTGCATTCGGAGCCAAAGTGATCCTGCTGGATAAAAGAGCGCTAACTGCAAAGCACACACTTTGAGGTATTTCTTCCTCAAACAAAAACTACTCGACTTATGTCAGTAAGGTAGTAACACACATTTTATGAAACAACTCAGAATTATTCTGTAAAATTCCATATATTGGATTTCCTAAAGTTGCCGACTGGCTGCAACAAGAGTCATATTCTGTCTCTTTGGAGCCCCTTTTGCTGTTCCAGACCAATCATATTTGGAGGCGTTTTGGTGGGCTAGAGGGGAAAGTTGGTATTGCATGCCATTTTTTTTCCCCAAACTGGCTTCATGCAGATCTTCTTTGTTTTATGCCTTTTTCGGTAGGCATAATGTGTGCCTTCTATTTAGAGCTTGGCAGAACAAACGCAAAATGGAAAAAGCCTTATCAAGAGTTACCAGAATTAGATTAAGTGCATGTCTATTTTGAACAGAGATAGAGAATATATTTATCAATTTGAGGGCATAAAGCTTAATTCTATTAAATTTGGTAGATATGAAAATCAGAATCTGAAATATTTTCATTTCTAAGCTATAATCAACCTTGTATGAAGTTCTCTATGAGATTTAAAAATTAATTACTCAAGTAGCAGTTTAAGCAAAATCTGCTTGTTTCAGTTAATGGCTAGCTCAGTAAGCGTTAAGAGTGTAAGCAGTATTAAGAAAATAAAATCGTACCTAGTCTTTAAGAGAAGTATAGTGAGTAGACTATTGGAGTTAAGGATGAATCTGTGGCTGAGGGATAGTTCCTCAGATCCCCTCCTCCAAACACATGAAGTTTGTCAGTCTTTTCCAGAGATGTTCATGAATGGGCTCTGTGCCCTCACAGAAATTCAGGTGGATAGATTCTCATCACTCTATATAATTTCAAGATAGATGGAAGAGCCAGAGGAAATCCAAATTTCCTTTTTTGACTTGAGGTCAGCAATCTTATCGTGTAGGTTTCTTTTTTAATGCTGGTTTTGTAATGCTTATTGTAAAAGTGTCATTTAGCCCAGGAAGTTTTCCTAACATTTTCCCAAATAATGGGAATGCATAGAAGTTATCAATGTACCATTACAGAAAAAATATCAGAAACAATATCCCTACATGAAACAAAAAGAGTACCAGAGAAGTGTGTATGAACTTCCTGCCAAGGATGAAGGTCAAGGTTAAAGGCAAGTAGAGAACAGGTAGCTCTTTAATCCTAGTTTAAATTTCCAAGCAATTCAGCTTCAATCCCTTATTTTACTCATTTGTGACAATTTAGAGTTTTTCCTTTTTCTTCTGCACTATTAGAAACGTGTTGACTGATGCCCTTTGTCATGAGCTGTCCTTCAACATTGATTACTAAGGGATGTCTATTAGGAATAAGTACAGAATTTTAAACTCAACCGTTCCTGTGGCTACTGAGAGGCAATGCAGTGAGGGTTTAAAACTTCAGCACAGGGCGGTCCCGTTGAGAAAGACTATTAAGGCCCTTAAGTCAGAAATTTTGTTTGTACTTACATAACGTATTAAATGTATCTGAGCATACAAAACTGTACGGGAAGGCCTTTGTGCACATTCTAACCATTGCCTTTTAAATGCTTATCAATCATGTAATTTAATGAACTTTACTCTTTAGGGTAATAGATTTCCTGCCCATTTTTCCTTAGGTTTCTTCTATTGTTCTTATTCCATTTTTGTTGAGATGAATAGTTAATGTATTTTCAATCATCTGGAATTTATTTCCTAATGGCATGAGATAGGAGATTAATTAATTTTTTTATGCATAAACGGCTTCTTTGGATTAAGATTTTTGTGTTTTTTCAACATTGATAACTAATCAGCATCTATTGTGGCCTGCTCTGGACACAACACAAATCCCCTCTGAAGACTCTGTTTTCCCTCTTTCGCTAATATACTATTTCTTACTCACGTTCGATTAAAATTAGCTAGAATATTGTTTTAGCTTAAAAAAGTTATCTTCAGATTCTTGGACATTATTTCTGATTTCTTTAAGTTTTATTGCTATTTCATTAGTAATTATTGAGAAAATTATTATTTCTAATCCTCTGTCCTTATTCTTTTTTCTTGGCCCCTTTTGTGTTCATTTTAGTGGACAAATTCTTTCAAAAATCATTGTAATTCTGAAATGTTCTCATGTGCTTTGACAATTAAATGGTATATATCCTAGTTTAAGAAGTTATCCTTCAGGAATTTTGAAAAAATTAGTTTAATATCTTAAGTTTGCAAAATTTCAGATGAGAAGTCTAAAGTCAACATGATGCTCATTTATTTGCTGGAGATGTCTACGTTTTAGTTTCCTATTGTACCTTTGGAAGGCTTGTTAACTTTCTCCTTATATTTGAATTCATAAATTTTTCCAGATTCTTTCTGGGAGTGTTTTTAACATCACTTTCTATTAGCACTTAGTGAGTCTGGAATAATTTTCACTTTAGAAAAGTTATCTTAGATTATTTTACTGATAATTTATTCTTTATATTTTTTATTTTAGAACCCCCTCTATACAGTTATAAAAACTTTTTATTTTTAATTTCAGTAACATTGGTTTATAACACTATTTAAATTTCTGGTGTACATCATTATATGTTGATTTTTGAGGTGAATACATCATGTTCAACACCCAAAGACTAATTACAATCCATTACCACACACATGTAATCACCCCTTTTGCCTTCCTCCCTCTCCAATTCCCCTCTGGTAACCACCTATCCAATCTCTGTTGCTATGCATTTGATTGTTGTTGTTTTCATCTTCTACATATGAGAGAGATCATACGGTATTTGATTTTCTCCCTCTGACTTATTTCGCTTAGCATACTACCCTCAAGGGCCATCCATGTTGTCACAAATGGCCAGATTTCATCATTTCTTACGGCTGAGCAGTATTCCATTGTGTGTATATACTACATCTTTATCCATTCATCCCTTGATGGGCACCTAGGTTGCTTCCAAGTCTTGGCTGTTGTGAATAATGCTGCAATGAACATACAGGTGCCTGTATCTTTATGCATTCGTATTTTCATGTTCTTTGGATAAATACCCAGCAGTGGAATAGCTGGATCATATGGTAGATCTGTTCTTAATTTTCTGAGGATACTCCATACTGTTTTCCATAGTGGCTGCACCAGTTTGCACTCCCACTGGGAGTGTACAAGGGTTCCCTTCTCTCCACATCCTCTCCAGCACTTACTGTTTCCTGTCTTCTTAATTATAGCCATTCTGATGGGAGTGATGTGATATCTCATTGTAGTTTTGATTCGAATTTCCCTGATAGTTAATGATGTTAAACATCTTTTCATGTGTCTGTTGGTCATCTGTATATTTTCCTTGGAGAAATCTCTGTTCAGATATTTTGTCCATTTTTTAATTGGGTTGCTAGTTTTTTTGCTGTTGAGACGTATGATTTCTTTGTATATTTTGGATATTAGCCCCTTATCTGATATATGGTTTGCAAATATCTTCTCCCAGTTTTTAGGTTGTGTTTTCATTTTGTTGGTGCTTTCCTTTGCTGTGCAGAAGCTTTTTAGTTTGATATCATGCCATTGCTTATTTTTTCTGTCGTGTTCCTTGCTTAGGCAGACATGGTATTTGAAAAAAGCTGCTAAGTCCGATGGTGAAGAGCATTCTGTCTAGGTTTTCTTCTAAAAGTTTCATGGTTTCAGGTGTTACATTCAAGTCTTTAATCCATTTTGAGTTGGTTTTTGTGCATGGTGTAAGATAATGATCTACTTTCATTCTTTTGCATGTGGCTGTCCAGTTTTCCCAGCACCATTTATTGAAGAGATTCTCCTTTTCCCATTGTATGCTGTTGGCTCCCTTGTCAAAAATTAGCTGTCCATATATGTGTGGCTTTTTCTGGGCTTTCAATTCTGTTCCATTGATCTGTGTGTCTGTTTTTGTGGCAGTACCATGCTGTTTTGGTTACTATAGCTTTGTAGTATATTTTGAAATCAAGGATTGTGATACCTTCAGGTTTGTTCTTTTTCCTCATGATGCGTTTGACTATTCTGGGTCTTTTGCTGTTCTGTATAAATTTTTGGATTCTTTATTATATTTCTTTGAAAAATGTTGTCGGGACTTTGCTAGGAATTGCATTGAATCTATAGATTGCTTTATGAAGTATGGACATTTTAACTATGTTAATTCTTCCAATCCAAGAGAATGGAATATCTTTCTATTTCTTTGTGTTGTCTCCAATTTCTTTCAACAATGCTTTATAGTTTCAGCGTAAGTTTGTTCCTAGGTATTTTATTTTATTTTTTGGAATTGTAAATGGGATTGTATTCTTAATTTCTCTTCTGTTACTTCGTTGTTAGTGTATATAAATGCAATTGATGTTTGCATGTTGATTTTGTATCTTGCAACTTGACTGTATTCATTTCTTATTTCTAAAAGTTTTTTTAGTGGAAAAGACTTTTAGGGTTTTCTATATATAAAATCATGTCATCTCTAAATAGTGGCAGTTTCACTTCTTTTTTAATTTGGATCTCTTTTGTTTTTTTTCTTGCCTGATTGCTCTGGCAAGGACTTCCAATACTACGTTAAATAAGAGTGGTGAAAGTAGGCATCCTTTTCTGGTTCCTGTTCTTAGAGGGATAGTTTTCAGTTTTTATCCATCGTGAATGATACACTGTGGGTTTCTCATATATGTCCTTTATTATGTTGAGATTCTTTCCTTCTGTACTTATTTTATTCAGAATTTTGATTGTAAATGGATGTTATATCTTGTGTAATGTTTTCTGTGTACCTATTGAGGCGATCATGTGGTTTTTTATTCTTCATTTTGTTAATGTGGTGTATCACGTTGATTGATTTGCAGATTTTGAACCATCCCTGCATCCTTGGGATAAATCCCACTTGATCATGTTGTGTGATCTTTTTAAAGTATTGTTGTACTCCATTTGCTGATATTTTGTTGAGGATTTTTGCATCAATGTTCATCAGTGATATGGGCCTGTAGTTTTATTTTTTTGTGTTGTCCTTACCTGGTTTTGGTATCAGTGTAGTATTGGCTTTGTAGAATGAGTTAGGAAGCTTCCCCTCCTCTTCAGTTTTTTTGGAAGAGTTTGAGAACGATAGATGTCTTCTTTTAATGTTTGGTAGAATTCACAAGGAAAGCCGTCTGGTCCTGGGCTTTTATGTTTTGGGGGGTTTTTGATTACTGATTCAATCTCCTTACTGGTGTTGGTCTATTCAAATTCTCCCCTTCTTCTTGATTCGGTTTTGGAAGGTTGTATGATTCTAACATTTTTTTCATTTCTTCTAGATTATCCAATTTGTTAGTGTATAGTTTTACACAGTAGTCTCTTATAATCTTTTGTATTTCTGAGGTGTCTTTGTAATGTCTCTTCTTTCATTTCTGATTTTCTTTGAGCCTTCTCTCTTTTTTTCTTGGTGAGTCTAGTTAAAGGTTTGTCAATTTTGTTTACCTTTTTACAGAACTAGCTTTTGGTTTCATTGATTTTTTCTATTGTTTTTGTAGTATCTATTTTGCTTATTTCTGCTCTGATTTTTATTATTTCCTCCCTCCTGTTGATTTGGGGCTTTGTTTGTTCTTCTTTTTCCACTTCCTTTTGGTGCACTGTTATATTGTTTATTTGGGATTTTTCTTCTTTGTTGTGGTAGTCCTGAATTGCTATAAACTTCCCTCTTAGAACTGCTCTTGCTGTATCCCATACAAGTATTTTCATTTTCATTTGTTTCCAGATGTTTTTTGATTTCTCCTTTAATTCCTTCATTGACTCAATCATTGTTCAGTAGAATTTTGTTTAATCTCCAGATTTTTGTGGCTTTTCTGATTTTCTTCCTGTAGTTGATTTCTAGTTTCATATCTTTGTGGTCAGAAAAGATGCTTGGTGTTATTTTGATCTTCTTAAATTTATTGAGACTTGGTTTGTGGCCTATATATTATCAGTCCTGGAGAATGTTCCATGTGCGTTTGAAAAGAACATGAATTCTGCGGTTTTTCGATGGAATGTTCTATATATATAAATCTATTAAGTCCATCTTGTCTAATGTGTCATTTAAGGCCAATGTTTCCTTGTTGATCTGCTATTTGGATGATCTATCCATTGGTGTAAGTGCAGTGTTAAAGTCCTCTACTATTATTGTGTTACTGTCTATTTCTCCTTTTATATCTGTTAATAATTACTTTATATATTTAGGTGCTCCTATGTTGGGTGCGTAGATATTTACAACTGTTTTGTCTTCTTGTTGGATTATTCCCTTTATCATTATGTTGTGCCCTTCTTTGTCTCTTGTTACAGTTTTTGTTTTAAAGTCTATTTTGTCTGATATAGTTACTGACACTCCAGCTTCTTTTCTTTGCCATTTGCATAAAATATCTTTTTCCATCTTTTCCCTTTCAGTTTGTGAGTGTCTTTAGGTCTGACGTGTGTTTCTTGTATGCAGCATATATATGGGTCTTGTTTTTTTTTTTATCCAATCAGCCACCCTATGCCTTTTGATTGGAGCATTTAGTCCTTTGACATTTAAAGTAGTTATTGATAAATAAGTATTTATTGCCGTTTTGTTACTATTTTTTTCTGAGTGTTTTAATAGTTCTTCTCTGTTCCTTTCTTCTTCTCTTGCTCTCTTCCCTTGTGGTTTGATGGCTTTCTTTGGTAATATCTTTGATTTCTTTCCTCTTATTTGTTTATTTATTATAGGTTTCTGGTTTGTGATTACAGGAGGTTCATATATAGTGTTCTATGTATATATCAATCTATATTGAGTTGACAAATCTCTTTAGTTTGACCTCTGTCTAATAGCTCTATTCTTTTACTCTCCTTATTCCACATTTTATATTTTTCAAATCATATCTAATCTCTTATTTTGTGTGTGTCTATCCATTACTCTCATCATTGAAATAGGTAATTTTAGTACTTTTGTCTTTTAACCTTCATGTTATCTTCATAGGTGGTTGACCTGCTACCGTTACTGTATTTTTGCCTTTACCAGTGGTTTTATTGACTTTTTTTGGATTAATTTTCTTATCTCTATTTGTGATCTTCTCTTTCCCACTTAAATAAGTCCCTTCAGCATTTCTTGTAGAATTGATTTCTTGGTGATAAACTCCTTTAATTTTTGCTTGTCTGGGAAATTCTTTCTCTCTCCTTCCATTCTGAATGATAACCTTATTGGATAGAGTATTCTTGGCTGTAGGTTTTTTCCTTTCAACACTTTAAATAAGCTGTGTCACTCTCTTCTAGCCTGTAGGGTTTGGCTGATAAGTCTACTGACATCCTTATGGGTTTTCCTTTGTATGTTGCTTGTTGCCTTTCTCTAGCAGATTTTAGGATTCTCTCTTTATCTTTAATTTTGGACATTTTAATTATAATGTGTCTTGGCGTGGGCCACTTTGGGTTTATCTTGTTTGGTGCTCTTTATCCTTCCTGTATTTGGATGTCTGTTTCCTTCCACAGATTAGGAAATTTTTCAGCCACTATTTCTTCAAGTACACTCTCTGCCCCTTTGTCTCTCTCTTTTCCTTCTGGGATACCTATAATACGAATGTTAGTGTGCTTGATATTGTCTCAGAGTTTCCTTAGACTGTTCTCATTCTTTTTAATTTTTTTTATTTTTTAAAGACTGGCACCTGAGCTAACAACTGTTGGCAACCTTCTTTTTTTCTTTTTTTTTTTTTTTAATTTTCTTCTTCTCCTCAAAGCCCCCCAGTACATAATTGTATATTGTAGTTGTAGCTCCTTCTGGTTGTGCTTAATTCTTTTATCTGTTCAGCTTGGGTGATTTCCTCTAGTATTTCATTCAGCCTGCTGATCCCTTCTTCTATATCATTTACTCTGCTATTGATTCCGTCTGGTGAATTGTTCATTTCCGATATTGTATTCTTCATTTCTGATTGGTTCTTTTTTATATTTTCTAATTCTTAGTTGATGTTCTCACTGTGTTCATCCAGTCTTTTCACAATATCAGTGAGCATCCTTATGAATTTTTGTTTGAAATATTTTTCAGGTAGATTGCTTATTTCTGTTTCATTTAGTCCTTTTTTGGGGGGTTTTGTCCTGTTCCCTTGCTTGGAAGGTATTCCTTTGCCTCCTCATTTATGCCTCTTTCTCTGTACTTATATCTATGTATTAGGTCAGTCAGCTATGTCTCATGTTCTTGGAGAAGTGGGCTTATGTAAGAGAGGCCAATTGAGGCCTAGCAGTGTGCTTCCCTCTGGTCACCAGTTCAAATGTTCCAAGAGTGACACCTGTGTAGGCTACTTGTGTTCTTCTGCTGTGGCAGGGTTGCTCTTACTACAGATACCCAGGAACCTAGGCTTTCTGTCCCTGGCCGGCTGTTTGTAAATCGGATTTGGGGAGCCCCAGAATCATTGGCTACAAGTTCTAATAGCACACTCCTGTCACAATTTTCCTGTTAAATGAGTAGGCACCCAGTGTAGCTGGTTTCTAGGCTCAGAGGCTTACAGTTGCTTTAGGCCTGAGGCCTTCAAGGCTGTTGTCAGTTCCCTTAGGATTGCAGCTGAGTGGGGCTGGCCACGGCTCCTGGGAGCACCCAACTGTTTCAGGCTTTGGAAGGTGGAGCTGATCACCTTTGTGGTTGTTTGTGAGACACAGGTCTTTTGCCACTGATAAGCCCCATCCCCACATGTCTACACACACCATCAACACAGTCCTGGCCCATGCACACTTCCTGACCCCCTGGAATGTACCAAGTCACCCTACTACAGAGGCCCCCACCTCTCCACCAATGCCCACCACAGTTCACCTGGTCCTCAACAGGCTTTGCACCACAGAGGCACACTTACCTGCCTGTAGAGGATCCAAGCACTCAGTCCATGTAGGATGAAAAATTGCCCAAGGGCTTACTGTTGGGTGGTGCTGGTCCCTAAGCCAGGCTACCTGCTCTAGCTGAAGTGGATTAAATTTGTGCCCTAGTGGGCATGGCAGACCCCTGGGCTAACAGGCCAGGAGAAGAACTCCAATGGTGTCTGCCAGTGTCTGTGTCAGCACACCTGTACTAGGTCACAACAATGGTTGCCACCAATGTCTCAGTCTCTGGAAAGGTCTCACCTCTCACCAAGATGCACCCAGAGCCTACCAAGTGAGTCTCTTTTCACCAAAAACTGTGTACCTTTCTTTCTGGTGATCTTACATTACCCTCTGAGATTGGTGAATTTGTGCATGGGCTCTTTAAGAGCTAGCTTTTTTCCACTATGTCAGTAGCTTTTCTAGGGGTATTCCCCATTGTAGTTAGTAGCCGGCAAAGCCAGATATTATGAGACTCATCTTGATTGTGCTGAGTCTAAAGGATGCTTATAGTGGTAATGCTCCCATGCTCAGTTATCCCACTCCTCCTGGGAAGGCTGCATACCTTAGGATTGCTCCTGACTGGCCACGAAGTGCTGCAGCTTGTGAAGGTGACTTTTGTTCTCTCCAAAAAGGGATTTCTATCTCTTCCACCTCAGTCTGGACTGTCCCTTGTTGTGGGGGTTCTTTTTATCTGGTTTTCAGTTCTCTCTCGGGGTAACTGTTCCAGAGTAGTTGTAAATTGGTTGTGTCCATGGTAGCAGGTGAATTCAGAGTCCACCTATACCACCATCTTGACACCACTCTTCTATTGAAACTTTTGAATTTATTTTGTATGTTCTAAAATTTCCTGTCACTCTTATTTTCTCTTTGCTCTTTTCCAACATATTGTGTGAAATATGTTCACATTCTCCTTACCTCACTCATTCCATCTTTATCTATGTTCATTCTGCTACTTAGAGCATCATTCTAAAACAAAATTGTAAATTCATCACAATTGTTTTCCTTCTATTATGGCAGCCTGCTTTCCTAAATTTAGTGCTCCTAAGATTATAATTTCATTGACTTCTTTTTGCCTTTTTTTTATGTGTTTTCTACAGTTGGGAGTAGTATGAAGGTTGGTTTGTTTTTGTGTATAGTAACTTCTTTAATTGATGCATTTTTCTTTACTTGTTTGATAAGATTTAGAGAATTACCTGTGTTGATGAAGTAGGTCTAGATTGAACTTTATCGACAGCTAGAGTATAAATCCTCAGCCCAGATGAGAAATGCTGTTTGTGTCAGTGAATGTAGTTTCTGATAGTAAGATCTCCATTAAGCGTATTTGTAAAGCAACATCTAATAAAAAGGTTATATTGTTTTAAAAAAATTGTTTTTATTGGTATCTTAACTTTGTGCTAAAATTGCATAGAGTTAGCTTGTCTTTGACTCCTATCTCAGTGATATTGAAAATGTATCTGATTTGCTACTCCCCACCTCACCCACAACTATTTCGTTATTGTGGTCTCAAAGACTGCTTTCCAATTGTCCTTCAGACTTTTGTTCAAGCCAATGACAATCACTCTACAGATATTGAGCTGTCATTCCTGGTTTTTGTACCTGCACAAGCAGTGACTCATCAGGCCCAAAGAAATTGTAAGATGTCATTAATTTTATGATATGGACAGATCTTAGAGATGAAATAAGAAAAAATATGTCTTGGAATGAATGAAATACTGTGTTTAAGCAAAATTGTTGGAAGAAATGGGCAGAAACACTGTTATATCACAATACCTTTATATACATTTGTCATGTTTTTTAAGGATGCTGTAGACATAAAGGGCTATAGATGGTATAAATAACAAAAAATAAAACTGCTCTACTATTTTAATGTATCTAAGAGTATTTCCTAAAGAAATTAAACCACTTTGTCCAGTGCCCCTGGATTAATTAACAATATTTACCCTTTATTACAATATCCCTTAGACTACTGTGTGTGGATCACATGCATCAGAATCACCTGAAATATTTATTAAAATGCAAATTTTTGGGCTCCATTGGAGACATAGTATATCAGTATTTATAGATTAAAGCCCTAGGTACTTCATTTTAACAGACACTCAGATGACTTTAATACATTTTAAAATTAGAGAACAGCTATCCAATTAGAGTACTAAGAGAAGCTCAACAAATTCTAAGAAAGAAACTTAGTAAACAACTTTCTTGCCCACCATGAAACACAATTTAGTAATTAATTATAGACAAAACATTCTAACATGAAAACAAAAGAGAAAACATTTCTAAGAAATGTTTAAGTTTAAAAAAATCAAATGTGAAATCACAGACTACTCAGGAATTTGCAAAATGAGAATTCCATGTTTTAAAATCTATGAATTAGATCAACAATTTACTCATAAAAATTTATGGAACCAAATGCATTTATTACTAAAGAAGATATTAGAAAAGTAAGTGAAATAAATATTACATTAAAAAATAGCAAAAGAAAAACAAAGTAATCCCAATAGTATGAAGCAAAAATAAAGCTAAAATCAAAATCAGAAGAAAATTTTAAATAAACCCAAGACTATCCTTTGAAATAAATAAGTAAACAAAACAAGTGTACCTAATTGAGACAGAAGCCATTATTGATGAAATGAAATGGATTAAAAAAATATATATATACATATACTACAACTCTACAGCAACGTATACTATTTTCTGAATAAATCACACTCATTTAAATATACATTGACACAACTGAGTCAGGAATATATGATGGATACAAAGAGACCAATATCTATGGATGAAATTGAGAAAGTAGTTAAAAAAGTAAATCTTTAAAAGGGGCAATTCCACATGGTTTTAAGTGTTAATTTTATAAATCTTCAAGGAATAGACCATGAATATGCTATTCAAAATATGCTACAGCATTGAGAAAAGGAGAATTTTGCACTTATTCTCATAAAGCAACCATTATTTTGACAATAAAATATTCTGTGTAATCGGAAGTATTTAATTATGGTCATCATGATTATAAATTTCTTTCTTTTTAAATATTGAAAACAACCTTGCTGTCCTTCAGTCATTTCATATAACCATTAAAAATTATTGTGCATGAGATTTGATCAAGAAAATAAAATAGAACACATGTACTTATACTGACTTTGACCCAAATTCTATGAAATAGTAGAAAGTATTTTTAAAAGAATGAATTCATAACATTTCTGAAAAATAACAGAGAGTATTAACTGCAGATTAGAAATTTATGAAGACTTCCTAAAAGGTAGAAAGCATAGCTATAGAGGAGCAGACAAACACGATGAAAGGACACTCATAGTTGAAAGCAAATCCAAGAGAAGACAGCTAAGGAGATGAGAATGGTTCAGAGTGTTCCAGCTCCAGAGTTGAGTGGATATCAGGAGTGGGAGGCGGCCCTGGAGTAAACATCAGGATGATTAATGGAGATAAACTGCATTTGAAATTCTGGGTCTTCAACTCTCTACTTCTTCCATGGATGTGGAGGAAAAGACCCCAGTGCACTCACCACCAGGTTAAAATACTAATTGTATGTTATCTGTCCAACCTCCAATGAGGCAGCATAGTACCTAGATATCCAAGATATCCAAGACGAAGGCAATTGTTTTGCCCACCATGACGATAATTCTTTTGGAAAATGGTTTGGAACTAATACATAACTGGTGTACAGAAATGAGTGTGGAGACTCAAAGGCCATTTCTGCTTTAATGACCATCAGTTGATGGTGCGAGACAACCTGAAGGAACTCTTCACCAAATCTTTTAATACTCCTAAGAAGATAGTGAGAGTTTTCAGAAGCTTCAGGAGGGGAATTGAAACCTTGACTGAGTTTACTGAAGAGATTCACTTCCTTATGATTTATAGGAAAACATCAATAAAGAGAAGGGCGTGGACAATAGTTTAAGAAATTTTACAACACCTATCTCAGATTCTAAATTTCATTAAAGTATAGAACCTCTTCTATAAAATGAGGCACACAGTAGCCAATATTGCTGTAGAATTGAGAACAGATGTACCTTTTATTCTTCAAGCTTGGATATGCCAGCTGAGATAAAGCTTAAATGTTGAAGTAGATCAGCAGAAACTCATTATGCCAATGATGATTACAGTCAACCATAAGAAAGAAGGGTGTTTCCAAGGCATGACATTTCCTTTTTGGGGAAAGATGGCATTAGATCCTAGTCTCAGACATATGGTTGAGAGGTTACAGGGTTAGTAAGTATCCAAGGCCAAGAGAAGCACAGGCCTGATGGCATGTCTTATGTGTGTTGGACATTGGGACTCTAAATGTCCTCAAAATAAACCATGTAACAGTTGCTGTGTCTTTGGGGCCCATTGAAAACAGGAGAGAGAAACTGCCCTTTTAAAGTGAGCAATGGGGTGGAAATTTCAGGATGTAAAATGTCCTAGGGGTCATTCAAAGAGTTCTTCTATCACCTCTTTGTTCTCCAATCAAAGAAATATTACAGTGTTATATATTACCATGTTAATTTCAGTGCCTTGCATGTGAGAGATTTTTTTTATATCTGAGAAAATATGGATTCTTGACTTATTGAAAAATTAAGGGGACACAAGGGATGACAGAATGTTCTCACATTACATAAGCAGTCTTAGCATGACAACATTAATACTGCCACCAACAATACAATTTCTGACCACAGCTAAATTTTATTTTTGCTAAGTTTTGGGGTGTTTTATTCAAAGCGATTGTCACCGGAGCAGGAGGAGTCAACAGATAATGTGTGGTAGCTTAATTGGCTATACTTTTTCTTTTTTATTGGCACATAAAGTGATGATGTATTTGACAATCCATAGCATGCTGAATTCAGTGAAATGCAACGAGAATGGAAAGTTCTTAGATGGTAGTGCCAATAACGTCTAAGGACACTAATACTAATTTTGTATATTTTATAGAGAACTTCCTAAATTGCAAGTGTATTCCAAGAAATGGAATTCTACGTCAAAATGTCGGCAGTTATAAAACGTTAATATAGACTTCCCTAAAACTAACTATACTAGTTCATGATGATAGGAGTACATGAAGATACTTGGTTTGCTCAAATTCTCTCCATTCATTGATATCTGGTATTTTACAGTTTTGTAACTCTGATATGCAAAAATGTACTTAATATTAATGTATAGCTTCTTGATTATCAGTGAGAGTGGAATTGCTTTGTATGATTATTGGCAATTTAAATGTCCTTTTGTGTGTGTGAAACGACTGCTCATATCTGTTTCTAAGTAGTAGACAGAAGGTTCACAGGCAGCAGATGGATAAATCAGATAAGGCTAACTTGCTCAAAAAATAGAGAGGACTGACTGTCAGAATATCTCATGGAGGGATGTGCACTATTATCCAGGAGAGTGCAGGTAATATTCTGACCTCCCAAATCCTCTCCAGTGTGTTCATGGTTATGGATGATGAGTTGGAGTCAGTGAGGGTCAGACTTTCTGGAACCTGGACTGTTCCCTCCAGGCTCAGCAGTTTATAATTTAGGCTGAGATGACTGTCTGAGAGTGTGTAAGTCGACGTGGATGAATGCCATAAACACCTCAAATGACCAGGACCACCATCCATGTGGTAGTTTTATAATTTCCAGATGACTACACAGTAAAGCACTATACATCCAGGCATGAACTCCATTATTACCTTTAGCTCTTCCACCTACTATAGTTGGCCCAGTACTTTCTTGAACATAGACTTGTAGACTTGAAACAATATCATATGCTATGACATTTATTAATTTTTCTATTGGTTATTTTGTAGTTTTCCTAGTGTTTGGTTTAATTTCTTTATATATTGTGGATATCAATCCTGCGTACAAAATATATTTTGTCGATATTTTCTCCTAATCCCTTGAATATCTTTTAAATTTGTTCAAGGTGTTTTTTATTAAAAAGAAATGTTTTTGAAAATGAAGTCATTTAATTTAAAAAAATCCTCAAGAAATTATTCCTTTTTTTCACAGTTCTTTTTTTTAAAGTGCGGTAACATTGGTTTAATAACATTTAAATTTCAGGTGTACATTGTTTTATTTTTCATTTTCTGTGTAGATTACATCATGTTCACCACCCAAAGACTAATTACAATCCATCACCACACACAGGTCCCTAATCACATCTTTTGCCCTCCTCCCTCCCCCATTCCCCTCTGGTAACCACCTGCCCAATCTCTGTTTCTCTGTGTTTGTCGTTTTTACCTTCTACTTATGAGTGGGATCATACAGTATTTGACTTTCTCCCTCTGACTTATTTCTCTTAGCATAATATCCTCAAGGGCCATCCATGTTGTCACAAATGACTGGATTTCATCATTTCTATGGCTGAGTAGTATTCCATTGTGTATATATACTACATCTTCTTTATCCATTCATCCCTTGATGGGCACCTAGGTTGCTTCCAAGTCTTGGCTATTGTGCATAAGGCTGCAATGAACATAGGAGTGTAGATATCTTTATGTATTCATATTTTCATGTTCTTTGGATAAATACTCAGCAGTGGAATAGCTGGATCATATGCTAGATCTATTCTTAATGTTTTGAGGAATCTCCATACTGTTTTCCATAGTGGCTGCACTCCCATCAGTAGTGTATAAGAGTTCCCTTTCTCCATATCCTCTCCAAAACTTGTTGTTTCCTGTCTTGTTAATTATGGCCATGCTGATAAGAATGAGATGATAGTTCATTGTAGTTTTGATTGCGTTTCCCTGGGAGTTAATGACGTTGAACATCTTTTCATGTGTCTTTTGCCCATTTGTATATCGTCTTTGGAGAAATCTCTGTTCAGATCTTTTGCCAATTTTTTAATTGGGTTGTTAGTTTTTTTCGTTTTTGAGATGTATTTGTTCTTTGTATATGTTGGATATTAACCCCTTATCAGATATATGGCTTGCAAATATCGTCTCTCAATTTTTAGGTTGTCTTTTCATTAGTTGATGGTTTCCTTTGCTGTGCATAAGCTTTTTAGTTTGATGTTGTCCAATTTGTTTCTGTTTTCTATTGTTTCCCTTGCCTGGTCAGACATTGGTACTTGAAAATATGCTGCTAAGACTGATGTCAAAGAGTGTACTGCCTATATTTTATTCTAGAAGTTTCATGATACCAGATCTTACACTCAAGTTGTTAATCCATTATGAGTTAATCTTTGTGTATTGTGTAAGGCAAGGATCTACTTTCATTCTTTTGCATGTTGCTGTCCAGTATACCAACACCATTTATTGAAGAGACTCTTCTTTCTCCATTGTATGCTCTTGGCTCCCTTGTAGAAAATTAGTTTTCCATATATGTATGGGTTTATTTCTGGGTTCTCAATTCTGCTCTATTGATCTGCGTTTCCATTGTTAGGCCATTACCATGCTGTTTTGGTTACTATAGCTTTGTAGTATATTTTGAAATCAGGGATTGTGATACCTCTAGCTTTGTTCTTTTATCTCGGGATTCCTTTGTCTACTTGAGGTCTTTTGCTGTTTCACATAAATTTTCAGATTCTTTTTTCTATTTGTTTGGAAAGTGTTGTTGGGACTTTGCTAGAGATTGCATTGAATCCTTAGATTGTTTAGTGAGTTTGGACATTTTAACTATGTTATTCTTCCAATCCAAGAGGATAGAATGTCTTTCCATTTCTTTGTGTCTTCTTCAATGTCTTTCAACAATGTTTTATAGTTTTCAGTGTACAGATCTTTCACTTCTTTGATTAAGTTTATTCTTAGGTATTTTATTCTTTTTGTTGCAATTGTAAATGGGATTGTATTCTTAATTACTCTTTCTGGTACTTTGTTGTTAGTGTATATACATACACATGATTTTTGTATGTTGATTTTGTATCCTGCAACTTTATCATAATGATTTATTATTTCTAAAAGTTTTCTTGTGGATTCTTTAGGGCTTTCTCTATATAAAATCATGTCATCTGCAAATAGTGACAGTTTCACTTCTTCTTTTCCAATTTGGATCCCTTTTATTTCTTTTTCTTGCCTGATTGCTCTGGCAAGGACTTCCAATACTATGTTAAATAAGAGTGGTGAAAGCGGGCATCCTTTTCTGGTTCCTGTTCTTAGAGGGATAGTTTTCAGTTTTCCTCCATTGAGAAAGATATTAGCTGTGAGTTTGTCACATATGACCTTTATTATGTTGAGGTTCTTTCCTTCTGTACTTATTTTATTCAGAGTTTTGATTGTAAATGGATGCTCTATCTTGTGTAATGTTTTCTCTGCATCTTTTTTGGTGATCATGTGGTTTTTATTCTTCATTTTGTGATTATAGTCTATCATCTTGATTGATTTGCAGATGTTGAACCATCACTGCGTCCCTGGAATAAATCCCACTTGATCATGTTGTGTGATCTTTTTAACGTATTGTTGTGCTCCATTTGCTAGTATTTTGTTGAGGACTTTTGCATCGGTGTTCATCAGTGATATTGGCCTGTAATTTTCTTTTTTTGTGTGTTATTCTTGTTTGGTTTTGGTAGCAGGGTAATGTTGGCTTTGTAGAGTGAGTTAGGAAGCTTCCCCTCCTCTTCAATTTTTTGGAAGAGTTTGAGAAGGATAGGTATTAAGTCTTCTTTGAATGTTTGGTAGTATTCACCAGGGAAGCCATCTGGTCCTGGACTTTTATTTTTTGGGATGTTTTTGATTACTGTTTCAATCTCCTTACTGGTGATTGGTCTATTCAAATTCTCTATTTCTTCTTGATTCAGTTTTGAAATGTTTTGTGATTCTAAGAACTTATCAATTTCTTCTAGATTATCCAACTTGTTGGCCTGTAGTTTTTTGTACTATTTTCTTATAATCTGTTGTATTTCTGAGGTGTCCTTTGTAATATTTCCTCTTTCATTTCTCATTTTATTTATTTGAGCCTTCTTTACTTTTTCCTTGATGAGTCTAGCTAGAGGTTTGTCAATTTCATATGTCTTTTCAAAGAAGCGGGTCTTTGTTTCATTGATTTTTTTCTACTTTTTTTAGTCTCTGTTTCATTTATTCCCACTCTGATTTTTATTATTTTCTTCTCTCTATTGATTCTGGGCTTTGTTTGTCCTTCTTTTTCCAGTTTCTTTTGGTGTACTGTTAGAGTGTTCATTTGGGATTTTTCTTTTTTGTGGTGGTATGCCTGTATTGCTATAAACTTCCCTCTTTGCACCGCTGTTGCTGTATCTCATATATTTTGGCATGTCGTGTTTTCATTTTCATTTGTCTCCAGATAATTTTTGATTTCGCCTTTGAATTATTCATTGAACCAATCGTTGTTCAGTAGCATTTTGTTTAATCTCCACATCTTTGTGGCTTTTCTGATTTCCTTCCTCTAGTTAATTTCTAGTTTCATCCCTTTGTGGTCAGAAAAGATGCTTGGTATTATGTCAATCTGATTAAATTTATTGAGACCTGCCTTGTGGTCTAATATGGGATCAATCCTGGAGAATGTTTCACGTGCATTTGAAAATAATCTGTATTCTGCAGATTTTGGTTGGATTGTTTTGCATATATCTACTAAGTCTAATGCATCACTTAAGGCCAATTTTTCTCAATTGATCTTTTGTTTGAATGATCTATTCATTGGTGTAAGTGGAGTGTTAAAACTCTCTACTGTTACTGTGTTACTGTCCTTTTCTCCTTATGTCTGTAAATAAGTGCTTTATGTACTTAGATTCTCCAATATTGGGTGCATAAATATTTACAAGTGTCATATCCTCTTGTTGGATTATTCTCTTTACCATTGTGTTGTGCCCTTCTTTGTCTCTTGTTACAGTTTTTGTTTTTAAGCCTGTTTTGTCCAAGTATTGTTATCCCAGCTTTCTTTTCATTGTAATTTGAATGGAGTATGTTTTTCCATCCCTTCACTTTTAGTTTGTGAGTGTCTTTACTTCTGAAGTATGGCTCTTGTATCTAGCATATATATGGGTCTTGTTTTTTATCCACTTGTTGAACTTATGCCTTTTGATTGGAGCATTTATTCCATTGACATTTAAAGTAGCTATTGATAAGAATGTACTTATTTCTGTTTTGTTCCTTTTTCTGGGTATTTTAGTAGTTCTTCTCTGTTTCTTTCTTCTTCTCTTTCTCTCTTCCCTTGTGGTTTGATGGATTTTTTTAGTATTATGTTTTGGTTTCTTTCTCTTAATTATTTGTGTATTTATTATAGGTTTCTGGTTTGTGATTACCATGAGGTTCGTATATAATAACCTACACATATAGCAATCTATATTAAGTTGGTGATTTCTTTATTTTGATTTCTTGGTAAAAGCTCTACTCTTTTACTCCTTTCATCCCACATTTTATCTTTTTGAGATCATATTTAACATCTTTTTTTGTGTGTATCTGTTATCGTCTTATCATGGAAGTAGATAATTTTAGTAATTTTGTCATTTGACTTTCATAGGTGTTTGATCTGCTACTTTTACTGTATATTTGCTTTTACCAGTGATTTTATTGGGTTTTTAAAAAATTTCTTATTCCTGTTTGTGGTTTTCTGTTTCCCACTTAAATAAATCCCTTTAGCATTTCTTGTAAGGCTAGATTCTTGGTGATAAACTTCAGTTTTTGCTTGTCTGGGAAACTCTTTATCTCTCTGTCCATTCTGAATGATAACCTTGACAGGTATAGTATTCTTTGCTGTAGGTTTTTCCTTTCAGCACTTTAAGTATATTGTGCCACTCCCTTCTAGTCTGTAAGGGTTCTGCTGAGAAGTCAGCTGATAGCCTTATGGAGTTTCCTTTGTATGTCACTTGTTGCCTTTCTCTTGTGGCTTTTAGGATTCTGTCTTTATCTTTAATTCTTGACATTTTAATGTGTTTTGATGTGGGCCTCTTCAGGTTTATCTTGTTTGGTGCTCTCTGTGCTTCCTGTACCTGGATGTCTGTTTCCTTCATTAAGTTAGGAAAGTTTTCAACTATTTCTTCAAATAAATTCTTTGCCCCTTTGTCTCTCTCTTCTATTTCTGGAATGCCTATAATACGGATGGTTGTAGACTTGATGTTGTCCCAGAAGTCCCTTAGACTGTCCTCATTCTTTTTAATTCTTTTCTCTTTTATCTGTTAAGCTTGGGTGATTTTCTCTGGTGTTTCATCCAGAAAGACCTGACCCATTCTCCTGTATCATCTACTCTGCTTTTGAGTCCCTCTAGTGAATTTTTTATTTCCAGTTTTGTATTCTTCACTTCTGATTGGTTCTTTTTATATTTTGCAGTTCTTTCTTGAATTTCTCACTGAGTTAATCCATTCTTCTCCCAAGATCAGTAAGCATTCTTATGGCTTTTTGCTTGAGCTCTTTGTCAGGTAGGTTGTTTATTTCTGTTTAATTTAGTTCTTTTTCTGGGGTTTTGTCCTCTTCTCTTACTCAGAATGTGTTCCTTTGTTCCTCATTATGCCCCTTTCTCTGTGCTTATATCTATGTAGTAGATACATTACTGATCATTCAGCTATGTTTCCCAATCTTGGTGAGGTGGCCTTATGTAAGAGATGCCTTATGAGGCCCAGCAGTGTGTTTCCCTCTTGTTACCAGTTCCAAAATGTTCCAGGAGTGTCCTCTGTGTGGGTTGCATGTGTCCTTATTTTGTGGCAGGGTTGCTCTTGTGCAGGTGCCTGGAGAGGGTAGGCTGTCCCCCTGACCAGTTGGTTGTAATGCTCAGCTGTGTGTGACTGTTATGGACACTTCAGTCACTTTGTTGGGTGTGGGGAGCCCCAGCACTGTTGGCTGTATTGTCTAACAGCACATTCCTGTTGCAATTTTCTGTTAAGTGAGTGAGCTGCCAGCATGGCTGGTTGCTAGGCTCAGGGGCTTACAATTGCTGTAGGCCTCTGGCCCCCAAGGCTGTTGTCAGCTCTCTCAGTATTGCAGCTGAATGGTACTGGCCCTGAAATGGGAGTACCCTATTGTTTCTGGCTTTGGAAGGTGGGGCCAGTCCCCTATGTGGCTGTTGAAGAAGCACAAGTCTGCTGCAGCTGACAAGCACTATGGCCCACAGGGCCACACACCCTGTCAACACTGTCCTGTCCTGTGTGCATGCCCAGACCTACTGAAGCAGACCCAGTCACCCCACTGCAGAGGCCCAACATGCTCCACCAATGCAGGTCTGCCCCTCATGTACTCCCTGCCCCACAGAAGTGGACTCACTTGCCAGGCTGCAGAGTTTCCAGGCACCCTGCCTATGCAGGCCCACAAGTTGCCCAAGGGCTTGCTGTTGGATGGGGTCAGTCCCTAGGGTGGGCTGCCTGCCCAGCTGAGCTGGATTAAATTGGTGTTCTAGTGGGTTGGGTAGATCCTGGGCTAACAGGCCAGGGGAAGACTCCAATAGCACCTTCCAGGATCTGTGTCAGCACACAAGAACTAGGTCACAATAATGGCTGCTGCCAATGTCTCAGTTCCTGGGGAGGTCTCATCTCTCACCAAGATGGAGCCAGCGCCTGTCAAGTGAGTCTCTTTTTACCGAAAGACTGTACCTTTCTTTCTGGTGAATTTAGGTTGCTTTCCAAAACTGGTGAATTCATATGTGGGCCCTTTAAGAGCAGGCTTTTTCCCCCTTATGTCTGATAACTTTTCTCCAGGTATTCCTTGTTATTGTTAGTAGCCAGCAAAGGCAGATACTATGACGCTTGTCTCGGTTGTGCTGAGTCCAAGAGCTTCTTATTGTAATTCTCCCCCACTCACCTCCCCTGCTTCTCCAGGGAATACTTCATACCTTAGGATTGGTCCCAGCTGTCTTTGAAGCACCACAGCTCAAATAATGTTTTTCTCTCTCCAGAAGGGAATTTCTGCCTCTTCTACATCAGTCAGCACCTTCCCTTGTTGTGGGGGTTATTTTTATCTAGTTTTTTGTTCTCTCTCAGAGGTAATTGTTCCAAGAGTAGCTGTAAATTTGTTGCGTCCAAGGAAGGATGTGAGTTCAGAGTCTGCCTACACTGCCTTCTTGACATCATCAGCCTTTATAGTAGTCTTCCAATTTTGTTTTTATTTTTTTTGTCAGTATGTTTTGGCTGGTCTAGGTCTTTTGCTGTCTATGTAAATGTTGAATGTATTTTTAAAATATCTACAAAATAGCTTTCTTGCATTGTGATTGGTATTGCATTGAATTTATACATCAAGTTGGGAAGAATTGAAATCTTGTCATTATTGAGTCGTTCAATCCCCAAACACAGAATATCGCTGCACTTTTTTAGATATCCTTTAATTTCTTTCCCCAGAGTTTTGTAGTGTCCTGCATATCTGGCTACTTTTTCATTTGAAAGTTTTGGCTTGTGGTTCTTCTAAGAAACATCATAGGAAGGAAAAATCGTTCTGTTCATCCAATGCTCATAAAGCTAGACGCTGAAATTTTACTTTTCTTGTTATGCAATTCATAGGAACTGAAGTGTTATTTCCCTAACATTAAGTCCCTTTGCCAAGACATATTAAGTCCAAAAAGCTAAGCCTCAATGAGTCAGGTTAATGCCAACCCCAGTGATCTCACACTAAAGTGACAGAGGATCTCATAGTAGGTGTCTAGAAACCTTCCTTCTTAAGGTCATAGAGGTTCTAACAGTAAAGTCACAAAGGACTTATAGTAAGGCCACGGAGATCTCACTAAAGCCACAGAGATCTCTTTCCAAGTTCCAAATGTCTCACTCAGCTTTTGGGTCCTACGTGCTTCTTGGTTTAGAAACCCAGGAAGTTTTGCATGACTCCCAAGCAGATTCTTCACATTTCAACAAATGGAACATGTAAGGTGTGCCTAGGAACTTGCTTTTGTCACTTAAATACAATGAAAACCATTACATTGTCTCATGCTGCTCTTTATGCCTTACCCATTAGACTAAATAAAGATCACTAATCCACCTGCAATAGTCTTCAGCATTATGATACTGTGAATGTAAAGAGTCTCATAAGATGTTTTGTTTATGCAATCGGTTCTTTTTCTTTTTATTTTTTTGAGGAAGATTAGCTCTGAGCTAACTACTGCCAGTCCTCTTCTTTTTGCTGAGGAAGGCTGGCCCTGAGCTAACATTCATGCCCATCTTCCTCTACTTTATATGTGGGATACCTACCACAGCATGGCGTGCCAAGCGGTGCCATGTCTGCACCCAGGATCCGAACTGGCAGACCCTGGGCTGCTGAGAAGCAGAACATGCGCACTTAACCACTGCACCACCAGGGCAGCCCCTATGCAATCAGTTTTTAATCTTTGAACTCAGAGTATCAATTTATACCCAGTTCTGCTCTAATAATCTCACATTAGATAGAAATGATTATTATATAATTCCCGGTCCTGGACCTCTCGCCAATTAGTTGCCCAAAGAAACTCAAAGGAGGCTTTGGAAGCACTTAACAGCAATGAACTATAAGAGATGCAATCACCAACCACCCTTAACTAGTCCAAACTCCACTGCAAGAGCAATGCCTGTGCAACAGACCAAGAAGTGCCCAAGAGATTACTTTTGCTTCATTTTAAAGTTGAGATCTGTGCCCCAGGAGGAGCTTAGGCCTTATTACCATAGTGTGTGATGTATATGTAAGCATGTTTTCCCACTAAGCCTGTGCAAGTGGATATCCACCTCTCCCTTTTGAATATTCATTCCCAATTTGAAATGAAAGGCCCCTGTTTTCCCTTTCTTGAGAGCCATGGCTTAAGAAGGGATTACCCCTTGTCTCCTTTACTTGTTGCAAATAAATTTTACTTTGTGGGACAACTACTTCTGGTGAAGACTTTGATATCAAATCACCAAGAAGTGGACTCATTTTGGTTTGGTAACAGAATTGGGTGGTAATGACTACTAGTTGTAACTAGTGCTTGTGTATAGTTTAAAAGTTTATAAGAATTTTTGCATATTCTATCCTTTCAATCTTTAATTTCATGATGTAGGACCTGTGTTTGTTCCATTTTAAGAGAAAATGTCCACAAAATCCATTACTAGATTCATAAGTTCTAAATTCTCTTTCCTTTTTCTCCGCAACCTCTCCAACATTTGTTACTATTAGTTTTAGATATTTTTGTCATTCTAATGGGTGTAAGGTGATATCTTAGTGTAGTTTTGATTTGCATTTCCCTGATGATCAGCGATGATGAACATCTTTTCATGTGCCTATTGACCATCCATGTATCTTCTTTGGAGAAATGTCTGTTCATGTCTCCAGCCCATTTTTTGATCCAGTTGTTTGATTTTTTTGTTGTTGAGTTGTGTGAGTTCTTTATATGTTATGGATATTAAGCCTTTGCCAGATATATGACTTGAAAATATTTTTTCCCAGTTAGTGGGTTATTTTTTTTGTTTCAATCCTGTTTTCATTTGCCTTGAAGAAGCTCTTTAGTCTGATGAAGTCCCATTTGTTTATTCTTTCTATTGTTTCCCTTCTCTGAGAAGACATGGTGTCCAAAAAGATCCTTTTAATACTGATGTCAAAGAGTGTACTGCCTACATTTTCTTCTAGAAGCCTTATGGTTTCAGGTCTCACCTTTAGATCTTTGATCCATTTTGAGTTTATTTTGGTGAATGGTGAGAAAGAATGGTCAATTTTCATTCTTTTACATGTGGCTGTCCAGTTTTCCCAGCACCATTTGTTAAAAAGACTTTCTTTTCTCCATTGTATACCCTCAGCTCCTTTGTCAAAGATAAGCTGTCCATAGATGTGTGGTTTTATTTCTGGGCTTTCAATTCTGTTCCATTGATCTGTGCACCTGTTTTTGTACCAGTACCATGCTGTTTTGATTACTGTAGCTTTGTAGTATGTTTTGAAGTCAGGGATTGTGATGCCTCCCGTTTTGTTCTTTTTTCTCAGGATTGCTTTAGCAATTCGGGATCTTTTGTTGCTCCATATGAATTTTAGGATTCTTTGTTCTAATTCTGTAAAGAATGTCATTGGGATTCTGATTGGGATAGCATTGAATCTGTAAATTGCTTTAGGTAGAACGGACATTTTAACTATGTTTATTCTTCCAATCCATGTACATGGAATGTCTTTCCATCTCCTTATGTCATCATCCGATTCTCTCAGAAAGGCCTTGTAATTGTCATTGTATAGGTCTTTCACTTCCTTAGTTAAATTCACCCCGAGGTATTTTATTCTTTTTGTAGCGATTGTGAATGGTATTGTGTTCTTGAGTTCTTTTTCTGTTAGTTCGTTATTAGGATATAGAAATGCTACTGATTTATGCAAATTGATTTTATACCCTGCAACTTGGCTGTAGTTGTTGATTACTTCTAACAGTTTTCCAATGGATTCTTTGGGATTTTCTATATATAAGATCATGTCATCTGCAAACAGCGAGAGTTTCACTTCTTCCCTCCCTATTTGGATTCCTTTTATTCCTTTTTCTTGCCTGATTGCTCTGACCAGGATCTCCAGTACTATGTTAAATAAGAGTGGTGATAGAGGGCATCCTTGTCTCATTCCTGATTTCAGGGGGATGGCACTCAGTTTTTGCCCATTGAGTATGATGTTGGCTGTGGGTTTGTTGTATATGGTCTTTATTATGTTGAGGTAGTTCCCTTCTATGCCCATTTTGTTCAGAGTTTTTATCATAAATGGCTGTTGGATCTTGTCAAATGCCTTCTCTGCATCTATTGAGATGATCATGTGGTTTTTATTCCTCAGTTTGTTGATGTAGCGTATCACGTTGATTGATTTGCAGATGTTGAAACATCCCTGTGTCCCTGCTATGAATCCCACTTGATCATGATGTATGATCCTTTTGATGATTGCTGAATTCTGGTTGCCAAAATTTTGTTTAGAATTTTTGCATCTATGTTCATCAGCGATATTGGCCTGTAGTTCTCTTTTTTTCTGCTGTCCTTGTCAGGGTTTGGTATCAGCATGATGTTGGCCTCATATAATGTATTAGGGAGTGTTACATCCTCCCTAATTTTTTGGAATAGCTTGAAAAGAATAGGTAATAAATCCTCTCTGAAAGTTTGGTAGAATTCTCCTGGAAAGCCATCTGGTCCTGGGGTTTTATTCTTTGGGATGTTTTTGATTGCTGTTTCAATCTCTTTCCTTGTGATTGGTCTGTTCAAATTGTCCACTTCTTCTTGAGTGAGCTTTGGGAGATTGTAGGAGTCCAAGAATTTATCCATTTCCTCTAGGTTATCCATTTTGTTGGCATATAATTTTTCACAGTATTTTCTTATAATCCATTGTACTTCTGCCAAGTCTGTTGTTATTTCTCCTCTTTCATTTCTGATTTTGTTTATTTGAGCTTTCTCTGTTTTTTTCTTTGTATGTCTGGCTAGTGGTTTGTCAATTTTATTTATCTTCTCAAATAACTAGCTTTTTGTTTCATTGATCCTTTCTACTGCCTTTTTCACTTCAATAGCATTTATTTCTGATCTGATTTTTATTATTTCTCTCCTTCTGCTGACTTTGGGCTTTGTTTGTTCTTCTTTCTTTAATTCGGTTAGGTGTAGTTTAAGATTGCTTATTTGGGATTTTTCTTGTTTGTTAAGATGTGTCTGTATTGCAATGAATTTTCCTCTTAATACAGCTTTTGTTGTATCCCATAAGAGTTGATATGGCATGTTATCATTTTCATTTATCTCCAGGTATTTTTTGATTTCTTATTTAATTTCTTCAATGATCCATTGCTTGTTCAGTAGTGTATTGTTTAGTCTCCACATCCTTGTGCCTTTCTCAGCTTTTTTCTTGTAATTAACTTCTAGCCTTATAGCACTATGATCAGAGAAGATGCTTGTTATTATTTCAAGTTTTTTAAATTTGTAGAGGCTTGCCTTGTTTCCCAGTATATGATCTATCCTTGAGAATGTTCCATGCGCTCTTGAGAAGAATGTGTATTCTGCTGTTTTCGGATGAAGTGTTCTATATATGTCTATTAAGTCCAATTGTTATAGTTTTTCGTTTAGCTCCACTATTTCCCTGTTGATTTTCTGTCTGGATGATCTGTCCATTGATGTGAGTAGGGTATTGAGGTCCCCCACTATTATTGCGTTATTTTTAACATCTTCCTTTAGGTCTGTTAACAGTTGCTTTATGAACTTTGGTGCTCCTGTGTTGGGTGCATAGATATTTATAAGTGTTATTTCTTCTTAATGAAGTGTCCCTTTGATCATTATATATTGTCCCTCTGTGTTTCTCTTTACCTGCCTTATTTTGAAATCTGTTTTGTCTGATATAAGTATTGCCACACCTGATTTTTTTTGCTTGCTATTAGCTTGAAGTATTGTCTTCCACCCCTTCACTCTGAGCCTGTGTTTGTCCTTGGGGCTGAGGTGTGTTTCCTGGAGGCAACAAATTGTTGGATCTTGTTCTTTAATCCATTTTGCCACTCTGTGTCTTTTTATTGGAGAGTTCAATCCGTTTAAATTGAGGGTGATTATTCATGCATGTGGGCTTAGTGCTGTCATTCTGTCACTCATTATCTAGTTTTCCTGCATTACCTTTTTTTCTCGTCCTGTGTGTTTTAGTCCACCCATTGACTTCTGCAATTTCTTATGCTGAGTTTCTTAGATTTTTCCTTATTTATGTTTTGTGGCTCTGTTCTGTTCTTTAGTTTAGTGGCTACCCTAAAGTTTGTATTTAGAATGTCGCATATAATATAGCCTATTCTCTGGTGGTCGCTTTCTTACTTGGCCTGGACTGATTTAGTCCCTTTGCTCTTCCCCTCCTAAATTATTATTTTCATCTCTTATTCCAACTCGTTTTATAAGTTTGTAGTTAGAGTGATAAGATCGTCTTTACGTTGGTGGTTTCCTTACCTTTATCCTAATGCTATAATTGAATATTTGCTATCCTATTCTGGTTCTATCTATCTGTCTCCCTACTTTGTGGTTTGTGACCCCCTTCTCCCTTTTTTTCTTTTTTCAGGTATGAGAGCCTTCTTGAGGATTTCTTGTAGTGGAGGACTTTTGGTTACAAATTCCCTTAACTTTTGTTTGTCTGGAAAAGGTTTAATTTCTCCCTCATATCTGAAGGATATTTCTGCTGGATAGAGTATTCTTGGCTGAAGATTTTTATCTTTTAAAGTTTTGAATATGTCACTCCATTCTCTCCTAGCTTGCAAGGTTTCTGTAGAGAAATCCGCTGAAAGTCTGATAGGATCTCCTTTGTAGGTTATTTTCTTTTGTCTTGCTGCCGTGAATATTCTCTCTGTCTTTCATTTTTGCCATTTTTACTACTATATGCCTTGCAGTAGGTCTTTTTACATTGACAAATCTAGGAGATCTGAAAGCTTCCTCCACACACATTTCTCCCTCAAGCCCTAGATTTGGGAGCTTCTCTTCTATAATTTCATTAAGCACACTTTCTGTTCCATTTTCCTTTTCCACGTTCTCAGGAATTCCGATGATTCTTAAATTCGTTCCCTTATTGAATCTGCTATTTCTCTGATATTTTCCTCATTCTTTTTAATCCTTAGTTCTCTTTCTTCCTCTGCCTGGAGCCATTTAGCCTGTCTATCTTCGATTATGCTAATTTGCTCCTCTATGGTGTCTACATGGGCATTCAGGGAATCCATATTCTGTTTTACCTAGTCCATTGTATTTTTCATCTCTAGTATTTCTGATTGATTCTTCTTTATAGTTTCAATCTCTTTTGTGAAGTAACTCCAGAACTCGTTGACTTGTTTCTCTATCTTTCCCTCTACCTCATTGAGTTTTTTGATGATAGCTACTCTGCACTCATTTTCAGTTAGTTTACCTATTTCCAAGTCCTCAGGACTTAATTCTGTGTTTTTATTGTTCTCCTTCTGGTCTGGAGCTTTTATAAATTGCTGGATGGTAGAGGAGCGGTTTGTGTGCATGATGGTATCATTTGGTTGTAGTTACAGCCTGTCACCACTAGATGGGGGGTCGAGAGCTGTGCATTCTGAGCTCTCCACCTTCAGGCAAGATGGCAGCGCCCAGCGTGGTTTGCGGGGAGGAGGGGCACTTTCTCTCATGCGCCAATCTGGATTCTGATCAGCTCTTGTTCTCTGGTCTCTCAGGGCCCTGGCTTGATGGGGTCCCTGCACATGGAAGCTTTCCCCTGTCAGCAGGTTTCCACTGCAATGGCGGTGGGAGTCCTGGATGATCCCCCAGTCACATGGCCCCTCCCCCGCTCCTTCCCTCACCCACAGCAGTGATCCCAGTCTCTAGGGGAGGGAGCAAAGTTCTCTCTTACCCCGTTCCAGCTCCTCTGAGGCCGGCTGCAGCCTCTCCGTCCTCCTCCATCGTCTTGTTTCTGTAGTTTCCTGATGGTCTGGCATTAGGTTTATTGTCTGAAATTCAGTTTTTCCAATCCTTTGTTGTAGTTTGGAGGGGAGAGAGTCCCGGGTCAGCTCACCCTGCCATTTTGCTTTGCCTACCTCTCTGGTCCAGCACTTTCTTAAACATAGAGCTGTAGACTTGAAACAATAACATTTGCAATGATATTTATTCATTTTTTTATCGGCTGATTTTTAGTTTTCTAATTGGCTTAATTTCTTTGTGTGTTGTAGATATCAATCTTGTGTATGACATATATTTTGTAACTATTTTCTTCTAATCTCTTGAATGTCTTTTAGTTTTTTTCAGGGTGTTTTTTTTTCAGACTTTCGAGTTTGATATACTTAAATATCCTAATCTTTTCTTTTTTTTTTTTTTAAAGATTTTATTTTTTTCCTTTTTCTCCCCAAAGCCCCCAGGTACATAGTTGCATATTCTTAGTTGTGGGTCCTTCTAGTTGTGGCATGTGGGATGCTGCCTCAGCGTGGTTTGATGAGCAGTGCCATGTCCACGCCCAGGATTCGAACTGACGAAACACTGGGCCGCCTGCAGCGGAGCGCGCAAACTTAACCACTCGGCCACGGGGCCAGCCCCCTAATCTTTTCTTTTATATCTGTGTGTTTTGTGTCTCGTTTCAGAATTTGTCCTATCTTACTATCATAAACACCCTTCTTTCACTTCCCCACCTCACCACTACAGACATTCTCACTCTACTTCTTCACCTCAACATCATAAACATACACACATTTTAAAAAATGAATCACATTTAACTCTTTAATCCATTCAAAATTATTTTTTGTGATTACTATGTAGTAGACTCTAAAATGAGTGTTTAAAGATAATTGGATAGGTAATTGTCCCTAAACTATATTGAATAACCAAGTTTCTTTCAGTGATTTGAATTGCCATCTTTATCATATATTAAATTTATTTATATGCATGGCTATATAGCTAATAAACATCAATTGATCATGCCTTTCTGTCTAGCATAACAATAAATGCTTCATGTTAATTCACTCTTTGATGATTTTCTGTATTATGTTCACTTTTCGGTTGAAGGAATAAAAGCTTGATATGATTGAATGGCTTTCCCAAATCCATGCACTTTATAAGTATTAGCATAGGAAATACAATGAAAAGAGAGAGAGAATTTGGAAGGAATGACTTTATTCATAAGAACACTTTAAAATTCCTAGGATCAAAAGACATGAAATCCAGAGCATACACTAAATGTAAATGAAAATCAATTTCTGGAGAGAAAAATGCAATATTCTAAAAATATTTCTTGGAGTTTTTCAATTTGCCTACAACCAGTTGAACTTGTGTTTTCTCCCAAATTCAGTCACAATATTCCTAACTGACATCATGAGGAATAGGCACATCTCTCATGAACTATACTTAGAGACAACCCATGTTAAAATTGGAGTATTTTCCTCATTAGCAAATCTTTGGCCCTGATTTTTGGAAATCATGGTTCTCCTCTATAGTGTGAAGGATCACTGGACTCTTTCTTGCTCTTCTTGGGACTGACAACATCTTAATAGAGCCACACTAGACTTCTATTGTGAGCCTGTTGGCTGAAAATTATGCTAGCTCTGATTAAATTCTTTTGATTCTTTTGATCAAGTCCAACTCTGATAGATGGGGCTTGAGGGGTGCCAATTCTACCTCCTATAACAGAATAATAGTGATCTACATATGATCAGCCTCTCCTTTTCTTTCTTGAAAGATCATTTGCTTTTCCATGAACAAATGCTGCATTCAAGTATTTTAGTCTTATTCCCTACTGTGCCTTCAGGTGTCTTCTACATGCATCTGAACGTCTATTCTCCACTTCCAACAGTGTATCATGTTTTCATTTCTGCCCAGTTCACACCAGAGTCCTTGCAGAATAATTTGGTATATTTACTGCTTCTTCCCTGAACATCTTCTGTGTCTCCATTATGTTAAAGACCAAGTAAACAGATTAGTAGGAAAGAACATACAGTTCTTTAAATTGGAAGGACTTTCTAAAGGACAGTGTTATACAGGGGTCATATAGAGATTATAACTTAGTTGGAAGTCTTAGGTCTTTGGAAGAAGGTGTTCTATAAGAAGACTACTTTTCATCTTTCTCCAAAATGTCATCTACTTTACCATGGCTTCCTTTATCACATGTTCCTCCCTTTTTCCCTTGGGAAAACCCATCTTTCTTGCAGAATTTGGTTCTGCTGCTCTGGCCCTTGTTTTAACTTGAAAAGTAGAATAGCTCAAAAGTAGAATACCTAAAGTAGAAGCTTTAGTCGGTTGCTAGTGGAAATCTTCTGAGTAGTCACTGCCAATCCAAAGGGGAAAGCATAAGATCCAGTACTGCGAATGCCTTTCAGGATCCCTTCCAAGATTCACTGTGGCTAAATATTCACTTTTTTTTTTTTAAATCTTGGAAGTAGATATTGCCACTAAGACGTATATTAATTTTTATAGGAGACACACAGTGTAATTTCACATGAGTAAAGTCAATGTCTTTAGTGATCATTTAAAAAATACGTCCACAAATTTCTTGATACTCCTCCTCTCCAATGGTGGAACCTAGTTTCCTTATTCCTGAGTAGGGACTGGACTCACTTCTAGTGAATAAAATATGGCAGAATAGATGAGATGTCACTGGGTCACAAAAAGACTGTGAGTTTCACACTGGCTGTGCTCTTCCATTCTGTCAAATCACAGCTTCCTCTAGGGGAAGCCAACTGTCCTATCATAAGGCAGCCTGGGGAGATGGAACCTAGTCGTCATGTTGTGAGGACACTCAGCCTTTGAAGAGGTCCATGCGATAGGGAACTGAGATCTGCCAGCAACCATAAGTGAGCATGGAAGCAGAGGTTCATCTGCTGGGCCTTGAGATGACTACGGTCCTGGCTGACAGCTTGACTGACACTTAGTAAGAGACCCTGAGCCATAACCACCCAGCGTATGCACTTCTAGACACCTAACCCACAGAAACAGCAAAATAATATATTTTTGTCTTTGTTTTTCTTTTAAAGATTTTATTTTTTTCCCTTTTTCTCCCCAAAGTCCCCCAGTACATAATTGTATATTCTTAGTTGTGGGTCCTTCTAGTTGTGGCATGTGGGACGCTGCTTCAGTGTGGTTTGATGAGCAGTGCCATGTCCGCACCCAGGATTCGAACCAACGAAACACTGGGCCCCCTGCAGCTAAGCGCACGAACTTAACCACTCGGCCACGGGGCCAGCCCCTAGATATTTTTGTCTTTTAAGCTGCTAAATTAGGGGTAATTTGTTGTATACAACAAATAAGCAAATCACCTCATGTTAATATCTCGCCCTTTCAAGGCAACAACTCTTGCAAGAGACTCTAAGAAACAACTCTTGTGTTAAGGAAAACATACCTAGTTCCTCAGCCTGGCTTGTATTACGAGAGTCACCATTCAGGATGTAGTTTTTGTTGTTGTTATCTATGACAGATGTTGCCAATTAAGGAATAGATTATTTTTTATTTCTTATAATAAATGAATATGGGTCTTCCTAGTTCATTCCACCACAAATATTATTCATCAGGAGGAGACTGTGATGTGCAAAAAAAACATATTATAGAGGAAATTAAAATCCAGGGTTGTTAATAAGCAATTAGGAGAACCCGTACAACTTCAAATGTCTTCAAGTACTCAGAGTCACATGAATTGCATTTTTGATTATAGGGAACTTGTAGACACGTTCTTAAAGTGAAAAAGTGTTGAGATGAGGAAGTTGAAGGAGAGATAGGAGCATAAAAACAAGCTTTTAGAAGCATCCAAATTGAACATAATAACATAAGAGAAGGGAAAAAATAAAGAGTGGGGGGATGGCCAGTGCTGAAACTACAGGAGAGGTGTTGATTGTTGGCCAGCCTGGCAGCATCCTTTTTTGGGGGGGAACTGCTACAATCTCTGTGGTTCCATTAGAGCTTCTAATCATACTTTGACCAAACCCAAGACCACTGGGGTTGGTGTATGATCCAGTCTGGGGCAATCATAGTATTTAACCTTTATCATAATGATTGGCTGAAGAATTGCCATGTGATTAAAACATATATAGTTAGTGTCTCCAAGTGTTTTATATATGAATGAGTTGCTAAGATGAGGGGATGGACTATGGAGCTGCTGGCAGCCATTTTGGCAGATGCATGAAGAGACTTGAGAGGTTGATTAATGCCTTTTGAAAAGTTTTGAGCCACTGAATCCAGTCATATTTGAGGTCCCTGTTATATGCATATTCAATTTCCCTTTTATTCTTAAGTTAATTTTAGTTGGGTTTCTTGCATTGGGAACAAACAAAATCCTGCTGGATAAGACTTCTGATTGTAAAGCACAAACTTTGAGATATTTCTTCCAGAAACAAAAGCTACTGGAGTTCTCTCATTAAGGTGGCAGCACACATTTTATGAAACAGTTGGGGATTATTCTGTCAAATTAGGTAAAACTGACTTCCTAAAGCTGGAGGATTGGCTGCAACAAGTCATATTCTGCCTATTTTGGAGCCCCTTTTCCTGTCACAGACCAATAGTATTTGGAGGTGCTTTGGGGGCTAGAGGGGAGAGTAGATATTGTATGCCATTTTTTTCAAACTGGCTTTAGGTAGGTACTCTTTGTTTATGCCGTTTTCAGTAGTAATAATATGAGCACTCTATTTAGAGCTTGATAGAAAATATACAACATAGAAAAAGCCTTATTAAGAGTTACCAAAATTAAGTTAAGTGTACATCTATTTGGGACAGAGATAGAGAATATATTCATCAATTTGAGGACATAAAGCTGAAAGTTCTATTAAATTTGATAGATCCCAAAATCAGAATCTGAAATACTATCAGTCCTAAGCTATAATAATACAGTCATATAATGTATGAAATTCCTTGTGAGATTTAAAAATTAATTTCTCAAGTAGCAGTTTAAGCAAAATCCACTTGTTTTAGTTAATGACTAGTCTAGTAAGAGTGAAGAGCGTGAGCTAGTATGTAAGAAAATAAAATCATCTTTAGCATTGAGTAGCAGTAGCATAGTGACTAGACTGTTGGAGCTGTGGATAAATCTCATCAGGAAGAAATGTTCCTCAGATCCATGAGGTTTGTCAATCTTTTCCAGAGAATTTTATGAATGGGCTCTGTGCCCTCAAAGAAATCAAGCTGGATAGATTCTCATTGTTCTATATTATTTCAACACAGACGAAAGAGCTAGGGGAAATTCAAATTTTCTTTTTCCACTTGAGGTCAGCAGCTTCATTGTGCGGGTTTCTTTCCTAATACTGATTTTGTTACGGTCATTGTAAAAGTGTTATTTCACTCAGGAAGTTTTCATAACATTTTTCCAATGATGGGAATGCGTAGAAGTTATCAATGTACCATGACGGAATAAATATTCCCAGGTGAAACAAAAAGAGCAGCAGACACGAGTTATATGAGCTTCTTGCCAAGGATGAAGGTCAAGGTTAAAGGCAAGTAGAGAACGACTAACAACTTTGAGCAATGTAAACTCTTTAATCTTTTTTAGATTTCCAAGCAATCCAGCTTCAATCTCTTAATCTACTCATTTGTGACAATTGGTTTTTTTTCCTTTTTCTTCTGAAATATTAGAAATGTGTTGACTGATGCCCTTTAGAATAAACTGTCCTTCAATATTGATTTTTAAAGAGATTTCTATTAAGAATAAGAACAGAATTTTAAACTAACACCTTTCCTGTGGCTACTGAGAGACAATGTACTGAGAGGTTAAGAAGTTCAGCACAGGGCAGTCCTGTTGACAAAGACTTGTAAGCCCATTAAATCAGAATATATTTTTTGTACTCACATAACATATGAAATTTGTCTGAGCATATATAACTGTATGAGAATGCTTTTGCATGTACTCTAACCAACTGCATTTTAAATACTTATCAATTATGTAATTTAATAAACTTTACTCTTTAGTTTAATAGATTTCCTGTCTGCTTTTCCTTAGGTTTCTTGTGCTGTTGTCATTTCATTTTTGTTGA
Source organism: Equus przewalskii (assembly GCF_037783145.1). Taxonomy (NCBI): domain Eukaryota; kingdom Metazoa; phylum Chordata; class Mammalia; order Perissodactyla; family Equidae; genus Equus; species Equus przewalskii. Next base: position 40,421,389 of record NC_091835.1, on the reverse strand, counting down.
AATGAGTATTTAGTTTATTTTCAATCATCTGGAATTTATTTCCTTATGGCATGAAATAGGAATTTACCTTTAGTTAATTTTTTATGCATAGACACTTTGGGATAAAATTTTTATATCTTTCTATTAATATTTTTAGCTAATCAGTAGCTAGTGAGGGCCCATCTAGACACAACACAATCTCCTCTGAGGCTGTTTTTTCACTTTTCCCCCAACATACCATTTCTCAACTATATTTGACTAAAATCAGCTAGAAAAATATTTTCCTTAACAAAATTTATCTTCACCTTGGTGGACATTATTTCTGATTTCTTTAAATTTTGTAGCCATTTTATTAATAATTATTGAGTCAATTATTGTTTTGATTCCTTTCTTTTTTTACTGTAATTTCTTGGTCCCTCTTGTGTTAGTTTTGGTAGACAAATTCTTGCAAAAATCACTACAAGTCTGAAATGTTCTTATTTCCTTTGACAATTAAATACTAGATATCTTAGTTTATAAGAAGTTATCCTTCATGAATTTGAAAATAATTCATTTAAGATCTTTAAGCTTCCAAAATTCCAGACAAGAAGTCTAAGGTCAATATGATGCTCATTTATTTGTTGGAAATTTCTACTTTTTGGTCCCCCATTGTACCTTTTGAAGGCTTTTAGAATTTTCTCTTTATATTTGAATTCAGTAATTTCTCCAGGGTCTTTCTGGGAGTGTTTTTAACATTTTTTCTTAGCACTTAGTGAGTCTGGAGTTACTCTCACCTTAGAAACATTTTCTTATTTTATTGATAGTTCATTCCTTATATTTTCTTATTTTAGAACCCCTATTAAACAGTTATTAAAACTTTTGAATCTATTCTCTAAGTTCTAAAATTTCCTTTTATACTTATTTTCTCTTTTCCAATATATTCTGGGAATTACTTTAACGATATCTTTGCCTCACTAATTCAGTCTTTATCTATATTCATTCTGCTACTTAGACCTTCTACTTTAAAACAATGTTCTAAATTTACCACAATTATTTTCTTTCTATTATTGCAGCCTGCTTTCCTAAATTTAGTGCCTCTGAGAATACCATTTCATTTCCATTTTTTTTTTGCCTCTTTTCTTATCTGTTTTCTATAGTAGTAGTATGGAAGTGGGTTTATTTTTGTGTATAGTAACTTCTTTAAATGATGTATGTTTCCTTTGTTTGAAAAAATTTAGGGAATCACCTGCATCGATGAAGTGAGTCTAGATTGAACTGTATTGACAGCTGGATTATAGATCTTCAGCCCAGATGAGAAACCCTGTTTGTGTTTGTGTCAGTGAATGCTGTTCTTGATAATAAAATCTGCATTAAATATGTTTGAAAGGCAACATTTAATAAAAAAGCTTATATATTTTAAAAACTTTTTCCTATTGGTGTCTTAAGCTGGTACTGTATTTGTGTAGAGTTAGCCTATTTTTGACTCCTGTCTCAAGGATATTGACAAATATATCCGACTTGCTACTCCTCACCTCTCCCACAACTAGTTGGTTCTCACTGGACTTTCATTCATGTCAATGGCAATTTCTCTACAGGTATTGAGCTGGCAGTCCTGATTCTTGTACATGCACAAGAAATGACTCATCTGACCCAAAGAGATTGTAAAATGTCATTAATTTTATCATACATACTGATTTCAGAGATGCGATAAGAAAATATGTTTTGGAATCAATGAAATATTGTGTTTAAGCAGAAGTTGTTTGAAGAAATGGACAAAAATACTATAATATCACAATAGCTTTATGTACATTTGTCAGGTTTTTTTTAAACATATGTCATAGACACAAATGGCTATAGATGATGTAAGTAAGAAATCATAAGACTACTCTACTATGCTAACTTGTCCACAAATATTCCCTAAAGAAATTTAACCAGTTTGTCCAGTGCATATGGAATAATTACCAATATTGATCATTTATTATAATAGCCCTTAGAATATTGTTTGTAGATCATCTGCATCAGAATCACGAGATATTTATCAAAAATCATAATTTCCAGATACCACTGGAGACATAGTAAATCAGTATCTATAGAACTAGAGCTCTAGAAACTTCACTTTAAACAAACACTCAGATGATCTTGATACACTTCAAATTAGGGTTCTAAGAAAAACTCAACAAATTCCAAGAAAGAAAATTAGTAAGCTGCTTTCTTCTTCATCATGAAACACAATTTAGAATTGAGTAATTAATTCAAACTCTTCTAAGAACTTGAAAATTACAGAGAAAACATTTCTAAGAAATTCCTAGGTTACACAAAATCAAACGTGAAATCACAGACTACTCAGGAATTTACAAAATGGGAATCCAATATGTTCAAATATATGGATTAGATCAACATTTCATTCATAAAATTCATGGAATTTAATACTTCTATTACTAAACAAAGTATTAGACAAGTAAGTGAAAGAAATACTAAATTCAAGGAAATAGCAAAAGACAAGCAAAATAAACTGGATAATAACAGGCAAAATATAAAGCTAAAATCAGAATAAGTTAAAAACAGAAATTTAAGTAAATCTCAGATGGTTATTATCAGTAAACAAATAAATTAAATAAGCTAACCTAATTAAGAAAGAAACCATGGTTGATTAAATGAAATGTATGAAAAAATATATACTACAACTCTTTGCCAACTCATATTAAATTTTTAATAAAACAAATTCTTAATAAAATATAAATTAACACCACTGAATCAAGAACATATGATTGATTTGAATAGACTAATATCCATGGATGAAATTGAGAAAGTTGTTAAAAATTACCTCCATTAAAAAGAACAATTCCACATGGTTTTAAGTGTTAGTTCTTTTAAATCTTCAAGGAATAGACCATAATTATGCTATTTAAACTACTCTACAGCATAGAGAGAAGGAAAATTTGGCACTTATTTTCACAAAGCTACCATTATTCTGAAAGTGAAATATTCTGTGTAGTCAGAAGTAATTAATTACGGACATCATAAAAAATGAGTATGTATATATCTTATAAATTTCTTTGAGTTTTTATAAATATTGAAAACAACCTTGCTGTTCTTCAGTCATTTCATATAACCATTAAGGATTATTGTGCATGAGATTTGATCAAGAAAATGAAATAGAACACATGGACTTATACTGCCTTTGACCTGAATTCTCTGAAATGGAACAAAGTACTTTTAAAGGAATAAATTGTAACATTTCTGAAGAATAACAGAGAGTATTAACTGTCAATTAGAAATTTATGAAGATTTCCTAAAGGTAGAAAGCATAGCTATAGAGGAACAGAGAAACACGATGGAAGGACATTCATAGTTGAAAGCAAGTCCAAGCAAAGACAGCTGAGGAGATGAGAATGGGTCAGAGTGTTCCAGCTCAGAGTTGAGTGGATATCAGGAGTATCAGGTGGTCCTGGAGAAAATGTCAGGATGATTAATGGGCGTCAACTGCATGTTTGAAAATCTGTTTCTTCAACTCTCTACCTTTCCCACTGATGCTGAGGAAAGGCCTCTAGTGTACTCACCACCAGGTTAACGCTGAGTGTGTGTTCTCTGTCCTAATTCCTAAGAGGCAGCTTGGTACCTAGATACACAAGATTATAGGTCTTGAGATGAAGGCAATTGTTTTGCAGACAACGACAGTAAGTCTTTTGAAAAATTGTTTGGAACTAATACATAATTGATATACAGAAGTGAATGGGGAAACTCAAAGGTCATTTCTGCTTTAGTGACCATCAGTGGATGGTGCAAGACAATCTGAAAGGACTCCTCAACAAATCTTTTAATACGCCTAAGAAGAGAGTGAGTGTTTTCAGAAGCTTCAGGAAGGGAATTGAAGCCTTGACACAGTTTACTGAAGAGATTCATTTCCTTATGATTTATAGGAAAGTATCAATAAAAAGAAGGGCATGGACAATAGTTATTTTAAGACCATATCTCAGATTCTAAGTTTTGTTGAAATTTAGAATCTCTCATATAAAACAAGGCACACAGTAACTAATATTATTATAGAATTGAGATTAGATATACCCTTTATTCTTTAACCTTGGACATGCCAGCTGAGATAAGGTTTAATGTTGAAGAAGACCAGGAGAAAGTCATTCTGTCAATGATGACTACAGTCCACCATGAGAAGCAAGGGTGTTTTCAAGGCATGACATTTCCTTGTTGGGGAAAGATGGCATTAGACCCTGAGCCCAGGCATAAGGTTGAGAGGCTGTAGAATTGGTAAGTATCCAAGGCCAAGAGAAGTAAAGCCCTGATGGCGTGTCTTATGAGTCTTGGACATTGAGACCTTTAATGTCCTCAAAATGAACCATGTAGCAACTGTGGTGTCTTTGGGGCCTACTGAAAACAGGAGAGAAAAATTGTCCTTTTAAAATAAGCAATGACATGGAAATTTCAGGACATCAAAAGTCCTAGAAGTCATTCAAAGGGTTCTTCTATCATTTCGTAGATCTCTAATCAAAGAAATATGACAAAGCATTAGATATTACTATGTTAAGTTTCAGTGCCTTGCATGAGAGAGATTTTTTTTTTATAGCTGAGAATACATGAATTCTCAGCTCATTGAAAAATTAAGGTGACATAAGGAATTATAGAGTGTTCTCACATTATATAAACAGTCTCGTAACGACAATATTAATTCTACCACCAACAAAAGAATTTCTAGCAGCAGTTAAATTTTATTATCACTGAGTTTTGGGGTGTTTTGTTCTAAGCAATACTAACTAGAACCAGATGCGTCTTTCAGTTGATAATGTGTGGCAGCTTGACTGGCTATGCTTTTTCTTTCTGAGTGGCACATAAATGATAGTGTATTTGCCAATCACAATATTTTAGATTCAGTGAGATACAATGGGAATGAAAAATCCTTACATTGTAGTGCCAACAACATCTAAGGACACTGATACCACTTTTGTGTATTCTATAGAGAATTACCTAAATAATAAACATATGCCAAGAAACGGAATTCTGGGTCAAAATGTCTGCAGTCATAAAATGTTAATATATACTTCCCTCAAAACAGCTGCACTAATTTACGATGATAGGAGCAGTGCATGAAGATCCTTGGTTTGCTCACATCCTCTCTATTCCTTGATATCATTCCTTTGTGCCTAGCTCAGCATCAAATGCTTTACATTCATTAGCTCTTTTATTCTTCACAATAGCCCTTTGATATATGTATTATATTCACTTTTCACATGAAGGAATAAAAGCTTAATACGATTGAGTGACTTTCACAAAGCCATATACTTTATACGTATCAGCATTGATAAGAAATATGGAGAGAGAGAGACTTTATTCATAAGAATAATTTAAAATTCTAGGATCAAACAAGAAAAAATGGAGATTATACAGTAAATGTGAAAAAATATAACTTTCTGGATGGAAAAATGCAATATTCTAAAAAGGCCAGTTTTTCTGGAATTCTGGAGTAATTGATTTGCACTGCTCTCCTCTCTTACATGCCTGATTTCAGCTTTTCTTGATTCACTAACTGTTAACTTTCACATAGTCATTCCAGTTCCACAATTGTGTTCATATTTCTTTTTTACTGTCATCTTCTCTCCCATTCTTCTTATCTCTGGTCATTAACTCCTTTTTAAAATTTCATCTTATAGCTTAATTTGGGAATTTGGAAAGAGCAGAAATAAACACGTGTTCAATGTACCATGTTTAAATAAAACAATTAGTGACCTTTCTGATGTGTAGTTCTGATCCTGTAACTTCCTGGCTTAATACTCTGAGAGCACTTCAACATGCTTAGGTTAGAAGGACAAAGTCCTTGATAGACTTTAAAAGAGCTTCTATAAATGGTCCTTTTGGTTCCTTTTTTCTTTTTCTTTTCTTTCTGTTCTCTCTCTTCTTTCTTTTCTTTTTGCTTTCTTTCTTTCTTTTTCTTTCTTTCTTTCTTTCTTTCTTTCTTTCTTTCTTTCTTTTTCTTTCTTTCTTTCTTTCTTTCTTTCTTTCTTTCTTTCTTTCTTTCTTTCTTTCTCTCTCTCTCTCTCTCTCACTCTCTCTCTTTCTTTCTTTCTTTCTCTCTCTCTTTCCTTCTTCCTTCCTTCCTTCTTTCTTTCTTTTCGTTCTTTCTTTCTTTCTTTCTTTCCTTCCTTCCTTCCTTCCTTCCTTTCTTTCTTTCTTTTCTTTCTTTCTTCCTCCCTTCCTCCCTTCCCTCTCCTCCTTCCTTCCTTCTCTCTCTCTGTCTTTCTTTCTTTTCTGTTTATTCAAGTTACTTACAAGGCAGATTGCTATCTATGTTCTTAATTTAACAGAGGAATCTGCACAGTCCTTTTTTACTGGCTGCATTAAATATAGCATGACCATAATTTTCTGGGTAAGGACCTTAGCTTATTTTTCAACCCAGAAACAACAATTTTAAGTGAACAAACACTGTTTTCTACTCTAATAATCTAACAAATATAGTTTCCTATAACAAACGTCCATAGTTCCATGTCTACTGGTTAACCATCCTTAGAACTTTGAAAACAAACCCCTTGATGTCATACGGAAATCCTGTCCCTTCTAGTAAACAGACATAGACAGAAACTCAAGTTTATGATAAAGAAAGTGTTTGGATTTTTCTTAAAATTTCACTAATTTTCTTTGTTCTCTAGTTAAACTTAGTGAGTACTCAAATTTTCCTGATTGTCTCAAAATTGTTTTTTTTTTTTTACATTTTTGAGCAACAAATGCTGGTTTGTTTAAACTAGGATCTGAACAAGTTTTATGTGTTGCGTTTGGTCAGATTTGCATTTTTTATGAAGTTAATGAAGCTTATACTTTGGGGTCCCTCATTTGCCCAGGCCCTTTCCAAGACCCTGGGAGGGGCCTAGTAATTTTACATTCATCATATTGCATATGTTTTTTAAAGAGAGCAATCCAAATTACATAAGTTTCCCCTACACAAAACCTAGATTCTTCTCCATATTTGGTTGTTACATTTCTTAATCTAGAGAAGGACATCCTCACAGAAGAATCTTACTTTACCAAGCTCATCCTTCTTCTTCAGTCTGCAACTGAATACAGAGAATTTGAGCCTGAGCGCAGATCCATAGCCTCATGGAAACCTGCAGGGCGTCCTCTCTCCTTTCTCCCCATGTCATTAACTTATTGATGTAAGTGGGTCATATGTCTTTAGGATTTTCCCACATTCTGGATACGTTAGTTGTCTTTTTGTTGTGCCATTTAACTTCTTTATCTCCTGTATTTCCTTGAATCTGGAAGTTAGTTCTAAAGGCTTTTGGGTTCAGAACTACAACTTATTACTTGAATTATATCTCTCCCACTCCCCCATTCCATTCATGTTCTACTCACCTTAAAAGTCTTTCTGTTCTTCAAGGGCTCCATGCCCTATCCCAACTCCAGTCCTTTGCATTATACTGTTCTCTCAGCATAGAAATTCTTTCTCCAATTCACCTAAAGCCAGTTGGAATTGTGTTTTATACCAAATTCAATCACAAGATTCCTAATTGACATCATGAAGAATAGACACATCTCTCATGAACTTTTCTTAGAGATAACTCATATTAAAAATGGAGTATTGCCTCTATTGACAAGTCTCTGGCCATTTTTTTTTTGGAAATCATGGTTCTCCTCTATAGTACAAAGGACCACTGGACTGTTTCTTGCTCTTCCTGGGACTGACTGCATGTTATAGAGCCACACTAGATTTCTATTGTGAGTTTCTTGGTTGAAAATTATACTGGCTCTGATTCAATTCTTTTGATCAAGTCTATCTCTGATAGACAGGGTTTGGGAGTTCCCAATTCTATCTCCTGTAACAGAATAAATGACCTGGGTATGATCAACCTCTCCTTTTCTTTCTTGAAAAATGTTATTTCTTGTTTCATGAGAGATGGTTAAGTATTTTAGTTTCATTACTTATTGCGCCTTCAGGTGTCTCCTGTGCTCATCTTAACATGTATTCTCCACTTCCAACAGTCTATAGTGTTTCCATTTCCAGCCCTGTTCACATCAGAGTCTTGCAGAATAGTTTGGTGTATTTACTGCTTCTTCCCTGAATATCATCTGTGTTTCCATAACGTTAAAGACAAAATGAATAGATTTTTAGGAAGAAACATATAGTTCTTTAAATTAGAAGGACTTTCTGAAGGAGAGTGTTATAAAAGGGACCTACATAGATTATATCCTTAACTTAGTTGGAAGTATTATTTGTTTGTAAAGAAGTGGTCCTACAAGAAGACCACTTTCCATCTTTCTTAATGTCATCTACTTTACCCATACTTCCCTTTATCACACATTCTTCACTTTTTCCCCTGGGAAAACCTGTCTTATTCACAGAAGTTAGTTTTGCTGCTCAGACTCTTGTTATGACTTTAAAACTAGAATAGCTCAAGCTTAGCTAGATGCTAAGGAGGATTTTCTGGCTATTACTGCCATTCCAAAGGGGCAAGGACAAGGTGCAGTCCTGTGGATGCATTTCAGGATCCCTTCCAAGGTTCACTGTAGCTAAATCTTCACAGTTTTTTTTTTTAATTATGGAAGCAGGTATTACCACTAAGGCAAGTATTAATTTTTATCAGAGATACACAGTGTAATTTCACATGAGGAAAGTCAATGCCTCTTGTGATCATTTAAAAAATATGTCCACCAATTTCTTGATACTCCTCCTCTCCAGTGGTGGAGCTTAATTTTTTTCTCTTTGAGTGGGAACTGGACTCACTTCTAGTGAATAGAATAGGACAGAGGTGATGAGATATCATTGCTGAAATTATGTTACAAAAAATCTGTGGCTCCATGATGGCTGTGCTCTTCCACTCCGTCAAAGCATGGCTTCCTGTGGGGGAAGCCAGCTGTCTTATCATAAGGCAGACTGGGGAGTGGGAATTTAGTTGTCTGGTGGTGAGGACACTCAGCCTATGAAGCAGTCCATGTGGTAAGTAACTGAGATCTTCCAGCAACCATGAGTGAGTGTGGAAGAAGATCTTCCTCTGCTGAGCCTTGAGATGACTACAATCCTGGCTGACAACTTGACTGCCACCTCCTGAGAGATGCTGAGCCATAATCACCCAGCCTATGCACTCCTGGACACCAAACCCACAGAAACCAGAGAATAATACTTGCTTGTTGTAATTTGGTGCTGCTAAATCTGGGGTAATTTGTTGCATAGCAACAAATAAGCAAATCACCTCATGTTAATATCTTGCTCCTTTCAAAGCAGTAGCTCTTGTAAGGGACTCAAAGAAACAACTCTTGTGTTAAGGAAAACATATCGAGTTCCTCAACCTGCTTATATTATTAGAGTTACCATTCAGGAAGTAATTTTTTGTTGTTATCTATGATAGATTTTGCCAATTAAGGAATAGATTATTTTTTCTAATAAATAAATGGATATGGGGCTTCCAAGTTCGTTCCACCACCTATATTTTGCATCAAGAGGAGACTGTGATGTGTAGAAACATTTTAGAGAGGAATTTAAAATCCAGAGTGGGTAATAAGGAAGTAGGAAAACCCATATAATTTCAAACATGTTCAAGTGCTCAGAGTCAGATGAATTGCATTTTTGGTTAGAGAATTTGTAGGTGAGATCTTAACATCAGAAATTCTTGAGACAAGGATGTTTCAGAAGAGATGGGAGCATAAGGACAAGCTTGTAGAACTTCTGCCCCACCCAAATTGAACAAGATAACATAATAGAAAGGATAAAAAGAGTGGAAGGATGATCAGTGCTGAAACTTTAGGAGAGATGTTGATTTGTTAGTCAGCCTGCCAGCATGCTTTTTTGGGGGGGAAAACACTTCCATCCTTGTGGTCCCATTAGAGCTTCTAATCATAGTTGCCCAAACCCAAGGCCACTGGGGTTGGCGTATGATCCAGTCCCGGCCAGTCATAGTACTTAGCGCCTACCATAGTGATTGGCTGAGGAATTGCCGTGTTATTAAAGCATATCTAGTCAGTTTCTCCAAGCATTTCATGTATGAATGAGTTGCTAAGATGAGTGAATGGAATATGTGCTGCTGACAGTCATTTTACCAGCGACATGGAGAGCTGAGAGATTGGTTAAAACTTGTTGAAAACATTTTTGAGCCACTGAAAACAGTCATATTTGAGGCCTCCATTATTTTCACATTCAATTTTCCTTTTCTACTTAAGCTAATTTTGGCTGAGTGTTTTGCATTTGGAAGCAAAATGATATTGGTGGAAAAAAGAGCATAACTGCAAAACACAAACTCTGAGATGTTTCTTCTAGAAACAAAAACTATTGGAGTTCTTTCAATAAGAAAGTAACACACGTTTTGTGAAAAAATTGGGGATTGTTCGGTCAAATTCCATAAATTTGAACTTCCTAAAGCTGGAAGACTGGGTGTGAGTCATATTCTTTCCCTTTGGAGCCCCTTTTTCTGTCACATACCCAAAGTATCTGGAGGTGTTTTGAAGGGCTAAAGGGGAGAGTAGACATTGCATGCCATTTTTTTCACAGCTGGGCTTGGTGTAGGTAGTCTTTGCCTTACGCCATTTTAAATCATAGGAATAATGTGAGGCTCCTATTTAGAACTTGATAAAACAAATACAATTTACAAAATGCCTTATTGAGACTTGCCAAAATTAAGTTCATGTGTATTTTGAGCAGAGATAAAGAATATATTTGTCAACTTAAGGACCTAAAGCTGAAATTTCTATTAAATGTGCAAGATGCCAATATCAGATCTGAAGTACTCTCAGTTCCAAGCTATAATCAACCGTGTATGAATTCTGTATGAGATTTAAAAATTAATTACTCAAGTAGCAGTTTAAGCAAAATCTATTTGTTTCAGTTAATGGCTAGCTCAGTAAGAGTTAACAGTGTGAGCTGGTATGTAAGAAAATAAGGTCATAGGTAGCATTCGTTAACAGAAGTATAGTGATAGACTACTGGAGTTGAGAATGAATCTCCCTCTGAAGGAATGGTCCTCAGATCCTTTACTTTCAAGCACATGAGTTTCGTCAGTCTTTCAGGAGATGTTCATGAATGGGCTCTGTGTCCTTGTAGAGATGCACCTGGGTATATTCTCATTATTCAATATGATTTTAAGATAGACAGAAGAGCTAGAGGAAATCCAAATTTTGTTCTTCCACTTGAGGTCAGCGACCTCAATGTGCAGAATTTTTCTTTCTATGATTTTGTTATCCCCATTGTAAAAGTAGCATTTAACTCAGGAAATTTTCTTAAATTTTTTTCAAGAAAGAGAATGAGTAGAAGTTATCAGTATACCATGATGGAATAAATTTCAGAAACAGTATCTACAGATGAAACCAAAAAAGAGCACCACAGAGGAGTTACATGAGCGTTTTGCCAAGGAGGAAGGTCAAGGTTGAAGGAAAGTAAGTAGAGAACAATTTATAGTTTGGAGCAACATAAACTCTTTAATCTTTGTTAAAATTCCCAAGTAATCCAGCTTCAATCCCTTATTCTACTCATTTGTGACAACTTAGGTTTTCTGCTTTTTCATCTGAAATATTAGAAATGTGTTGACTGATGCCTTTGGCCAGGAATTTTTCTTCCCTAACTGATTTTTTAAGGGATTTCTATTAGGAATAAGTACAGAATTTTAACTAACATCTTTCCTGTGTCTACTGAGAGGCAATACACTGAGACTTTAAGAATTTCAGAACCGGGCAGTCCTGTTGACAAAGACTCATTAGTCCATTAAATCAGAATATTTTGTTAGTACTCACATAACATATGAAATATATCTGAAGGTATATAACTGTATAGTAATGCCTTTGTACACACTCTGACCAAATGCATTTTAAATACTTATTAATTTTGTAATTAAATGCACTTTACTAGTCCTGGGTAATACATTTCCTGTCTGCTTTTCCTTAGGTTTCTTCTACCATTGTTGTTCCATTTTTATTGATAAGAATACTTAACAACTTATTTTCAACAGTCTAAAATTTATTTCCTTATGGCATGAGATAGGAATTTAACCTTATTTTTCTATGCATCGATGGTTTGTCTGTGTTAATATTTTTATATTTTTCTATTAATATTGATAACTAATAAATTTCTATTGCGGTCCCCTAGAGACACAGCACAAATCCCCTCTGAAGGCTGTTTTTTTTTCTCTACTCCACCATAATATTTCCCACCCATGTTTGATTAAAATCAGCCACAATTTTATTTTAGTTTCAAAAAAATTATCTTCACAGTTTTGGACATTATTTCTCATTTCTTTACATTTTATAACTATTTTATTAGTAATTATTGAGAAAATTATTATTTCCACTGTTTTCTTTTCTTAATACTATTTGTTGATCCTTCTAATGTTTGTTACAGTGGACAAATTCTTTGAAAGATTGCTGCAAGTCTGAAGTGTTCCTATTTGCTTTAACAATTAAATGTTAGAAATTAGTTTAAGAAGTTACTCATCATGAGTTTGGAACAAATTATTTTATTATCTTTAAGCTTTCAAAATTTCAGATGAGAAACTTAAAGTCAATATGATGCTCATTTATTTGTTGGAAATTTCTACTTTTTGGTTTCCTATTTCACATTTTGGAGGGTTTTAGTACTTTCCTTGGATATTTTAATTAAGAAATTTCTCCAGAATCTTTCTGGGAGAGTTTTTAATATTACTTTCTCTTAGCACTTAGTGAGGGTGAAGTTTTTTTCACATTAGAATATTTTTATGCTATTATTTTATTGTTGATTTATTCTTTATATTTTCTTATTTTGGAACCCCTATTAAACAGTTATAAAAACTTTGGAATCCATTCTCTGTGTCTCTAAAATTGTCTTTTATACTTATTTTCTCTTTCCTCTTTTCCATTGTTTTTGGGGAAAGTAACTTAAGTAATGAAATCTTTACCTATTTTCATTCTGCTATTGAGATGATCTACTTTAAACCAGTGTTTCAAATCTATTACAATTGTTTTCTTTCTATAATGGACAACCTGTTTTAATAAATTTAGTGCTCCTGAGAATAGAATTTTACTTGCATTTTGGGGGTGGTGTATGGAGATGGGTTTGTTTTTGTGTTTAATAACTCCTTTAAATGATACTTGTTCCTTTATTGTTTGGCAAAATTCAGGAGATCATCTCTGCTGATGAGAGGTGGTCTAGACCGAACTGTATTGCTAGCTGGAGTATATATCCTCAGGCCAGAAGAGAAATTTTATTTGAGTCAGTGAATGTGGTATCTAATAATAAGTTCTCCCTTATGTGTTTGTAATGTAGCGTTTAAAAGAGAGATTATATATTTTTAAAACCTATTCTTACTGGTGTGTTCAGCTGGTGCTACAATTGTATAGAGTTTGCTTATCTTTGACTCCTGTCCCAAGGATATTGACAAACATATCTGATTTGCTACTGCCTGCCTCTCCTACAAGTATTTAGTTCTCAGAATCTAAAAGAGTGCTTTACAACTGTCCTTGGGACTTTCATTCAAGCCATGGACAATCACCTTACAGATATTGAAGCTGGCATACCTAATATTTGTACATGCACAAGTAGTGACTCATTTGGTAAAATAGATTTTGAGATATTAATTTTATTACAATATACATATTATAATAATTATTTATTATTTCAGTACTACAATAAGGAAAAAACATATCTTGAATCAATGAAATATCATGTTAAAGCAAAAATTGTTGGAAGTAATGGGCAGAAACCCTATAATATCACAATAACTTTATATTCATTTTTTTGGGTGTTTTTACAGGTGTTGTAGACATAAAGGGCTATCGATGATGTAAATAATAAATAATAAGACTGCTCTACTATGTTGACGTATCCACATATATTCCCTAAGGAAATTTACCCACTTTGTCCAGTGCCTATGGAATAACTACCAGTATTGACCACTTATTACAATGTCCCATAGACTGTTGTTTGAAGATCACCTGCATGAAGATCACTTTGGATATTTATTAAAAGTGTGAATTTTCAGGTTCCATTGGAGACATACTAAATCAGTATCTGTGGAACTAGAGCTCTGGGAACTTCATTTTGAACACAGACTCAGATGATTTTGATACACTTTAAAATAAGAGAACAGCTATCCAACTAGAATACTAAGAAAAACTCAACACATTCTAAGAAACTTAGTTAACCACTTTCTTGTCCACGATGAAACACAATTTAGAATTTAGTAATTAATTATTGACAAACCCTTCTAACAACTTGAAAAAGAAAGAGAAAACATTTCTATAAAATCCCTAGGTTACAAAAAAATCAAATGTGAAATCACAGACCACTGAAGACCTCATCTTCCCTCTGCTTCTGATTGTTCCAGGCTAAGAGTAAAATTTCTGTTGGGTACATCCTTTTTTTCCCAGTAGTGGGATATTCCTCTAGGGTTTAAAAGCCTCTTATGAACCCCATTCATTTTAGGAATGCTCAGGTGATATATAACAATCTTGACCTATTTCTAGATGTGATCTGCTTCCTTTTCTACTATCTCGTGATTCACCCTATTGGCTGGAGTTTGATACCTTCATTCCTTTCATATTTCTTTGTCCTTCAATTCCCAAAAAAATATTCTTTTTGTTTTCCAATGTACTCTACTTGATTACGTTTTTGGAGTTCTGCACTGTGAAAGAGGGGTCAATAAATTCTGTCTCTCATAAAAGAACTGCCATTTAACGTATTTTGTCCATCTTCACCCCACCGTGGGTAATGTCACTTAGGAATCATCCTATCAGAACAAAGTCTAACCTAAACCTTGACCTCACATAGTATTCCTACCACACCTCCTTCCCTTAGTAGATATCATTTTCATTGCTTCCACCTTAAGAGACTGAACTCTTCCAATGTCCTGATGATTTTTCCCTAACACACTGGAAACACTTATATACTTATATATACTTATGTGCAAAATATGTGTCAACCTAAAAATCACATAATATTCTTTTGATTGATTTTCCTGTTTTTTTTACTCTCAAATATGTGAACATTTTACATAACAGTTCTCGACTCTCTTCTGTTAGTTATTTCCTTTTGAAACTCAGTCACCCTTTCCAACCTAGAAATAGGGAAATATCTCTCCCTATTCAATTTCTTCTTTCTGAATAATTAAATACAGGTTCACCTCCTATTTCATTTTGCATCTGTCTAGCCTGGCTTCCAGATTCTCACTTTTCCTTGCATTGCTCACAAGTCCATCATAAATTCCTTGAGCTTTGTCCTAAGAAAATCTGTCTTCCACTACATTAATTATTTTTTCTTTTTGCTCCTTCATTTTCCTATGACTACTGTCTGATAGTTATATTGAAATATAGATAACAAAAAACAATCCAGAACAAAGCAAAAAAAAAAAAAAAACCAGCTTTTTTTCCTGAGACAGTATTCCAAGAATGTGACTTTTTATATTTCTGATTTCTTCTTGAGTTAGTGATAATATGAGTTGTTTCAAGCCAAGAAGATTGCATATTCCCTCTATGATAAGGGTCTTACTCTTTTAAATGGGAAAGCTACAGACAGGAATTATTTAGAGGTATTAATATAATTAATAAATTGGAGAGACCATCTGGAGAGTGTGACTTACAGGCTGTGGACAAGACGTTTTAATGTAGGAAGTTTCCCTTTCATAGACTTTCCTTGACTTAGAATATGAGGCAGTTTAGAAGGTCCAGTGCTGGTGAATTAGAGACTGAAATCTCATCCCCTGGCACTCTGTAGCCTAGAGTCTATCCTTTTATATTGCTAAGAAAGTTTCGTTTTTACAACGGTTGTACATTATAGAATAATTGTAAATGTAGCACAGAGAGTTCCCCTACTCTGCATGCAGTTTCCCCTATTATTATCCTACATTACTATGGTAGATTTGTTACAATTAATGAATCAATAGTGATATATTATTATTAATTAAAGCTCATACTTTATTAAGCTTTCCTTAGTTTTTAACCTAATATCCTTTTTCTGTTCCAGGGCTCTATCCGGAACACTATATTGCATTTAATGTCAGGTCTTTTTAGGCTCCTCTTGGCTGTGACAGTTTCTCTGACTTTGTTTCTGATGACCTTGTCAGTTTTGAGTAATATTGGTCAAGTATTTTGAAGCATGTCTCCTTACTGATGTTTGTCTGATATTTTTCCCTTGATTAGACTGGGGTTATGACATTCTTGGTTAGGAATACCACAGAGGTAAAGTTAACATGCCATTTTCATCATCTCATATCAAGAGTACATCCTATCAACATAATTTATCACTATTCTTGCTGATCTTGATCACTTGCCTGAGACAGTGTTTATCAAGTTTCTCCACTGTGAAGTTACTCTTTTTTCCTTCTTTTCATAGTCTAAGGAGTGGAGAGTTATGTTCCACCTCCTTGAGGGCGAGTTATCTGTATAAATTATTTTGAATTATTCTGCACAGGAAGTTTGCCTCTTCCCTCCTTTTTTTTTCAAATGAGCACTTCCTTACTTTCTGGTACTACAGGAGGCTTCAGACTTTCTTTGTATATTTTCTGCCCCAGTCCCGATATCAGCCATTTCTATGAGGAGCCCTACTTCCTTTCACTGAAAAATAGCATTAGAAACCAAGGTCTTAGGGCCTGCTCCGTGGCCTAGTGGTTAAGTTCAGTGTGCTCTGCTTTGGTGGCCCAGGTTTGAATCCCGGGTATGGACCTACATCACTCGTCAGCGGACATGCTGTGGCAGTGACCCACAAACAAAATAGAGAAAGATTGGTACAGATTTTAGCTCAGGGTGAATCTTCCTCAGGAAAAAAAAGAAACCAAGATCAGGTTGCTCTGTATGCTCATTGCTCCTGGAGTGTCCTTGCTTCTAGTCCCTTGCCAGCTCATGTTTATAAACGTATATATACATATTTCTACATGGAGAAATATTGGTTCATCTATATCTATATTAAGCTAAACATGAGTTCATACTGATGTCTCCAACTTTAGTCCATTACCACATGGATCATTCTAGTCCCCTCCCCTTGCTTATCTGCACACTCCCACTCCAACAGTGAGAAAACTGGCTCCTACCTTCTGCCACACACTTACTTAATTGTTCAATTGCAGTGTATATGTATAAAAGCACCAGAATTGTTAACAAGTACCCCTGTGGGAAACAACTTTAGCAACTATAGTGCAGTCCTTGTGTACAGCTTCTTCTGTCTTGTAGCTTTACAAACTCCACTCATTTTATGTTATCCAGGTCAGCTGCCATTTCCCCCCACTCTCTTAATGAGGTTATTTAATACTTTCGTAATAAAGTTAGATTGTTTTGTCACATTCTGCATTCTGTTGTGTCATTTTGCCAAACTCCTAAATGAATTTTAGTAATATTCACTCATTAATTTCACTCTTTGTGCTGTAAAACTCAATGCGTTTTGACAAATGAGTAGTGTCGTATAGTTACAATTACAGTATCATATAGAATAGGTTCACCGCCCTGAAAAATATCCTATAGTTCACCTATTCAATCCTTCCGCCTCTCCATCCAGGACCCCATTGAGGTTACAGCCTTTTCAGACTGGCTTCTTTCACTTAGCAACATGCACTTTAATCGTTCATGTCTTTTTATGACTTAATAGCTTATTTCTTCTTTTCACTGAATAATATTCCATTGTGTGTGTGTACAACAGTCTACTTACCTATTCACCTAGTGAAGGAAAACTTGGCTGCTTCTAGTTTTTGACAATTATGAATAAAGATGCTATGAATGTTCATATGCAGGTTTTTGCACAGACGTAAATTTTGAAATCACTTGGGTAAATATCTAGCAGCAGAGTTGCTGGATTGTATGGTAAAACTATGTTGGTTTTTGTAAGAAACCCAAGCCTGTCTTAGAAAGTGGTTCTACTATTTTGCATTTCACTGGCATAAATGAGAGGTCTTTTTGCTTTGCTTTCTTGCCAGCAACGGTATTATCAGATTTTTGGCTTTTAGCCATTCTAACAGGTTTCTAGGGTATCTCATTATTTTTTTAATTTTCCATTCTGTATTGACATATGATGTTGAGCATCTTTTTTTTTTTTTTTTTGAGGAAGATTTGCCTTGAGCTAACATGTGTTGCCAATCTTCCTCTTTTTTTTGCTTGGAGAAGATTGTCCCTGAGCTAACATCTGTGTCAATCTTCCTCTATTTTGTATGTGGGTCCACACCACAGCATGGCTGATGAGTAGTGTAGGTCTGTGCCTAGGATCTGAACCTGTGAACCCAGGCTGCCAGAGCACAGAGCATCAAACTTGACCACCAGGCCACAGGGCTGGCCCTTGAGCATCTTTTTGTGTATTTATTTGACATCTGTATATTTTCTCTGGTGAGGTGTCTTTTTAGATCTTTCATCCATTTTTTTATTTTGCTTATTTTCTTTTTGTTGAATTTTAAGAATTCTTTGTATTTTTAAAAAAATTTTTTATTATTCTTTTTATTGCAGTAACACTAGATTATAACAATATATAGCTTTCAGATGTACATTGTAATATATTTCGAATTCTGTGTAGATTACATCATGTTCACCACCCAAAAACTAATTATAGTCCATCCCCTCACATGTGAGCCTAATCACCCCTTTTGCTCTCCCCCCCATTCCCCTATGGTAACCACCAATCCAATCTCCATTGCTATGTGTTTGTTTGTTGTTGTTTTTATCTTCTACTTATGAGTAGACTTTCTCACTCTGACTTATTTCACTCAGCATAATACCCTCAAGGACCATCCATGTTGTCACAAATGGCTGGATCTCACCATTTCTTATGGCTGAGTAGTATTCCATTGTGTATATATACCACATCTTCTTTATCCATTCATCCCTTGTTGAGCACCTAGGTTGCTTCCAAGTCTTGGCTATTGTGTATAATGCTGCAATGAACATAGGGGTGCAAGTATCTTTATGCCTTTGCCTTTTCAAGTTCTTTGGATAAATACCCAGCAGTGGGATAGCTGGATCATATGGTAGATCTATTCTTAATTTTCTGAGGATACTCCATACTGCTTTCCATAGTGGCTGCACCAGTTTGCACTTCCACCAGCAGTGAACAAGGGTTCCCTTCTCTCCACATCCTCTCCAACACTTGTTGTTTCCTGTCTTGTTAATTATAGCCATTCTGACCGGAGTGAGGTGATACCTCATTGAAGTTTTGATTTGCATTTCCCTGATAGCTAACGATGTTGAGCATCTTTTCATATGCCTGTTGGCCATCCGTATGTCTTCTTTGGAGAAATCTCTGTTCAGATCTTTTGCCCATTTTTTTTTTTAAAGATTTTACTTTTTCCTTTTTCTCCCCAAAGCCCCCCGGTACATAGTTGTATATTCTTTGTTGTGGGTCCTTCTAGTTGTGGCATGTGGGACGCTGCCTCAGCGTGGTTTGACGAGCAGTGCCATGTCCGCGCCCAGGATTCGAACCAATGAAACACTGGGCAGCCTGCAGTGGAGCGCACGAACTTAACCACTCGGCCACGGGACCAGCCCCTCTTTTGCCTATTTTTTAATTGGGTTGTTGGTTTTCTTGTTGTTGAGATGTATGAGTTCTTTGTATATTTTGGATATTAACCCCTTATCTGATATATGGTTTGCAAATATCTTCTCCCAATTGTTAGGTTGTCTTTTCGTTTTGTTGATGGTTTCTTTGTATATTTTAGATACAGGTCTTTATCAGATGTGTTTGCAAATATTTTCTTTCAGTATGTGGCTTGTCTTTGGATTACTTTCAGAACATAAGTTTTAAATTTTTGTGTGGTTCAACTTCTCACTTTTTCCATTCATAGATCATGCTTTTGGTGTTGTATCTAAAACTTATCACCTAGCTCATCTGGGTTTTCTCTTATGTTTTCTTCTACCAGTCTTAAAGATTTGCATTTTGCATTTAGTTTATGATTCATTTTGAGTTAATTTTTGTGGAAGGTGCAAGGTTTGAGTTCAGCTTCGTTTTGGGGTTTTTAATGTCTAGTTTGTTAAAGAGAAAAGCTACAGGCCCAAAATGGCATCACTTGTGCTAAAACTCATGACAGTAAACCTAGATTTAATATCTGATCCAATTTCATCTCATTTTCATCAGAAACGTAATCTTAATCAACAGTCTGGAATTTTCTGATCAGTACCAATAAAGTAATATGCTATGTGGGCCCTCTCTACCCCTCAGAGGAAGAAGAGGCAACCTTCATGATAAAATCCTTGCTATTTCCTTCCCCCTAAAACAGGATGTCCCGGCCTGAAACAATCTTTTCTTTTCTTTTGTGCCTACCTCAACCTCTATCTGCCTGTAGAAAGCTTCCATTTTGTGCACGTCTCAGATCGCCCTTCCAGTTGCCAGATGGGATGCTGCCCAATTCATGAATCACTTAATAAACCCAATTAGATCTTCAAATTTACCCACTCAAATTTTTGTTAACTGGTTTGGTGGCAGCATCAGGATCTGAAGTGAAATTATAATGGCATTCAGGGACAACAAGAAACACAGGCATGGTGCCCCATGCAAACCTTTGAGTCTAGTCTTTCTCACCATTTCTGAGAGCCATTGGTAAGTTCCTGTGGGGTTTGAGCTCTGCTCTTTTTTTGCATTCAAGCTCTCAATCTAATTGGCTTTCCTTTACAGGTCAATTCAATTTGAGGTGGTAGATGATTCTACCTGGAGCCCAATTGAGCTGGTAGAGGATACTGCCAGGAACCAATTGAGCTGGCAGATGGTTCTGTGCAGAGCGAAGCCCCTAGACTTTCAGATCATGATTCCTCAGATGGAAAGCCTCCTCCCTTAGCTCTGTCACTGAATTCCACATTGGGAACTGTTGATGGTTTGGTCTATAGCTCCCCATTTGTTTGAAATCCTTCCCCAGTTTCCAAGTTGGGAACTGCTGGTGGCAGCTGCAGTTCTCCATTTCGTTTGGAATCAGTCCACAGTCCCCATTTGTTAGGGTTTGCTGGTCCTATCCTTTCCTCCAATCCAAGGTCCCACTGGAATTGTTGGAGGTGCCCACAAGGCCTTCTTGTGGGGAGGTTACTGCCAATATATTGACGGGTACCTGTGTGTCTTGTTTTGTGTAGATAAAAGCTAGCTGCCAGTGGGAATCTCATAAGCTAAAAAAGCCTCAGACAGTGGTGGGCATGGATTGAGTATTTAAAGGTTTTTAGAGAAATGGTCACTTTCAGATTGACAGTAAGTCACCTTTTTATCTCAAGAAAATTTTTCTTCAGTGAGATCCTTTTGGGGCCCAGGACAGGCTGCCTAAAAGTATTCCACAATGGCATATTGATTATTTTGAGTTAAAATTACTTAAAAAGCATAAAGGACATTCTATCCCTCCAGTCCCTTCTCCTCCTGAAAGTAGGAAATAATTCTCCCATGTGAAAGGTACTCTGCCTGCATCCTTATCACCAGCGCTAGGGAATTCAGGGCTGAGAAACCTAAATAGACAAACCTTGCTAACTAAATAGCCCATGCCTAAACACTGCTTAAATTCCTCACTATGTACCTCAAATCTAAGTTCCTTTGTCCTGTCATTTCTCATAAATTTGCTGTTTCTTTGTGTAAAAGATATATATATATATATATATATATGCATATATCCCTGCTTTGTTTACTCTCTGAGCATCATTTCTCTATGGTCTCCAGTACGTATGCATTAAACTGGATGGTTCTCCTGTTAATTTGGTCTTGTGTCAGTTTTACTATTAGTCCAGCCATAACAAGACAAGAAGGTGAGAAAGGGGAGTTTTCCCCACCCCTACAGTCCCAACTCCACTGCTTGTGTTTCTGAGATATTAGTTTGGCTCTGAGAAACCCAAAGGCCTAACTAGAAGAAATGAGATCCTTTATATCCAAAGAATTGAGCATGTCACCTTCCAGCACACCTGTTTATTTTACTTACAAGACCTGTGGTCCCAGAGGCAGCAGATATTTGCAAAAGAAGGAAAATCTTGGTGAAAATGGCCTAGAATTCCAATAGCCTTTGTGAGGAGCATTCCAAATAGGTGAGAAAAGCAAGGGCTCCCAAATCTAGCACATTGGAAGGTTCATTGCAAAAGGCTAAAGAAAAATTAAATAGATAAGATGAAACTAAAACAATAAGACTATTGATGCAGCTCCTACTGCTCCCCTCTATCATCCTTTATGTGAGTACTCATTCTAGTCATCTTCTGACTCAGTTGTTTTTCTACTTTGAAGAGACTAGAGGACAGCAAACAAAAATCTGCTAAGCTAGTTGCTTTACAGCTGCAGCCACAAGGCCAGAGATCGTAAGAATACCTGGGTCTCCTCCATTACAACCTCCTAAGGGTCTGTTATCAAAACACTGACCCAGAAATCATTGTCTCTATTGTAATCAACTAGGACACTGGAAAATAGATTTTCTTCAAAGGTTCTGTGCAAATTCTTCTCAAATGTCCTCCTACCTGCCTTCAAAGGAAGGCTCCCATATGAGCCCCTTCTAAAGTTTATGGGACTCAGATTTTCTGGAAAACTGCTATGTTATTCCTTTAACTAGTCAAGGGAAAATTAAAATTAATTGCATTGTTTAATACTGCCAGAAATATTTACTGTTTTTCCTGGCTAAAACCTGACAAGATATTTGTAAGATTTAATAAACTTTTGATCAGAAATTTGGCCAAATTGGAAACTGATATTCAGAGGCTGATAGGGAATTTTTTTAGGCCTTCTCTCCTAAGCTAAATGTACCCAGATGGAAAGAAGCATTCCAATAGCAGGTGGATGGATGTATCATTCCTTTGACGTCATTTAGAGGGCAACTCAGTTCTTTGGGGCATTGGAAACAACTATACTTGTGTTGTGAATCTCTGAATGGCCAAAGGTGTAACTCTATGAGTGGTTCACAGTTCAACTTTTGTCAGTACCAAAACCTCCCCTATTCATCTCAAAATTCTTGTAGATATTGGGACGTTAAAAACGTTATTTATAAATCAGCCAATCCACAGAATGCTAATGGAAAAGACACTTCTTATTTGTTTACTTCTTAACTTTCACTAGATGCTAAGATTTTTAAATGATAAGAATTCTAATGAGGATTACCTGCTAGAAATAATAAGGGAAACAACTCTGTCTGAAAGGAAAATAAGATGTGCTTTTGGTTAAGAAAAGATGTGAGGTATGAAGAGGCATTCTTGTTAAGGGAAATGAGACTAATTTTGTCTAAATTAGAACTTCTGGTTGTTTCATAATGGTTTGGAGGAAAATAAAAAACAAAGTTGGGAAGAGAGAGAGAATTTTACCTTATGTAATCAAGCTGGCTAAAATTAAATTGTTATTATAAGTATTTTAAAAAGAAGCTGTAATATCTGTAATGTACCTCTACTTAAGTAAAACTGAAACTTAATTTTAAGTCACCTGCTAAAAGGACAAAATTTTTTTGGACTATGTTCTGCTCCTGGTAAGATATTGTGAAAGTTTTCTCCCTGGAGAGCTAAGATATTATGTCTTACCCACTGTGCTCTTTACTGTCTTCATCGGGTCTTTGATTACTTAACATTGAGTCTTCTTAATATTAAAAAAGGTATTTTGGTAACAATTATGTAACCTGCCGTATTTGCCTTTAAAATCTTTTATTGCTACATTGGTTAAATGGATAATTAAGTGCTGTTTCATGATAATCTGTGATCCTGTTTAGTCAAGTGTTCAAACATTTTGATATCTTTGACAAACTTTCCAATCAAATTCTAAAAATGAAGTCTTTTTGACCTGACAGAAACTTTGGGATTTTTCCAGAGGGCCCCTGGAACATTCAAATAGAAGTGTTAAGCAGGCTTACTTGATATGTTAAATTATTGGGAGGCATTTTCAAATTAAAAGTAATACAAGACCTTCTTTATGTTGTATTGGCATAGGTATAAGTGTCTTAGAAATTATGTAAAATTTCCAGAAATCTGACATGTTCTGGTATAAAATGTTGTTTGTCATCAAAATTGAGGCTCCTGCTGAAAGAACCAAATCTGAATGTTGGAGAAATGCTCTAGCTGACTATCACGTAAAGGCAGCAGCAACAGAATCTACAAGGAAGATGGCACATATATATGAAGTATCTTGCTTCTGCAAAATAATGACCTCTCATTGCCAGAGTTTTTGCCATCCTGATGTCCTTGTAACATGGCAATAGTATGCTGCTAAATCTGAGAAGTTAAGATGAGTAAACAACGGCTGTAAATTAAATGACTGGGAAATCCACTCATTTATTGGTGCTATAGGAAACCCAAGACCTCCACTTCTTTCTTCCTGGCTCCCTGTTAAGCCTCATTTTCAATTTTTGCATTCTTTCACCCACCATAGAATTTATGACTCAAATTATGAATAGACAGTGGGAATACTTCTGTTAATTTAAAAAACAATCTACCAGCAATGTCTGACTTGCCAGGTCCCTAATCTTGGAAAAACTATTTTTGTCCCTAGAGGCTCATTCAACACCTGCAGCTGGACTTCAATCAACTGTCACTTAGTATGGGTTATCAGTACGTTTTCTTATTGTATGTATGTTTTCTGGATGGGATGAAGCATCCCTTTGCCACAAGGTCAATGCTCTCACAGTGGCTGAAACTAATGGACTCCCTTGAACTAAGGCATTGTGTTTGGTCTTGCTAAATATTTGGAGGACTCCCTTCAGAAAACATAATCTTACTCCACATGAGATAGTCACCATCAAACCAGTGATTATTGGTATACAACCTTCTGTTAATCCTTTGTTGTCTCCTGCTAGTACGACCAGCTACTGTAAATCTCTAATGTATTATGCTCAAGCCTATCATCAACAGGTTAAAGAAGGCTTCCAAGTTCCCAGTTCAAAGGATTCTGTTGGTTACAGTATAGAGCCTGGTGGCCGGGTATTCTGACCATGTCATCAGAAGAAGACAGCCCTCAAGCCCCATTGGAAGGGACTTTGACAAAAACTCCTCATCCCTAACACTGCTACAAAACTAGAAGACATTGAGCCTTGGATAAACATCTCACAGCTAAAGAAGGCTGCATCTGACATCAGGTCCTATACAGATGCTGGAAATCTCTGAATCAAATTGACAGGGAAGAAAAAGTAGCTGAGGTAGACTGCTTCTGCCCAAGATGATGGATCAAGACTTTGTACTTTAAGTAAACATAAAACCCTTTCTCCTTTTCTTTCTTTCTTTCCTTTACTCCAGCATTGGCTTAGAAAGATAATGCCATCATCCATATCTCCTAGGCCATTGCTAAAGGGGGGCAACCTATGAAAGGTAGAACAACTTTTTATTTCAGGGTAGGAGAAAATCTAAATGACCCCTGGCTTGGACAGGCAAATCCAGTAATTCCTATGAATGAATCCATTAACAGTGCTACCTTAGTGGAAATGATTTGTGCTTAGACAGGATTTACCCTTGTCTGTGGTGATTATCATTCTCTTTGGGCCTCTGAATGCCTAGATGGCTGGCATACAGCTACTCAATGCCTATTAGGTTGTCTAATTGTGCCCCTAACTATGCTAGAAAGGATCTATGAGGAGGTTTAGGCTTTCATGATTAAGGATTCACTTCCTTTGGCAAGTCCTTACTTCCCTGGTCAGGAATAAATACAAATGAGGCTATAATCAGAAACCTCTCAAAAATATTGCAGAATGTACTGTTAAAGCAATAGCTGCCAGGGGTGGCCCAGTGGTGCAGCAGTTAAGTTCACATGTTCTGCTTTGGCGGCCCAAGGTTCACTGGTTCGGATCCCCAGTGTGGACCTATCCACTGCTTGTCAAGCCATGCTGTGGCAGGTGTCCCACATACAAAGTAGAAGAAGATGGACATGGGTGTTAGCTCAGAGCCAGTCTTCTCTCAGGAAAAAGAGGAGGATTGGTGGTAGATGTTAGCTCAGGGCTAATCTTCCTCAAAAAAAAAAAAAGCAAAGCTGCCCAACAAAATCCATATACTCTCTGGCCAAAGTTGCTCTTGATAACGGAATAGCCCTTGATTATCTTTTAGCTGAGCAAGGAGGTTCCTGCTTTGGCCAACTCCACCTGCAATACCTGGATCAATACTTCTAGAGAAGTTAAAACTCAGCTATGTAAGATCAATGAGCAAGCACTTTGCTTGAAAAGATGACTCCTTCAATGGGTCTTTCTTTGACTTATTTAATCTTGATTGATTTGGATTTTGGGGACCATGGCTCTGAAGTGCACTTCAAACTTTGAGAATTATCCTGTTTACAGTTACCGTAAAAATTCCCCTGACACATTGTATTCTCTCAAGCTTTAAAAGGGTGTTTGCAGCCACTAACTACTAGGCAAATGATCACCCTAAGACTGGAACATCAGAAAAGAAGTGAAGAGAATAACTGACGAAAGATATGAACTAGAATCATGACCTGTGAACATCACAAGGATTAAGCACAATAGCATGACCTGTGGACACCATACCAAGGATCAACAAAGCTGCCAGAACTACAGAACGGTAACTGAGAGTGGGGCTAATGCCTTAAATTTTGATCACATCTCTCAGTCAAGATGAAAGTGTGATCAAATGGGAGAAAGAGAAAAACCACAGGCCCCAAATGGCATCACTTGTGCTAAAGACCATGATACCAAATATAGATTTAATACCTGATTAAATTGCAGTTTTTACCTTCCTCAGAAATGTAATCTTAGTCAACCATTCTGTAAATTTCTGGCCAGTATCGGTGAGGTAATCTGTCATGTGCAGCCTCTCTATCTTCCAGAAGAAGAAGAGGCAATCTGCTTGGTAAAACACTTGCTGTTTCCTTCCTTCCAAAAGAAGATGTCTGGGACTGAAACAGTCCTTTCTTTTCTTTTGCAAATACCTTATAGACCACCCACCTCCTGCCTATAAACACCTTCCATTTTGTACAACCCTTCGGAGTGCACTTCTAGTTGCTAGATGGCATGCCTGCCTGATTCATGAATTATTTAATAAAGCCAGTTAGATCTTTAAATTTAAATGTAGAAACAAATTACTCATTTTTTAACAAGTTGTTCCAGCACCTTTTTTTGGAAAGACTATCCTTTTTCCGTTGAATTGCATTTGTTCCTTTATCAAAGATCAATGGCTATTTCTGGCATCTCTATTCTGTTCCTATGATCTATGTGTCTATTTTTTTGTTAATACCATCCTGTCCTGATTACTGTAGCATTATAGTAAGTAGTGATATCAAGTAGTATAAGTCTTCCAACTTTATTCTTCTTCAGTGTTGTGTTGGCTAGTCTAGGTCTTTTGCTCTCTAAGTAAATTTAAAATGTGCTTTTTCATATCTATAAATAGCTTGCTGGGATATTGACTGGTATTGCATTGAATCTATATACCAATTTGAGAAGAACTGAAATCTTATCAATAGTGAGTGTTTCAACCCATGAACATAGAATATCTCTGAACTTATTTAGATATCCTTTGATTTCTTTCATCAGAATTTTACAATATTCTGCATATCTAGCTACATTTTCAGTTTAAAGTATTGGTTTGTGGCACTCCTAAGAAACATCAAGGAAGTAACAATCGTTCTGTCCACCCAGTGCTCATAAAGCTAAACACTGAAATTGTACTTTCCTAGTTATGGGCTTCATCAGAGCTAAAGTCTTATTTCCCTAACATTAAGTCTCTTTCACAAGACTTAATAAGTGCAAAAAGCTGAGCCTCAGTGACTCAGGTTAATGCCAGTCCCAGTGATCTCACCATAAAGTCACAGAGAATCTCATACTAGGATTCCAGAAAACTTCCTCATTAAGGTCATAGAGGTTCTCACACTAAAGTCACAGAGGCCTTATAGTAAGGCCATGGAGGTCTCACTAAAGCCACAGAGATCTCTTTCCAACTTCCAAACGTCTCACTCAGTTTTTGGGTCCTGTGTGTTTCTTGGCTTAGAAACCCAGGAAGTTTTACATGACTCCCAAACAGATTCTTCAAATTTCGATGAATGGAAACTGTAAGATTTGCCTAGGAATTTTCCCTTGTCATTTGAATACAGTGAAAACTACTGGATTATCTCACGCTGCTCTTTGTGCCTTACCTAGTAAGCCAAATAGAGATTACTAGTCTGTCTGAAATAGTTCTTCTGGATTATGACAATGGGAAGATAAAGAATCCTACAAGATTTTCTGTTTATCTGATCAGTTCTTAATCTTTGAACTCAGAGTATCAATTTGTAACTAGTTCTGCTCTAATAATCTCACAGTATATAGAAATGATTATTACATAATTCTGGCACCTGGGTAGTAATGATTGTTGATAACAACTAATCCCTGTAAATAGTTTAAAAGTTCACAAGCACTTTTACATATTCTATCCTTTTAATCTTTAATTTTGTGACTTAGGAACTGTTTGCTCCACTTTAAGAAAGAACATCCACAAAACCCATTAGTAAATTGTTAAGTTCTAAATGCACCTAACTTCTTTTAAGGGAAGATGCCGAGGCTCTGAGAAATCAGTCAGTCAGTCAGTGAGGGAGCTGGTCTCAATTTCAGGTACCACCCAGTGCTTTCCATGGAACTACACATCCTTCTTTGCCCTTTTACTTTTATGCCTTTGAATGAGGAAATGGCATATCAGAGTCCCAAAAGGAGGAGTCGAGAAATGAAAATGACAACAGAGATCAATACCTGGAGGCTCTGTAGGGAGATGCAGCTCACTGACTGTGACACACTTGGAGGTACCAGGACTGGTCTATCATATCTAACATAATACACAATGGGAAAGTGCAGAAAGCGCCTGTTCCCCAGCAAGGAGGAAATTAATACATTTAGTTACAAATATCTGCCCCTAAATCAAGCTTGCGAGTCCCTGTGGAAGCTAAAGAAGAGTATAATATGCAAAGGGTCTTCCTGAATCATGAAAAGTGGCATAACATAAGTATGGAGAGCCCAGATTCTGAGCCAGAGGGTCTGGTTTGAATCCCAGTCCATTACTTCCTAGTTTTGTGACTAATTTTTCTGATCAGCAATTCTGATGTGTTGGGTTTTTTTCCCACACCACCAAGCAATTCTCTAACACCAGCTGGGTGTTCTACAATTTAACCAAGTTCTGACACTATCAGATTCCACAGGTTAAGCATTCAAGTCCACAAGACTGCCCTACACTTCAGAACCAATTGCAAGTCCATGTTGTTACCTGTACTTCAGACCTACTGGCTACTAACCAGAGGTTCTCACATCTCCCACCTTGAGTGTGATTAATTTGCTAGTGTGGCTGAGAGAACTCAAGAAAGCAATTTACTAGCTAGAGTACTGGTTTATTGCAAAAGGTATTAAGGGACATGAATCAATCACCAGATGAAGAGATACAGAGGGCAATATCCCGAACAACAAAGCTACGCTCCTTGAGGAGTTTGGGGCTTGGCATGGTAGCACACGGACACGTTCTGGCTCCCCTACTTGGAAGCTCTCTTAACTCCCTTCTCTTTTTTTTTTTTTGTGAAGGCTTCATTACAAAGGCACAATTGATTAAATCATTGGCCATTGGTGATTGATTCAACCTCCAGACCCTCTTCCCTTCCTGGAGGTCAGGGAGTAGAACTGTAGTATCCAACCCTCTAATTACATGGTTGGTTCCCCTGGCAACTGGTCCTCATCCTCAGGTTCTTTGCAAAAGTCACCTCGCTTAACATAAACTGAGTTGTTGTGGAAAGAGTTTGTTATGAATAACAAGACACTAATTTCACTTTTATGGCTCTGAAGCATTTTTAGGAACTGAAGACAAGAGACCAAATATGATAACAAAAGATTCTCCCATTGCTCTTATCACTCAGGACATTCCAAGTGTTTTAGATTCGGTGAGCCAGGAACTGTAGATGAAGATCAAATGTATCTGAAAATATATTTTTGTTGTTTGAATGACCAAATTATATATATTTCTTATAAATCACAATATTGCATCTATTGTATGCATAGACCACATTTTGTTTATCTAGTCATCCCTGGAAGGACATTTTCGTGGTTGCCACTTTTGGCTATTGTGAATAATGCTGCTCTGAACATGGGAATACAGATATCTTCGAAATATTTTTGCAGGTCTATATATCTTGTTTTGTGATCCAAACTGAATGAATTTAGAAACTTGTTAACCTTTTCGATATTTGAGAATAACTTACATATTATAAGAATTATGTGTTCTTCCATGACATAAAAAGTTAGATATTAAAATTTGCTACATCCATTGATGTTGGAGGTAACAATGATAGGTGTCCTATCAACTTCTTCCAGTTCTTTTGTGTTTTTTTCCTATTCAACTTTTCCTAAACTTCTAGGGTCAAATTTTGTAATTTACATCAATTCACATTAATGTTTAATTAATTAAAGATTCTACTAGAATAGAGTTTTACATGATGTTTTCTTCTTATTTTTAAAATCTACGCACCTAGAGTTAATTTCTCGTTTCCATTTCTGAAGTTTGTATTGTTTTACGTTCTTTTTCCTTTATTAGAATTTTAAGAACTTTGTCTCTTTCTTTGTTTTAGTCTAAAAGCCAGCTTAGGAATCCGTTAAAATATTTTTTTAATGTTTTCTTATTCTAGATACTTTATTTTGGGTGGGGAACCAACTTTGATATTATGTAAGCAACGCTTCATTATATTAATTAACACTTTCCTGATCTGGTAGAAGTTTAAGAAGACTTTCTATTTCAAATTATCATGACGTAAAGTCAATATTAAATGTGTGACAATACACACAACAGACTAGTAGGTGCTCAGAACAAAAAACTAAAAAGACTTTTACAAATAGAATGGTAAGACAGAAAATGCTAAAAAAAAAAAACAAAACATAGACAGGGGGTTGGCCCTGTGGCTAGTGGTTAAGTTCACATGCTCCACTTTGGTGGCCTAGGATTTCACTGGTTTGGTCCTGGGCGTGGACCTAGCACTGTTCATCAGGCCATGCTGAGGTGGCATCCCACATAGCAGAACTAGAATGACCTACAACTAAAATATACAACTGTGTACTGGGTGGGGGGGAGCTTCGAGGAGAAGCAAAAAAAAGGAATATTGGAAATAGATGTTAGCTCAGGGCCACTCTTTAAAAAAAACATAGAGATAGAGAGACAGTGATTTATTTTATTTTCCTTTTAAAATCTGGAACAGACATTGTCTGAGAATATTGTGATTAGATCTTTTGACAAACCAATTGGAAAAATTTTAATTTGGGAGGATTTAATTCCTTACAATTTCATGTCTACTGTTCTTCCCTAAAACAGTTATAAGGAGGAGAGGGGGTCAATCTCTGTGAGGTGTTTAGGTACCTTATGTTGTTACTCTGGATCCCTTAGGGTAGGTATTATAATCACCCTCATTTTACAGAGAGGAAACTGAGGCTCTGAGAGTTTAAGTAGCGTGCTAAAAGTCCAGAGCTGGAGGAAAAAGAGTTAGGACTTCAACACATGACTGAAGGACTCCAAATTTCTTGCTTCTATTTTAAAACACATCATGCCACCTCCTTTATGAAATCCACCCAGGTTTTGTTAAAGAATGTGGGGGGCCTAAGGTGCAATAGAATTGAGCAGTGATAAAAATGAAAGAACAGGGTATAGTGGTTTAGGGGGAACAGAGGCCTAGAACCATATTCACTTCCCTAGCGAGCAGGATAAATTATTTTGTAAATTTCAAGAATTCTATCAGCCAATGCAACTTCCTCACATTTGTTATATTTTCCTTGTCTCTTTAAAATTAATTTCAGTCAAAGCTCTGAAATACGATGTTGAGAAATAGTATTTGTGATGTAGCATCCAGAGAAGGGAGGAAGACTGGCATTCTTTCAGTTGGCAGCTGGCTTGTGAATAAACGTGTCCGGGGGAGGGAGGAGGTGATAGCAGGGAGAAAGAGGAGAGATCTACTCCTGTTCCCAAAGAAAGAACAGAGCAACAGTGTTTTCTAGGAAAGTGGCCCAGGATGAAGCTTGCCAGAAGCATCAATGAGAAGGGGTCTTGATGGTCCTGTGCTGTGTTCACAACCCTCAAATTCCAGACTCACAAACACCCAGAATGAGAGATGGCACTCAGAAATTGGATGCTGATTATTTTATTGGCATATTGAAGACAGACTGCATTGTTCCAGTGTGAAGGCTTTCTGAAGGACACTTATCTTCATATTCATTTTCTGAAACAAACAAACAAAAAGGGAAGTTGAGAGAGAAGCCAAGACATGGCAGGTAGTTTCTAATCCATTGCTGGTGTTACTGAAGTGAAGTAGGTGAGAGCCCATCTTTCTCCCTCTCCCCTGCTCCCTCTGCCTGTTCCTTCCTAATTTCTTTTTGTTTCCTGTTTTTATGCACCTAGGAGATAATGTGCTCTAAATAGTTGCTTGCAAGATGAATGAAAGAGATTATTCCTAGGTTGTTTATCTTTTGGTTGTTACTGAAAATGTTCAAAGAAATATTTAAAAAGATGGTCACTGCACATATGCTACAATTGGAAAAAATGGAAAGTGACCAAAATGTCCATTGACAGGGTTGGCTAAAGAAATCTTGGCACAGCCACACAATGGAATAGTATACAATTGTAAAACAAATCCAAGAAAAGACCACATAGAGCCATATATCTCTGTGACCTAAAATGAAATCTTTCTAAGAAATATTTTATATGAAATGAGGACAATAAATCTGCATATAAATTATAATACCATTTGCAGAAAGTATTAATTTATGTTTATATAAGCATAAATTTTTCCAAGGGGATGTTCAAAGGGTTAACAGTGTTGGCTTTGGGGGAGGGAAGTGGGGAGATAGGAAGAGATAAGCCTTTAAGATTTAATTTCATACCATTCTATTAATTTTATTTACCTTGATCATATATTAATTTAAAAGTAAATATTTTAAAAGCTAGATAACATTTAACAGCATAAAACTAAAGTGGTATTTAGCAGGCACACTGGGCCCAAGAAGCCTACTGTGAGGCAGGACTGAGTAGAGTAGTCAGGTGGAAACTTGAGATGGGAAGTCTTTGAGCCTGAGGAGGAGCAGAGGGGAGGACCAAAGGGAGGACACTGCTCTACTTCCTCATTACCAGCCCATTTAAGACAGGTAATCATGGGAAAAAAGCCCACTTATGGCAGTGTCTCTCAAAATTGAAATTTCCTTGGACAGTTTGTTAAAAATAAAGTCTTGACCCTATTCTAGAATATCTGAAGAGAAATCTTTAGAAACGGGCCCTAGGACTATCCCATTTCAATGTTTCCAGTTGATTCATTGGCAAAGTGAAGTTTGAGAACTGTAGGCGTTAGGGCCTTTGATGGAGAGTGAAATAGAATCATACCTGTCATTGAATTCCATATTACTGGGGTGGCTGGCCTCCTGGAGGTGGTGGTCCCTGGGGCCCTCCAGGAGGAGGTGGGGGAGGACGATTTTGATTGCCTTGTGGTCTGGGTGGTTGCTGCTGAGGAGCACCCTCAGAAGGGGATCTTGCTGGGCCTCTTCCTCCCTGGGGTCCTCTGTCCTGAGGAGCATCCTCTTGGTTTCCACCATCAGGAGGGGCTGGAGGTGGGGGTCCTGCTGGTGGGGGTGGGGGTCCCTGGGGCCCTCCAGGAGGAGGTGGGGGAGGAGGATTTTGATTGCCTTGTGGTCTGGGTGGTTGCTGCTGAGGAGCATCCTCAGAAGGGGATCTTGCTGGGCCTCTTCCTCCCTGGGGTCCTCTGTCCTGAGGAGCATCCTCTTGGTTTCCATTATCAGGAGGAGCTGGAGGTGGAGGTCCTGCTGGTGGGGGTGGTGGTCCCTGGGGCCCTCCAGGAGGAGGTGGGGGAGGAGGATTTTGATTGCCCTGTGGTCTGGGTGGTCGCTCCTGAGAGCCGTTATTTGGGTTTCCGCCTGGTCGGGGTGGTCGCTCCTGGGAGCCGTTGTTTGGGTTTCCGCCTGGTCGGGGTGGTCGCTCCTGAGAGCCGTTGTTTGGGTTTCCGCCTGGTCGGGGTGGTCGCTCCTGGGAGCCGTTGTTTGGGTTTCCGCCTGGTCGGGGTGGTCGCTCCTGAGAGCCGTTGTTTGGGTTTCCGCCTGGTCGGGGTGGTCGCTCCTGGGAGCCGTTGTTTGGGTTTCCGCCTGGTCGGGGTGGTCGCTCCTGAGAGCCGTTATTTGGGTTTCCGCCTGGTCGGGGTGGTCGCTCCTGGGAGCTGTTATTTGGGTTTCCGCCGTCGGAAGGGGCTCTAGGTGGGCGTCCTCCGGGAGCTGGTCTCTGATGGTTCTGATTTGGGTTCTGGCTTTGTTCCTTTATGTCTGCATGGATATGGCGCAAGAATAGATGACTTAGTGATGGAGGCCTCCCTTCTCAGATTGAACTCTGATGAATATACGCAACAGTCCCTTTTTCCCAGAATTTGCCCCTCAACTTCCCACCTCCCCCTTGCCCACTACTTCCTTTAGCAGTAGTCCTCTTCATCAGCATACTAGTAATATTGAAGTTCTAGTTCTTTGCTCATGAGACAAACATGTGAGTTTAAGTTTGATGAAAAAGCAGGTCTTAGATATCTTAGAATTCCCAGAGAATGTCTCCAAGTGTAGAGGAAAAGCAAAGGGATTAATGTCACTTATGCTGCCAGTTACATTTCAGGCCACTGACATAATTTGACAAATGTGCTTCTTCTGTCTGGCCACTTGGGCTCCATGGGGAAGCCTCAGGCTCCACGATTTGGGTAGAGAAATACTAAGAGAGAGAGAAAGACAAAGTGATGGCCCACACGGATTCACCAAATAACTGTGGCAAATTTTTATCAGCTACAGGGGCACAGCTGAGTGGAGAAACATGGAGTAAAGGGACCAAGACTCTTACTTGCACTACTGCTTAAACCAGAGAGTAACATTGGGGAAGCAGGAGCAGTTGAGGGGTTGGTTCTCAATGGGATGGAGGAGTCAGAATTAGGACTCCTGCCCTCTGTCTGTCACCTCTCAGCAGTCATTGCTGGCCTGAGAGAACAGGTAGCACACTCCTTTTGTCATCCAGCCCAGACACATCTCTGTTATTCAAGTTGAGGTCCTGCTCACAGTCCCCAGAATCAAGGTTGGGTAGATGATTGCCTATATTGCTAGGGGTATTAACGTTAATCAATTCTTGACAGGAAAATGATGGTAATAAGACATGGGAGAACTGAAAAGTTCTTGAGAAGAGAATGGAAGGAATGTATATTGAGGATTAATTGAGATTTACCTGATATGAGGGCAGAATATTCTTCGTCGCTGACATCTAGGAAAAGATGCACAAGATGAAGTGAAAAGTTAAGTCCCAAATCTGTTAGAGCTCACACTTGTTCTACAGAGAAAGGACCCCTGCCAACCACTATCTGTCTGGACTCTAAGTTAACTTGTCAGCCATGGTCCGTGATGCCTTTAGAAAGAGAGCAACATGTAAGGGAGCGGCAGGGTTGTTACTATGCTGAGTGTCAACCACAAACTCAAAATAGAAAAGGACCTTTTTATCTTCCTTAGGATCCCTCAAACGCTGAAGTTAATTTAAGCTAAGTGCTGAGGTATTTCATGTTTTAGTATACTTCGGCCTTCTTTCTTCATTAAATACTTTTACTTACGTTAACATGCTTTCTCAAAGCCGGGCTACCAGGGATAAACATTTGGATATAATCTTCCACGTATTGCTCACAGCACATTGAAATATTAAATATGGGAGGGAGAAAAATGAGAACATCAGGTCCTGGTATCTCTATATTGCTATGTAGAGAGAGAGAAATTTCATATCCTCTTCTCTATCTCTGAAATAGCTCTGCTGTGTGTTTATCTTCATCTATATGGCATTCCCAGCAAGGCCACTACATCCACTGCCTGCTTTGATTACCATAACATCTTCACGACTGGCCTTCCCTGTACCAGTCTTGCCATCTTCCAACGCATCCTTCACAGCACGGTCAGAATTTTCTAAAAACGCAAATATGACCTTGTCATTCCCCTGCCAAATTCTTTCTTGGGTTCCAGCTGCACTTTAAATAAAATATAAGGCCTTGGCATGAAATGAGGACATTACTGGCCTTATCCTTATCTTAAGAACTATGCAGCCTCCTTTTTCCTCTAATTTGTCTCCCCTCCCACACCATTCCTCACTACAGATGATCTCCTGAGCCCTAAGCAGAGTCACAACAGCCCCCACCCCCTTTTTGGTTTTTACCACTATTTGAGCTCTCAGCTGAGCTCAGGGCCAGCAAGGCCACTGAGAGCAGGACCAGCAGCATCTTGGAGGAAGCTCTGGAGTTGCTCCCAACTCTGTGCTGGGAGAACCCAGGTGGCTTCCTTTATAAAGACAAGCAGAACAATGGAGTCTTTGAGCTCCACACTGGATGGACCTCATCACCTGGTAGACTAGGTCAGGTCAGGTCAGGTACATCCCTTCTTTCTTTGTGGGACTTCGCCCAGTGGGATGGTGTGGATAGGATGTTGTTAGTGTCTCATTCTTAATAGGTACAACGTGTGACTTGGGTTGTTTTGGAAGGAACCGTGTCCAAGCAGTCAGAGCAAATATTAGAAATGTTCCTTCATCATTTGATATTCAGTCTGATGGTGAGATTGTTTCTCTCTTCTTCCATTGTATTGTTTGTGTGTGTAACTATGGGTATGATATTTAGCTAATATTTTTGATGATATAGAGATCATTTCGGTTTAATTTTGAAATGTATGAGGAAAACACACACTTGGGCTCACACAGATGACAGAAGGTTGACTGTTCATGCCCCAGAGATCCTCCAAGATTCTCTGCATATGGTTTTAATCAGGGAAGTCTTGGTGTTGTAGAACACAGGTGAAATAAACTTTCTATTCTTATTACTATCCTTGGGGATTATGATATTTAGTGAGAGCAAAATTCGACACAGAATCCAACGTAGGATTTCTAGATCCAAACAAATTGAATACATAGTTTCTTGAATGAATCATGTTAATTTACGTCTCCAAGATTTCTGTCTGCTGTTTCCTCTTTCTAGAATCTTCTGCAAGATTCAATTTAGGCCTTATTACTTCTAAGAGATATATTTAACCACCCCCACTGATAAACTAGTGGCTACAATTATGCACTCCAATAATATAGTCTGATACCCCTTCAAAGCCTCAATTGCACTGCACTAATCTTCTAACTTTCAGGTAGTTTCTGTGCTGGAATGTTTTCTCAGATTTTTCTTCAACACAGGGACTTTTCTTCACAGTACTCAGACGCTCATTTCTCTCCACTTTCCTTCTGAAACTTATACATTAATATTTTATCTCATGAATCAATTCTCTCTGTTTATTTTTCATTTTATATCTAGCTTTTTTTTTTTTGCTATGCACTTTGGGAGAATTTCTTTAATCATCTAAATCAAGGGCTAGTCTGGTCTTCACTAGCCTTGTTGCCTTTTGTTTGTAAGATTTGGCAAGAAGGTACTGTGTTTCCATAAACATCTTTTTAGGTCATCTGCATTGGTTGCCTTTTCAGCTGCTGATCATTCTATTATATTCAGCAGTTGCCAGGTCATCCTTCTCAGTCAGTGAAGATCAAGATTAGTCAGTATCATCAGCTGCCAGTTATTTCAGAACTAGTGTAGGTCTTATGTTATTGTTCCATTTTGTGTAGGGCTAGTGCGAATTTGAAGACAGTTTGGCTGGAATATCACAAGGAAGTCTGTGTGGCCGGAAACCCTAAAGACAGGCCCTTGAGCAATGTGGATGAGTGGATCCTGTGCTATGCACATGAGTGTCTGGATTTGGCTCTTTCTGAATTGTTACAGGTAATATTAAAGGAAGGCTTTCTAATACCATGGTGTTTGCTACAGATAACATTGCCTTTGCAAGGTGACCAGGCAGACTGGTGTTTTCTTCCTTGCATTATTATGGATATATTCTAGAATGTGGAATATATTAGCAGTTGGCAATTCTTCTCTGGGTATGTGGGAAAGCAGAAGCGTTCGAGCTGGGCTTTGTTGGAAGAAGAGATTAATTTCTTGGGCTTAATAGTTCCCCTTATTTTATTGGAGTGACTGTTATTTCTCCAGACATTATTATGGAAGAGAAACTGGAGATGATCAGTCCTGACCAGGGGGCTTATGGCAGGCCTTCAGGTAGGAAAGGAGGGTCAGAACTAAGGAAGAGAGGGGAGTACTGGGCACACTTATTCACATTGTGTGGGTGGCTGCAGAAGGGGCAGTCCTGATGGAAGGCAGGCTTCTCTTTGGCTTGGTGAGTACCGGAAGAGAGCAGGGCATTCTGCAAAATATCACTCAGTTCATGTCTTTCACTAAGCTTCCCAAGTGTCAGTGATGAGATGAGTGAAAGAGAGTAGTGTGTTGTGAAAGAATAAATGTCAGCTATGAACTCACCAGACACAACAAAAATAGAGGGTATGAAAGAGAAGACTGTTGGCTGTCTGAGAATCTTTCTCCAGTAAATTCTTCAGAAAGGGCCCATGAAAACGACATTTCCTTAGTTAACAGTTTCATTATTCTTTTTACTGGAATAATAATTTTTCAGACAGAAAATCACATTTTATTCTTTCTGTATCTTTAATTTGTTACTCCATTTTTCTTTGGCAAAGGGTGTTATTGTTGAAAATTCTAAGGGTGATCTACTTTTATTCCTGTCACAGGTCATTTTCCATTTTTCAGAGATGCCCAGGAAATTTTTTAATATTTGCTGTTATTGTTATTGTGAGAACATTTAAAATCTAATTTCTTAGCAACTTTCGGGTTTACAGTACAGTACTGTTAACTATAGTCACAATACAGTACATCAGACCCTCAGAACTTATTCTTCTTATAACTGGAAGTTTTTACACTTTGACCAACATCTCCTCATTTCCCCCATCCTCTGGCAACCACCAATCTACTCTCTGTTTCTATGAGTTTGGGTTTTTTAGATTCCACATGTAAGTGAGATCATACAATATGCATTTTTCTGTATCTGACATTTCATTTAGCATAATTTCTTCAAGTTTCATCCATGCTGTTGCAAATGTCAGAATTTCTTTCTTTTTTATGGCTGAATAACATTCCATTGTGTGTTCTTTATCCATTCATCCATCAATGAACACATAGATTGTTTCCATGTCTTGACTATTGTGATTAATACTACGATGAACATGGTGGTGCAAATGTCTCTTTAAGATAGTGATTTCATTTCCTTTGGATACACTTAGAAATGGGATTGCTGGATCATATAGTAGTTCTATTTTTAATTTCTCGAGGAAACTCCATACTGTTTTCCATAGTGGCTGCAGCAATTTACATTTCCACCAACAGTGCACAAGGGTTTTCTTTTCTCCACATCCTCACCAGCATTTCTTAGCTCTTTTTTTTTTTTTTGACGATAGGCATTTTAACAGTTGTGAGGAGATATATCATTGGGTTTTCATTTGATTTTTATGATGACTAATGATGCTGAGCTCCTTTTTATGAACCTGTTGGTCATTTGTATGTCTTCTTTTTGGAAAAATGTCTATTCAGGTTCTTTGCCTATTTATTAACTAGATTCTGTGTTATTTTGCTATTGAGTTGTATGAGTTATTTATATATTTTGGATATTAACCCTTTATCAGATATCTGGTTTGCAAATATTTTCTCCCATTCCATAAGTAGACTTTTCATTTTGTTGATTGTTTCTTTTGCTGTGCAGAAGTTTTTTAGTTTGATGTAGTGCCGCTTGTTGATTTTTGCTTTTGTGGCTTGTCCTTTTGGTGTCCTATCCAAAAAAAATCATTGCAAAGACCATTGTCAAGGAGCTTTCCTCTATCTTTTCTTCTAGGGGTTTTACAGTTTCAAGGTTACATTTAAGTCTTTAATTCATTTTGAGTTAATTTTGTGAGTGTAAGATAAGAGTCCAATTTCATTCTTTTGCATGTGAGTATCCAGTTTTTCCAACATCATTTATTGAAGAGACCATTCTTTCTCCATTGAGTATTCTTGGCTCCCTTGTCAAATATTAGTTGACCATATATGCATGGGTTATTTCTGGGTTCTCAATTCTGTTCATTGGTCTCTGTGTCTGTTTTTATGCCAATACCATACTGTTTGGATTCCTATAGCTTTGTCATATAGTTTGAAATTACAATTTAACTTTTTGCGATATAAAAAATCACTTAATGTACTTACTTAACATGTCACTCAATATATATTAATGAAAACATATTTGAATTAACCTTAAATTGTACAAGACATATCAAGGAAAAACTACATTAGTTGCTGGTGAAAAATATTGGGGCAATTTTCCAAATATTAGTAATAATCTTACGAGTTAAAAAAATGATAGGCTGACAGCTCCTTTACCCACTTTATATATATTTTTTACCCAAGTTCTTCATTTAAAGTTATAAATATTAATTAAAATGAACAAGAATAACTAACTTGAGGTAGAATTGTAAGCCTAACTAAAAACTGACATTTAACCGTGTTATCCTAATCAGAGCTGAGTTTAATTTTTACAATCTCAAGTTGGAAGAGTATTATGTTTAAGACAGCATTTAAATGGCAGAATTATGTCAAACATGGTATTGAACTGGAAACTATAAAGCAAAAGAATGATACACAGGACTGTATAAAAGTATACAATTTTTATATAGCAATAACAAAAAATTTAAAAATCCAACTACAAACCAGAGGTAAAATAATAAATGAGAAAATGAGATAAGTGGTTCCAATATTTTAGAGAGATAAGTGCTTTTTGCAAACATTGTAATAAAGGGCTCAAGACTATCTTCTCTGTCAAATGCCCAATACTGCAATGCATGTATAAGGCTAAACACCCTACATGCAACAAGCAGGGTCACTATTCTTGCTGGGATATGGGATGTTCATCTGAAATGTTTATAGTTGAGTTTCTTTCTTCTTTTCTTAACTAAAAGTACAGACAAAAAGAGTGGTCTGAGATATTCTTGACCAACCAATAAGTAAGAACACACTCTACATTCTGTCAGATGTCTCTTTCTTATTGTTATGCCTCATCCCATTTTGTGCTCAAGAGATTATGTTCTCATTTTACAGGACATATTCCTACCCACTCATTCATCCAAAAGGAACATCAACAATCATCTCTGCTTCTGTCTTGGCCTGGTGGCATCTTTAACATCTGCTTCTCAGCCTGCTAGGAACTTAGAAAAAGTTTATTGAAGATTTAAAGGGGGCAATAAACAGCACATCTCTCTCTCAACAGTGGTGCCAATTGAGAAGCAGTCTCAGGAATCACACATATTTGAAAAGTATCAGCTTTAACATGGATAAGGCTGAACTGGAGAAATGATGTTTCTTGTATCCCGAAATGGGCTATCAGATATAGTATCTCTGAATGTAAATTACTTCCCAAGATGAGAGGCCTTCCTTCTTTAGGATAGAATATGTCCTGGGAAGTTGAAGTTGACTGTATGAGTGATTAAAAAAGATATTTCTCCCCTGGAAGAATCACTTGGAAAAGATTAGAGAAAATTCAGGATGAGCTGAACTTGATGTACCCAGTGGTTTCCTCAGTCCCATTGATTAGGTATGTATGAATAACTTAGAGCCAGAAATAAGTAGTGTTTCTCCCACTCTCTACCTGGGGAATGGAGGTTTTCATCCTTCTGCTGAAGTGTGAAGACTGGGAGATAAGTCTCTCTAACATTCTCTAGGTCTTTGTTCTACTATAACCCATTTAGGGTAATCATCACAACCTGTGATCAACCAGGGGTCTGTTTCCCTCAGTTGAGGAGACCGGTGCCGGCCTGCCTCTCTTAGGAAAGGAGACTAGTGCCAACCCATGTTCAGGAGAGCTCTCTTCTAATACCACACACTGCTTTCTTCTATTTTCTATGGGAACTACTGGAGGACACTTAAACTTTTACCCCTAGAAGGCTCTTAAATTGGCCAGAAGAGCTAATTAAATTAGCTTCAGGGCCCAATTCTATAGTTGGCTGAAGTTTTCCTCTTATTCTCCTTTCTGTTCCAAATTGCTCCTGTCCAAATGGTCTAAAATAGTTCAGCAGAGCTTAGGAAATGATGTCAAATGCTTTTAATGCTAAAATGTTACAATGCACAGTGTTATAATGTTACAATGCCCAATGTTGAAAATGCCTTGAATATGGATATAACACTCCATTATCAAATTTAGAGTGAAATTATCACCCCAAAATCAATTCATTTGCTCTTGTAAATTCATTTACAAATTAATTCTTACCAAGATTTATTCTGCTCATTGCTGACTGGAGGCCCTCACGCTGAAGCTTGGATATAGTCATGATGGAGCTGTCTTTCCCTGCAATAGTGTTGTCCCTTCAGGACATCACAAGTCATCTTTCATATGTCCTACATTTCAAGAGTTCAGAGAGTTAATAAGATCATAGGATCAACCCAAACCACAGAAAATTTAGCAAACAAGCTTCTGGTCTTTAATCCCAAAGGGCCTGGGGAGACCCAATGCCTTTGCCATTTGCTCCTTAAGACCTTATCTTCCCTCTGCTTCTGATTATTCCAGGCCGTGAGTAAAATTTCTGTTGGCTGCATCCTTTTTCTCCTGGTTGTTGGATATTCCTCTAGGGTTCCTCTCATGAACCCCACTCATTTTAGGAATAGCCAGGTAATATATAACAATCTTCACCTATTTCTAAATGTGGTCTGTTTCCTTTTCTAATATCTTGTGGCTAACACTATTGTCTGGAGTGAGATACTTTCATTCTTTTAATATATCTTTTGTGTTCAAGTTCTCAGATATGTTTTTCCCCAAAAATACTCTTCTTGATTACATTTGTGGATTCCTCACTGTGAGAGATAGGAAGTCAATAAATTCTGGCTCTTATAAAAGCCATTTTGTCCGTCTTTACCCCACTGTGGGTAATGCCACTTAGGAATTATTCTATTAGAACAAAACCTAACGTAAACCTTGACCTCATATTGTAGTCTTCCTATGCCCCCTCCCTTAGTAGATCTCATTTTCATCACTTCTACCTTCAGAGATCTAACTCTTCAAATATCCTGATGATTTTTCCCTAACACCCTGGAAATACTTGCATCTTTATGTACAATATATGTGTCAATCTGAAAGTCACGTATTATTATTTTGACTGATTTTCCTGATTTTTCTCTCTCACATGCATAAATATTTTATGTAACAGTCCCTGACTTTCATCTGTTTTTTTTGAAACTCAGTCACCCTTTCGAACCTAGAAAGAGTGAAATATCTCTCCCTTTTCAATTTCTTCTTTCTGAATAATTAAATACAGGTTCACCTCCTTTTTCCTTTCACATGTGTCTATCCTGGCCTCTAGATTTTTGCTTTTCCCTAGATTACTCACAAACCCATCATAAATTCCTCAACTTTTCTTCTAAGAAAAGCTTCCTTTCGTTACATTTATCAGTTTTTATTTTGTCGTCTTCATTTTCCTATGACTACATTCTGATAGTTATGTTGAAGTATCGATACCAAAAACAAACTAGAACTAAATAAAAAACACAATAAGCCCATTTTTCTCACAGAAACGGGATTCCAAATATGAGACTTTTTACATTTCTGATTTCTTTTTGAGGTAGTGATAACTTGAGTTGTTTCAAGCAAGAGGATAGTATATTCTCTTCGTGGTAAGAGTTCCCATTCTTTTAGATGGATGAGGGTACACAACTGAATTATTTAGGGATATTAATATAATTAACAAATTGGAGAGACCAGTTGGTAAGTGTGACTCGTAGTCTGTGGACAAGATATTTGAATGTGATAAGTTTTTCTTTCATAGACTTTCCTTGGCCCTAGAACATGAGGCAGTTTTAAATGCCTAGTGCTAATGAGTTAGGGACTGAAATCTCATCCACTAGTACTCTAGAGCCTAGCATCTGTCCTTTTTCATTCTTAAAGTTTTATTTCTAGAACAGCTATACATTATAGAAAACTTATGAACATAGTACAGAAAGTTCCTATACCCTCCTCCCAGTTTCTCTTATTCTCCGATATTATTATGGTACATTTGTTACCATTAATGAAGCTATATGG
This sequence comes from Equus przewalskii, assembly GCF_037783145.1. Lineage (NCBI taxonomy): Eukaryota > Metazoa > Chordata > Mammalia > Perissodactyla > Equidae > Equus > Equus przewalskii. The sequence goes on along the minus strand of NC_091835.1, from coordinate 40,377,659 downwards.
ATATATCGTTTTTAAGTAAATCTCTTACTTTATTCATATTTCCTTAGTTTTTATCTAATGTTCCTTTTCTCTTACAGGACTCTATCCGTGAGACCACATTGCATTTAGCTATCATATCTTTAAATAAACTCTCTGTTCCCTTCTTCCTCTCTCCTCCTTCTGGGATACCCATTATCCTTATGTTGCCCTTTCTAATGGAGATGAGTATTTCTTGTAGACTTTCTTCATTTTTCAAAAATCTTAGTTCTCTCTCCTGTTCCACCTGAATCGTTTCTAGATATCTGTCTTGGAGCTCACTAATTGCTGCTTCTATACAGTTTGCTCTATTTCTAATGCTTTCTAATGTATTCTTCCTCTCATTTATTGAGTTCTTCAGCTTTAGAATTTCTGTTGGTTCTTTTTTAGAGTTTCAGTGTCCTTGGAAAACTACTCCTTTTCTTCATTAATTTTATTCCTGAGCTTATTGAGCTGCTTTTCTGAGTTTTCTTGTAAATTGTTGAGTTTCTTCATGACAGCTGTTTCAACTCCTCTATCAGTTAGATCACAATCTTCCCAAGGCTTTAAGTTTGCTCTGGAGAACTGTCATTTTCTTTTTGTGATACCACGTTACCATGATTTTCCATGGTGCTTGATGTGTTGTTCTTCTGCCAGTGCATTTGAAGTAACGAACACCTTTCTTATTTAGGTAAAACTGTATTTACATTGATTCTAACAACTTAATACGTTGCTAATTAGAGGTCTGTCTTTTGTTTTCCAGTAGGTAGCACTACAGCATAGTTTTTTGGTTTCTCTTACCTGTGCTGCCTCTGACTTTATTTGACAGCCTTCACTTTCCACTCTCTACAGCCTCTGTCAGAGGTGTCACCAGTGCACTTGTCCTTGCTGCTTTGCCTCCCGGGATCACTGGCGCCTTGCTGCTGCCGGCGTTGCTGTGGCTGCAGGCTCTTCCTCAGCAGCGGGGAGAGGGGCAGCTTGGGGGGTAAGCTAGATTCATAGATGCTTTTCCTGCATTCAACGTTGTCAGGTTCTCAGGCACCAATGGTGCAGGTAGAAGGACAGGAGTTTGGGGCATTGCTGTGGCTGGGGGACTGGGGTCATGGGCCCCGCCTCTGCTGCTTTCCAGTTCCCTGTGGCTGTGGGAGTGGCTGCAACTGGAGGGCCAGAGTTGCATGTGCCACCTCTGCTGCTGCTAATGGGTTCTCTGGGGGTGTGGACACCAGTGTAGCTGGGGGTAGTGCTGGAGTTGTGTACACCAACACCATTGGGGGGGCCGAGGTTGCAGGCCCTGCCTTTGCTGCTGCTAACAGGTTTGCTGGGGCTGTGGGCTCAGCTGCTATGGCTGGGGGTCTGGGGTCACAGGTACTGCCTCTGCTCTTCTCCTCGTTCCACTTTCTCTGTGCATTCTACTCCACCCACATTCAGATGTTATATATATGTGGATCCATCCTATATCCTGGTGTGTAGATCAGAGGAAACTTTGTTGAATTAGGACTGTCCTACTGGTTGTTGATTGAATGGGAGAAACAAAAGGAGTCTCACAACTCCATGATGCTGATGTCACATCTCCACATTGCATTTAGATGTCAGGTCTCCTTAGGCTTCTCTTGATTGTGACAGTTTCTAGGATTTTCATTGTTTTTGATGACCTTGTTGGTTTTGAAGAGCACTGGTCAAATATGTTTTTAGTATGTCTTTTAGTTGAGATTTGTCTGATAGTTGTTCCTTGATTAGACTGGGGTTGTGGGATTTTTGGCTAGGAATACCGCAGAGGTAAAGTTAACATGCCATTTAATCACACCATATCAAAAGTACATACTATTAATATAATTTATTGCTATTGATGTTGACCTTGATCACTTGGTTGAGACAGTGTCTGCAAAGTTTCTCCACTGTGAAGTTATGCTTTGCCCCTGCCTTTTGTAGTGTAAGGAGTGAAGTGTTATCTTTCACCTCCTTGAGGGCGAGGTATCTATGTAAGTTATTTGAAATTATTCTGCACAGGAGATTTGTCTCCCCCCCCCCCTTTTTTTAATGAGCCCTTCATTACTTTCTGGTTCTGCAGAAGACTTCAGGCTTATCTTGTATATTTTCTGCCCCAGTCCCAGAATCAGCCATTTCTACAATGAGCCCTAGTTCTTTCCCTTGGCCAATAGCATTAGAAACCATGATCTGGGTGCAGGATAGGCTCATAGCTAATGGAGTGTCATTGCTTCTAGTCCCTTACCAACCCATTTTATATACTTATGTGTAGATATTTCTATGTGTAGAAATACTGGTTCATCTAAATCTATATTAAGCTAAACATGAGTTCACACTGATGTCTCCAACTTTAATCCATTACCACGTGGATCATTCTAGCCCATCCCCTTGCTTATCTGCAAACTCCCACTCCAACAGTGTGAAACCTGGCTCCCACCTGTCATCCATTTACTCAATTGTTCATTTCCAGTGTACATGTATAAAAGCATCAGAATTGTTAACCAGTGCCTCTATGGGAAACAACTCTAGCAACTATAGTGCAGTTCTTATGTACAATTTCTTTTCCCTTTAATTTTACAAAATCCAGTCATTTTCAAAGTTATGCAGGTCAGCACACATTTCCCCTTACTCTCTTCAGTGAGGTTGTTTCATACATTTGTGATAAAGTTTGATTGTTTTGTCACATTCTGCATTCCATCATGAAATTTTCCCAATCTCCTAGATAATTTTTTAAAACATGAGCTCATTAAAGTTCACTTTTTATGCCATAAAACTCAGTGGGTTTTAACAAATGCATAGCGTCATATAGCCACAATTATAGTATCATAGAGAATAGTTTCATCATCCTAAAAAGTCTTCTGTGCTTCACCTATTCAACCCTTCTCCCCCTCCCTCCTGACAAACACTGATCTTTTATGATCTTTACAGTTTTGCCTTTTCCAGAATGTCATGTAATTGGAATCATAGAGTATGTAGCATTTTCACACTGGCTCTTTTCACTTAGCAACATGTGCTTTAATTCATCCATGTCTTTTCATGACTTAATAGCTTATTTTCTTTTCAGTGAATACTGTTCCATTGTGTGTGTATACAATTGTTTATTTATCCATTCACCTATTGAAGGACAACTTGGTTGCTTCTAGTTTTGACAATTGTGAATAAAGATGCTATAAACATTTGCATCAGGTTTTGGCATGGACACAGATTTTGAAATAACTTTGGTAAATACCTAGGAGAACAATTGCTGGATTGTATGGTAAATTTTATAAGAAAGCACGTTAAGCTTTGTAAGAAATTGCCATATTGTCTTCCAAAGTGCTTTGACCATTTTGCATTTCTACCAGGAATGAATGAGAGTGCTTGTTGCTCTGCATCCTTGTCAGTTTTTTGCATATTAGCCATTCTAATAGGTGTATGGTATATCTCATTGTTTTTTTAATTTGCAATTCCTGAATGACACATGATGTTGACCATTTTTTCATATGCTTACTAGCCCTCTATATATCTTCTCTTGTGAGGTGTCTCTGTAGATCTTTCACCTAGTTTTTAATAGTGCTATTTGTTTCCATATTGTCAAATTTTAAGAATTCTTTGTATATTTTGGATAAAGTCCTTTATCAGATGTGTTTTGCAAATATTTTCTTTCACTCTGTGGTTTGTCTTTGGATCTTTTACAGAAGTTTTTAGCTTTCATAATGTTCAACTTAGTAATGTTTCTTCACGGGTCATGTGTTTGGTCTTTTATTTAAAAACTCACCACCTAGCTCACCTAGATTTTTCTCTTATGTTTTCTCCAATAAGTTTTATAGATTTCCACCCATTTTATAATTTATTTATGATTCCTTTTGAGTTAATTTTTGTGAAAGGTATACAGTTTGTGTTTAGGTTCTTTTTTTTTTTTGACATATGAATGTCCAGTTATTCCAGTGCCATTGTCATTGTTTGGAAAGATTATCTTTTCTCCATTGAATTGCCTTTGTGCCTTTGTCAAAGATCAATTGACTATATTTGTGTGGATCTATTTCTGGGCTCTCTATTCTATTCCAGTGATCTATGTGTCTATTCTTTTGTCAATACCTAGCTGTCTTGATTACTGAGGCTTTATAGTAAGTCTTGAAATCAAGTAGTGTAATTCTTCCAACTTTATTCTTCTTCAGTATTGTGTTAGCCAGTCTAGGTCTTTTACTCTCAATATAAATTTAGAATGTGTTTGTTAATATCTACAAAATAGTTTACTGTGATTTTGATTGGTGTTACACTGAATCTATACATCAGATTGAGAAGAATTGAAATCTTATCGATAGTCTTTCAATCTATGAACATGGAATATCTTTTGATATTCTTTATTTCTTTTTATCAGAGTTTTGTCATATTCTGCATATATAGCTACTTTTCCATTTTAAAATTTTAGCTTACAGTCCTGCTATGAAACATTATGGGAAGTAAAAATCATTCTGTCCATCCAGTGCACATAAAGCTAGACGCTGAAATTGTACTCTTCCCTCTTATGGATGTCATTGAAACTAAGGTGTTATTTCCCTAAAATTAAATCCCTTTCCCAAGACCTATTAAGTCCAAAAAGCTAAACCTCATTGAGTTGGGTTAACGCCAACCACAGTGGTCTCACACTAAAGTCACAGATCTCATACCAGGGTTCTGGAAACTTTTATTATTAAGGCCATAGAGGTCTCTCATGAGAGTGACAGAGATCTCTTACAAAGCCCAAATGTCTCACTCACTCAGGTTTTTGGTCTTAAGTGGTTCTTGACTTAGAAATCCAGGAAGTTTTGCATGACTCCCAAGCAGATTCTTCAAATTTCAACAGATGAAAATTGTAGAATTTGCCTAGGAATTTGTTCTTGTCATTTGAATACAGTTAAAACCACTGGATTATCTCATGGTGCTTTTTATGCCTTGTCCATTAGATCAAATAGAGATTACTAGTCAGCCTGTAATAGTCTTCTGCTGTATAATGATGACAAGGTAGAGAATTCCATAGGATTTTTTGTTTACCTGATCAGTTCTTAATCTTTGAACTCAGAGTATCAATTTGTACCCAACTCTGCTCTAAGGATCTCACAGTAGATAGAAATGATTATTACATAATTCCTGGTCCTGGACCTTGGTAGTAATGACTGTTAAAAGTAACTAATAGTTGTATATCATTTAAAAGTTTACAAGCATTTTTACATATTCCATTCTTTTTAATCATTAATTTTGTGACTTAGGAACTGTTTGTTCCATTTTAAGAGAGAATGTTCACAAAACCCATTAGAAGACTGGCAAGTTCTAAATGCACTTGACTTCTCATAAGGGAAGAAACTGAGGCTTAGAGAAATGGGTTAGTCAGTGAGTGAGGAGGCTGGTCTCAATTCCAGGTATCAGCCAGTGCTTTCCATGGTGCTGTATATCATGCCCTGCCTTTTACTCTTTGAATGGGGAAATGTCATCAGAGTCCCCAAAGGAAGAGGGAATAAATTAAAAGGTCAGCAGAGATCAAGATCTGGAGGCTGTGACGAGAGGTGCAGCTCACTGACTGTGACACACTTGAAGGTGCCAGGACTTATCTATCAAATCTAACATAATACACAATGGGAAAGTGACATTTAGACACACAGGCTTCCTGTTCCTCAGCAAGGAGGAAAGAATTAATACATTCAGTTTCAAATATCTGCCCCTAAGTCAAGTTTGAGTTCCTGTGGAAGTGAAAGAAAATAATATGCTAAGGGTCTTGCTGAACTGTGAAAAGTGTCGTAACATATGTACGAGGAGCCCAGATTCCGGAGCCAGGGAATCCCACTCTATAACTTCCTAGCTTTGTGACTGATTTTTCTGATCACTAGTTCTGTTGTGTTGGGATTTTTCTCCACACCATCAATCAATTCTCTGATACCAGTTGAGTGTCCTATAATTCAACTGAATTATGACACTTGGAGATAGCATGGGATTCCACAGGTTAAGAGTTCTAGCTTACAGGACTGCCCTTCATTTCAGAACCAATGGCAAGTCCAGGTTGTTACCTCACTTCTGACCTAAGGCTACTAATCAGAGGTTCCCACAACCCCCTCCTTGGGTTTGATTAATTTGCTAGAGCGGATCACAGAACTCAGGAAACTAGTTTACTCACTAGGTTACTGGTTTATTACAAAAGATATTAAAAGATACAAATCAATAGCCAGATGAAGAGATACATAGGGTGAGGTCCCAAATAAAGGAGCTTCTGTCCTTGAGGAGTTTGGGGCCTGGCATGGTGGCACATGGAAGCATTCTGGCTCCCCAACCTGGGAGCTCTCTGAACTCCCTCCTTTTGTTTTTGTTATGGAGGCTTTATTATATAGGCAGGATTAATTAAATCATTGGCCATAGGAGATTGATTCAACCTCCAGCCCCTCTGCCTCCCTGATGTCATGGAGTAGAATTGTGGGTAACAACTCTCTAATCACATGGTTGATTCCCCTGGCAACCGACCTGCATAGTTAGGTGAGGTCCCCAAGTAACCTCCTTAACATAACAAAAGACACCTTTATTGCTCTCTTTACTTAGGAAATGCCAAAGGTTTTAGGAACTCTGTGCCAGAAATGGGGGAAAAATATATATATATTGCTTGTTATAAATCACAATATCACAGTGACCTTAGGCAGATTGTTTAACCTCTTTGTGCCTTGGTTTTTCTTTCCTGAAAAATAGGGACAGTAATATTATAATACTTGGTTAGGTAAATAACACATTAATTTAGTAATTTAAATTTCTTTTCACGTGCAAAGCAGTTAGAATAGTGTGTAGCATATCCTATTTGTTGTTGTTATTATTACTCTACTGTGAGGGTTGAGGAGAAAGATTGTGCTTAATGGAAGCAATTGACTCAAGATTTTAAAAAAAATATAGCAAACAATACTTTTTCCCTGGGCTCTGAGAGTCTTCTGTGGATTAATTTATGTAAATTAAAACATCTGTTATTTCAATGCAAAATTTGTCACTAATGTCTCCAGGTACATTGTGTGTTTCATTGCTATTAAACTGTTTATTCTGTAGGATTTGAGTAAGGGAGGGAATTCAGAGATAATTTGCTTAACACCACCCTAGGAAATTTCAGTGCAGACAAGGTAAATTATTACCCATAAAGGCCTGCTTGTTGAAATTGAAGCCAATTTTCCAAAATACAGCCCACTGTTCCTCTTCTGTAACTGACTAAAAGATATGCAGGAACTATATTTAGACATTACGGCCTCCTTTGTTACTTAGGACTGTTTAGAGAGAGAAATAAGTTCAGCAATCACAAAATCTATAGCACACTGAAATCATGGAATGAAAAGTAGGAATACAGTGATTTCTCTCATTCTTAGGAGTGCATTTTGTCTGAGTTATACTTGTATTGTCTGTTTATACTTGCAGTGACTCCTTTCAAGAAAAGCAGATAAAATAAGAATCCTAGATGTATAGATTTTTGAGGGGAAGAACTATAGTGATCATTTAGTCCAATCACATTTAATCAACTTTTTTTGGTAATTTTTTATTTTGATATAACTCCAAATTTACAGAAAAGGTTATAAGAATAGTAGGAATAACTCCTGTGTACCCTTTGCCCAGGTTCACTAATTGTTACTATTTTGCTCCATTTGTTTTCTCATTTGTGCTCTCTCTCTCACACACACACATAAACACACACACACACATATGTTTTTTGATGCATTTGGGAATAAGTTGCCATATGATATTCCTTTACTCCTAAATACTTTTATATTTTTTAGATACAAAGGCATTCTGTTATATTATCACAGTACAATGATCAAAAGTAGGACATTTAACATAGAAAAGCTCAATTATCTAATCTACAGTCATAAGTAAATTTAGTTCATTGTCCAATAATCCCCGTTATAGATAAAGTTTTTGCCTGGTCCTGGATCCCATCCAGAATCATGCCCTGCGTTAGTTTCACGGCTCTATAGCTCTATAGTTTTCTTTAATTTGGATCAGTTCCTCAGCCTTCTTTTGTCTATCATGATTTAGACATTTTGGAAGAACACAGGCCAATTATTTTGCAGATTGTCTCTCAGTTTGGGTATGTCAGATGTTTCCTCATGATTAGATTCAGGTTATGCATTTTTGGGGGGAATACCACAAAGATGATGTTGTGTCTCTCTCAGTGAATCAGAGATCAGAAAGTAGTGATGTTGGTTTGCCCTATCATTGATTATGTAAGCTTTGATCACTTGGTTAAGGTGGTGTCTGCCAGATTTCTCTGCTTTAAAATTATTGTTTTCTCCCTTTGTAATTAATAAGTAATTTTGGGGGAAAGCTTTGAGATTATGTAAATACTCTGTTCATTAAAATTTCACCTTCTAACTTTAGCATCCATTGATGATTCTTGTTTAAACAGGTTGTTAATTACTATGATAGTTACCAAATAGTCATTTTCTAACCCTTTCATCCCTTCCACACTCAAATATGCACTTTATAATGTAAGAAAGATCTTTCTTCCTTCCTACCTTTCATTCTTTTCTTTCCTTCTTTCTCTCTCTTTTTTTCTTTCTTTCTCTTTCTTTTTAAATTTTTTTCCTATCAGTATGGACTTTTAGATTCATATTTCATTTAGTGGGCTATACTTTTTGCTATTATTATTTAGATTGATGCTCAAATTACTGGATTTGTCCAATGGGAGAGCTTCAAGCCGACTCCTGTGACATTTTGATATGCCTCCATCGTTATTTTTTTAGTATAGCCTTATTTTATGGCCCAAGCAAGTATTTTAGGATCATCTTGTAGTTTTATTGCCTCGGGGCTGGAATCAGCTACTTTCCCAAGGATCTCTGGTTTCTTTTAGTGCAGAGTGGTAATTAGAAAGCAACATATGGGAGGTAGTTGTGCTCATTACTAATTGTGGTTTTATTTCTTTTAGATCTTCTCAGCAGACAGAGCTAAGAAAAACACACATACACACATCTATTTTTGTCTCTCTCTCTTAAAAACCATGAGTTCATAGTGATACTTACAATTCCAATTCAAGAACCCATGCCAGTCTTCTCTATATTTACAACTCACTTCTTCAATGTTAAGAAATCTGGCTCCCCAGATGCTCAATATATTTGCTTATTTATTGAATATTAGAATCCCAGAAAGTAGTTTCAAAATTGCTACTCCATATCACTGGGGTAAAAATAACATTAACTAGGCTTTAATATTTGTTTATAATTATTATTAATTTACTGAAGTATAGTTGAAATACAGTATTATATTAGTTTCAGGTGTACAACAGTTTTTTGACATTTATATACGTTACAAAATCATCACCATGGCAAGTCCAGTAACCATCTGTCACAATACATAGTTATTTCAATAGTATTGACTGTATTACCTATGCTGTATACATCCCTGAGATTTATTTTATAACTGGAAGATTCTACTTCTTAATCTCTTTCACCTATTTCGTGCATCTACCCAAATACTGCCCCTCTGGCAGCCACCAGTTTGTTATTTGTATCTATGAGTCTGTTTCTATTTTGTTTTGTTAGTATTTTAAATTCCATGTATAAGAGAAATCATACAGTGTTTGTCTTTCTCTGTCTGACTTATTTCACTTAGCGTGATACCCACTAGGTCCATCCTTGTTGTCACAAATGGTAAGATTTCATTCTTTTTGTGGTTGAGTAATATTCCACATCTTCTTTATCCATTCATCTATTGATGGACACATAGATTTCTTCCATATCTTTGCTACTGTAAATAATGCTGCAATAAATATAGGGATGCATATATCTTTTTGAATTAATGTTTTTGCTTTCTTTGAATACCCAGAAGTGAGATTGCTTGATTGTATGAAAGTTCTATCTTTAATTTTTTGAGGAACCTCCATACTGTTTTCCATAGTGGCTGTAGCAATTTACATTCCTACCAACAGTGTATGAGGGTTCCATTTTCTCCATATCCTCACCAACATTGCTACTTTGTTGTCTTTTTGATAATAGCCATTCTGACAAGTGTAAGGTGAAATCTCTTTGCTGTCTTGATTTATATTTCCCTGATGATTAGAGATGTTGAACATCATTTCATGTATCTCTGACCATCTGTATGTCTTCTTTGGAAAAATGTGTATTCATGTCCTCTGCCCATTTTTAAATCATATTGTTTGTATTTTTCTTATTGAGTTGTATGAGTTCTTTCTTTATTTTGGATATTAACCCCTTATTGGATATGATTTGTAAATATCTCCTCTCATTCAGTAGGTCGCATTGTCGTTTTGTTGATGGTTTCCTTCACTGAGCAAAAGCTTTTTGTTTGGTGTGGGCCTTTTTGTTTATTTTTGCTTTTGTTGCCTTTGCTTGAGGAGACAGATCCATAAAAATCTTGCTAAGACCAATGTCAAAGAGCTGACTGCATATGTTTTCTTCCAGGATTTTCATGCTTTCATGTCTTGCATTAAAGTCTTTAATCCATTTTGAGTCTATTTTTGTATATGGTATAAGATGGTGATCCAGTTTCATTCTTTTGCATGTAACTGTCAGTTTTCCCAAAACCTTTATTGAAGAGACTGTCTTTTCCTCGTTGTATATTCTTACCTCCTTTGTTATGGATTAATTGACCATATAAGTATGTGTATACTTCTGGGCTCTCTATTCTGTTCCATTGATCTATGTGTCTGTTTTTGTGCCAGTACCATAGTGTTTTGATTACTGTAGCTTTGAAGTATAGTTGAAATCAGGGAGCATGATAGTTCCAGCTTTGTTCTTCTTTCCCAAGATTGCTTTGGCTATTCAGGGTCTTTTGTGTTCCCACACAAATTTTAGGATTATTTGTCTTATTTCTGTGAAAAATATCACCAATATTTATTAATTCTTTCAATCCATGAACCTGGTATATCTTTCCATTTTTTTGTATCATCTTCAATTTCTTTCATCAATTTCTTATAGTTTTCAGAGTACAGGTCTTTTACCTCCTTGGTTAAATTTATTCCTAACTATTTTATTCTTTTTGATGCAATCATAACTGGGATTGTTTTCTTAATTTCTCTTTCTGATTGTTCACTATTAGTGTATAGAAATGCAATAGATTTCTGTATATTGATTTTGTATCCTGCAAATTTACTGAATTCATTTATTCAGTTCTGATAATTTTTGGTGGAATCTTTAGGGTTTTCTAAATATAGTATCATGTCTTCTGCAAATAGTGACAGTGTTACTTCTCCTTTGCAATTTGAATGCCTTTTATTTCCTTTCCTTGCCTGATTGCTGTAGCTAGGACTTCCAATAATATGTTGAATAAAATTGGTGAGAGTGGGCACCTTGACTTGTTCTTGATCTTAGAGGAAAAGTTTTCATCTTTTCACCATTGAGTATGATGTTAGCTGTGGGTTTGTCATATATGGCCTATATTATTTTGACATATGTTTCCTCTATACCCAGTTTGTTGAGATTTTTATCATAAATGGATGATGAATTTAATCAAATGCATTTTATGCATCTATTGAGAAAATCATAAGATTTTTATCCTTCATTTACTTAATGTGGTGCACCATGTTGTTTGATATGTAAATATTGAACCGTCTTTCTATCTCTGGAATAAATCTCACCTGATCATGGTGTATGATCCTTTCAACGTATTCTTGAATTCAGTTTGCTGATATTTTGTTGAATATTTTTGCATCTGTGTTCATCAGAGATATTGGCCTTTAATTTTCTTTTTTGGTAATGTCTTTGTTTGGTTTTGATATCAGGGTAATGCTGGCCTTGTAGAATGAATTTGGAAGCAGTCATTCCCCTTCAATTTTTTGGAATAGTTTGAGAAGTGTAGGTATTAACTGTTCTTTAAATGTTTGGTAGAATTCACTTGTGAAGCTGTCTGGTCCTGGACTTTTGTTCTTTGGGAATTTTTTGATCATTATTTCAATTTCATTACTAGTAATCAGTCTGTTCAGATTTTCTACTTCTTCCTCAATCTTGGAAAATTTTATGGTTCTTGGAACGTATCCATTTCTTCTACATTGTCAGATTTATTGGTGTATTATTTCTCCTAATAATCTCTTATTATCATTTGTATTTTTGTGGTGTTGCTTGTAACATCTCTTCTTTCATTTCTGATTTTATTTATTTGGGCCCTCTCTCTTTTTTTCTTGATAAGTCTGGCAAAAGGATTATTGATTTTGTTTATCTTTTTAAAGAATCAGCTATTTAGTTTCATTGATCTTTTCTATTTTATTTAGTCTCTATTTCATTTATTTCCACTCTGATCTTTATTATTTCCTTCCTTCTACTAACTTTGGCCTTTGTTTGTGCTTCTTTTTCTGTTTCCTTCAGGTGTAAGGTTAGATTATTTACTTGGGATTTTTCTCATTTTCTGAGGCACGCCTGTATTGCCCTGAACTTCCCTCTTAGAACTGCTTTTGCTGCATCTTGTAGATTCTGGAACATTGTGTTCCATTTTCATTTGTCTCAGGATAGTTTTTGATTTTGTTGTTGACCTTTTCCTTGTTTAGTAGCATATTGTTTAGCCTCCATATATTTGTGTTTTTTCCTTTTAATTAACTCTAGTTTCATACTAGAGAATTTGCTTGTTATGGTTTCAATCTTCTTAAATTTATTGAGACTTCTTTTGTGGTCTGATATGTGATCCATCCTGGAGAATGTTCCATGTGCACTTTAAAAGATTGTGTAATCTGCTACATTTGTTCAGAATGTTCTGTATATATCTATTAAGTGCGTCTGGTCTAATGTTTCATTTAAGGTCAATGTTTCCTTGTGATTTTCTGTCTGGATGATTTATCTATTGATGTAAGTGGGGTATTAAAACCCCCTACTATTATTGTACTGTGTCAGTTTCTCTCTTTATGTCTGTAATATTTGATTTATGTATTTAGGTGCTCCTTTTCTAGATCAGGTATTTAGAAGTGTTATATCCTTTTGTTGGATTGATGCTTTATAATTATACAATGCCCATATTTGTCTCTTGTTACAGTCTTTGTTTTACAGTCTATTTTGTTTGTATTTGTTTGTATTTTTACAGTCTATTTGTTTGTATAAGTATTGCTACCCCAGCTTTCTTTTCATTTCCATTTGCATGGAATATCTTTTCAGTCCCTTTGCTTTCAACCTGTGATTTCTTTAGATCTAAAGTGAGTCTCTTGTAGGCAGAATGTATATAAGTCTTAGTTTTTAATCTATTCAGCCACTGTATGTCTTTTGATTAGAGAATTTAGTCCATTTACATTTAAAGTAATTGTTGACAGATATGTACTTATTGTCATTTTGTTAATTGTTTATGGTTGTTTTGGTAATTCTTCTCTGTTCCTTTCTTTGTCTCTTGCTCTCTTCCCTTATGATTTGGTGACTTTCTTTAGTGTTATGTTTGTATTCCTTTCTCTTTATTTTCTGTGTGTAGGTTTTTGGCCCATGATTACTGTGAGGTTCATATATAACAACCTATGTATTCAGCAGTCTATTTTAACTTGATGATCACTTAAGTTCAAGGGCATTCTAAAAGCACTAGATTTTACTCCACTCTCCCATTTTTATGTCTTTGAAGTCATATTTCACATCTTTTTATTTTGTGTATACCTTAACAACTTATTATGCATATAAATGATTTTACTAGTTTTGTCTTTTAACTTTCAAACTTGCTATATAGGTGATTGATCCAGTACCTTTACTCTCTGTTTGGCATTACCAGTGAGACTTTTTCTTTTATAATTTTCTTATTTCTAGTTATGGCCTTTTCTTTTCCACATAAAGAAGTCCCTGTAATATTTCTTGTAAGGCTGGTTATTAGTGATGAAATCCTTTAGCTTTTGCTGCTATGGGAAACTCTTTATCTCCCCTTCCATTCTGAATGATAATCTTGCCAGATAGAGTGTTCTTGGTCATAATTTTTTTCCTTTCAGCACTTTGACTATTTTGCCATTCTCTTCTGGCCTGTAAAGTTTCTGATGAAAAATCAGCTGATAGTTCTATGGGGATCCTCTTGTATGTAACTAGTTGTTTTCCTCTTGCTTCTTTTAAGATTCCCTCTTTATCTTTAACTTTTGACATTTTAATTATAATGTGTCTTGGTGTGGGTCTCGTTGGGTTCATCTTATTTTGGACTCTCTGTGCTTTGTAGACCTGGGCGTCTGTTTCCATCATCAGGTTGGGAAGTTTTCAGCCCTGATTTCTTCAGATAGATTTTCTGTCTCTTTATCTTTTCTTCTGGGACCATTATGATGTGAATGTTATTATGCTTGATATGTCCCAGAAGTCCCTTAAGCTATCTTCATTTTTTTAATTGTTTTTTTCTTCTTGCTATTCCAATTGTGTGATTTCCACTTAACTGTCTTCCAGATGACTGATCTGTTCCTCTACATCATGTAGTCTGCTATTGATTCCCTCCAGTGTATTTTTCACTATGGTTATTGTATTCTTCAGCTCTGATTGATTCTTTTTCAGATTTTCTGTCTCTGTGTTGAACTTCTCACTGTGTCCATCCATTGTTCTCTCAAGTTTATTAAGCATATTTATGACCTTTACTCTGAACACTTTATTTGGTAGATTGCTTATCTCTATTTCATTTAGTTCTTTTTCTGAGGTTTTGTCTTCTCCTTTGATTTGGAACATATTCCTTGTCTCCTTATTTTTCCTAACTCTTTGTGTTTGTTTCTATGTATTAGGTAGTTCAGCTACGTCTCCCAGTCTTAAAGGGATGGCCTTATGTAGAAGGTATCACATGAGACTAGTAGTGCACTCCCCCCTAGTCACCAGTCAGGTGCTCCAGGTGTGTTCTCTGTGTAGGCTGCATGCACCCTCCTGTTGTACCTGGGGAAAAATTGCTGTGGGTGCACTGGTATGCATGGCTGGACCTCCAGCGTGGGAACTACTTTGGAGGGGCTACGTTGCTGGCCAGGGCCACCTGCCAAGTGTGGCAGAATGGTAACCACTTTGATGGAGCATTGGCTGAGGGAACCCTGGAGTGGGGCAAGTTGTACTAGCAAGGTAGATGGAGATTGTCAGAAATGGCACCTGCCTGGCCCAGGTAAGGTGGGTAGAAGGGGACTAGAAAAAGTTGGCACTGCCAACACTTCCATCCAAGAAAGTTTTAACAGATCCCTGCCTCTCAGAACTCGTCCTAAAATTACTCAGAGAATCTCCTTCATGTATAACCCATGCACTTTTCAAACTCCTGCCTCTGTGCTTGGACTTGGAGAGAGTGAGTCTGTGTATGTGCCCTTTAAGAGCAAAGTCTCAGTTTCCTATAGCCCTCTCACTTTCCTCAATATATTTCCTCACTGGTTTTCAAAGCCAGATGTTATGAAGGCTCATACTCCTGGTACAGGTCCCCAAGGATGGGGAACTGAGGTGGGTCTCAGGCCCCATACTTGTCTGAGAAAACATTTACAGCTGTGATATCCCTCCCACTTGTGGGTCACTGTACTTGGGGTGCGGGTACACAGTAGACCGTGTCTCTGCCCCTCCTTCCAGACTCAACGTGGCTTTCTCTCTATATCCTTAGTTGTAAAAAAATCTGTCTGCGGGTTTTCAGGTCAATTTCAGCAATAGTTATTCTATATGTAGTTGTAGTTTTGGTGTGTCTGTAGGAGGATGTTAGCTAAGGGTCTTCCAATTCTGCCACTTGATTCAATCTCTCCTACAATTACTTTTGTCTTTAGATTGAAGGTAAGTAGTTAAAGTATTCTCTTGCAAGGTGAGTTCTTTTAGTTATGTTATTTATTTGAAATATAATTAGGTTTATCTGTTTATGTGTTTTAAATTTCTATTTTATTTCCCTAGCCTTCTTTTTATTCATTTTTTTAGTATATGAAATATTAACATAGTACCCCAAAGTCAAAATTATACAAAATTTTATGTTCTTCCAATCCCCAATCCCTTCAACCCTATTTCTATCCAGCTACCATGAGTAGCTAATCTTGTTAATTTTTGGTTGAGGTATCTTGTGTTTCCTTTCAAAAATAAGCAGGTATATGAATATGTTCTCCCCTCCTTTCTTACAAAATGGTAGTATATAGGCATTTCCCCTTTGCTTTTTCCCATTTAACAACCTATCTTGGACATTATTCCATATCATTTCATTGAGAGCATCCTCATTCCCTTTTACAGCTGCTTAGTACTTCATCGGGTGAGTACACCATAGTTTATTTAACCACTATCCTGTGAATGAGCATTTAGGTTGTTTCTAGTATTTTGCAAATACAAAAAATGCCTTAAAGATTAACTTTGCTCATATTTTGTTTTGTTTGTTATTGGAAGTACATCTTCATGGTAAATCCTTGGAAGGGAAAATACTGGATCAAAAGATAAGCACATATGTAGTGTTCTTAGATATCACTGAATTACACTCTATAGACATTATACCAATCAGCAAAACTACCAGCAATGAATTTTGCTGTTTCCCCCTAGCCTCACCAATAGAATATATTGATAAGCTTTTAAAAATTTGTGCCAATCTCATAAATGAGACATAGTTTTAATTTCCATTTCTCTTATGAGTGAATTCAAACTTTTTTTTATGTATGTTTAAGGGCCGTGTAGCCTGCTTATAATGACACAGTAGAACAATATCTTTTAGCTCCACACAAGGAAGACCCTCAGCATCTTTTCATGAAATTTTGGTTTTCACATGCAACTTTTATTCCTACTTTCCAATTGAATCCTAGCCTTCTCAAGAGGTTGGGTTAACTGTTTGTTGAGGCTTCTTTTTTGGAAACAAAAGCATGAGATCCTGAAATCATTCTGTTTTAAAAATCAGCATATTAAAATGGAAGTTTTACCATGCTTTCTAACTTAATGCAGTGTTATCACTGTAGTTTTTCAGAAACTGGATTGCCTAATGTATTGATTAAGAAATGTCAATTCTTGGACCAAGCACTTCAGAATTGTTGGGGTGTCTTAAACAAAATAAAATATTTAGGCCATGCCGCTAGAGATTCTAAATTACTAGATCTTAGCTTTGACACTATAATCTGTATTTTTAACGAGCTAATGATTCTGCCAGAAGCAGTGTTTTGGTACTTGTCAATTGCTGTTTTGGTGTGTGTCTCCAAGATAAAGTCTTTAGAAAATGTTAAATGGAATTAGTGATTCAATCTAACTACATCCCAAAGAGACAAACTAGAGTAATCCAAAATCTTTATGATGTAAAAATGGTTTTTACTTTTTTGCAATGGGGAAGAGCTTCCTTTAGGCACATGTATCTACCACCACACAAACCCTTAGCCTTTAACTCCCAGACACACTCAGCCAGGCTGTCCCAGGCTCTCCTGTTTAAGCCTCTATTTGACAGCCTCAGCTCCTGAGATCAGTAGGAAATGAAGCCACTAAAAGTTCTTTCTTATTATCTGTTGTATTCTAACCTAGGATTTCTCATCCAGAACAAGAAACTCAGCACAACCACAGCTGAATCGGTTTAGATTTCTTTCTTGCTTTTTCACATTTGCAAGAGTAAGACAAAAGAATTCGTGTAGACTGACTGAATAAAATAGTAGAAATAACAGTAAGAGACAGTATGGTATAGTAAGTAAGAGCAAAGATTCTAGAATAAGGTTGACTGGGTTTGATTATTTGTTATCAATTAGCTGGTGCATCTGGGAAAGTTACTTCATCTCTTTCTCTGTACCTCGGTTTTGACATATGTAAAAGTGGGGATAGTGATAGTACTTGCCTCATATGGTTGTTAGCAGAATTCAATGAGTCAACATATACAAAATACTTAGCTTGTTATATAGGAAATGCTTTATGAGTACAAAAGTTACCAAACATAATTTGATAGAGGTTACAAGAATGGGAGAGGAAGCATCAGGATGTCTCCATAGAGGAACAGAATAGAATGGCACAGTACAAGAGAGAGACATACTCAATGACCTGTTAGACGAGGAGTAGACCTGGTCTTCTTAGTGTAGTGAACTGCCTGAAGATCGCCAAGAAGAGGAGTCTTTGAATAAATGCCTCTCTTATTGTGTCCTGGGTAAACTGACTGTAGAAGGCCGAATAGTGGCCCCCAGTGATGCTGACATCCTAATCTCCAGAACCTGTGAATGTGGTACCTTACATGGCAAAGGGGAGTTTGCAGATGTGATTAAGGTATGGAATTTGACATGGGGGAGATTATCCTGGTGGATTATCTGGGTGGGCCAAATCTAATCACCAGATTCCTTAAAAGCAGAGACCCTTGTCATGCCATGGTAAGGGAATGAAATATAGTGATAAAAGAAGAATCAGAGAGATGCTATGCTTCTGAATTTAAAGATGAAAGAGGATGCCCTGAGGTAAGGAATTCAGACACCCTCTAGAATCTGGAAAAGGCAAGGATTATTTCCTAGTCTCCAGAAAGGAACACAACCCTGCCAACACCTTGACCTTAGGTCGGTGAGACCCATGTCAAACTTCTAGCCTGCAGAACTGCATAGTACTAAATCCTTCTATTTTTTAAGATTGTAGCTAAATATTCATAACATAAAAGTTTCAGCCATTTTTTAAATTTACAGTTTTGTGGCATCAAGTACATTCACATTGTTGTGCAGCCATCACCGCTGTCCATCTCCAGAACTTTTTCGTATTTCCCAATTGGAGTTCTATACCCATTAAACACTAATTTGCCATCCCCTGGCCCACTAGCCCTGGGCAAGCTCATTTAACTCTCTGACTCTATGAATTTGACTACTCCTGGAACCTCATAAAAGTGAAATCATACAGTATTTATCTTTTTGTGACTGGTTTGTTTGCTTAACATAACGTCTTCAAGGTTCATGCATATTGTAACATGTCAGAATTTCCTTCCTTTTTAAGGCTGAATAATATTCCCTTGTATGCACATACATGCCACATTTTGTTTATCTGGTCATCAGTTGAAGGAGGCTCAGGATGCTTCCACCTTTTGCCAATTGTTATTAATGCTGCTTTGAACATGGGTTTACAAATATCTGTTTGAGGTCTTGCTTTCAATTCTTTTGAGTATAAATCCAGAAGTAGAATTTCCAGATATACATTAATTCTATGTTTAATTTTTTGAGGAACTTTCATACTGTTTTCCACAGCAGCTGTACCATTTTACATTACCACCAGCAATGTACAAGGGCTTTAATTTCCTTATATCCTTGCCAACACGTGTTATTTTCTCCTTTATTATTATTATTATTATTTTTAGTAATAGCTATTCTATTGAACTTGAAATGGTATCTCGTGGTTTTAACTTTCATTTTCCTGTTGCTTAATGATATTGAACATCTCATATGTTTTTAGGTCACTTGTATGTCTTTTTTAGAAAATTGTCTATTCAAGTCTTTCAGCCATTTTTTAATTGTTTTTTTTTTCCTTTTTTAAGTTGTAGGAATTCTTTACATATTCTGTATATTAAACTCTTTTCATATTTATGATTTGCAAGTATGTTTTTCCACTCCATGGGCTGCCTTTTTACTTTGTTGATATTGTCCTTTGATGCAGGAAAGTTTTTTAATTCTGATAAAATCCAATTTTTTTTCTTTTGTTGCCTACACTTTTGGTGTCATATATAGGCAATCATTGCCAAGTCCAATGTATGAAGATTTTCCCTTATGTTTTCTTCTAATAGTTTTATAGTTTTAGCTCTTATTTGTGGATCTTTGATCCATTTTGAGTTAACTTTTGCATATGGTGCAAGATAAGGTTCCAGCTTCATCTTTTTGCATGTGGATATTCTATTTTCCCAAAATCTTTTGTTGAAAAGGCTGTCCTTTTCCCATTGAATGGTTTGGCCTTCTTGTCAAAATCCATTTGACCACATATGTGGACTTTATTTCTGGACTCGTCATTCAATCGCATTGGTCTATATATTTGTTTTTATTTCAGGACCACACTGACTACCATGGTTTTGTGGTTAAGTCTTGCAATCAGGAATGTGAGATTTCCAACTTTGTTCCTCTTTTTAAGGATTATTTTGGCTGCTTGGTGTCCTTTGAGATTCCATACAAATTTTAAGATAGAGTTTTCTTTTTCTGCAAAAGCATTGTTGGGTTTTTGATAGGGATTGCATTGACTCTGTAGATTACTTTGATAGTATTGACATCTTAATAACATTAAGTGTTCCAATCTATGAACATGTAATGTCTTTCCATTAAATTTGTGTCATTTTAGGGCACTAAATTTATGGTAATTTTTTCAGCAGCACCAGGAGACTAAAACACTGACCAAATAAGTAAATCCATGTTCAATGTATCCAGTGGATTAACTGATTTTTAAAAATCACTTAAAGTGGAAAGTACAAGTTATTCGTCATTAATGTGTATGACTTCCCACCCATCTCCCTTCACCATGAGCCCATCTTCATCTCCAGCTGCTGGGAACCCCTCTGCTATCACCTGTGGAGAGAACCACAGCCATTCCATCCATCTGGGCTCAAACCTCAGGCTGTAGGTGGGGCCCTCCAGGATCACTGAACCACAGCTGAGCTGGCCTGGATGAGGAGAACTGCCCAGCTGACTCAAAGAAGGATGAAAAATAGTACATGTCTGTTGTTCTAAGCCACTAAGGTTTAGAGTGTTTGTTATGCAGTAACTGTTGATTGATTCATCCTCTCTTCAAAGAGGCCTTCTCTGACCACCCTAAGTTAAAAGCCCTCTTGCTCTTAGAGTGAGTTTGTCCAGTTATTCTGCTTTGTTTCTTCAAAGACTTTATCTCTATCTGAAAGGATTTTTAAATTGATTTCTTAGTTATTTTAAGTATGCACACATAGGATAGGAACTCCACAACAGGAGGGACCCCATCTTGTGGACTGTGATGCCCCCAGCACCTAGAGCAGTTCCTGACGCTTAGCAGGTGCTCAGTAAATAGTTGTTCAGTAAATGTCTGAATTAATAAGATGGGTTCTACCTCATTCCAAATAGCTTCTAGTTAGTGAGATGAAATCTGATTATATAATAAATTGTATTATTAAGCCAATGAATACTCCTTATAATCAATGAAGCTTACTCTCAGATTTTTTCAGTTTGTTTAAGCTCTTATTGATGTTCAATATTTTTGTAATTTGTGCTTTTTCTTTGACTTTATGAACAAATTTTCTGAAGTTTGGGAAAAATCATATCGGGAGTTGCTCATTAGTTACAATTTTAAACTAGAAATATAATTCTGACATCTTATTACTTGAGATAGATGATCTCATCATACATTTAGTTTTGTAGATTCAACCTTGAATCAATTCCCTTTCCTAAAAGCTATTCCTGCACTTTTAAAATGTTGCCAATAGATGGCACGCCAGACTCACAATTTATTATTCTGACCTGAAACAAGGTATTGCATATATATTTTAAAATACCAGCTTTATTGAGGTATAATTGACATATAAAATTGCAAGATATTTAAAGTGTACATCCTGCTGACTTCATATACATATACATTGGGAAAGAATTACCACCATCTAGTTAATTAATACATCCATTACTTCATATAATTATCTTTTTTATATCACAGCATTTAAGTTCTCTTCTCTTATCAAATTTCAATTATACAGAACAGTGTTATCAACTATAGTCACTATGTTTACATTACATCCTCAGACCTTATTCATTTTATAGCTAAAAAGTTTGTACTCTTTTACCAATTTCTCCCTATTTACCCCAACTCTCAGACACTGGAAATCACTATTCTACTCTCTGTTTCTATGGGTTTCACTTATTTTTAAAGATTTCACATATAGGTGATACCATACAGTGTCTGTCTTTCTCTTTCTTGCATTTGCTTTATGTTCGCAGCAGTTCTCGGTGTTTAGCACCAGCTGCTCCCTTTGCAGACTCAGTCAAAGCAATTTACAGTCTTCTGAGTTTGGTATCTGTGATCTTTTTCTTTTAAAGATTGGCACCTGAGCTAACATCTGTTGCCAATCTTCTTTTTTTTTTTTCTTTTCCTTCCCCAAAGCCCCCCAGTACATAGTTGTATATTCTGGTTGTGAGTGCCTCTGGTTGTGCTATGTGGGACACCATCTTAGCGTGGCCTGATGAGTGGTGGCATGTCTGCACCCAGGATACGAACAAGTGAAATCCCAGGCCACTGAAGCGGAGTGCATGAAATTAACCCCTTGGTATCTGTGATCTTGTTCTTGATTCAAGCTACCCAGACCTTGGGTTTTGGGGAGTCACCGTATTTGTAATACGAAGAAGGGAGACCTCTCTTAAAAAAAATCACATTTTTACTAATTTATTCTTCAGGCACATTCTAAGTGCTGCAAATGGAGGAGTGAGCAAAATAGACAAAGCCACTGCTCTTGTGGAATTCGCATTTTAGAGGCAAGAAGGACAACAAACAAAGAAGAAAGAAAATGATTTAATCTATATTTGTTAGCAATAAGTGCTATGGGAAAAAAAAAAACAAACCAGCAGGAGAAGGGGCTATAAATTAACAGGGTTCGATGGCCATGGGAGGCCTCATTGAAGACGGGACTTTTACATAAAGACATGTGGCAGTTAAAGTGAACCATGTGGATTTCAGCAAAAGGGATATCCCTCAAGGCTCTGAGGCTGCAGGAGCCTAGAGTGTTTGAGCAACAGCTAGAGGGCAGTGGAGCAATAGAGGGAATGAGGAAGAGAGTGGTTGGCTATGAGATTAGAGAGGGGTCTAGGGTGAGGGGCAGTGGACAGATCATGCAGAGTCTTGTAACTAACAAGGACTTTGGATTTTACTCCGAGAGAAGTGGGGAGCCACTGGAAGGTTTTGTGCAGGGTGCTGACGTGGTCTGATCTACATATTATTGGAATCACTCTGTGGGGGCTGAAGCAGAAGCAGGGAGACCAATAAGTAGCTTCTACAGTAATCTAGAGAGAGGAGATGGTGATTTGGACCAGCTACCATCCCAGCAAAGAAGCAGTGGGAGGAGTGAAGAGTGGTCAAATTTTAATATATTTTGAAAATAGATCCAAATAGGTTTGCTGATTGACTGTGGGTGAGTATGAGAAAAATGCATTCAAACTCTGGTGACTTTGCTCATACCAACAATTTTAATTTGCATTTGTGATTTATTTTTACTTTCTAAACCACTTTCACAAATGGTTATTTATTTGGTGCTTAGCACAACCCTGTGTGTTAGAAATTCTTTTATTTTTATTAATCTTAAAATAAAGCATTAATAAAAATAGGCTTTTGAATAACTTTTGTGGAACAGGTCAGGTTCCTGGCTCTCTCCCTACTCCAATTCTGGAGATGCCATAGAAGTGAGGGGAGAGTATTTGGATTTGAAGAACTAAAGTAAAAATTGTGAGAAACCTTAAAAAGATAGAATGTGGTTGTGACATGCTGTGAGAAAAATAGTAACTTGATCCTGGGAATGGACATGGTTGAGGGAGATGCTTTGATTTATACTCTCTTCTTTCTACCATACTGCAAGATTAGTTTCTGGCCCATCCAGTATAAAACGCAGACAAAGAGCAATGCCAGCTCAGAGCTGCAGGGTCTATGGCATAACATCTGGGCTCCATAGCTCAGGCTGCAGAAGGGAAGAGATAACCACAAGTGATAGGCAGGCCTTGAGCCATTCCACCTTCCCTTCATACCTCAAAGGCTAGGGAGTTACAATTAAGAGAGATAAGATCTTGGGAAAGAGCAAAGGCTGTTATAGAGTTACAGCAGTTCCCCGAGAGGAACGGCCATTTGGTGAGGGGTCAGCAGACAGGGGGTGGTATCACTCAGTGACAGGAGTGTCCTCTTCTGGAGTATACATCCTCCACCTTCTTAAAATCATCAAAAGGTTTAAAACCTTGGGTCTGTGCTTGGGCCCCTCCTTTCTACTCACTGTCAGCCAACTAACTGATGCCCTCAGGGGAACTTAAGAGCACCCCGGGGGGAAAAAATAGTCAGACAACTGAAAAGAACATCCCCTACAAGAAGTAGATAAAAATCGTGAGCAACCTAGGTAAGATGAATGAGAACTATTTGAGCATCCAGATAAGGAATTTAAAATATGTTTAATAGATCTTCTCACAAAGATGATACATCAGGGGGTGCAGGGAAGGAAAACGAGGATTAGTTATCAAATGGGTACAGAATTTCAGTTTCGCAAGATGAAAGTGGTCTGGAGATTTATTGCACAAAATGTGGATATACTTAACGCAACTCTGCTGTATACTTAAAAATAGTTAAGTTGGTAAATTTCATAATATGTGTTTTTACCACAATAAAATATTTTTAAAATACGTAAATGAGGAAACTGGCAACATACAGTAAGAAGATAAGGTTATTAAAAAAGTATAAATGTTGAGCATGAAAAAAATAATATAAATAAAGAATATAATTATTGAGGTAGATAGTAGAATAGATCCAGTTTTAGAACAAAGTAGTGACTAGAAAATCAAGTGAAGATTTCTCCAAGAGTGTATCTGGAAGGAATAAAGAGACAATGTATGTATGTAGATGTATACATGTTAAAAGATGTAGAGAAGAGCAATAGCAGTGTCAATATCCATATAATGATAGTTCCTCAAATTTAAGAGGAAAAAAGTGAAGCAAAGGACGTAATTGGAGAAAAAAATGACAAATTATTTCATAGAATTGGACATGAGAGATCCACCATTTAAGAACTCATAAAAAGGCACAGGAATGACAAGAAAGGGCAGCAATACAAAACAGCTTATAGGAGATTTAGCAACATCAGAGTTGATGAGAAAATATTAATAATGACTAGGGAGAAAGTAAGATCATGTACAAAATTTTAAAATCAGATAAATAGTAGAATTCTCAACAACAATACTGGAGGCAGGAAGGAAATGGAGTAATTTTTTTTAAAAGTATGGAAGAAAAAGACCTTAAAGATCTAATGTTTATCCCATTGACTATCATTTAAATTGAGGGGATAAGAAGTGTATTTTCTGGTATATAAGCCTCAGAGAACCCTCTCTGAAAATATTCTTATGGAGGAAGGACTCCAGAAAGAAGTGAATGATATCCAAGAGGTGGCAATGAACTCTGAGGGCTGTAATGTGAGGAAACTCACTTAGTAAACTTAATTTTTGTCTAAAAAAGCAATTTGCTTCCCTTGAAATTATAGCCATAATAATCAAGAACTGAAACTGTAAGACACCAAGATAGTCTGTGGTAAAGGTGGGGATGACTAAATGAAGACACCAAATGGAGTAGACAGCATGTTAAAGCCCTACTGTTCAGGGAGAAGACCCACATTCAGATAAGCTTTAAAAAATTAAAGAAACAAAAACCACTATTCAGGCTTTATTACATTTTGAGTAGAATATATGACTTTTACATCAACATAAAGCAATTTAATCTATGCAATGGAAGGCAGGGAGGGAGAAGTAAAGAGAAACAACAGGAAGTGATGGAAAACAGAAAATAGGAAATAGGCCAGCAGAAATAATACTGAATATAATAGTTATCAAAGTAAGTTACATAATTAATTTAAACTCCTAGATCAAAGACAGAGACTTCAGGTTGATTAGAAATAATCCAGTAAAAATTTGTTTGTAAGAGATATAAGAATACAGATGAAAGAAGAAAAAGCAAAATCTGAACTAAGGAACGAGAAAGTGGACACTAAGAAAACATGAACTGAAGGAAATCAGGAGTAGAAAATTTGTCACCAGATGAAGTAGAGTGTAATGCCGAAAAAATAAATCTTAAAAGCAAAGAGGCAAATTTATTATGGTAAAAGGAAGGACATCTCAGGAAGCTGTAACAATTATTAATATATTGCCCCCAAGGATGCTATCACAAATATATACATTAACCAATGACAATATTGTGTCAGAAAGAGATAACAAGCATAAGGGAAGATTTGGACACACTACTTTGAAAAAACTCATAGATCAAGCAGGCAAAACAGAGCAAAGATATAAAAGTTATTATGAAGCTTGAACATATGCAATATATAAAACTTTATCCAAAAATAGAGAATACACATTTTGAGCTCCCATGACTCACTCTTAAAAATATACTGTACACACAAATTTTAAGGAATAAACTTCATATTAAATATCTCTTTAAATTAGAGATCAATAGTATGAGGATAATTTAAAATCTCCATGAGGCGCCAGCCCTGTGGCCGAGTGGTTAAGTTCGCGCGCTCTGCTTCGGCGGCCTGGGGTTTCGCCGGCTTGAATTCTGGGCATGGACATGGCACCGCTCATCAAGCCGTGCTGAGGTGCCATCCCACATGCCACAACTAGAAAGACCCACAACTAAAAGATACACAACTATGTACCGGGGGGCTTTGGGGAGAAAAAGGAAAAATAAGATCTTTAAAAGCTCCATGATTTGAAACTTAAATGATATAAAACAATCTTTAGTTAAAGAGAAAAGTATAAGAAAAAATATTTACAACTAAACAATGAGATCATTACATGATAAGTATTGCGTAATGGAGATAAAGTAAATTCCTTTTGAAGGAGATTTATAGCTTTAAAATACATTGGGAAACAAAAATGCTTTAAAAATGTTTATTGTGGTAAAAAATACATAAGTTATCATTTTAACCATTTTTAAGTGTACAGTTCTGTGGCATTGAGTATATTCACATTGCTGTGGAACCATCACCACCGTCTATCTCCAGAACTTTTTCATCTTCCCCAGTTGAAACCCTGTACCTATTAAACACTAACTCTACATTGTTTCCTGCCCCCAGAGTTGGACACCCACCATTCTACTTTCTGTCTCCCAATTTGACTACTCTAGGAACCTCACATAATGTCTTCAATGTTTATCTGTGTTGGAACATGAGTCATAATGTTCTTTCTGTTTAAGGCTGAATATCTTTCCATTATATGCATAGACCACATTTTGTTTACCTAGTCATCCACTCAAGGACACTTGGGTTGCTTCCACCTTTTGGCTATTATGACTAATGCTTCTCTGAACACGGGTGTACAAATATCTGATTGAGTCCTTTTCTTTAATTTCAGCTATATACCCCAAAATATTTTTTGACAAAAATGAGTTAAGCATTCAAAAGATTTGAAAGAGTAATAAGCAAAAGAAACAAGGAATAGAAGAATTAATAAAGAAAAGGACAGAAATTGATAAATTAAAAATGCAGTAGATTCCCAAATAACATGCTGTTTCTTTGAAAAGTTAATATGATAGAAGCCAGCCCAGTGGGAAAGCAGTTAAGTTTGTGCACTCTGCTTTGGTGGCCTGGGGTTTGCTGTTTTGAATCCCGGGCATGGACCTATGCACTGTTTATCAAGGTCTGTCAGGTGTTCAACATGTAATGTTGAGGAAGATGGGCATGGATGTTAGCTCAGGGCCAATCTTCCTCAGCAAAAAAAAAGGAGGATTAGCTCAGGGCTAATCTTCCTAAAAAAAAAAAGTTAATATGATAGAAAAACTGCCTAGAATGATCAAGAAAATAAATTTTAGAGGGGTTAATTAAAAATAGACACAATAATAACAGGAATAATAACAACAATAATAATAAAAGAAACAGCAGCCACAATAGAAAGGAAAAATGTTATGAACAACTATATTCTAATAATTTTTTGATAATCTAGTTGTGGAATATCAAAATTACACAGGAAAATTATAAAATACTCAAATTGGCACGAGAAAAATGTTAGGAAAGTTGGATAAGAAAATTATCATTAAAGAAATTGAAATGGTAACCAAATCATATCAAAAGACTATTTTAGATTTCAGATGAAATTTATCTAATTTGGAGGGAACCAAAAATACATTGTTTATACAGTTGATTTCCGTTGATCTGTGTGGTTAGTGTGATCCTTTGATGTGGCAAGTGGTCTCTGACCATTCTTCATAAGGGTTGTTACCCTTCATAAGAATATCCACATTGTTGGGATTTTGCGGGGGGTCTCAAGAGGTTTACCTCTGGCTTCTCACACCCAGAGTTAGCTTTTGTAGACTCTAGGTTATATGCTGTTTCACATCGGCCGTTGGCTTTAAAAAAATCCAGAACTTTTATGTCTTCTTCAATTTAACTACTGTAAAATACAAAATACAATTTTCTTCAGACTTGAACTTTTGCAGTTTATTTTTTAACTTCAAATGAAGTTCATAACCTCATTACATTTTTGACTTTTTTTCCAACATATCATAGTTTTCTGAAACCTTTTTTGCAAGTGAATTCATTATAAAACAGTAAATATCTGAGCTTTGAGCAATCCGCAAATTTTATAATTATATTGTTTGATGACAAGGCTAGATAATGTTGACCAGCTCAGCTTCCTTCCTCAGGGCACAAGAAATATAATTTTACATGGCTCAATTATTTTACCAGCTAGCTCATACTTCTATTTATTAGCCTTTAGAAAAATTCATGAAAGAAACTCACAAAGCATCATGCTGAAAATGTGATAGGGCCATGGTTATAGCATTACTTTGAGCTACCTTAACTACCTCTGTAGTTAATTTGATGTAGTTCTCATTTAGCCAATACTGGTTCCTGGTGATCTCCATTTTCCTTTCTAAGTGTTCACAAGATATCCTTGAAATAACGTGTTTTTAAATTTTGCAGAATTTTCATATTAAACTTATAGGAGAGTCATAGTTTCCAGAATCAACATTTTAGACTGTAAGCTATGTGGCTATGTTTTGACTTCTGGATCCTTTCTTTGTTTCTAATATTTGTACAGTGGTTTCACAATCAAGTATATAGCTTCTTTTGGTATCAGGTGAGTTTTCCCCCCTGGGCCTGCCTTATTACTAGAACTCATTTGTAGTGCCAAGAAAAATGTTTGTTCTCTTTCTTATTTTGGGCCTTAATTACCAGTAATGATTTTTCCCTAAAACTCTCCCAGTTTATTGATCTTTCTGAACAGTAAAATAGAAGCAAATAAGTTGTCTTCTCTTTTTTGATTTAGAATTGATAAATTCATATTGGCAATACTCTCATGTTGTTATAATCATTTCTCTAATCCCAGAAGACATAGATTAAAAAACAAATCAGTCTTTTTTGGGGAAGGGAGATATAGGAGACAAGAGCCTCATTATTTGGAAGGACCTGGATATTCTAGAGAGGAAGAGGAGATTCTGAGGACCAGCCATATGCTGAAGAAAATGTTGTAGACCAACAAAATGGGGGTTTGAGAAGACACTAACCAGTACTTTGGGGGAATATTTTGAGTGAGGAGCTGATGCCAACTTATTTGAGAGATAGTTTGTTAGACTAAGGCATTCAGTTTCTTAGGGAAAAAATTGCAAATTTGGTGGATAGAAAGGAATAAGGTAAAAAAAGACAGAGGTGGGGCGGGTCCCGTGGCCGAGTGGTTGAGTTCACGGGCTCCACGGCAGGTGGCCCAGTGTTTCGTTGGTTTGTGTCCTGGGTGCGGACATGGCACTGCTCATGGAGCCATGCTGAGGTGGTGTCCCGCATGCCACAACTGGAAGGACCCACAACGAAGAATATACAACTATGTACCGGGGGGCTTTGGGGAGAAGAAGGAAAAAAATAAAATCTTTAAAAAAAAAAAAAGACAGAGGTGCTTAGAGCCACTGCTTTTAATTCAACTATAAAATAAAAGAACAGAGAAATATGCACAACGGGCAAAATATAACTGGTGCCCATATAGAACTGAATAGTCCTCCAATGGAGAGAAGGAAATCTCATGTTGAAAGGAAGGTATAATGTCTAATTACTAAACCCCAAACATCAGGTTTAACAAACTCAGACCAACTTTGGAAACAATACTTACATAGTTGTAGATAGTTCTGAGAGTATACGTGTGGATGGATTGTCACTGGGGAACAGGACCCCAAAGGAATTTTAGAGCGAGCAGAAATACTTGCTATGAATTGATCCAAAGAATTCTGCAGTCATCTTCTACTTGCTAGTGAATGTGGAAGTGCTTCAGAGGGATTAACCATGGGGTTAACCAATAGCGTTCTGTGGCATTCTCCCTCTGCTTACTTTGTTCTACAGGCTGAATCCCCAAAGTTTAGGGCCACATATTCCAGTTGTAGGATGGTGTATCTTGAATATTGAAGTCAGAATTGGATAATGTTGTCAAGTCTATAGTATCTGTATATATTTTAATATACTTTGTTTTACACATAATTATCAATTTCTGATTCTCAAATACAGCTTTTTAATGCGTCCAATGATTCAATTTTTGACAGTAACAAAAACAAGTTTCATTCTCGGTTTCAAATGCATTGATAGTATCTGTTAAAAACTGTTCTCATGTCAGACTGAAAGCTCGTATAATTCCTATAATCACTTCTATATACTACATTAAGTTCAAAATAGATGACATCCTGCTGATATTTTATATTGTAGGAATTCTAAGATAACTTTTTAAAAGATTGATAGCTTTTAAAATTTACTGAGAACTGTAGACTATGAGTAAATTAATAACTGCCTTCCCATTATCTGTCAGTATCCACATATGTAAATTAAGAAGCTTATTTTCCTGTGATCACTGAAATTTTCAACTGATTAATCATGTTTGCTTATTATTGAGTTTAGTGATTATATGAAAACTAGGCCCAGCTGAACTTTAAGGAAATATATCTAATCTGTATCCATAGATAAGAGCATATAGAACGTGGTCCGCTGGATGAATGCGGCGTCTTCCCAATCCCCCTTTTCCTGGTCAATGCAGGAGAGTGTGTGGGGCCTGGGGAGCTCCCAGAGTGCTGGGTTCAGGGTGGAATGAGAGGTTGGTAATGTGACAGAGCAGTCAATGTTACTGGGATAGTGACACACTCCAGGATATTCAGTGTGTTTGGAACATTCATTGTTTCTAGATTTGATATTGTAAGGATGTGGTCTTCATATGCCATCAGTGTGGACTGCTCCATGTGTCCAGATCTGTCACTGACTGGAGAGTGCTATTTGGACTGAACATTCAGTCTGGTGTTTCATTGTGTCCAGATGGGCAGGTATGTTCAGGCCAGCCATTGTGTCTGCCAATTTGTATTGTTTTAACTGAAATGTTGTCTCTCTGGAGTTGTCAGTCTCTCTGAAAAAGCAATGTTTCTAGAATGTTCAGTTGTTCTGGTTGTCAGTGTGTCTGGAATAGTCAGTCTGTCTGAGCATGTGGTGTGAAGGCCATGTGCTTGTTTTTGTTTTTTCCTTCTTCTTCTTCCCAAAGCCCCCCAGTACATAGTTGTATATGCTAGTTGTGGGTCCTTCTAGTTGTGCTACATGGGATGCCACCTCAGCATAGCCTGACGAGCGGAGACATGTCTGCACCTAGGATCCAAACCGGCAAAACCCTGGGCTGCCAAAGCAGAGCTCGCAAACTTAGCTACTCAGCCACGGGGCCGGCCCCAGGGCCATATGTTTTTAAAGGCCTTCTAAGTACTTATACAAACTCAGCCTCTAAGGTGTGAACTGCTTTAACTTTGCCAAATTGCTTAATATGGACATTGATGTCAGAAGCAAAGCCTCAGACTTCCACAAATTGCTAGTGGAGCCCTAATGCTGCTGCACCACAGAAGCGAAAGGAGGTAAATGGTGTTCTTTCTGATGTGTCCCACGACATGTTTAGACACCCTGAGTCAGGCCCTCATCAGAACCTTAGGGAGTTTCCCATGGTCCATTCCTATTTGGGTCCTGATTGCTTGAGTATGTCATCTATTGCTAGTTTTCTTAGTCTTGTTTTATTGGCTTGGTTAGTAAAAATTATTTTCTTGCCCATTATACGGTTGATTATTATACTTGTCGATGCAAGTAATCCATAACCAATCTATAAATTAAAACTCGGGTGAGTTTATTATGAGCCAGATCTGAGGATTAGCCCAGACCCTTCCTTCTCCAAGGAAGGAAAGGCACCAAAGAAGAGGGGTGTACAGAGTGGTTATATACCGTCAAAGAGCATGTATCACATATGATTGGAATGTCTGTTTTACAACAGTCATGAGATTGCCTAGCTGGCACAGTGATTCACAGCAATTAATGAACACAGCAGGCAGCAGGTCTGTGGTCTTGAGCTGGGTGATCACAGCATGTCAGCTGTCAATCCCTAGCCTAGGGAGAGATGCTTATTCTTAAGGAAATGCCAATGTGGGGAAAGTGACATCTTTTTTTTTTTTTTACATCTTTTTTTTTTTTTTTTTATCTTAAGGGCATTTGTTCTTGTCTTTGGGACATAGTAAATACTTAAAGCAGATATACAATGCATGCTCAATGGCCACATCAGGATCTTTTGGGAAAACAAGGTCAGGACAAATTAGTTTTACACCAAATGGCTTCCTCATATACTCCAATATATCCTATTGCTTGCCATTTATTTATCATAATTAATTTCTAAAGTTAATATGATATTATTCATATTTGTTTAATTATTATGACAACTTTAAGGAAACAGTATAAAAAGGTTCCCTGGAGTCCCATGCATATACAGCCACCTGGATAGAAATGTGTAATTTACTAGTCATGTGAACTTGGGCAAATTAATTAAACTCTCTGTATTTCAGTTCCTTCATGTATAAAATGCAGAAGATAATAACACCTATAATAGGACTATTGTGAGGATTAAATGAGGTAAAACATGTAAAGTGATTAAACAGTGTCTTGTTCATAGTGAGAATTCACTAAGTCTTAGCTGTTATTTGTATTCTTGTTACTTTGAGGGGAATAATGTATTTGAAGTTAGGTCAGATGATGCAGTGATCTTACACTAACAGCCTTAATGATTACCCTATACTGTAGTGCTTCCTTTATGCCAGAGGGAGACATAAAATAAGTTTTAATAATATAGGGGATGTAAGGTAAAGAAGGCAGCACAGTATTAAGGTGTGGAGGGATGAGAGCTATGTGTGCCCAGTACAAACAATAAAGGGAGTATGTTGTAGAGATTCAAAACAGCAATGCAATTGACTAAGTCAGTCTACTTTTTATTATCATGATGCACGTGTAATTCAGTGACGGAATACTCCTCTTATTGGGAGCAGAGAGCTCCCATCCCCTTCTCTCTTGGTAGGCCACACATAAAGGGCCTACAGGGCATTTTTTGCCTACCCAAGTATGCCTACAGCTGTTATTGGATATAAGCTTAAAACTGAGCAATAATTTTAGTTAATTAATTGTGTAACTTTTTCTTATGTAGTCAGGAAATTGCTTTCATACATTGGAAAGAAATTTAAAGATAATGATATCGAACCTGAAGAGAGTTTGCTCACCCATTGCACAGCAAGCCAATGTCTGACACCAGGGGTAGTGGAAGAAAGTAGGAGTTTTATTACTGCACAGTGCTGAGCAAGGAGAGAGGGCAGCTAATGCTGAAACCCCAAACTCTCCAAAAAGCTAAAAGGAAGGGTTTTTATTTGGGGTTTTCAGTGGTGGGGGGGGTAGCATATAGCCTTGCTGGTGGGAGCTTTCCCACAAGCCTGTCTTTGGCCTTGAGACTACTTGCAGAGAGGAGGGAGACTGTGACCTTGCTGGTCAGCAGCTTTCCCACCAGCCTGTATCTCCTTGCGGGGAGGAGATAATGAATCCAGGTGCTTATCCTTGGCAGTGTCTGTCTCCATGGTGGATAGTAGATTCTGGAGCCAGGAAGCCAGGGAGTAAGCAGGGGGTTAATGTTTTGGTTTTAACCCCACATATGCTGGGTTTAATGTAGGGAAACTGATGTCAGGGTTGGTATCAATAATAATGATTAATCACTTGTTTTCAGTACTTCTGTGCCTGGTACACAATGGATATTCAATCAATATTTTCAAAGTTAATGTGTATTTCCTTGAACCCAGATAAACACTGGAAAATATTTATCTGAATAACTGACTACACAGTAAGCATACACACTGCTCCAATTCATAAATCATTTCCAAAGTATTCTGTTGCACATTCCTTATTAATTATGATAAAATTAATTGTTTTACCTCCAAAATTATGTAACATGCATAATTTTTGTTATATTACTGCTAGAGCCTCTTAAACAAAATCATCTTGAGGCATCCAAATTAGTTGGAGATGGGACATGCACAATTTAGATTTCTACATAATTTGCATCCTTAATAAAGAGAAATGTATTTCAGTCACAATCATATATGAAAATCATGATCTAAGGGCATATAGGAAGGTCATGTGTGGAGCTTGGGTTGGAAACCATGTTGGGCTCTGTGAACAGAACAGGAGTGCCTCCTGATTAAAGATTCAGTGATAAGAGCAATGGAGGGAAAATTTATGAATTCCAAATAACAAGTACATGTTGATACAACAGATTACTTGTAAATGAATTGTTCAATTGTTCAGAAATTACATTGAAAACTCAAGTGGCGCCTTCTCTCTGAAGCTATGCTGAGGTCAGTGGAGAGTATCTTCATGACTGTGGCAGTGGTGGAAATTATAATGGGAATTTTAAGAAATGGATTGTTTAGACTGGCAAATTTAATTGATTGGGTTGAGAACCAGAAGATCTATTTGACTGATTTCATCCCTTCAAACTTAGCCATATCTAGAACATTTTTGTTATGGGTGTTCCTATTAGACGTATTTATAATGCTTATCTATCCAGATATAGATGACACTAGGAACCTAATTAAAATTATTGACATCCTCATTAGTTTCAAAATATTCAAGTATCTTGTTTGCCTCGTGTTTCAGTATTTTTTATTTGCTTAAAGTAGTATTTTTCTACCATGCCATTTCGTTAGTCTGTAGTTGAGGATCAATAGTGTTATTTTCATGAGGCCTGGCTCTGCGTCTGAGTGGTTAAAGTTCCACGTGCTCCACTTTGGTGGCCTGGATCCACAAGTTCAAATCCCAGACATGGATCTACTCCACTCACCAGCCATGCTGTGCCAGTGTGCCACATACAAAAATCTCGAGGAAGATTGGAACAGATGTTAACTCAGGGCTAACCTTCCTCAAGCGAAAATAGAGGAGGATTGGCAATGGATGTTAGCTCAGGGAAAATCTTACTCAGCAAAATAAAATAAAATAAAAGTGTGTTATTTTCATATTTTTTACTGGTATGCTTGTTTTTCTAATCATTCATCATTTCAATGATTGAGAAATCAAATTATTTCTGGATCAATGTTGATATAAAATACAAGAGAAACTCCAGTAGGAAAGTTGGTGTGAATGACACCCAATTTTCTGTTGGCCAGTTTCTCATTAACCTGGCATCTATTCACTTTAATATTTCTCAAATCTTGTGCTCCATGTCAATTATCTCCCTGTGGAGATAACTGTCTCGCTGGAGCTGAAGCTCCTGATATTGGCTCTAGAGATCCAAGGCAGGGTCTGTGAGAGCTGTGAACATTATGATTGCTTTCTCTTCTTCCTCTTCCCCTACGATTTGGAAATTTGTCTATCATCTTTAAGCTACTTTATACTCAGGAGGAAAATAGCTGTGCTAGGTGGCCATGTATCTCTCAGCTCACTCATTTTTCTTGATTGTGGGGAACAGCAAGTTTGGAAATGCCTTTTTGACTTTGCATTGGCAACTAAAAAATATTTCAAAGCAGCAAAAAGAAGAAATCCTTAACTTCACATATAGACTTAAAAACTTTGGCCTTATTTGTTTGTATCTTTGAACATCAGTGAATTTTCAAAGAATTGTCAGAACTGTATTTCAGATAATCATAGGCAGCTTTTAGCCAGCAGGCAGCCAACAGAACTTGCTCATTGTAGATTTTACTGGTTGTTGGTTTGAGTTACCTCAAAACTAGATTGTATTCACTCCATGCTTATCTTCGGGGATGCCTGGAAGTCTGGTACTGATTCAATACAAGGATAAGATATGACAGCTGGTGATTTATAACATGCTGTTTAAAGTTTCAAACTCCCTTAGAGGCATCCCATACTAGCTTGTACACATTGTTTAAATGGGGGGTAGGGAGGAGATAATTTGATGTTTTTCACCTGACTTAGCGTGTTATACAGCCTGGTTTTAGCTACATGACTGCAAGGTATAAAAGAGCCCTCAATAAACTTGTTCCTGGGCTCCCCTGAAACAAAAATACCTTGCAAATATCTTGGGATTTTAATCTGAAGATAAAGCTTATCCTATGGGACTGAGGACCCTGGGGGCTTACTTGAAAAGTTTTAGACCCCTCTATCATTGCCTGTGCTTTCTTTTTCCTGCAGTACAGTAACCTTTGCCGTTTCTAAAGCTTCAGGTGCATCTACCCTGTGGAATCTTGTCAATCCTTTTAATTACTTAACCCTGTGTAATTAACTCGTTGAAAAAAACATTTTAAAAAGTAGGTTAAAAAACAAGAAAGATTTCAACCATTCTCGTTGTTTAGTCCCACGAAACTACATTGTTACATTCCTGTTAAAAATCACTAGACAAGGAACTCAAAAGGATTCAAAAAAATCTTCATCAACACCGAATTGCCAGTCCTCCGGTTTTGAGACAGTGAACTGATCACATCTGTTTATTTCCCCACCTTCCCGTATTCCACTGAAGTGATACAATAAATAATTGAGGAAAATTGAGTCTAGAAAAGAGTGGCTCAAAAACTAGCCCTCAATAAAATACAGTAAGGGAAGAAAATGAAGAGAAGAGAGAAATTCAAAATAGTATCCTCAGGGAAAGTAATGATTTGGTTCATTAAAAAGGTAAGAAAGATTGTAAATTGAAATATAACTCCTGAAATTTTAAACATATAACAATAGAGACAATGACTAGCAGAAAGCACAGTGCTTAAAGGGAACTTAGTGATTTAGAAGATCAAGTCAAAGAATTCTCTCAGAATGGAGTGAATATATATATGAAAACTGTAAGTAAAGGGAAATAACATGGGGAAGATAAAGCCAGGTGATCCTATATTCATATAAAAGAAATGATAAAAATAGAGATAATAGGAAATAAATAATCAAAGAAATAGGAAAATGTTCCTCAGTGGAAAAAATACTGATTTGCAATTCAAAAGGACTGCTGAACCCTGTATAGGAATATTGAAAAAAGACATACCTCTATGCACCCTAGTTCATTCACCATGTTCCAAAGAAAAAGAGAAAAATGACACATGGTTCTAGACAGAAACAAAGGTTACCTACACAGGAAATAGAGTAGACTTTCTCCAGCTAGAAGACAATGAAGTAATGTTGCTAGATCTTTGAAGAGAAACAGTTGTGAATGGCTTTATATATTCAGTCATTCTGTCATTCTAGTGTGAGAGTAAAATCAAGTCATTAATGGACATGCCAGGACCCAGAAATACCACTACACATGCAAAATTCCTGAAAAAATAGAGCTAAATCAAAACAAAAGGATCAAGAAAAGCAACGATGTGGTTGATGAGCAGCAGTGGTGAGCACTCAAACCAGTAAAACCTATATTTGTTTAAACAATTTCTTTGTTTATGTGGCTCTGGACTTTATTTAAATGCATAGGCAAATAAATGAAATGAGTAATTACGTAAAGAACAGTTAACAGTAGTCTGGAACTAAATTCCAAATGTGTTCAACAAAACCTGAGAGGTAGGAAGAACTCTGAGAGAAAAGAAATTATAATGAGAGGTCTCATCTTGTTGGAGCAGAAGCATTATGATAGATCCTGTTAAATGTTTTATGTTTATAAAGAATTATGAATTTGATTCTATTTATACACATTTAAGAGAAACTACTAGTAGATTAGAAATCCAAAGCAGAAGTTTTTCACCACTGGATTAAAAAGTAAAGGTAGTATAAAATCTTGGTCAACACAGCAAAATCAGGAAAGAAAAATAAAAGAAAACAAAGGAAAGCAAAATAAGCAAGAAAAGACAAAAATAAGGTACCAGTCATAAGATCAAATGTACTAGTCACCACTAGACATGGTTTTAATTCCCTGAAATCTCTCAGACTTTGTTCTCAGATTCCCTCTGCTCCCAGCCCTCTGGAGTCGGTGTTAATTAACAGTATTAATCAACAGTAATTGACAGTAGTCGGTATTAACAGAGGGTTTTAATAGCGCTATTGATAATTATATAGATGTTTGTGATATGTATGTCTATGTATTGTCAGATCACCTCCAAATTGGATAAAAATCCATCTTTTCTATTAATGTAATAGAATCATAAATATATGGATGTGTGTCTGTTCCCATGTTTGTATTTTCCTTGATTTATTCCATTGTTAGCTTCTGAAAAATGGTGATTACTTTTAAAATACTTAAATAAAAATGTATTTTCACTTAAGATATAAAGAAAAAATAGGAGAAATAATTTAGTAGGTGAAAAAAAGAAAGCCATGTTTCATTTTTATGGTCATTTTACATTAATACACAGAGAAAATAAATCATGGAAGAGTGGATGTTACCAACAATGTCCAGTTGTGCCTCAGATGACAATGGCATACAATTATTAGCTTCATTCTTCCACATTATATCCATTAAGAAATTCTTGTCCTGCTCAGTTGAAGGTTTACATCACTGAAAACCTTTCAATTTGCTCTATCTTGACCTATCATCCTAATCAAAGCAATAATTAAATTTTACCTGGGATATTGCAACGAGCCTTAGACTAATATTTCTACATTCATTATGGCCACCCTACAATCCATTCTCAGCCACAGTAGTCTTTTAAAAATGCAATGTTTATCATGCCACTTTTTTGCTTAAACTTACCAAAGTCTTTTCATTGGTTTTACCATAAAGATTAAAATAATCTATATAGTCTTGCATGATCTGGCCACTGAAAAGAAATTTCATTCTCATCTCACGCAGAGCTCCCTCCCTTACTTTTCACCGCAGCTACCAAGGGCCTCCTTTCAGTTCAACAAAAGAATCGATCTCATTCCTGCCATTGAACATTTGAACCAATCCTTCCACCTAGAATACTCTTCCTTCTCATCTTTATCTATCCAACTCTTAGCTCTTCATAGATCTCAGTTCAAGTGTCACCCCCTCAGAGAAGTTAACTACAGTTACAGTATAGTCACAGAGTTCCTGTTCTTCAAATTACTGACTTTGTAATTGCATTCTACTATAATGTTGCTCTCTTTGAATACATTGTGACCCTCTAGAAAGCAAATCCTTACCTGCCATGCCTATCATTTTATCCTCAGACCTAGCATGGTGTCTAGCACCTGGTAGGCATTCAGTAAACATTGGCTGATTTAATGAGTAGATTTTTGGCTCCAGTGGTTGTGATGGGCTAAGGACTGGCAAATAAAAGGTAAATATATCAGTGTTAACTCTGAAAATGTGTATCTTTTTCTATGTTCACCAGAATAATCTGAGAGTAAAGATAAAGAGGAATTGACATTATGTGGCATAGTATTGTAAATTTTTATCTCAATGGGGACAATGTGGTTGTGTTGGTCAATGAGCATCTGGAAAATGTTTCTCCTTCTCAGGATAGTCACTGAAATTGATGTTTCCGGTTTGAATTTGGCCTATTTTTAAGCCAGGACAATGTTTTTCTAGTTTTTTTTTTAATTCAAATATCTCTGAGTAGGCTACACATTCTATGTTTTGTCACATTCTCCATCCTTGCCTATTGTATCATTCTTCACACCATTAATTTTTATCAATTCCATGATAATCAGACATCTTTGAGTTTGTGAACATAGATTAGAGCGCAATGCCTCTGAGAATTAATGCTAGAGATGGGGATCAAATGAGTTTACAGAACCACAAGGGAATAACAATGCCGGGAATCTTGAGCTTTTTATGGGAACTGATATAAACATGGGTACAGGGCAAGGTGTAGTAAGTCCTGACATCTCCAACTGTGATGGTAGGCAGAATGTTGAACACAAAAATAGACATCTCCCGGGGCCAGCCCAATGGCACAGCAATTAAGTTCACATGTTCCGCTTTTCAGCAGCCCGGGGTTCGCTGGTTCGGATCCCGGGTGCGAACATGGCACTGCTTGGCAAAAGCCATGCTGTGGTAGGTGTCCCACATATAAAGTAGAGGAAGGTGGGCATGGATGTTAGCTCAGGGCCAGCCTTCCTCAGAAAAAAGAGCAGTATTGGCAGTAGTTAGCTCAGAGCTAAACTTCCTCAAAAAAAAAAAAAAATAGACATCTTCCTTGGAGCATGTGGAGGGTCCCCTTTCGTTTCTGTTTATGGACTTGCAGAGGCTGAGGGAGTGATGGTAATCATTGGGGGCACTCTGAGCTCTGGGCCATTCTTTTTACTTCTAATGCGATATAATACAAAACAAACAAAAAAACTAAAGGTATCCCCTCTAAAAGAGTAAAACAACTTCATTTTTGAATATGCAAAAATCTTTAAAATCCTAAAATAGTACATTTAACTATGTTGTTGCAAAAGTGTTAAAATAATAGTATTATAACTAAGGTTTATTTCTACACAGGATGCTTCAACATTAGGAATATATTAGTGTAATCATTCTCATTATTGCATTAAACATAAAAGCCATATTGATCATCTCTGGATATGATAAAATATATTTGATGTAATTCAGCATACATTTCTGTTAGATTCTAACATAATAAGGATTACTTATAAACTAATAAGAAACGTCATATTGAGGCTCCTCAAAAAATTAAACATAGAACTACCAGATGATCTAGCAATCCCACTTTTGGGCATATATCTGAAGGAAATGAAATCAGTATCTTGAAGAGATATCTCCACCCCCATGCTCATTGCAGCACCATCCACAATAGCCAAGACGTGGAAACAACCTAAGTGTCCATTGACAGAGGAATGGATAAAGAAAATGTGGTATATGTATATAATGGAATATTAGTCAGCCATAAAAAAGAAGGAAATCCTGCCTTTTACAACAACATGGATGAATCTTGAAGGCATTATGCTCAGTGAAATAAGTCAGACAGAGAAAGACAAATACTGTATGGTCACACTTATATGCAGAATTTAAGAATGCTGAACTCATAGAAATCAAGAATAGAATGCTGGTTGCCAGGGGCTGGCTGGGTGGGGGAAACGGGGAGATGTTAGTCAAAAGGTATAAACTCTCAGCTATAAGATGAATAAGTTCTGAGATCTAGTATACAGCATGGTGACTATAATTAACAATACTGAATCATATACTAGAAAGTTAAGAAGGTTTATCTTAAACATTATAATCACACACACACAAAAGGTAATTATGTGAGGAGATGGAGGTGTTAACTAACCTTATTGTGGTAATCATTTAACAATATATATGTTTATCAAATCATGACATTGAATATTTTAAACTTACACGTTATATGTTAATATCTCAATAAAGCTGGAGAAAAAAGAATATTAGGTAAATAAGTTACACTTTATTTGCATAAAATATTATTTTCCAATTATTTGTACACTCCTTTTCTTTCGTGCAATAAAGATTGTTATATTAGACACACAGCCTATAGAGTGTACATTATATGTAAAAGTAGTTCTTGAAAAC
Organism: Equus przewalskii; assembly: GCF_037783145.1. Taxonomy (NCBI): domain Eukaryota; kingdom Metazoa; phylum Chordata; class Mammalia; order Perissodactyla; family Equidae; genus Equus; species Equus przewalskii. Next base: position 40,336,540 of record NC_091835.1, on the reverse strand, counting down.
AATATACTTAAAATGGAAACATTTTAGATATCATCATTAAATTCAGAAATCAGCCAAGGATATTTTAAATATAATATCCATTATTCAGAATTTTTTTAATAAATACTGAATAATAAGATGTAAAAAATGAGGTTTAAAAAAACGAAAAAGAGTATCATCCTCGCAAATGTTATAATTGTCTGCCTTTAGCACACACTGGAATCTAAAGAAAAACTTTTTTATAACCAAGAAAAATAATATGTCCAGTCATAGATAAATATTCAAAAATCAATAGTCATCTCCTTATACAAAACAATTGGTAAATACAATAAAATAAATATGTATTCGTAACAGTAACCATTTTATAAAAACTACTAATGAACATAGTAAGAATTATGCAATAGCTATGTGAAGAGAAATATAAAATTTCCAGAAGGACATAACAATTTTGAATAAATTGAGAGCATAACATTTTTTGGGTAAGTAAATTATTTTAATACAGAAATATAAGAAAATTGTAATCAAATTTTAAAAGAGTTTTTTGGGAGTTTACAAATATTTCTATTGCTTATCTAAAAAGATAAATGAGAGACAAAAGATTATACAATTCTGAAAAAGTACAGTGAGTGGGACTTGGCTTGTTAGAAATCAAAATATTATAAAGTTAAGTAATTAAAATAATGTAAGGCTTGTGCAGTAAAAGATCAATTGGTCATTTGAAGTAAATAAGGTGTCTAGAAAAATTTGTGTATATAACAAAGTATAAACGTATAAAATAGCATATAATAAGAGGCAGCATTTCAAGTAGGTTATAAAATGGTTATTCATAAATGTCATTTGAGCACTGACTATTTATTAAGACAATTTAGATATTTGCCACACAATTTTTGTTTAAAGATTGGCAGCTGAACTAACATCTGTTGCTAATCTTCTTTCTTTTCTTCTTCTTCTTACCCCCAAAGCCAGCCAGTTCATTCTTGTATATTCTAGTTGTTGGTCCTTCTGGCTGTGCTATGTGGCATGCCACCTCAGCATGGCCTGATGAGCGGTGCCATGTCCGCGCCCAGGATCTGAACTGGCGAAACCCTGGGCCACTGAATCAGAGCGCGGGAACTTAACTACTTGGCCCTGGGCCCGACCACTGCTACACGATTTTTGAAAACAATTCCGGTGGAAATGAAAAAAAATAAATTTTAGAAGCACTAGAAGAAAGCACAGTTCATTTTTTAAAAATAATCTTTGGATTGGTCAGGTGCCTATATGCTAGAAAATAGAAAACTTAACTCGCAAATTGAACATGGTAAATAAAATACTGCTATATAGCGTTTGACTCCAGAAACCGGTTAAAATGTAAAATTTCTAGGAAAACATTAAATCATATAAGAGACAAAGCTCTCATAGTCTTCATATATGAAAAAGATAAATAAATATAAAGAATAAGCATATTAAAAATGGACAAAAAATAAATATGCAGTCCACAAATACTCCTATATATGGTTACTACACATTGGAAAAGTTTCAAATTATCATTAATAATCAATGAAAAGAAATTGAAAATATTAATAAAATTAGCAAGTGTATTTTCAGTCATTGTTGGTGGGAGTATAAATTGTTATAGTCATTTTGGTCGATCACCAAGTCCTGTCACTGCAATTAGTCTCTGTATAGATAGTTTGACAATTCATGGTCTGATTTCTAATTAAACAGCTGTAAAATAACATGTGTACAGTTATCATGATTTCTTAATTATACAGTGATTTTCTTCTCTCTGTGACCAATATTTCAAGTCAGGCTCTCCTTCTGTTCCAACTGTGTTATGGGATAGGCGTGCACATATTTTTATCAAACTTTTTCAATTCGTTTCATCACTGTAGAAGGTACTTTGTAACTTTTAAAAAACTATTTTTACAGGATTAACTTTTGCATTTGTGGTGGTATCTGACAGTAACATCTCATTTACTAATTTGAAAGTTAAGGATTGGTACATAATTTTGCATATTTTCTGAGACAAGCTTATATCCATGATTTATTCTAGTTGTGAACTGCAATGTGTGTCAAATTCTGTAGAAGAGAAAATGAAGACAAAGTCTAACTTTAGAGGTGAAGCTTTATTATCCTTATGACCACAGGCTTAAATTATTAAATAAAAGAAAAAGAAAAGGAAAAACAAACAAGAATAACAACAAACTCCACAGGTCGGATCCGTGACCCACATCATGGGCAGGTGTAGATGTTTGTTGAAATCCCGTAGAGTAACTGCAGGGATTTACAGACAGTTCATTTTGAAAATTCCAACCTGCACTCACATTGTGAATTCTTAACACCAAACACATTGAAAAAACCCCATATATTGGGTGCTTAGGGCAGACAAAAAAGATAAAAATGGCATTGATGACCCAATCATTCAGTCTCCTACCTCTGGCCTGACTCCCAGATCTGAGGGTCACCCTTGGGACGGACATGGTTTAAAGGTGACATAGTGTTAAATGGCTCCATAAGGACCATGTCTGAAGTGTTTGGAATCCATATCTCCATATCTTCTTTTTTTTTTTTTTTTTAAAGATTTTATTTTTTCCTTTTTCTCCCCAAAGCCCCCCGGTACATAGTTGTATACTCTTCTTTGTGGGTCCTTCTAGTTGTGGCATGTGGGACGCTGCCTCAGCGTGGTCTGATGAGCAGTGCCATGTCCGTGCCCAGGATTCGAACCAACAAAACACTGGGCTGCCTGCAGCGGAGCGCGCGAACTTAACCACTTGGCCACGGGGCCAGCCCCTGGAATCCATATCTTTTTACTCTCTGGGAGAACCCCAAAAGTAGGGCTAGATATGAGAGTTTCATTCTAATAAAATTGTTTTAACACCAACTGTGTTGCATTCAATGAACAGGGCTCTTTCTACTTCTATCTGCTTCTGTTACATGGAAACGAAACCAACTTTTCTCTGGCGCCTTTCTCTATGGCATAAGGGAGAAGATTTAATTAATATTGGCTCAAGGAACCATATTTAACAAATTAAACATTTGGTTTTTTTGCTGAGTCATACAACCTGCACCCAGTTAATTAAAAATAAATTGAGCCAACTTATACTCACTATTTAAATCCAACTATTTTCAGTGAATACCAAGATACTGTAGAAGAAAACTCCAGTTGTATAGGCTACCATCTGCTTTGCTTTTTGTCATCCTAACCAAGTTTTTTTTTTTTTTTTTTTTTTTAGTGAGGAAGATTGGCCCTGAGCTAACATCTGTCTCAGTCGCTGATCTTCCTCTTTTTGCTTTAGGAAAAGTGTCCCTGAGTTAACTTCTGTGCCAATCTTCCTCTATTTTGTATGTGAGACACTGCCACAGCTTAATGAGTAGCTTGATGCGTGGTGTGTAGGTCCACACCCAGGATCCAAACCCATGAACTCTGGGCTGCTGAAGTGGAGTGTGCAAACTTAATCACTACACCACCAGGCCAGCCCCAATCCTAACCAAGTTTTGATAACCTCAACGAGAATTTTGAAAATGGTCTTTACAAGTGAATCATGAGTATAAAATTCTATTCTGAGTATAGGAGATTAAAAGAAATCTTTATTAGCACTATTCAGAAAATTCATTTGGAACAAGAGCTCTTTAAAACAAGATTGGGACCTGTTATTGAACACTCAGTATATGCAAGGCATGGTGCTAGGAATTTTTTATACATGAACTCATTCAATCATCAGAATAAACCTTTAAAGTAGTGTTATTATAGCTACTTTACGGAAGACAAACAGAGCTATGCCAGCATCCCAAAGGTTCCTTCATGCCCCTTCCTTATTGTTATTGCCACCCATCTTCTCAAAGATAATCATTATCCTGATTTCTAACATGATAGTTAGTTTTGCCTCTTCATAAAAGTAGATATGTAAATTTTGTGTCTGTGTTTGTGAGATTCACCCATGTTTCACTTAATTGAAGTTTGTTTAATTTACATTGTTTTATAGTATGAACACTGCTATGAACATTCTTATGTATGTTCTTAGGTAAATATGTACACATATGTAAATAAATCATTTCACCCCGAACTAAACATATAGCAAGAGTTTTATAAATGCTATCTATTATTACTGTTATGATTATTTTTTATAATTAGTAAAGTATGTGACTAAAACTATTTAGGATTTCCCCACCAGGTATTGTTTGAGTTCTTCTCAACTGACTTCTTGGCTCACTTCTAAATCATTCAAGTATTTTAAAAAAGACGGGAAAACAAGTGGGCATACATACCATATCAGTTACTACTCTAAACAAGACGAGAACTTCTCTAATTAATACAGACTCCACTTATGCTAATATAAGAAGGGCAAGTACTGCAAAACTAAATTTCCTTTGGGGCTCAGTTCTCAGACTTACAGAAAAGAGAATATTGTTGATGTTTTATACCTTGAATCCAGTAATTCTTCAGATGCAGATTCTTGTGACACATGCACAAAACAGAGAATAAGAAATGCAGAGTAGTGCAGTTAGGTATATTTGTAAATCTTCAAAAAACTTGGCTTAATGGTAGGCTATAGGACATGCCATAGACTCTATTCTTCCCATTCTAGACAGTGTTCTGAGCAATATTTTTTTTCACATACTTGCACGAAGATACATTAAGGTTGACTTTTAAAATTTACAATCTGTAAATTCTTTCCTTAGATTATCTTCCACAGCTAAAGATACAGACACAAATTTATTAGGGAAAGAAAATGCAAAAAAGAGTGACAGAATGTCAGCCTGCATTTGCATATTAACAAACAAGAGATTATCTTGTCACCTATCACTTTGCATAGAAAATTGCAGCCTATGGTTATGGTAAAAAGAAAAAATAGTTTTTGCACATTAATTTGTGTCCAGAAACCTTGCTAGATGATCATATTCTAACAATATATTGAAGAATATGTTTGGATTTTCTGTGTACTCTCAGTCATAATCTGTGAATAAGGACAGTTTGTTTTATGCTTTACAATCTTGTATATTTTATGTACTTTTCTTATCTTACTAGAATTGGTGAAAAGCTCCAAAAAATAGACACAGTAAGATGTTTATCACTGATTTGGTCCCAAACTCAAGGGAAATGATTTCAATGTATCATCAATAGGTATAACACTTATTCTAGGTTTTTGTAGACAACTTTTTATCAAGAAAAAGAATATTTTGTTCTATTCCCAGCTTGCTAAAAATGTTTGTTATGAATAGATGTAGAATTACGTTAAACTTTTCTGGTGTTTCTCCTTTAATTTGTTAATGTATTGATTACATTAATTGGTTTTATAATGTTTCATTATTGGGATCTCATTGACTATGCGATCTATGGCAGTTTGGATTCTGTTTAGTAAACTGTTCTTGCTATGTTAACTGAGGACCTTCTTATTACCTACTTGTAAGTGACCTTTTATTAATATCGGGAAATATTGATTACTATCTCTTTGTAACACACCTTGCTCTTGATTGCTTCAAAACTCTAGTTTCTTGTTTTTTCTCCTCCATCTGACTGCTTTTTAGTCTTTCCTTTGGTTTCTTCATGCTCTGGTGTTTCTCGGGGTCCTTAGAGTTCACCACTTCTTATGGAACCAAGTATGTGTTGATGATCCCCAGATCTCTACTTGTAGTCCAAATTCCCTTTCTGAGCTACAGCCACAAATACCCACGTGCCATCCATCTTTCCACTCGGATGACTTACAGGTAGTCCAAAATGTTCAAAACAGAACTCACCATCTTCTAACTTTTCTTCTTTCTCCTACCCCTTGGCTTCTAAACCTACTTTCTCTCTGGGGATTTCCCCAGGTCACAGTATTCCATACATTCAGGTGCAAAAGAAGAAGCTTGAATGTCATTGCTGGCTTCCCTTTGTTTTTACAGCCCCCAAATCTGTCACCAACACTTGCTCATTCTACCTCCTAAATGCTTCTCATAGCCATGAATTTCTCTCCATCTCTAGGTGTTAATCCAGTCAAAGCCATCATTCTCATCTTGAAAAATTACCAGATTTCTTCATTTTCATCAGATTTTCTTTATCCAATAAATTTCTTCCTTCCTTCCTTCTCTCTTTTCTTCCTTTCTTTCTCTTTCTTCCTGTAATTTTACCTAAATTAAAATAATTTTGTTCATACAAAATAATTTACCAATAGTTTATTACACATCATCATTCTTGAAATATACACTTATAAAAATTAATAGAATTTAATGGAAGAGTGTGACAACATTGAAAAGGGTCACGTTTTTAAAAATTTCATTCATTTTTTTGGATGTTGACTGTCAGCACTTAATACTGGAATAGATATCTGTTTACTGACACACCAAGACACAACGTCTATAACTCTGAGTCAATTTATGATGCATTGATGGCTTTGATCAAAATCATTCTTCCTAGAATGTATAACAGATACTTTTGTTTACTATTTCCTTATTTCATTTGAAATGATTTTCTACCTATTTTCTGTCTATTAAGGCTAAATTGACAGAATTATGTCTCTGGCCAAAAGAAATAGAACACTTAGTACAAAGATAAAGAGCAACTGGGAAATATGGCTAACTGTGAACATGTTCTCTGAGATAACTGAGGACTATTTAGATTGAATTTCAGTAAATTATCAGAAGACTTTAATTTCAGAAAAGTAGTTCAGGTTTTGGTTTCTTTTTGTAAATTGCTCAATCAGTCCAAAATATGATTTACCAGTTTTCTCATGAAATTCTTAATATCTTCAAAATCTGAGACAAATATCACCTCCCTTTCTCTCCTTGACAGTAATGTTTATAGTTACCTTTTTTGTGTTCACATTTTATTCTTACTTCTATCTCATTGTTTCTTTCTGAGTAGTTTTCACTATTTTATGGGTTTCCTGATCCTTTTTTTTTTTTTTGTAGTAATCTATATTGCATTCGGAAAAGGGTCTGATACATAGCAGGTACTCACAATATATACTCATTGAATAATAGCTAAATTATTTAGACTATTTCTAGAGCTGTTACCAGCCACAAACAAAGGTTCTTTTTACCCATCACACAAGAGGGGCCAAAATTAAAACTGGAACACCAGGCTTACGGCAAGGAAAGGGGTTTATTTCAGGGGATGTCAGCCAGGAAACGAGACTAAGCCCTCAAATTTGTCTCCTTGAAGATGGGTGGCAAGGGGTTTTAAAGGTTGTGAGGAATGTGGCTGCTTGTAGAGAGGGGGAGCATGTGGCCTTGCTGGTTGGTGCCTTCCCACCAGCCTGTGTTTGGCCTTGTGAAGCTGCTGGCAGGGAGGAGGTTAGTGAGATAAGTGAACCCACAGGTGAGTGTCATGGATTGTCTGCCTCCATGATGGATGATGGATTCTGGCATCAGGAAGTCAAGCAGTTGGGATCCGGGAAGCTTCAGTTTCTTGATATCCTCTGGATATCAGTTTCCCTGGAACAAACTTCCAAGGACCCATAACTAGCCAAAATGTTAGTGATGCTGGCCCTGATATCAGTTCCCCTACATTAAACCCTGCACATATGAGGTTAAAACCAAAGCACTCTTTCCCTGCTTACTTCCCAGCTCTCTGGCTCCAAAATCCACTATCTGCCAAGGAGACAAACAGCCAAGGTTGCCCACCTGCAAATTTCCTTATCGTCTCCTCCTCCCTGCAAACAGCCTTCCTCCCTAGGCCGAAGGCAGGCTGGTGGGAAAGCTCTGACCAGCAAGACCACTGACTGCCCCCCCGATCTACAAGCAGCCGCATTCCTCACAAACCTTTAAAACCCCTCGCTTTCCCTCTTTTGGGAAGACAAGACAAAACAAGACAAATTTGAGGGCTCACTCTCGTCTCCTGGCTGATAACATCTGAAATAAAAACCCTTTCCTTGCGGTAAGCCTGGTGTTCCAGTTTTTATTTGGCCCCTCTTGAGTGGCAGGTAAAGAACCTGTGTTTGTAGGCGGTAACATCAGCATGAGCCCAGCTGGGCTCTAACAACTCATAACTTCTATTTGCATTGTGTGATGAGGAGGTCAGTGCTCTAATCTCAACACTAGCTTCATGTATGTGTGAAGCTAAAGGTTAAAGAAACTGATATTTACATACGAATATAACTAAAGAGGAAGGGAAAGGGGAGGGGGCTCAGAAGTGCCAGGTTTCAGATGACACAGACCCTTGGCTACCTCTCTGTAGACAAGAGTTTCAGATCTCCTGAATGTGACATTCCTAACGAATGTAAGAAAACATTAGTTATTCTCTTATCAGAGAGAGACGGAATGATTTAGACAGAGGACTTGAAACTTCTGCTAACAAGTCATTCTTTCTATCACTTACTGACTGGCTACTGATTGGCTTGCCTACAAGCAGTTCTAAGTGTTTCTCTAAAGCACTCTGTGAGAATAAGCCCAGGGGCGGGGTGTGTGTGAGGTGGGGTGGTGGGTATTTAGAGTTGGAGTCTCCCATGTTAACTCAGTTTCAGAGCTCAGAGCATTTTATGAAAAACAGCTAAGATATTTGGATCCAAATGGTATAGTATTTCAGGTGAGGAAGGAAGTACGAATCAGTGAAAAAGAATCTAGCCCTTGTTTGCATGCACATATATTTGATGTTAACTTTTTATCATTGCCAGAAGTGGAAATTTTCATTTGGTGACAATGATAAATGGATGCACAACCTGTTTAGTTTGGAAATTAGTAGCTCTTTCATAGAAATAATAACATTTTCATGAAAGTATATGAGACTGTATACTTTAGCAGATCGTTCTGGATTAAGATTGGAATTACAACAAAAGCAGAAAGATTTCCTGAAGTATATGTGAGACTGTGTCCAAGGAGGTTCTGCTTAAGATTGGAATTACAATAAAAGCAATGAAGATAAGTATCAAAAATGGACGCTATTCTGTAACAACTTGAATATAAATTTATCATTGAGACATAGTATTCGAAATCTGGAATTTTTTTTTTTTGTGGAAATGTTCACTGTATTGGATAAAATCTTTCTGACGCTGGCAGGAGTGGAATTCATAATCGAAATGTTAGGGAATGTGTTCATGGGGCTGGTAACCTTCTCTGAATGGGTCAAGAACCAAAAGATTTCCTTAGCTGACTTCATTCTTACCTGCTTGGCTATCTCCAGAATCACTCAACTGTTGGTTTTATTGTTTGAATCATTTATGCTGGGACAACCTTCGTGTTTCTATGCCACTTATAAACTAGCAAAACCTATCACTTTGCTTTGGAGAATGACTAATCACTTAACCACATGGTTTGCTACCTGCCTAAGCATTTTCTACCTCCTTAAGATAGCTCACTTCTCCCATTCCCTTTTCCTCTGGCTGAAGTGGAGAATGAACAGAGTGGTTCTTGTGATTTTTGTATTTTCTTTGTTGTTTCTGATTTTTGACTTTCTATTGCTAGAAACATTTAACGATCTCTTCTTCAATGTCTGTAAAATAGATCAAAGTAATCTGACTTTATATTTAGATGAAAGAAAAATTCTTTATGTTAAAACCCAGATTCTTCTTAGCTTGACCTATTTCATACCTATTGCTCTGTCTCTGATTTCGTTGCTCCTTTTATTTCTGTCCTTGGGAAGACACAGCAGAAATTTGAAGCTCAACTCCATGGGCTCAAGAGATTCCAGTACAGAGGCCCACAAAAGGGCCATGAAAATGGTGATGTCCTTCCTCTTCCTTTTCGTAGTTCATTGTTTTTTCACACAATTGACACATTGGATAATTATGTTTTGTAACAGCAAATTCACAAAGTTTGTCTTATTAGCATTATATGTCTTTCCTTCAGGCCACGCATTTATTTTGATTCTGGGAAATAACAAGCTAAGACAGACAGCCTTGAAGGTACTGTGGCATCTTAAAAGCTCCTTAAAAAGAGAAAATCCATTAGCTTTACAGGATAGACTTTCCAGAGCCTTTTCAAAGATAGTAACTCAGTGAGGAAACTTTGAAAATCAATTTTCACTTCTACTATTTTTTTCTACTGGGTTCTATTAAGTGTTGTTGAGCATAACTGAAACTTTCTCTAGAATAGGTTGCTTTGTATGATAATTCGCCATGGTCAGCCAATATAATTTAAAAAGTAATCATTTTTGTCTAAAACATTGGTTACCAATATTTTAAAGTTTCAAATATTCTTTCAAGGAGAATCTAAATTATTTCATTTTACATGCAAAACATGTGTGTAATTTCAACACATATTTGGGAGAAGAGGCATGTTGTTTTTTAGAAATCAAGATAAATTGCAATTAACTAGGTAGAAGATGTATAAAATATTGATTGAAAATTCATTGAGCAACTAAAGTCATAGGTGAAAAAAGCATGACCTCATAGCTTAAAAGTCTAACTTTTTTTGAATGGAAAAGCACTGCATTGTTGTTATCAGAGATTTTGTTGATATCAAGGAAATAGGATGTTTGATAATAAGAATAATATTCATAGTGCAAGATAATATAAATTGTCTGTGAGTAGAAACTGGTAATATCCCTATAATACTGATCTTATTTGAAACCCCAAGTTGTAAACATTCTAGGCACTTGTTAATTTTGCTAAATTCCAGTATATGCAATGTGCATTTTCATAGGGCAGAAATCAATATTTCTACCATGTTATGCAATAGAATTAAAAATATATACAAGGATTATTTAATTCAAAATCACACTCATATTGCTACTGCTAAAAGATCATAATTATGTTTTGAGAATGATCACCTTTGGGCCTGTGCACACACACTTTATTGTAATCTGATCATTAGAGTTCTTAGAGAAACAAATGGAAACAGGTCAAAAGGAAAGGCGGAGAAAGTAAAGTTCATAACAGAACATCACATGTTTAGAGCAAATTTTGGATGTGCATATGTATATATTGTGCTGTTTTAACTATAATAATCTAAATTTAGAAATTGTAACTAAGGTTAAGGATGGGAAAGTTTATTATAAAATTTTGAATATGATGGTATGCATTATAATATTGTACAGATGTTATATATGTATACATAATGGAATTCTTTAAAAGTGAAGAATTCTTTTTTAGGGTTTATCTTTGACGTATTCTTTAGATTGTGTTCGATTAGAGAAACAAAAAGCTGCAATTAAGTGATGATAAATATGTGGGTTGTAAATTAATCTTGATGGAGCCATAAGTAAGGGAACTGTTCTAGGGTAGTTCCTTGGAGCTGAGAGTGATGTTAGAATTATTAACATTTCTCCCTGCCTTCCCACATCATATGTAGGAAACTAAACTGCAAGCCCATCTAGGCTATGTGGTGCTTCTGTGTATCAATAACAATAATGATGTCGATGATGGTTTTAATGATAAGAAATATAGTGTCTATTTTACTAAGTAATTTACATTTTACAAAATAAAATGTAAAAATATTTTTTGGACACCAACTTAGTATTTTATCAAAGATTATCATTGTAATTATCTTGTCTTAGTAAAAAGTAATATACAAATCAAGCTGAATTTAGATTCAGATACTGAATTTGTTTTGCTTTGGATATTCTTTCATATAAATGACTTAAAGATAATCTTGTACTCTTAATAAGGTGATAACCAAAAACATTATTTAGTTTTTAGTCTAACTAAACTTTTCTTTGGTAAGGAAGATAAAGTAATTGAGCCCACTTACAAGCAAATTTTGCTTCTAATAAGTGGCCCTTAGGAATGAATGAGTGAATTTCTAACTAGGATTAAGGCCGTTCTTATGCAGCAACCTTAGGGAGACAAGACTACAAGGAACAGGATCCTATTCCTGACAAAGAAGTACAACAAAAGACTAGTAAAATAAGCCAGGCCATAGACTGGGGTTATTGCAATTGATGGATGTATTGTAATCTGCATATTTGAACGGCAGGTGAGATCAAGCTCTGCACCTCCACTTTCCCCATAACAAAAGCTTTTGTGGGGGACTCAGCAGCAGCCAAGCCACAATCCAAGAAGAGCCACTCCGAACGTGTGTGTTGCCAGTTCATACAACCTGGAGAAGATAGACAGATATGGCCATATATGATCCTGGGACCGAAGTGTTGGGGAAAGATGGAGATTACCACTGATTTCTTTTCAACTAATCCTTCTCTCACCTACCAAATAAATGTTCATTTTAAGAATCTGGGTGTAATCATTGTATATTTCATTTATCAACCCAGGTGATTTATAGAAGAGGAACAAATAACCTGTTTCTGCTGCTGAAATAGTCGTAGCTCTGATCTCTAGGTTTAGTGTTGAAGGCATCTGATAAGACATAAATCAAGCACAGCAAGGCATGTTTTCTTGAACCCTAGTGAATAGACATATCAGATAGAAATCCATAGCTACACTGATATCTGAGAAAGAGGCATGCCAAATTCCTCAATGTCTCACGTGGTTAACCTGCTCTCTCCATAGGTGACTTCTCCTAGCAAGATCTTCATTAGACCCCATCTCCTCTGAGCATCCTTTAAGGAGCATTTGCATCATCACATAGTCATTCCCAAACCTATCATTTGAGACACTGGATATGATGTCTAGAGAAATCTATGTCTTATTCAGGACCTTAGAATGAATCTTCACAAAAACAAATTGATCTGAAACGTTTGGTCACTTTGAGAAACATATATATGCAAACCTTTTTGTTTCCTTGTATACCAAATCCCAGTCACAGAGTACAGCTTTTCAAATTTTACTTTTTATTTCACATCAATATAAATGCAGCCATAGACGACTAAGGAAATGCTCAACAATTCTTATTTTGAGCATGAGACTCTAATGCTCGCCAGTGTGGGGGCTGGTGTTAGCAACTTAGACTGGCCTTGTCTTCGGTTTGTCAAGGAGAAGAGCCAATGGGGATATGTTTGCTCCCTAAGGATTTTGAGGACAAAAATTATAGCCTTCAGTTTTGAAAATTAAAGTAGTTTGCCAAGTGAGACAAAAATCTACAATGAAACATAAAAGGGTGTTCATCGAGGGCAGTAATTAAGTTGGGCAAACATTCTGCATTTGTGAGAGATGAAATCTTTGTCCCTTCAAGCTGTGACCTTGGCCCCAGCTAATTGCTTCTTAGGCTAGGGTAGAGCCAAAGAAACACTGAAGGTCTCTTTCACCTCAAAAAACACAAAGGCCAGTACTTTAATTTAGTGACTATCAAAGGAAATGTTGCTAAGTTTGATGCGTGAAAGTTCCAAGTTGTGATTCAAAAATAACCGGGAGGCTATTTCTTTGCTTGCAAATAAATGGGGATGCTTGCTGTTGATAGGATCAGAGACAGCATCACGGCTAGGGGAGCATTTGTTGCTGGCTTCTCTGAGACTATTGGGAGATCTAAAAATGTGGTCTTGAGGAGGAGAAAGACAATAGAAAGAGTCAAGAAGAGAGCTTATGTATGTTATTTCACTGGAGATTCACAGACACAGGGAGGAAACAGGAAGAATTCAAGTCAAAAAAGATAATATTAACGATAGAAGCTCATAAGATCTTCAGCTGATTCACCTTTATTTACATTCACATAAGCAGTACTTCATCATTATATAAGTATTACTCAGTATTGCTACGGAGATCAAGATTTTGTTTGAATTAAGCCAAAGTGGACTGCTGAATGTGTTTTCTCATTATTTTGTGGAGGAAATGTCATTCTTTCTACTGGTCATTATAAAATCAACGTTCATAAATTTTCTGATTTCAATTATAGTCATCACTATAAGTTTAGACTAATTATTTTGGATTGTCACTACAGCATATACATAAATTTAATTAATCATTACCTGCCCAGACGTTTTGTAATAATATACCTTATATTTACACACAAAATATCACTTTTTCTTTATCATGTATAATACAATCATTTGAAGAATGAGGCATATAAGGGCAGTTTAACCCAGGAACTGAGACAGATCTGTAGTTATGCAGATTTTTAAAACTGTGATTATTAGCTTGGAGTTTGAATTTAACTCATAGCATGTGGCACTTGTGATTTTTATACTTGTTATTACAACCTTTAGATTTAGTTTCTTCTTTAGTGAAGCTGTGAACTTAAGTATTCTTTAACAACTAAGCATCTCCTGGCTGACTTGCTGCTATCTGGTTTTTGTTGCTCCTGAACCATGCCTCCCAATGGAGTCCTCTTCTCAGATAGCCTTCCATACCATTTCAGAGCATTTCTGAAAACATCAGTTATATCTAGGCCTTCCTGCTCCCCTGCCACAAAATCTAGAGCTTTCTACCTATCTCCAGCTCCCCGGGCTGGAAACAGTTCTCTTTCATGAAGAAAAGTACAAAGGCCCCCACATTCTGGGTGATAGACCTGCAAGATTTTATGATTCTTTATGACTTCTGGTTTGAACCAGGAAGACAAGAGAGCAGGGTTGGTTATTTCAGGGTTAGTATAGGAATCCTTCATGAGTTCACATATACGTTGTAAAGTTTTCTCGTTTTAAGAAGTAACTTTCTTTTTTTTGCTTCTATACGAGTTTCACAGTCGTCTTATTCATTTTCTCTTTTTCTGTGCTCCCAATAGGATTACCAACTAAGTTAGCACTCATTCATTTAACAAACAGCTATTAAGGGCCTCCTATTTGCCAGGTCTTCCTTGTTCTAGGAATTGGAAAAAGATCAGTGGACAAGAACAAAATAGTTCCTTCCCTCATGGAGCTTACGTGATTGTCAAGGTAACTGGTGGCTAAGGTTACGTAGTGTAAGTGCCTGTTATAAAGCTTTTGACTGTCAAGTCATCCATTTCAAAGACATCCATCTTGAATAAACATATGGCCAGCTGTATGACACAGTACTAGGAAAACACCTGGATAAGAAGCCAGGCCGCTCCCACCCATGGAGTTCCCATAGAAAGGCCTGGGTAACTCAGATAACTGACCACTTGAGCGACCCAGCTTTCCCCTTCTCAAGCCCTAATTCCTACTCTTATGTTTTGAATTCACCAATAAAGAGTGGCGTTCTAACACCTCACCCTTAACCCCAAACCCCAGCTCTGTGCTTTCTCTCCCTCTCCCTGCGACTTCTCTGTGTGGCCCTGGGCATGCTGTGTACCCTCCAGGACCTGTAAGTAATAAACGTTGTTTTTTCAAAGTTTCCTGATGGTCTTTGCTGAGGTGGGTCTTGAATCATGATAAGAACCCCAAGGGCTTGTCCAGCCACAATGCTGGCTCTGGAAGGGAAATGTCTGTGGGGGCTCACAAGTAGTATGAGCCCAAGTAAGTCCCTCATGCATTCCTAGTCAAGAGCCTCACTAGGGACAAGCTGAGACCAACACAAAACAGGTTATTTGTCAGAGTCAAAATTGGCTGAATGGGGAATGCACTGTTCATAGGACAAGTGGGCAAAAATCCTGTCTTGTTCCTGGAGAATCCTTATAGATTTGCAGTTTGTGATGGAAAGATTTTAGCTTGGGATTAGGAGGCCCTTTAAAGCACATATCAAGGAGCTTTCTGTGAGTGCTAACAATATATCCCAGACTAATTATGTCAGAGTCCTTGGCAGTGGCTCACAGGCATTAATAAATATATATACTTAAAGCTCCTAGGGAATTTCGATGGGCAGTCAGGATTGAAAAATCATCATACTAGAGTTACCTGTTTGTCAAAATAAAAGACAAGCTAAAATATATTTTACTGTAAATTAATTTTTTATGGGATAAAGAATTTTACCAAAAGCAGAATTAATGAAAAGCAGAAGCTCCCTACCATGCCTCTACCCTCTTTTTTTGCTTTTTGTCTACCTTATTTTTTCTTACTATTTTTTTCCTCACAGCTCACAATAGCTTATTCAGAATCAAATAGGCAGTAACTTATTGGAAACTAAAATAAAAAATTCAGAGCAATAGCTCAGATGGAGGTCTAATTTTGGTACCTTTGCATATGCTTTTATATCATTCCGGAAAATCATTTCTGTTTTTACCTATTTCTTCAAGAAATCCTAAAAAGTTTTTTCTTTTTTTTACATTAAAGACAAGAAAATTGTCTATGGGAGTTGGAAACAGGAGTGGGGAATGGAGATAAAAGGGAACGGCCGAACAAACTTTTGTGCAAAATGTGGGGCTTATATCTGCAGACGTCAGACCCATGTGCCTGATGCCACTTCCTCTGCCCCTGAGATCTCCAGAAGGCAAAGAAACTGCAGATGTCCATCCTCTGGGCTTGGAGAGGAGCAGAGCAGAATGGAGCCTGCAGGTAATGACGGGATTCACCACAAGGTTGTTGCTCCCAGCTCAGGTACAATTAGGTAGCAGAAGGTTGTAAGAACACCTGGGATGGGGAGCCATGGGCAGAGGGTGATGATATTAAACACCTTCTTTTATAAACAAAACTCTTTTAGTCTAAGCCTAATTATAGCATAGCGATGTTCTAAGCATTTTGTTTGGGGTGATGAAAAAGTCTGGAAATAGATCATAGTGATGGTTGCACAACATCGTGAATATAATTAATGGCCCTGAATTGTGCACCTAAAATGGTGAAGCTGGCAAATTTTTTTATATATATTTTACCACTCCTAAAAAGTTTTAAAACCCAATCCAGTTGTCACTACCATCATGAAACTAGAATTAACAATTGGCCATACATTTTGTAGCACCGCCTTCTGTTTACAATTGCATTTTGGTCAAATTTTTGTGACATTCAATAGTAACAGTTTATTTAATGTTGCCTTTTCCACCACTGTGTGAGCTCCTTGATGTTGCTTCTGTTTATTACACTTATTTCATCTATAATAGTATCTAAGTATTATGGATTTTACTAAATGGAATTCATGAACAATGCCTGTATTATAGAGATCACTTTTAGAGAATTCTATTAAAATTAGCAAACTTGAATCCAAACAGTATGGAGTTTCAATTGGAAAGGAAAGTACCAATCAATGTAAAGAAATCTGTCTCATATTTGCATGTTGCAACTTTACTTTTCCAGATGTCCTCAAAAGTGGAAAATTTTGGAAAATTTCATCTGCTGGTGCCAATGACGAGTGGCACATTCACTAGAAATCAGTAGCTGATTGAAAGTAATGTTACAGTTTTTCATTAAGATCTGTGAGATTGAATCTCCTTGCACATAGTTCAGACCTACAGCTGGAATAAAAGAGAAAGATCTTTCATGAAGAAAAGTGAGATGGTATCAGTTTCTTTGAGCATTTTTAATATAAAAGTGAAAAATATCAAATGATATTATTCCACAACATTTTGAGAACAAAAAATCAGTGATATATAGTATTAGCTTTCTAGATTCTTCCTGCAGTACCGCCATCTGGAATTGAAAGCACTTTTCTGATAGTGGCAATAGGAGAATTCATAACTGGAATGTTGGGGAATGCGTGCATTGTACTGGTTAACTGCATTGACTAGGTGAAGAGTCAGCAGCTCTCATTAGCCGACTGCATCCTCACCAGCCTGGCTATCTCCAGAACCAGTCATCTTTGGGTAATACTACTTGGTTAATTTGTCATATTGCCACATCTATATGCCAATGATAACTAGCAAACTTGGTTGGTATATTTTGGACACTGACCAATCACCTAGCTACCTGGTTTGCCGTCTATCTAAGCTTTTTCTACTTCTTTAAAATAGCCAGTTTCTCTCACCCCTGCTTCGCCTGGCTGAGGTGGAGAATTAGCATAGTGTTACTTGTGCTTCCACTGGAGTCTTTGTTCTGTTTTTCAACCTTGAACTGAAAGGTACAATTAATGGTTTCTCAATTTAGTCCTCAGATGTAAGTGAACTTCTGTATCTTAACAGCTCGTTTGTTGTCAGTTTGATCTACTTAATCCCCCTTCTTCTGTCCCTGAACTCACTGCTCCTTTTATTTCTCTCCTTGATGAGACATACCAGGAATTTGCCGCTGGACTCTAGCTCTTAGGGACCTCAGCTCAGAGACCCATAAAAGGGCCACGAAAATGGTGATGTCTTTCCTCCTCCTCCTCATGGTTCACTTTTCTTCCACTCTATTAACAGGGTGGGTTTTCCTTATACTGAAGAAACATTGGGCCAATTTGGTTAATGTCAACTCTTTTTCCTTCAGGCCACACATTTATCCTAATTTTAGGAAACAGCAAGCTGAGGCAAAATGCCTTAGGACTATTGTGGCATCTTAATTGTCACTGGAAAGGGTGAAACTTTTAGCTTCAGAGACTTTCTCAGAACTTTTTATATTCCCAGAGAATTAAATTAATGAAGAGAAACTGAAGATCCACTTTAACTTCTGCTTTTCACACTAAATTCTTTTAGATGCTATTGAGCATCACAAACTCTCCCTAGAATGGCCTATGGACTATCAATCTACTCATATAGCCAGATATGTGAGTAGGTTTTTTTTTTCTTCCTTAAAATTGGCCCTGAGCGAACATCTGTTGCCAATCTTCCTTTTTTTTTTTTCTTTTCCCACAGCCCCAGTACACAGTTGTACACCCTAGATGTAGGTCATTCTAATTCCTCTGTGTGGGATGCCGCCACAGAATGGCTTGACAAGCAGTGTGCAGGTCCGCAGGCAGGATCCAAACAGCCAAACCCTGGTTGCCGAAGCGGATCACGTGAACTTAACCACTCCGCCACCGGGCAGGTCCCTGTGTGTAGGTTTTTTAAAAAGCAAACATCATTGTCATTATAACACTTGCTAGTAACAAGAAAATATTTGAGACAATATGAATATAAAATATTTAATGCAACATGTATTAATTTTATAGGTACTAGCAAATATTTATTAAACTCATACGTGAGGGAAAAAACATGATTATTTAGAGATAAAAATCCCTTGCAAGCTGGAGTAGGTGGAATATTTGTACCTGTTAAGTTAAAAAATAAACAAGGAATAAAAATGCTAGAAACAGATAATCTCATAACAACAGACATAACTTTTAAAACAAAGGAACAGTCTATCCTTCAGAATCCAAACTAGAATAGACACTACCTCTGTAGAATAAGAGAAAAATCAATTTGATTTGTAAAAAGAAAGTGAATAATTATCCCTAAGTGTATAATAATACTTATAGGTCTAGCTTACAAGGATCAAGATCATACTTGGACACTGAGTTTGTGTTGGGTCTATGCGTGCATAAGGATTATATGAATACTAGTGCTCCTTGTCAGAGAGGATAAACACAACCAACTCACCAGGGATGCAAACAGAAAGTTCACAAGAAAAGATCACATATTAGGGGCTGGCCCAGTGGCACAGCGGTTAAGTGCGCATGTTCCACTTTGGCGGCCTGGGGTTTGCCAGTTCGGATCCTAGGTGGCGGATGTGGCACCGCTTGGCACGCCATGCTGTGGTAGGCGTTCCACATATAAAGTAGAGGAAGATGGGCACGGATGTTAGCTCAGGGCCACACATCCTCAGAAAAAAGAGGAGGCTAGGGCAGCAATTAGCTCAGGGCTAATCGTCCTCAAAAAAAAAAAGGTCACATATTTATATAAGTTTTAGACATGTTTGTGTGTATATATAGTGCTGGATTGACTTTTATAATAAAATAATTGACGTGAAATCAAAGTAGCCGAAAATGTATACAATCTTAAGGCCAGCAGGTGGTAAAATTGTGCTTGCTAATGATATTACAATTTTGAACATAAAAGTTTGTAATATAGTAATTTTAGAGATTATAAACATATTAAAAAACTATCAATGATAAAGAAATCTTTGCTAGGGTTTACAATTGGCATAATTTCCCAATGGTAGAAGCAAACAAAAAACAAAAACAAACCAGAAAATAAATGTTGAAAATATGTGAGTTATGAGTTAATTTTGATGTAGCAGTAGGTCCACAAGCGTTTTGTAAAGTTTACTCTTACTCCAGGGAACTGTGTTATGGGGTGCTCTGACGTACCCATGATGATGACCATGATACATGTACATACAGACCTACCTAGAGATTTAGATTTTTCAACTGCATTAATTATGTTGGACACTGTATAAGAAATTACCTGGTAGGCAGTGGGAGGATTGGATGAAATGGTCAAAAGGAACAAACTTCTAGTTAAGTACTGGGGATGTAATGTACAACATAACGACTATAATTAACAATGCTGTAGGGCATTTTTGAATGTTGCTAAAACAGGGGATCCTAAAACCTCTCATTACAAGGAAAAAGACTTTTTTTGATAGCTATACAGTTGATGAATGTTAACTAAACTTCTTGCGGTAATTATTTCACAATATCTGTAAGTCAAGTCATTATGCTGTACATCTTAAACTTACACAGTGCTGTACGTCACTTATATATCTCAATAAAACTGAAAGAAAAAAATAAAAAGAAATTTCCTAGCGATTACCACTTGGATTATCTTGCTTTAGGAAAGG
This sequence comes from Equus przewalskii, assembly GCF_037783145.1. Taxonomy (NCBI): domain Eukaryota; kingdom Metazoa; phylum Chordata; class Mammalia; order Perissodactyla; family Equidae; genus Equus; species Equus przewalskii. The sequence goes on along the minus strand of NC_091835.1, from coordinate 40,316,343 downwards.
TGATATTCCAACCATACTGGCTATACTTAGGTTCAGATATTGAGGATAATTTGGTTTAGAACCTATCCCTTTCAGTAAAAAGGGCAAAGATCACTTCGTACTTACTAGAAGTAAGTATATTTAGTTTTCACCTTTAGATTTACATTTTAGTGTCACTAAACTTTTAATGACCAAGATAAAAAATATTTAAACAACTATGCACAGCCCTTGATTCCTACAACTGGGATTTAGCAGTAAATGTCTCACTAGAATCAAGTCCTCACTTCTCATGTACTAATTGTGGATAGATGAAGCTATAAGAAACAGGGGCCTATTGCTCATAACAGAAGCACAGAAAATCACTATTAGAAGATAAAGCCTGGGTTATAGGCTGGGCAGTGCCTACTGACATTGCATTCTCCTTATCAAAAGCATTTTGAGATCAAGCTCTGTGCACCCCCCCTTTCCATAACCAGAGCCTGTGTTAGAGACCCCAGCCAGGATCTAAGAAACACTACTCCTATCACATCCATAGCTAGTCCCATGCAATCTGGAGAGAACTGCATCCTATTCTGGGACCAAATTATTGGGAAAATAAAATGATTGTCATCACTCTCTTGCCAATCATTTTTCTCTAAAATAAACTTCGTATAGTCTTGATGAAATGAGTTTTACTTTTTTCAGTTTGCCCACACCTGAGACCAGGAGAGTTGCAAATAACCTGTTTCTAATGCCACAAGAGGCTTATGCCTGAGCCCTGCTCTAGGCCTACAACTGAAACTGAGAAGATATTTTAGGGTTCAAGCCATGTTGTCTTGAAAGAAAATGTCCCAGTGGAAATATGCATGGGTCAACACAGATTTCAAAGAATGTGACAACGTTGAATCTCTGATGGTTCAGGTATTTTATCTGCTGCTCTTGATTGAACCTCATGTCCTCTGAGCCAGGAGCTTCCTTAACTGAAGTACAGAAACAAGGGGGCCATCTACCAAACCCATGCATCCACAGTCCACTCACTAGTCACACTGGTTACTGCTGTCCATAGAGATCTCTGACCCATGCTGGACGACCCAGAATAAAGTGCATTTATAAAACTGTTCAGATGGCTGGTTTGATCAATTCAGAAAAAAGTCAGACAATGTATTTTTCTGGAGGAGGGTTATTTGTAGAAAAAATCACAGGTGACAGATGGGCAACTTTTAATTTTAGCAACTTTGGGGTACACCATGTAGATACAGCTTCAGAAGACAAAGGTACTATCTTAACTTGTATATTGGTACCCTATTCCTTACCCTCATGTCTCAATGAGTTAGTTTTAAAAATAACTTCTTTTTCCTTTCATATAGATCTAACCTGACCTCTGAGTTTTAAGGCTTCTATTAATTAAAATCCTCTTTGACTTCAGTTTGAGATGTTTTCAAAGTTTTCTTTGTATCAACTAAAAAAGCTAAAATAGTCTCTTGAAAAACAGCTTATTTTTTCAAATTAAGCATCTTTTTATTTCTTTATCTGTTGGACAATCTCTGTTACTGTGCCAATGATTTCAGAACCAAGACATTCTAGGTACAGTATTTCATTAGTGATTCGTGCCTTTTGGTTGTGTGATGATTTATTTTTCCTCATTTTGGTTCACATGAAAAGGTAGACCTAACCTACTTCACTCAGGATATGGACCACCTCCATTCCTCTTTATTGCTCATTGATGCTCTCCATTACCTTACTGTGAATAAATCCACATACTTGGTGTGTGAAAGCCTTAAGGATGGTCAAGAATTTCTAATGTTCATTGCAGATTCCTAATTAGGATAGAAACTGGCAGGAGTGCCCTCAGATGTACTGCAATTAAACTACTAGGAATTCTATAGTTTCTTCTTTTCATTTGTTGAAGGCACTCAATTGTCCCGAGTACTGCTGAGATTTGTATTTGTGGGGAGTTGGGGTAGGGAGCTGACTTAAGCTGCAAAAAGTTTCATGACCTGGCCAGGTGGTAATCCTGCTGGGCAACAGAGTATCAAGTGTTCTCATTAAAACTGCAAGAAAGTTCCCACATTCACGGTAAACCAAGAAGTAAATTGATGAGACTCAATTCAACCCAATTGTTCGGAATTCTGATAGGTACTGCAGAGGTTCTTTTTTTGGTCCACTTGCCTGAAAACTTCCAAGTCTACTCTTCAGACTACTTTCCAGGCTCAAAGTTGCTGGAATAAGGATTTTCCTCTCCCTCTTCTTTTGTCCCTATATTCCTAAACCTTCCCTTCCCACCCCTTTATGTCTCTAAGTGTAAGTACTATTTTCTTCTTGGCTCTATCAAGTGCTATTAATGCTCCACCAGGAAAAGCCCCCATTAAAACAAGACTACAAGATTTTGTAAGAGAACATTTAGTTAGGCCTCCTGAGGGCAGTGATGGACATAGTTTTAAAATTCGTGATTACCTGATCTCTACTCCTTCAAGGGAAGGAAAGCATTTCCTTTCCATTCTAGGGGAAATGTCCTTTCCTGTCTCCCTCCATCCCCTTCCTTCCTCTCCTCAACCAATAGGCCAAATGACTTTAGGCAGCAGGGTATAAAATATTTGAATTTACATATCAGACCATATGGAATATTTATATTCCAATACACAAAGCCCTCAATAATTACATTTTAAAAAAGATATTGCCAAGCGATTACCCAGGTAATAACTTCTCTTTGAAAATTTGAGAAAAGAAAACAAGATTACCTAGAATTACCTAAACATTAAAAAAAATTGAATCCCTCATCAAATGCCTCTTTAGGAATAAACTTGAAATTCAGTTGTAGTTTGGAAAGTTACTATGACCTTGGGAGTTACTCAAGCTCTTTAAATCCCAGTTTCCTTATCTGAAAATGATGAAAACGTCTTCCTCATAGTGTACACGTGAGAATTATGGAGATCATGTATGTAAATAACTCATAGTTCCTGGTATTAAAAACGCAATAAAATTTTAAAATGATGCTGCTAGTGATGATATGCTCTTTTAGCCAAGTAATCACATGTATTTTTACAATTAAAAAAAAATTTTTGTTCCCTAATCCTTAAATTATATGTTACTATGATTACTATTTCCCTTTTATAGTTAAACTATAACACAGTCACTATTTCCCCCACATTTTTATCAGTTAAATTCAGAAACGAGTTTTTTTCTTTTTTGGTCAGAATTACACTACCTTTTTGCTTCTTCATGCTTGAGGGATCTCTGGACCAATCATCCTTCTTCATGATAGCCTGAAAAAGCTCAATTTATGGGCAATAAAGTGGATCACCTTAATATCAGGGGCTAATATTTATTTATTTCCTTTATTGACTGATGACTATGTGTAGAAAAGCCAACTAATTTGGTATTCATTCAACAATATTTATTATCTACTTTGCATTAGGCAACGCTGTAGGTGGGGGATAGAGCAATGACCAAAACAAAATCTTTGGTTTCATGGATGTTACCTGGAAGGATGCCAAGAGGAATAAAACTACTTGTAAACTAGAATAAGTGGTTTAGTCAGGGCAAAAATCTTGGTTTCTTCCCTCGGGAACTTCATTGAGTTGTATCATGTGGGAAGAAAATACACAACTAGGTTTAAGAGCAATTGTGAAGAATAAATGGTAAATTATGGAGCTTTCATTCAGTTCCTACTATATATTTGCTGATAGTACAGGCTGTAAAGTTGGATAGGATACAGTATCTTCCTTCCGATCTAATTGGAGGATACGATAAATAATAAGTCCATTAAAGTGCCTTAGTTTCTTCAGTGTAACAAAAGCCTGATCTGAAGAAAAAGGGCTGAAGAAGTCACATGTTCACGTAGCCACCCGAATGGAGCATCTTTCTATCTTAACCATTCTAGGGCTAACAGCAGTCACATTCTTTTAGGTTACAAATTGGGATGTTAGTGCCTCTAAGGAACAGTGATGCCCACCATATGTAAGTCCCTTGGCATTACTGAATCATTTCATTGATCAAATTACATTTATGATATTTTAGACTAAAATGTTTTAGTTCCTGCACTCTATCACAGCAATATGTAATTACCAAGGGAAGTGATTATAGAAACCTATCTTTTGGGATATTAAAAAAAAAAAACCCAAAACCACATCTGATAATTAGTGCGCACAATTAAGCAAAAATAAGGCAGCTTACGAAAATGGCATAAGATGATATTTACACAGCCCCCAAAAAGAGTAAAAGAAATGAACTCTAATCTGGTCCGAGGAATCTGAGGAAAAAAACAGGTAGAGTAACCACAGACAAAAAAATGACAGAGAAGGCAGAAAAAAGTGTAAGTAGAAAGAGGAGGATGTGCTCAATAGTTTGGCTGGAGAACAGGAATAAAGGGTAGGAAGAACAGTTACCGACAGCCAGACATGGTGTTCGAGGGGTGCTTATTTCATAACCCCAGAGTATACTTGTTTGCTGGACACAATTAGTGTAAATATGGAACCCTCCAAACAACTTAAATCTTTACTTTGGCAAATAATGGCCCCTTTGGGCTCAAAAGTCTCAACCCAAATCTTCCTGCAGGCGCTTCTCCACACCTACAGAGTCGGTACTCTACTTAAAACCTCCACTGGAAAAGCAGGCATTCCGTGAGTGAGTTTTAAGTTTTATCCACATATTAATGCAATATTCTGTTATAACAAGTACTGTTTATTGTGTATGTATCAAGGACTCAGGCAGGTTTATTTTTAATTTTCAGACTGACTTTTCAAGGTGGATATTTTTACCCTAATAGTTGAGGAAACAGGGGTTTAGGCAGATTAATGGACTCACCTAAGACCACAAAATTAGAATTTGTATTTTAACAGAAGTTTGCCTGATTTAAGTGCTCAATCCCATTTTACTACCGAAGCTCTTAACCAGTAGCATACATTTCAATTACCCAGGAATTTTTAAAATGAAGTTTATTTCAATTAATTCTTAATCAAAGAAATATATATAGTTAAGAAAAATCAAATCAAAATAATACTGTTAGATGGGTGGTGGAAAACAGCAATCCTCCACCTTTTCTCTACTGTTCCCTGATTTTTTTTCTCCCGAAACAAACACTTTTAACTCTTAGCTGTTTCTTATTGCAGTTTTTTTCTAATAACGTTTATACTGCTTCTTTATTGACTTTTTCTACATTAGAGCTTGACTAATTTTCCCCCATTACACACACATCTCTCTCCTCTCGAATCCTAATGTTACATAATCATTTCTTGTTACATTGGTAATGTTTACACAATTATGACTGACTTTATATGACTAGTATTATTACAGTTGAGGTATGCAGTGTAGTTTCTTGCAAAACTTTATTTTTCCTGGGGTTCATAATTGCCTTAGCTTTGTTTTCTTCATTAAAAAAAAAAATCTGCAGACCACTAATTCATCTCCAGCCTGAAAAACTAAACATCTCTTGACTCCATATTCAAACCCACTAGGTAGTCTCAGTTTTTTTTTTTTTTAGACATTCCACCTGAACTCTCCATCTTTAGGCATTTCTTGTTGACTTCATGCTGTACTCTCCTCCCCCTTTAGAACAGTTATGTTACTATTTTAGTAACTTTATAGCTACTTTAAATAATATGTATTTCTTCCTCAACAACAACAGACAGTATCTTTCAACTTTCCACTTTGTAAGAACACCACTACCATCCCATTTACCTTCCCCTCCCCCTCTGACATCCTCATTTGAAAACTGTACTTTTACATTATCAAGGCTGGTAACATTTGCATTCTACTTCGTAACCATAATTAAATATTCTCTTAAAAGATGAAAACCATAAACATTTACATTATTATGATTATTTGTTATTCACTAAATAGCCAAGCTTTGTGCTTTACAACTGAATTTCTTTCTCTTTGGCTCCAAGGTCTAGAATCAGATGCTACTCACAGGGATACTGAAATTCAGTACACTGTCTTACACTCCAACCCTCTGTTCAAAATCCTGCAGCATTTTACACTGTTCGGTATTAAAAGGATGCTTTTCCTCTATAGTTCTGGGTTTTTTTCATTGAAAATTTCTGATTGTCATTGTTTTCTCTTGTGGGATTGAAGAAATATATGCCTTCCACATCATATGCTTAAGATCTTCAGCTTCTTACTCATTCAATGTCTTGCTTACAATCCAATCCAATACTCCCAGAATTTATGATTTCTTATTTTAATTTGGACAAGCTTGTTGTAACTTAAAAATTTTTCTTCCTTAAATTTTTAGCAGGCTTCCTTTTCTACAACGCATCCTGTTCGTCCTGTTTTTGTTTTAAGGATGCACAGCTTGTTAAACATCGCCGTAAGCCGTCAGGGAGATTCTTCGCTGTTCCCGGAAAATCGCGCGTTTCCTCTTTCTAGCCACGGCAGGCTTTCCGCGACCCTTTGCGGAGTTGGGTTGCGAGCGGCGAGCGCAGCCGCGGAGGGCTCCCAGGCATTCTCGCGAGACTGCGGACCTCCTTGCTCGCAGCCCCGCTTCGCCTCCGGGCCTTCTGGGAGTCCGCCATTGTGCTGGCCCGGAAGCCCGGCAGGTCCATCACGGCCCTAAATGTGTACCTGCAAACGGATGTTGAGGATCACGGAGCCCGCGACGTAGAAGTACGGAAAATTCATGCGCAGCTGCCAGGCCAGCTCGAAGAAGGCGAGCAGGGTGCGGGAGAGCCCCTTGCAGAAGACCCCATAGGTGCTGGGGCTCGCGGCCGGGCTCGAGACGCTGAGGGCCAAGGAAGACGGAGCCGCCGCGATCGCCATGGACCCGGTGTCGCCGCTGTCCCAGTGCCTGGAGCTGAAGGTCACTGTAGGCCCCGCGGACCCCCGACCGACGGCTGCGCCTCCCGCTGCCGCCGCTTCCTTCCGAGCGGCGCTCGGCCCGGCGGCCGCTGGCGCTCCGCCCCTTCCTGTGTGCTGCCCGTGACGGTACTTGGCATTTAGAGCTTAGTACGTGGTAGGTGCGCAACGGGTTGTTTATACCTGTGCCGTACACGTTATTTTATATAACGTATATGAACAGCCATACAGATTTTGTTTTCCCTTTAAAATAAAGGAAACTAAGTAAAATTGTTTAATTTGCATTAGGACACACAGTTTGTAAAGGTCAAAGCCTGGATTAAAACTCGGGTTTGTCTGCTGTTTGATCTTGGATGTTAGCCAGGAATCTTACCTTGTTTGATTTCATAAAATTAACCTCAATATTAGGGCAAAGTGGTCTCCTTACATAAGCCAGTTTAGGCACAAAGTCTCCTTGTTCATAACATACCATAACTGTAAAGGATCAAATCTCGGGCTATGATTTTTCTATGTATATGGATTATTTCAATTGCAAGTGACAGAAAGTACACACTTCTTTAAGAAAACAAAACATATATGCGCACACATATACACATACATGTTTGTGAGGGGTTTTTTGGCAGGACATACTATACAATATCACGTTCCCACCCATGTAAACCCGTGAAAAGTCCAGATTAGGTTTTTGTAAGCTTCTATCGTTTCTGCATGGAGATGCACCTGTGAAACTTGTGGTTGGGTGCCAAAGCTTGGAATACTTCTAACATCTGCTTCCAAACTCTGAACACCCTGAGGGTAGCATAATTTCCGCTAGCCAATACTCTTCTCGTGTTTAAATGATGCATGTTGCATTACCTTTTCTAATCTTCCATTTTAACTAGTAAGCACTGTATTTTCATTATAGACAATGTCTGCATTCATAGGTTACTCAGATGTGTGACTTCTGATCAAAACCTTCAGATTACAGTCTAGTTCTGAAAAGGTTTGTTCAAATATCCCATGTCTTGCTCTGCACCGAATAGCTGTAGTATTCAAAGCACAATTAATGTATCCTGGAGGACCTATCATACTGATTGTATGATTAGTAAAAATAACATGCCACTGTGAAATTTGTAAAACGTAATTGTGTGTCTCAGCTAGAATTTCTGCTGCAACTTTGCTGTACAAATACTACCTCAGCAAGCAGACACTTAGAGGAACTGATTACAAGTCACTTAAGACAGCTTCTAAAATATACAATATTTTAGAATATAAAATATTGTGAAGAGTAGTGTAAGATGAATGACAACCCTGAGAACCAGGAGAAGTTGTATAGTTTTAGTACACAATTTACCTGAAAATTGGAAGAATAATAGATAGAGGTATTCAGGGTACAGAAATCATGAAGTCCCTGCATCTTCCGTTTCCAACAATATAAAACTGTGGACTGATTTTTTTCTTCCACCCTTCCTCTGTTGTTCTCCCACCCCCAGCTCTGGTTAACTCCGTGAAAACCCTGTCCTCCACCCTGAGCCTGTGGGGAACATAGCAGTCATCTACTGATAACATGGTTAGGGTGATGTAGCTATTCCAGTGGGAAAGGAATAGGCCGATAAGAGCAGTCATGAAGCTCCAACTCCTACTCATTAATGCTGTAAAGCTGATGAAGGATTTCCATCAGGTGAAAATGACAGTGGAGGGTGGGATAGGACCAACGTTTTACATGGTTGTGGTTTTTATTCTGTCTCTTGATCTTTAGCCTTGAATGACTGCACACTTCCTGCCAAGTAAGCACATATAACTAAACTATCAACAATAACACGTCTTGAACCATTTCTCTAGATGATGCTTCATTGACTCTTAACTTGGCTTTCCTTTCCTAATCTTATTCTACTATTTATTACTCTATATTCTCGATTTAGTACTTTTTAATGGCTATTTGATTAATGATCCTTTGGAAAAGTTTAAAGGTAAGCTGCAGTGGGTCTGCAAAGTTCTATATTGGCAATTCTCAACTTTTTTTTTAAAAAGAATTTGCCAATATAAGAGCTCTATATGAGAAATACATTCAGCATGCAAGGATTGGATGAAAATTATACAAGCCTAAATGCAAGAGAAAAATGACAAATCAGCGACAGAAAGCCTGTCTCATATTTGCATGCTAACAAATTGAGTTCAGCCTTTCAGTCATTATCACACACAGAAACTGAAGTTGAATGGAAACTTTTATGCAGGTTTAGTAAAATTCATTGAAAGGAAAACAGACTGTATCAGATGATACCAATGATTAGGTCCCATAGCAACAATGAGCAATTTCTGGGTCAAGACTATTCAGGCATCAGATACGTGTCATACTGAAGCAAACCATTAGCTGTAACATTGGGAGATTAAGACTTCTCTCCAGGTATCTAGAAAAATACCTGACATACACATTATGTCTAGATGCTTAGCTTTGAATCTCCTTCTGTGGACCTTGTAATAATTCTTTGATATTTTTTAATGATTGTGTTTATGCTTAAACTAACAGAATAGATTCTTTTAAAAAAATTTCAAAGGGTTCATGCTATTTCCAATTCAAATTTTGTATATTTGTTTTTTCTGCTGAAAATACTGGTCCCTAGCAACAAAAATTTAACATAATTATTTGCATCTGTGTGTATAGTAGTTTCAAACTAACAATATTTAGGTTATTTTAGCAACATAATTAAACCAATTTAAGATTTCTCTTATCTTAGAATATATCCTACTGGAGATAAAAAGTCAAATTACCATGTTTTAACATCATTTGAAACAATTCCTCTTTATGGTTAAACCATCCAGACAAGTTGCTTTGCTTTATTTTGCTTTTGATTTTCACAGATTAATATTCCATTCATTTTGATCTAATTTTGTTTATGATGATGTAATAAATTTTCATGGTAGAAGAGGCAAAACTTCAAGACAATGTATAGTCAGAAGTCAAGCCTCTTTCCTGTCCTCTCATCTCTGTTTCTTTCTATATAGGAAATCATTTTTTAGAATTAGTTTTTGGTTAGAAGGTCTTCCACCCTTTCTTAGATAATACATAGCACACTATACACATTTTTCTGCATCTTGCTTTTTTAAATTTAACCACATAAATGGAGATGATTCCATGGCATGCCATAGCAATCTTTGTCATTCCTTTTTACAGCTGATTAGTACTCCATTTATCCCTTCTCTCTGCACTTATTCATGGACCCAGCTGAAGAAAGCTTAACAAATTTCAACACATTTTCCCCAGTTTATTGAGGTGTATTGAAAAATAAAATTATAGTATGTTTAGAGCGTACAACACGATGATTTTATTTACCTGTACATTGTTAAAGTATTCCCACAATTGAGTTAACACATACATCACCTCAAATATTTACTTTTTTTTTGTGAGAACACTTAAATTCAACTCTCTTAGCATATTTCAAGTATACATTACAATATTATCAGCTGTAGTCAGTATGTTATCACATTAGATCCTCAGACCTTATTTATGTTATAACTGAAAATTTGTACCCTTTACCAACCTCTCCCCAATTCCCCCAGCCCCTGGCAACCACCAGTCTACTCTTTTTATGAATTTGATGTTTTTTTTTTTTTAGATTCCACATATAAGTGATACCGTGCAATATTTGTCTTTCTCTGTATGGCTTATTTCACTAAGCATAAGCCCTGCAAGTTCACTCATGTTGTCGCAAATGGCAGGATTTTCTTCTTCCTTTTTTTTTTAAAGGCTGATTAACATTCCGTTGTGTATGTACACTATTTTTCATTTATCCATTCATATATGTGTGGATACTTAAGTTCTTAGGTTGTTTCCATACTTGGCTGTTGTGAATAAATACTGCAATGAACATGAGAGTATGGATATCTCTTCTAGATAATGATTTTCTTTCCATTGGATATATACTCAGAAGTGGGATCACTGGATCATATGGGAATTCTTGAGGAACCTCCATACTGTTTTCCATGGTGGCTGTATCAGTTTACTGTCTCACCAATAGTGCACCAGGGTTCCCTTTTCTCCACATCCTTGCCAGCACTTGTTATATCTTTTCTTTTTGATAATACACATCCTAAGAGATGTAAAGTGATATCTCATTGTGGTTTTGATTTGCATTTCTCTGATCATTAGTCATGTTGAGCACCTATTAATGAACCTGTTGGTCGTTTGAAAGTCTTTTTTATAAAACTTTTTTTTTTTTAGGAAGATTAGCCCTGAGCTAACTGCTGCCAATCCTCTTTTTGCTGAGGAAGACTGGCCCTGAGCTAACATCTGTGCCCATCTTCCTCTACTTTGTATGTGGGATGCCTACCACAGCATGGCTTGCCAAGCGCTGCCATGTCCGCACCTGGGATCCGAAACAGCGAACACTGGGCCACCAAAGTGGAGTGTGCGCACTTAACTGCTGTGCCACCGGGCCTGCCCCTTGAATGTCTTCTTTGCAAAAACGTCTGTTCAAGTCTTTTGCCCATTTTTTAATCAGATTATCTTAGAGTTTCTTTGCTATTGAGTTGTGGGAGTGCCTTGTATATTTTACATATTAACCCCTTATCAGATATATTATTTGTAAATATTTTTTCTCATTCCATAGATTGTCTTTTTTATTTGTTGATAGTTTCCTTTGCTATGCAGAATCTTTTTAGTTTGATGTAGTTCAACTCATTTATTTTTGCTTTTGTTGCCTTTGCTTTTGGTGTCAAATCCAAAATATCATTGCCAAGACTAATGTCAAGGAGTATTTTCCCCATGTTTTCTTCTAGGAGTTTTATGATTTCAAGTCTTAAGTTCAAGTCTTTAATTCATTCTGAGTTGATTTTTGTGTACAGTGTAAGATGCTGGTCCAGTTTGTTTATTTTGCATTTGAGTATCCAGTTTTTCCAACACCATTTACTATCCTTCCCCCATTGTATATTCTTGGCACCTTTGTTGAAAATTAGTTGATGTTTTAACAATATTAATTCTTCTAATCCATGAGAATGGAGTATCTTTCCATTTATTTGTGTCATCAGTTGTCTTCTTCAGTGTCTTATAGTTTTTACTGTATGGATCTTTTACCTCCTTGTTTAAATTTTTCCTAAGTATTCTTTTCTTTTTGATGTTATTGTAAATGGAATTTTATTAATTTCTGTTTCTAATAGTTTGTTGTTAGTGTATAGAAACACAACTGATTTTTGCATATTGATTTTGTATCCTGCAACTTTACTGAATTCATTTATTAATCCTCACAGTTTTTTTTTTTTTTGGTGGAGTCTTTAGGGTTTTCCATGTATAATATCATGCCATCTGCAAATAGGGACACGTTTAGTTCTTCCTTTCCAAATTGAATGCTTTTTATTTCTTTTTCTTGCCTGATTGCTATGGCTAGGGCGTCCAGTACTATGTTGAAAACAAAAGTGTCAAGAGTGAGCATCCTTGTTCCTGATCTTAGAGGAAAAACTTTTAGGTTTTCACCATTGAAAAGTTGTGGGCTTGTCATATATGGCCTTTATTATGTTGAGATAACATTCCCCCTGTACAAGTATGTTGAGCATTTTTATCATGAGCAGATGTTGAATATTGTCAAATGCTTTTTCTGCATCCATTTAGATGTTCATATGATTTTTATCTTTCATTCTATTAATGTGGTATGTCACATTTATTGATTTGTAGATGTTGAAATATGTGTCACATTTATTGATTTATGTGTATTGAAATATCCTTGCATCACAGGAGTAAATCCCACTTCATCATGGTACATGATACTTTTAATGTACTGTTGAATTTGGTTTGCTAATATTTTGTTGAGGATTTTCGCATCTCTGTTCATCAGGGATATTGGCCTGTAACTTTTTTTTCTGGTAGTATTCTTGTGTAACTCTGCGTTCAAGGTAATACTCACTTCATAAAATGAGTTTGAAAGTATTTCCTTCTCCTCTGTTTTTTGGAAGAGTTTGAGAAGGATTAGTATTCTTCTTTAAATGTTTGGTGGAATTTGCCAGTGAAGCCACCTGGTTCTATGCTTTTCTTTGTTGGGAAACTTTTGATTAAAGATTCAGTCTCCTTACTAGTAATTGGTCTGTTCAGATTTTCTATTTCTTCATGATTCAGTCTTGGTAGGTTGTATGTTTCTAGAAATTATCCATTTCTTCTAGGTTATCTAATTTGTTGGATTATAATTGCTTAGAGTAGTTTCTTATGGTCCTTAGTATTTCTGTGTTATCAGGTGTAATGTCTCCTCTTTTATTTATAATTTTATTTGTTTTAGTTTTGCTTCTTTTATTCTTAGTCTGGCTAAAGATTTGTCAGTTTTATTTATCTTTTCAAATAACCAGCTCAGTTTCATTGATCTTTTCTATTGTCTCTATAGTTTCTGTTTTTTGTTTATGCTCTTATCTTTGTTAGTTCTTCTTTTTCTAGTTCCTTCAGATATAAGTAAGGTTGTTTATTTGAGAATTTTATTTTTTCTTAATGTAGGCATTTATTGCTGTAAACTTCCCTGTTAGAACTGCTTTTGCTGCATCGAATTTTGGTATGTTGTGTTTAGATTTCCTTTGTCTCAAGATATTTTTTAATTTCCCTTTTGATTTCTTTTTTTTTTTCCTTTGTGAGAAAGATTGGCCCTCAGCTAACATCTGTTGCCAATATTTCTCTTTTTGCTTGAGGAAGATGGTCCCTAAGCTAACATCCACACCAATCTTCCTCTATTTTGTTTGTGGGATGCCACCACAGCATGGCTTGATGAACAGTATATAGGTCCATGCCTGGGATCTGAACCTGCGAACCCCAGGCTGCCACACCGGAACGCACGAGCTTAACCACTATGCAACCAGCCCTTTGATTTCTTTTTTGACCCATTGGTTGTTCAGCAGCATGTTTTTTAATCTCCATATACTTGTGAATTTTCCAGTTTCCTCTTATTACTTATTTCTAGTGGTTGGGAAAGATGCTTGTTATGATTTCAGTATTAAAATTGTTCAGAGTTGTTTTGTGGCCTAATGTGATCTCTCATGGAGAATGTTCTGTATATGCTTGTGAACAAAGTGTATTCTGATGATGTTAGATGAGTGTTCTGCAAATGTCTGTTAAGTTTATCTGACCTAATGTGTAGTTTAAGTCAAATATTTCCTTATTGACTTTCTGTCTGGATGATCTATCCATTGTTTAAATTGGTTATTAAGTTCCCTACTGTTACTGTATTGCTGTCTATTTCTCCCTTCAGGTGTGTTAATATTTACTTTATATATTTAGGTACTCTTGTGGTGGGCTCCATAAATACTACAATTGCTATATCATCTTGATGAATTGACACCTTTAGCACAATATAGTGAATTTCTTTGTCTATTCAGTCTGTTTTGTCTGATAGGAGTATATCTACCCCTGCTTTCTTTTGGTTTCATGGAATTTCTTTTTCTGTCCTGTCACTTTCAGTCTGTGTGTGTCCTTAAAGCTGAAGTGAGTCTCTTGTAGGCAGCCAGTGGTTGGGATTCTGTTTTTTTCAATCCATTTAGCCACTCTATGTCTTTTGATTGGAGAATTTAGTACATTTACATGTGAAATAATTATTTATAGGTGAGTACTTACTGCCATTTTATTAATTGTTTTCTGGCTGTTTTGTAGTCCCTTTTTTCCTTTCTTCCTCTCATACTCTCTTCCTTTGTGATTTGATGCTTTTCATTAGTGGTAAGCTTTGATTCCTTTCTCCTTGACTTTTGTGTATCTACTCTAAGTTTTTGCTTTATAGTTCCCTTGAGGCTTACATAAAACATATCTTCTATATACTTTTTATTAAATTATGATATTTTACAACCTTGTGAAATTTCATTTGTACATTATTGTCAGTCATGTTGTAGGTGCACCCCTCCACCCTTTGTGCCCACCCCCACCCCCCCTTTCCCCTGGTAACCAGTAATCTGTTTTCTTTGTTTACATGTTTAACTTCCACATATGAGAGGAATCATACAGAGATTGTCTTTCTCTATCTGGCTTATTTCGCTTAACGCAATACCCTCAAGGTCCATCCATGTTGTTGTGAATGGGATGATTTTATCCTTTTTTATAGCTAATATTCCATTGTATAGATATATACCATATCTTCTTTACCCAGTCATCAGTTGATGGGCACTTAGGTTGCTTCCATGTCTTGGTTATTGTAAATAGATTAATTACGCGGCCACATTAAATACCTGATACTGGGGAAGAAAAGGGCAAGAAAAACCATCATGAGGGCTTTGGTCTGTCTTCAAGAATTTAATAGAAGTCATCAGGAATTATAACTGGGTGAACCAGAAGGTAGGAAGGTGGTGTGGGCAAGAACTACTAATTTAGATGGCTGTGGATTCTCCTCTCTTCACAGATAGTAACATTTAAATAATGCATCCACAACGCTTGCCCTAAAAACAAGATGTCAGTAAGTAGCAATCCTTCTAAACAATTTCTCTCACCTCCGTGCATTTTCTCTTAAACTGCTTACTTCTTCTCTAAGTTTTCTTTTGTGTGTTTCACAATGAATTCTAGTCTTGGTGTTTTCTTTCTTGACTTAATTAGTTTAGCATCTTCTAGAAAAGACTTAGGATCATTTTTCTAGGTTTCTGCACTCTTCTCTAGTTTTCCCTCAAGTGAAAAAATCTACATGTAAAGCCCCTGTATCATAAATAATACTGGCAAGCTTTCAACCTCTCTTTTATGAGTGGAGATTCAGGAAAGCTGGTATTTTGATCCAAATGAGCTAAGAATTAGAGCAAAAAGAAAACTGCAAATCAGTGCAAGTTATTCTTTCTCATATTTGCATGATAATCAAATTGAATTCAGCCTTTCAATCATCATCACTCATAGAGTTTTACAGCCTAGGATTAGCAGAACTGTTTTTTGGGAAGAAAAACTATGTTATTACAAATTTTTTCCCTTGACATGTTTTAAAGATTTCTAGATTAAAACTGTACAATATAGCATCACATACTTGCTGCACTTCACAAGATATGGAATAAAGTGAAGCCGACTCTACTTCATCCTTAGAGATTAAGATTTTCCTCTCTAGATATTTCAGTTGAATTGGAGAATATGTGGCTTTTGGTAGAATTAGGAGAATTCATGATATGAGTTTTTTGGAATTGTTTAATAGTACCAATAAATCACATTTGTTGGCTCAAGTGTCAGATTTCCTTGGGTGATTTTATCCTAACAAATTTCTCCTCAGAATTGGCTGTGTTGAATACTATATGTAAGTTTTATAATTAAAAATATTTTATACTGTTTTTATATCACTTCTGTATCCAAATATTAAACCAGGAAAAAAACTCCACAGTTTTCCTTTGTATGTGGTCTACACTTTTGACTCTCTTATTTGCCATTTTTTTGTATATCTGTTAGTGAACCATATTATTATATTTGGTTCTAATTTTTAAGATCTTTAAGATCGCCTCCCATTCATGTTATTCAGGTGTGTGTTGATATAAAATTAACAAAGTCTTGCAATTCTTTTGGTCTATATTACCTTCTCATGCATCACACTTTGAACCTTATCATTTGAGGCCTACTGGGAGTTGAGTATGACTATAGGTCAAATCACTAAGAGGATGTAGGGATATGTCTTGAGGAGGGTCAGCATTCCTCTCCAAGGCAACTACCTCCAGGAGAAGTCATGACAGGTTTTTGAGACAGGGAAGACAACCCTCCACAGTGAGGGGAGGGAGGCTGCTTCATCTGACAAAGGAGGCTAAGTAGAATTGAGGGGTTCAAGGTCCCCCAGATTCTTTGAAGTCTCTCCATATAGTCCCATCCCAACTTCTGGAGTCTCTCTTCTTTTTAAAGAATGCCCTGTTATTTACACAGGAGGTTGTAAGGTTGTGAATTCATCTATTACAGGACTTGATATGGTTTGTCTTTCAGAAATGTCAGCCTTTCTGTATGGGAGAGAAGGATTTGTTTTATAAAAGTTATAGAAACATTAGGATCTTTTACTTGCATTTTTAGCGAGAAATTTGAAGTCTTAAACTCATCTATTTCTTTCTCCAAGTTTCCAGCTCACTTAGAAACAACCAACCAATCCAGTGTAAGTCTTATTTTCACTAATATATTTGATGGTAGCAACCACTTGCTCACCCTAAGCTTTGCCTTCTATAGACGTTTGATTACAGGTGACTCCAGATGATAATTTAAGTAACCGTTGTGTTACTGCATGTCATGGATTACCAGTGTCCCCTTTACCATTGTAAACAGGGTCATGAATGACCTTAAATTTAATTGTACGAGAAAACTAATTTCAGAGAACTCAGGTCCACTTCCAAGAATGTATCCTAAGGATTTAATTTCCTTGGAACTATTTCCATGACCACTGTTTGGATCAGTTAGGGTTTGATCAGGGAAGTGGAATCACTGTGAGGGATATAGAATAAGGGCTTATTATAGGGATTAGACCTCACACAACTGTGAGAGCTTGTGAAGAAGTCTAAAATGGAAGGCTCTGCCTATGTACCTGGTTGTGGGTTGGAAAACAAATTAGGTCAGCAATGCTGGCAGTCAGGAAGAAAATCTGGATGTAAAGCAGAGGAGAACGAGGATAAACCAGAAGTAGTAATGACAAACTATAACCCTGGAGGAAAAACCAGACACTGCGTCTAACTCGAACCTCACATATGTAGGTGACATGTAGAAGAGGCCAGTACCCTTTACCACAGAGGTGGACACACTTCCAGACCAGGACTCCAAGAAGCTAAATGAGGATCTCCAGTGGAGCTGGATGAACTGGAGGCCTGACCGATGCTCCAAGTCAGCAAAGTGATCCAGAAATGAGCAGTTATGTACTCAAGTGGCATCAAGTATTGCCCAATTAGCCATATATGTGAGATATCAGAGCAAAACTGCCTCGCCCGCATCACTTAGGCTAGTTTATTTTGCTTAATTTCTGCGAAACATGCTAGAATCACTCAAAGATTTACCCTGAAAAGTAAAGGAGAATGAGTGCTAGAGAAAAAACTAAAAGAAATAATATGTAAAGATGCAATGAATGAGGGCCATCTATTGGTAAAACATATTATAAAAATAGAAAAATAGTATCCAGATTAGTCGAAGGCCCAGAAACATGGACAGCATCTTTCATACACTGCGGGACAGAGCATATAGTGGAATTTTTCTCTTGAGGGGTATTTAGTATAAATATGCATATACTTTACATCTATATCTATGTACTCACACATACATATTTGATGTACTTATCTTGGACCCAATTCTAAAAATTTATCATAAGAAAATAATTGCAGATGTGCAAAGTGAATTAGTTCTGGAGATCAATAGTTAATTAACACTAATAAAAAAGCCTAAAATTTTTTTTAATTCATAAAGCATTATAATGCATCGATATAACAAAATGACACATGATCATTAAGTGAAATATAGAGCAGCCTTTCCCAAAGTGCTGAAGATCACTGGTTCAGTAGTGTATTAATAGGTATTACAAGGAACCAGTTCTTAATTATCAAATAACTTTTGGTCATGCTGGGTTAAACAAAATTAAGGAGTACAATTTTTTTTTTTGAATTTACAGACTCTCTGTATACTCTGTTAATATGTAAGAGGGAGTACTGTATGTGGGGTTTCCCATATTTTTTTGTCCACGAAATCTTTTTCTTTTCAGGGAATACTGTTTGTGTGTGTGTGTGTGTGAGGAAGATTGGCCATGAGCTAACATCTGTGCCAATCTTTCTCTATTTTGTATGTGGGACGCTGCCACAGCATGGCTTGATGAGCGGTGTGTAAGTCCACACCTGGGGTCCAAACCTGCAGATCCTGGGCCACTGAAGCACAGTGCATGAACATAACCACTATGCAACCAGGTGGCCCCAGGGAATATCTTTTAATTCTAATATTTTGTGGAATTTAACTTTAGAAACCCTGATATTGAGGGACTCTGTGTCTGTGAGGAATAATTTCATTTCTAAAAACACGTGTAGGCTCATGTGTCAGTTTGGATGAAACAATGAATAGAAACATAAGAGTGTACCCTACATCAAAAGACTTCATTGAGAGATGGGAACAGAAGTTGGCAGTGTAGGCAGCCTCTGAACTCACCTCCTTTCCCAGACACAACAAATTTACAACTACTCTTGGAAGAATTCCCTAAGAGAGAACTGAAAACTGGATAAAAACAACCCACACAACAAGGGATGGTGCTGACTGAGGTGGAAGGAGGCAGAAATTCCTTTCTGGAGACAAAAAAAAAAAAGCCACCTTTAGCCATGACACTTTACAGTTGACTGGGACCAATCCTAAGGTATGAAGCCTTCCATAGAGGAGTGAGGGATCTAACCAGGAAAGCGTTACCTGAAAAGGCAGCTTTTGGACTCATCACAACTGAAACAAGTGTCATAATATCTGGCTTTACTGGCTATTAATAACAATGGGGAATACCCCCCCCAGAAAAGCTATAGACATAAAGGGAAAAAACCCTATTCCTAAAGGGCCCACACACAAATTTGCCGGTTTCAGGAAGCAACCTAAAATCACCAGAAAGAAAGGTACATAGTTCTCTGGTGAAAAGAGACTCATTAGATAGGCTCTGCACACATCTCAGTGAGAGATGAGACCTCCTCAGGGACTGAGACATTGGCGGCAGCCATTATTGTGTCCTACTACAGGTGTGCTGACATAGACACTGGCAGACGCCATTGGAGTTCTTCCCCTGGCCTGTTAGCCAAGGAGTCTGCCCTACCTAGTAGAGTGATGATTTAATTCAACTCAGCCAGGGCAGGCAGCCTGCCCTTGGGATTGGCCCTACCCAACAGCAAGCCCTCAGACAACTTGTGGGCCCGCATAGGTCGGTTACCTGGAAACTCTGCAGCCAGGCAATTGGGTCTGCCTCTGCAGGGGAAGGCAGTGTGCAAGGGGTGGGCCTGCATTGGTGGTGTGTGTGGGGCCTCTGCAGTGGGGTAACTAGGTCCACTTCAGTGGGTTGGGCACCCACATGGGGCAGGACTATGTTGAAGGAGTGTGTGGCCCTATGGGCGGTGAGGCTTGTCAGCTGCAATAGATTCGTGCTTCTCAAAAAGCCACCTGGCATTTTGGTGCCACCTTCCAAAGCCTGAAACAATTGGGTGCTCCCATGCCTGGGATGGCCCCACTCAGCTACAATGCTGAGAGAGCTGACAACAGCCTTGCAGGCCAGAGGTCGACAGCAATTGTAAGCCCCTGAGCCTAGCAACCAGCCACACTGGGGGCCTACTCACTTAACAGAAAAATTGCAACAGGAATTTTCTATTGGACCTTGCAGCTAATTGTGCTGGGGCTTTGCATGCCCAATAAAGTAACTGAAGAGTGCAGAGCAGCCATATACAGCCAAGCATTACAACCAGCCAGCCAAGGGGACAGCCTAGCCTCCCTGGGCACCTGCAGCAAGAGCAACCTTGCCACAACAGAAGGACGCATGTAGCCTACACAGGGGATATTCCTGGAATATTTTGAACTGGTGATGACAGGGAACCACACTGTTGGGCCTCAAAAGGCATCTGTTACACAAGGCTACCTCTCCAAGATTGGGAGATGAAGCTGACCTACATAATACACTGATATAAGCACAGAGAAAGAGGCAAAGTGAGGAGTCAAAGGAATACATTCCAAGTAAGGGGACAGGAAAAGACCCCAGAAAAAGAACTAAACAAAACAGGGATAAATAATTTACCTGACAAAGAGTACAAACTAAGAGTCATAAGGATGTTCACTGATCTTTGGAGAAGAATGGATGAACTCAGTGAGAACTTCAATGAAGAACTGCAAAATATAAAAAGGAACCAATCAGAAATAAAGAGTTCAATACTGGAAATGAAAAATTCACTAGAGGGGCTCAAAGGCAGAATAGATGATACAGAAGAATGGATCTGTGAGCTGGACAAAAGACTAGAGGAAATCACCCTCGCTGAACAGATAAAAGTAAAAAGAATTAAAAAGAAGGAGGACAGTCTAAGGGACCTCTGGGACAATATCAAGTGCACTAACATCTGTATTATAGGTGTCCCAAATGGAGAAGAGAGAGACAAAGGTACAGAGAATCTATTTGAAGAAATAATAGCTGAAAACTTTCCTAAGGAAGGAAACAGGCTTCTAGGTAAAGGAAGCACAGAGAGCACCAAACAAGATATACCCAAAGAAGCCCACACCAAGACACATTATAATTAAAATGTCAAGAATTAAAGAGAGAATCCTAAAAGCCGCCACAGAAAGGCAACAAGTGACATACAAAGGAAACTCCATAAGACTATCAGCTGACTTCTCAGCAGAAACCATACAGGCTAGAAGGGAGTGGCATGACATATTTACATTCTACCTGGCAAAGTAATCATTCAGAATGGAAAGAGAGATGAAGAGTTACCCAGACAAGCAAAAAGTAAAGAAGTTTATCACCCAGAATCCCCTTACAAGAAATGCTAAAGTTTTATTTAAGTGGAAAAGAGAAGACCACAAACAGGAATGAGAAAATTATTTTTAAAAAAGAAAAAAATCACTAGTAAGGGCAAATATACTGTAAAGGTAGCAGATCAACCACCCATGAAGCTAATAGAAAGGTCAAATGACAAAAGTACTAAAATTATTTCCATGATAACAGGGTGATGGATATAAACTCGCCAAAAAAAGAAGTTAGATATGATATCAATAACATAAAATGTGGGAGAAGTGGAGTAAAAGAGTAGAGCTTTTAGCAAGAGGTCAAATTTAAGAGGCTATCAACTTAATATAGATTACTATATAAGAAGGTTATTATATATGAACCTCAAGGTAATCACAAAGCAGAAACCTATAATAAATACAGAAAAAATTAAGAGAAAGGAACCCAAACATAACAATAATGAAAGCCATCAAACCACAAAGGAAGTGAGCAAAAGAAGATGAAAGGAACAGAGAAGAACTACTACAACACCCAGAAAAACAGTAACAAAATGGCATAAGTACATTCTTATCAATAGCTACTTTAAATGTCAATGGACTAAACACTCTATTCAAAAGACATAGAGTGGCTGATTGGATAAAGAAACAAGACTCATGTGTAAGCTGCACACAAAAAACACACCTCAGGCCTGAAAGTGAAGGGATAGAAGAAGATACTTGGGCACCGGCCCCGTGGCCAAGAGGTTAAGTTCACTCACTCTGCTTTGGCTGCCTGGGGTTTCACTGGTTCAGCTCCTGGGTGCAGACATGGCACCCCTTGTCAGGCCACACTGAGGTGGTGTACTACATGCCACAACTAGAGGGTTCCACAGCTAAAATATACAAGTATGTACTGGGGGATTTGGGGAGAAAAAGCAGGAAAGATAAAGAAGATTGGCAACAGTTGTTAGCTCAGGTGCCAATCTTTAAAAAAAAAAAGAAGATGCTCCATGCAAATGGCAATGAAAAGAAAGCTGGTGTAGCAGTACTTATATCACACAAACTAAAACAAAAACTAACAAGAGATAAAGAAGCACAGTATATAAAGATAAAAGGAACAATGCAACAAGAGCATATATCACCTGTAGATATCTACACACCCAACATAGAAGCAGATAAATATATATAAAGCAATTATTAACAAACATAAAAGGAAAAATATACAATAACACAATAATAGTAGGGGACATTAACACTCCACTTACACCAATGGATAGATCATCCAAACAGAAGATCAATACAGAAATATAGGCCTTATATGACACATTAGACCAGATGGACTTAGTTGATATATACAGAGCATTCAATCCCAAAACGGCAGAATACCCAGTCTTTTCAAATGCGCATGGAACGTTCTCCAGGACACATCACATATTAGGAAACAAAACAAGTCTCAATAAATTTAAGAATATTGAAATAATACCAAGCGTCTTTTCTGACCACAATGGTATGAAACTAGAATTCAACTACAGGAAGAAAATTGGCAAAGCCACAAATATGTGGAGATTAAATCATTGTTACTGAAAAATGATTGCATCAATGAAAAAAATCAAAGGAGAAATAAAAAAATACCTGGATAAAAATGACAATGAAAATATGACATGCTAAAATTTATGGGATACTGTGAAAGCAGTTCCAAGAGGGAAGTTTATAGTAATACAAGCCTACCTCAACAAACAAGAATAATGTCAAATAAACAATCTAACAGTGGACTTAAAGGACTGGAAAAAGAAGAACAAACAAAGCCCAAAATCAGTAGAAGGAAGGAAACAATAAAAACTAGAGCAGAAATAAATTAGAGTATAAAAAATAGAAAAACAAATGAATGAAACAAAGAGCTGGTGCTTTGAGAAGATAAAAATAATTTACAAGCCTTTAGCTAGACTCAACAAGAAAAAAAGAAAGAAGGCTCAAACAAATAAAATCAGAAATGAAAGACAAATTACAACAGACACCTCAGAAATACAAAAGATTATAAGAGAATACTACAGAAAGCTATATGCCAACGCAGAAGAAATGGATAAATTCTCAGAACCATACAACCTTCCAAAACTGAATTAATAAGAAATAGAGAATTTGAATAGAGCAAACACCAGTAAGGTGATCAAAACAGTAATGGAAGTCTTCCCAAAAAATAAGAGTCCAGGACCAGATGGCTTCCCTGGTGAATTCTACCAAACATTCAAAGAAGACCTAAGACCTATGCTTCTCAAACTCTTCCAAAAAATTGAAGAGGAGAGGAAGCTTCCTAACTCATTCCATGCAGCCAACATTACCCTGATACAAAAATCAGACAAGGACTGCACACAAAAAAGAAAATTGCAGGCCAATATCACTGATGAACATTGATGCAAAAACCCTCAACAAAATACTAGCAAATAGAATACAATGATACATCACAAAGATCATACACCATGATCAAGTAGGATTTATTCCAGGGATGTAGGGATGGTTCAACATCTGCAAATCAATCAACATGATACACCACATTAACAAAATGAATAAAAATCACACAATCATCTCAATAAATGCGGAGAAAGCATTTGACAAGATATAGCATCCGTCTATGATTAAAACTCAATAAAATGGGTATAGAAAGAAAGCATCTCAACATAATGAAGCCCATATATGAGAAACTCACAGCTAATATCATTCTCAATGGAGAAAAACTGAAAGCTATCCTACTAAGAACAGGAACCAGATGAAGATGCCCACTTTCACCACTCTTATTTAACATAGTATTGCAAGTCCTAGCCAGAGCAATGAATCAAGAAAAAGAAATAAAAGGGATCCAAATTGGAAAGGAAGAAGTAAAACTGTGACTATTTGCAGATGACATGATTTTATATATAGAAAACCCTATAGAATCACCAAAAGACTTTTAGAAATAATAAATGAATACGGTAAATTTTCAGGATACAAAAGCAACTTACAAAAATCAGTTGCGTTTCTACACACTAAAAATGAAGTAGCAGAAAGAGAAATGAAGAATACAAACCCATTTACAATTGCAACAAAAAAATAAAATACATCAGAATAAACTTAACCAAAGAGGTGAAAGACCTGCACACTGAAAACTACAAAACATTGTTGAAAGAAATTTAACAAGACACAAAGAAATGGAAGATATTCCATGCTCTTGGATTGGAAGAATTAACATCATTAAAATGTCCACATTTCCTAAAGCAATCTACAGATTCAATGCGATCCTCATCAAATTTCCCAACAACATTTTTCACAGAAATAGAACAAAGAATCCTAAAATTTATATGTAACAACAAAGTCTCCTAATAGCCAAAGAAATCCTGAGAAAAAAGAAAAGGCGGAGATATCACACTCCCTGATTTCAAAATATACTACAAAGCTCTCATAGTCAAAACAGCATGGTACTGGCACGAAAACGGACATACAGATTGGTGGGAAAGAATTGAGAGCCATAAATAAACCCACACATCTATGGACAGCTAATTTTGAACAAGGGAGCCAGTGGGGGTGGTAGGAGGGTGAAAGGGGTGATTAGGCACATGTGTGTGATGATGGATTATAAGTAGTTTTTGGGTGGTGAACATGATGTAGCCTACATAGAAATTGAAATATAATGATGTACACCAGAAATTTATGTAATGTTGGAAACCAATGCTACCGCAATAAAAATATATAAATAAAAAAAAATTTTTAAAAAAGGTAACATATAGAATGCTAAACAAAGCTTATATCCGGTGCCTTCTGGGAGCAGAGGGAACAAAGAGCCCTGATAAGAGACTGCGCAGGTGAGAAAATAATGTGAATCTAAACAAACTCCACCACATGCTATGTTTGTGGGGCAGCAAGAGGCCTCCTGAGATCAACTTTTAACAACAAAGCTTTTGTTCAATGTTCCTGGGATGAACCTTGTATTGCAAAGCACATGATAACCACAAAGCTTCTAAATCAGATTGCATATAGCTGCTCATTATGGGAAACGGAAGTTGTTCATTTAAACCGTAACTGTAACCACCAGCTTGATAAACTGACAACGCCACTGTAAATTGGGTAGATTCTTCTGTAAGTGAGAGAGCTCTGGGCTCACTCACTTAACTTCCCCTTTGCAGATTGAAATAAATGTTACTTCTACAAAAAAATGACATCATTGAAGTCCTGATCTGTCACCTGTAGCTACATGATCTCGAGCAAACTATTTGAACTCTGTGATCTCCAGTTTGCATATTTTCAAAAGAGAACATTCTTCTATCTCTACTAAATGATGTTTTAAAGAAGCAAATGTGAAGTCAAGGATAAAAATACCTTGTAATGTAAGCAAATATCTAGAGAATATTCTGTTTGAACTTCAACTACTGAGATTCATTTTTGCCAAGTTTTCCCAATTAATGAATTATTTGCAGACACCTACCTTTTCAGCCTAGGTAGATTGAATTAATAGTGCTTTTTATTTGTGTCCTTTTTCAGTCCCATAATGAATGATGATGCTGATTATTATGACGATGATGAATTTCCATCTCTAAATTCAGTTTTATACACCAATTTTAATTCTGCAGATGGCTCTTAGAAGCTCCTACTTGAGGAGTTCCATGTTTTTCTCATATTCATTTTCCAGTAGGGCAGAAGGTGAAACGATGAAAGAGAATCCTTCTCCATTTGCATGTAAACAAACTAAGTTCTATTCTTTCACTCATATTAGAAATAGTTTACAGCAAGCATTACTATAAAAGGAGAAGTATCCACATTTTTTTGAAAGAAATCTCAAACTAAAACATTTTAAATGAACTGAAATGGTTTCCCAATGTAAGATGAGGACCAGTGTGATAATAGAATCTGGTGATTATTGAAATCAGGAATGGAAGCCCCTATAAAAACAAAGAAGCACCACAAAAAATACTAGTTTTCAATCCATCAGTTGATCAACAGTGCTGTTGGGGATGGTAATTTTCCACTCAGAAGAAACTCAAGTGCTGAGGACAACATCTTTTTGGTTGTCTTAACAATGGAATTCATACTTGGTACTTAGGGAAATGGATTAATTGCTATAATCAACTTCATTGACAATGCAAGACACAGGAAAATAAGCTTCATTAACCTCATTCTCACTAACTTATTCATAAGCAGAATATGCTTCTTAACCTGATACTGATGGATTGATTTCTACTGGTGCTGTATGCAGATCCACATAACATTGGTCAGCTTGGAAAAACTAATACTCTGTTTTGCATAATGATCAAATATTAAGTGTCTGGTTTAACATCAGCCTCAGCATCTCCTATTTCCTGAAGATAGCTATGTTTTTTACAAACCTTTTCTTGATTAAAGTGGAGAATTAATAGGGTGTAATATTTTTCTAAGGTCTTTGCTCTTTTTTTCTTTTTGCATCCCAGTGATAGACCATGTAATTCCAGATATTTTAAATCTAGAAACAAACAAACCAGACTTGGAAGATTAATATGCATGAAACAAAACTATTATTTTTGTAGTGCTTATCAGTGTTGAGATCACTACACCCATAAATATTTCCATAGCGTTGGTTCTTCTGTTACTTCCTTCTTCCTGGAGGTATATCTAGCGGATGAAGTTCAGTATCTCAGGGTCCCAAGATCCCAGCATGAAGCTCATGGAAAAGCCATGAGAATGGTGATTTTGTTCTTCTTTCTCTTTTTCACGTATATTGTGTTGATTCTAATAATAGTTACAGCCATTTATTGTCCCCAGACAAGCTGATATTGACATTTGGTAAAGTAATAGCATCTGCCCATCCTTTAGGTGATTCATTTATCCTAGTTTTGAGAAACACCAAGCTGAAGCAACCTTCTCTTAGGATTTGGGGG
Organism: Equus przewalskii; assembly: GCF_037783145.1. NCBI lineage: Eukaryota > Metazoa > Chordata > Mammalia > Perissodactyla > Equidae > Equus > Equus przewalskii. Next base: position 40,289,394 of record NC_091835.1, on the reverse strand, counting down.
CAGCTGAAGTGCTTTCTTAAAGGAAGGAAAAAACTCAATAAAAAATGACTCTCAAAAAGGAAAGTATAGGAAAATAAGTATGCTAAGAATGTTTGGGGAGTTTAAAAAATCTATTTCTATGTTCTCCCATTGGACTTTCTTATATTTTAGAACATATCCCTGGAATAGAATCTTTTCTATATGTCTAGAAATAAATATATACATATTTATAATTATATAATTTACAATGTGTTTATAATCTCACAATTTTATAATGAACTCAGATGCATTTTATTTGTGTTGAATGACACCTGAGGATGTAGACAAACTGTATTGTTCCTTAAGAATTTTCCATCAGCTTTGTAACAGACTACCACAAATTTAGTGGCTTAAACTAGCAAACACATGTATTATCTCACAGTTTTTTGGGTCAGGAGTTGGAGCAAGGTTTAGCTGTGTTCTCTGCTTCAGGATCTCACCAAAGTGAAATAAAAGTTTTGGTGATATTGCATTCTCTCTGCAGGCTTCACTGGAGAAGAATCCACTTCCGAGCTCACTCAAGTTGTTGGAGGAATTCATTTTCTTGTGGTCCTCTCCACAGGCGCTTCATAACATGGCTGCTTACTTCTCCAAGGTCAGCAGGAGTCTGTCTCTCCCCTCTCCTCAGCAGGGGAGGCCCAGCCACTCTTAAAATCTTTACCTGATCACAGCAGGCCCATGAAGGATAATCTCTCTTTCAATCAACTCAAAATCAGGTGATTTAGGATCTTGATTATCTAAAAATCCCTTCATAGTTGCCATATTCTGCAGGCCAGAAGTAATCGCAGGTCCTGCCCACACTTATGGGAAGGGAACTATACAGAGTGTGAACATCAGGGAGCAGTAATCACGGGTAACAAAAGTTTTCCGTTTTGATACAGTCCAATTTATCAGTTCATTAATTTTATGAATCATGCTTGTAGTATTGTAACTAAAAGGCATGCCTAACTCATGTTTAGATAACTTTTCTTCTATAGTTTATAGTTGTTCCTCTTACATTTAGGTCTATAATCATTTTTGAGTTACTTTTGTGTATGGTATGAAATAAGAATAAAATTCATCTTTATAAATGTGAATATCTAATTATTCCAACTTCATTTGTTAACAAAAAGATAATTTCCTTGTTGACTGCCTTGACACCTTTTTTGAAATCAATTGACCATGATTGTAAATATTAATCTGGGCTCTCAATTGTGTTTCATTGATATATATGTGTGTCTTCTTGAGAGTACCATACTATCCTGATTAATGCAGCCTAGTAGTAAACTTTGATATTAGAAACTGTCATCCTCCAACTTTGGTCATTTTTTTTTTTTTTTTGAGGAAGATTAGCCCTGAGCTAACTACTGCCATCCTTCTCTTTTTTTGCTGAGGAAGCCTGGCCCTGAGCTAATATCTGTGCCCATCTTCCTCCACTTTATATGTGGGATGCCTACCACAGTATGGCTTTTGCCAAGTGGTGCCATGTCCGCACCTGGGATCCGAACTGGCGAACCCCTGGCCGCCGAGAAGTGGAACATGCGAACTTAACCGCTGCACCACTGGGCAGGCTCCCCAAATTTGCTCTTTTTTAAAAAAATTCTTTTGGCTATTTTGGGTGCTTTGCATTTCCATATACATTTTAGGAATAGTTTTTCACTTTCTTCAGATAGATTCTACTGGGAATTTGATAGGGATCACACTGAATATATTGATCATCTCTTTAACGAAAATACTCTCCTCATTCCAGATTTCAGTTCAGTTCTCTTCCTTCCTTGCTCAGCTCTCTGATGAATTTAAAATGTAATGTTGGCAATTTGTTCCCTGTATCCTTGTTGTTGTAGGAGGAAATCTATACTTTTTCAACTAACTGCATTGTTCTCCTAAGTAGGATTCCTCACAGGTTAACTCTGAAGTATCAAATACCACAGGGTCAAATGAATAAGTAACAAGCCTCCATGCCTCCTCTGTAGCAGAGGGGCGAGAGGGAACGTGCTTTACACAGACAGGATGCTCACTCCTCACAAAGACACTGGATGAGGATTTCATGACCATCTGCATTTTACTGATTGTACTGAGGCAGAGAGTGGTTTTAAAACAGAGTCCAAGATCAGAGACATATGAAGCTGAGAATTTGGGTTTTCCATCCTGGCAATCTGGATCATAGATACTCTGCTAAAAAAATCCTAAGTTCTATAAAAACTGACACTGAATAAAATCCAATGGCAGAGGTTGATTTTAACATCTATTAACCTTAAAAAATAATATAGCCAAAAATGAATTAAACAGAAAAAGACAAATCCTGATATTCTTATTGGAAAAATCTAGAATCAGTGATGGAAAACACATATTCTTTTGAAGTCCCAAGGGAATATTTACAAAATCCATGACTACTTCAATTACATATTAATATTTAATATTGAATACAGTCAGAAACTTTATCAAAGACCTAAGCATGAGAGATATGTTTGATAGCTATGAATAATGGGTTGAAAAGCCTGCATGGGAGAAAAGGGGATTTAAACCTAAATGACCTCCTAAGCCTGATTTTATACTTTTTGAAATTATAGGACAATAATTCCATCCATGAGATGTATGTGTGAATTTGTATGTGTTTATAAACTTATAAACAATAAATTTATACATAAGTTTTAGTTTTCAGCGACTACATTTAGGGTGCAATGGCTTTCCTGGTGTTCTTAAGAAAATCTTGGATGCTTTCGATGAAAAAGGTTTGAATTCCTTCTACATTTAATCTGACATTAAAAAAGATAAATAAAAACATAGAGTTAATGAGCCTAATTATGAGCCGTCTCCCTCTAAAATTTTAGACATTTGCTGTATGTTTTATGTACTGGGTTTTTAAAGTTAGCTAACAACTAATCCTGATGAATACAAATTATGGAGAGGTTAAACAAGGAAAAAAATTGCAAAGCGATATGTCCTTCTTTGCATGCTAGCAAATGAGAATTTAGCTTTTACATCAACATCAGTTATGAAATAATCTAGCCCATGGCAAGGGCACATGGTGGATAAATAGGAGTTAATTTGAGCTGTTGTAGGAGTAACAATGTTTTCCATGAAGACAGCATTGAGCTCTTCCATCAGCATAGTTTGTTGCTTTCCTGCTTGACAGCAGTCACAGAATTTAAAGAAACAAGAACTTTGCTGAGCTCAGAGCTCAGCTGAACATAGGAGTTAAGGTCAGAATTTTAAAGGAATCACGGCTAGTGATATTAGACTTGGGTTTTCTTTCTTTCTAGACATGATAACTTTACTACCAAGCATTTTTTCTGTCCTAATAACGACAGAATTTGTTCTGGGAAATTTCGCCAATGGCTTCATAGCACTGGTGAACTGCATTGACTGGGTCAAGAGACAAAAGATGTCCTCAGCTGATCAAATTCTCACAGCTCTGGCGGTCTCCAGAATTGGTTTGCTCTGGGTAATCTTTTTTTTTTTTTTTTTTTTAAAGATTTTATGTTTCCCTTTTTCTCCCCAAAGCCCCCCGGTACATAGTTGTGTATTCTTCGTTGTGGGTTCTTCTAGTTGTGGCATGTGGGACGCTGCCTCAGTGTGGTCTGATGAGCAGTGCCATGTCCGCGCCCAGGATTTGAACTGACGAAACACTGGGCCGCCTGCAGCGGAGTGCGCGAACTTAACCACTCGGCCACGGGGCCAGCCCCTGCTCTGGGTAATCTTAATAAATTGGTATATGACTGTGCTTCCTTCAGTTTTTCATAGTTTAGAAGTAAGAATTATTGTTTTTATTGCCTGGACAGTAAGCAACCATCTTAACATCTGGCTTGCTACTAGCCTCAGCATATTTTTTTACTTGCTAAAGATAGCTAATTTCTCTAGCCTTATATTTCTTTACCTAAAGTGGAGAGTTAAAAGTGTACTTCTCGTAATACTGTTGGGCGCTTCGGTCTTTTGGGTTTCTCATCTTGCAGTGCTATGGGTAAATAATAATGTGCAGACTAATGAATTTGAAGGAAACATCACTCAGAAGACCAAATTGAGGGATATTGTAGCTCTTTCGAATTTGACTCTATTCACGCTAGTAAACTTCATACACTTTTCTATGTCTCTGACATGTTTTCTGCTGTTAATCATTTCCCTGTGGAAACATCTCAAGAAGATTCAGCTTAATGGCAAAGGATCCCATGATCCCAGCACCAAGGTCCACATAAGAGCCATGCAAACTGTGGTCTCCTTTCTCTTGCTATATGCTGTTTACTTCTTGGCTCTAGTTATCTTAGTTTGGAGTTCTAATAGGCTGGAGAGTCAACTGCTTGTCATGCTTTGCCGGGCTTTTGAAATACTCTATCCTTCAAGCCATTCATTTATTCTGATTTGGGGAAACAAGAAGCTAAGACAGGCCTTGCAAAATATACGAAATATTATAAGATTACCATACTATTAACCATTTTGTTTGAGGTAAGCAATCTAATTTTACAAAATATTGTAAGAAAGTCTTCATGATTAGGAAGCAATGTGTATTTCACATAGATGTTCTATGTTATCCTCTTCCAATGGAAGAATTTCTGATCTATATTTATGCATCTTTAAGAATTGGCAGCTTATCTCAGAAAAATCATTGCTATTTTCTATTGTAATTAGGATCAAGCTTATGTATCACAATGTGGGTAGATTTTATTGTTTAACCTCCCATCTTTTGGATGGTAATGATATTCACTTCTACATAACACATTGAGCATGTATCTTTGGCTAGAAATTATTCCACCACAAATTGTTACATCATGGCTAATAGAGAGCAATCAGAACTGTTGTTAGGAAAAGATGCACACAATAAAATTCAAGCGTGGTAAACATATTTAGAATAAATTTTATATATGTGTGCAATAAACAGTACTGAGGTATATTGCATTTAATACAAGTAGGTGAAAAACAGAAAAAAATCAGGTTGCACAATCGGGATGAAGAAGAAAGAGAGTTATTATGACTTATTTTCAATGCTTCTATGTTTTCATACACAGGAAAGTTATTTCTTATGTGTTTTGAATTAAGAAGGCTTTTTTCGAAGTAGAGTTCTGATGTCAAATTGTTCAGTTTTCTTCTAAACCACTTTTTGGCCTCTGAATTACCAATCACCTTCTCCATCATACTACCTAAAAATTCTTTTTAAACTTCAGATAAGAACACTCAAATCTTCCCTATCTTAAAAATATATTCACAATAAGAATAATAACAAATTATGGTGCAAAATTCAATGACCTGTCTGCATCTATTAAAATGGTATGTATGATGTCTGTGAAATAATTAGAGGGAATATCTTCAAGATCTGTTCTTTTATAATATTGTGGAAAATGATGCAATAGAACGCATTTTAACATATTTTTTATAGCAAATTGTATTATAAGAAAGAAATGGATAACCTTGTTTAAAAACTGAATTTACATGCATATATGCATTACTTCTCAGTATTATGAAATTTTAACATTATCTAAATCTTAAAATAAATCATTTCCACATCTGATTTATTCGTTTGTTTTTAGTCACCTGTCTGCCCCAGTAGATTATAAGGAATATAATGCAAGGATCTTGTCTATCTTGTTTTCCGCTGACTCCCCAGGACATAAAAGCCAGCGCATGGAATAGTTGGTCCAAGTGATATTCTAATGAATAAATAAATGGAGGACTAAACCATATTAGGATTGGAAAACCAATGAAAATGAGACCCCTCACAAAATCTAGAGGTTGCATGAATTTCCTGGTTCGGTTTCTTCACCATTCAAATGCCTCTAAACAAATCCACACACTGTCAGTTCCAATTTCTGCATTAGACCAGTAGAGAAAATGCTGTCACCAATAGGCTTCAAAATATAGAGTGACTCAAACACAAAATTCCCTTAATACTGCTCTTTTAGCAGTACTGCTGTACTGGGGGGGCCTTGTCTATACAGTTATCCAGGGAATCAGGCTGATCTAAAGTATGCCATCTTTAACATGTGGCTTCCAAGATTGCTTGGAGTCATCTCCATTCCAGACAGCCAGGAGGAGAAAGGGATATATAAGAATGTGCATATGGAGAGTTTTTGGTACCAGCCTGTAAATTGTGCACATAATTTTCACTCACATGACATTGTTCAGATTTCAGTCACGTTGCCACAACCTTGTGTAAGTGAGGTGGGAAATATAGTGTCTCTATAGCCCAGGAAGATGAGGAGAACATGGAATTTGGGACATGGAAGATGGAGGGCACTTTGTAATAATCCAATTGAAGTAGCCAATAAGTTACTATAAAACAAAAGAAGTTTCTCCTTTTAGAAGCATGGTGTAGCTTGTTTATGTCACTTTAATAATTTGTAGATGTCCCTACATCAGTCTTCAGTATCAGTTCTTTTGTCTATTTCTTCATAAATTCTAAACAATTTAAGTTCATGCTAAATGGTCCTATCTTCATAAAGCTGTATTTGATTTTCCACTGTAGTGTTGGTAGCTTCTTCATGTATATTCCCAGTATATATTACTTATAACATCTGATTTAGTTCCTACAATATTAAGTACTAATTATTTATAGTTATTTGTTCTGTACTTGGATGTGTTCTTTGAACTAGAAATAATTGCATTAAATTACTTTTATAAATAATCTTGAATCAACCAAAATACATGATAAGTAGAAAGATGTCATTGATGAGTAACAAATAATGGCCAAATTATTAAAATTTAATATTAATTTTAATTAATTATGCAATTGATTTTAAATTAATTTTATTCTAAAAATTACTATTCAAAATCTAAAATATTTGCCTTTGAATATGGTCTACAAGAGATAAAGTATAAATTTGTGGAGAATAATCTCTCTTATATTTGCATGTTTACATACCTGCCTTTATCCTTCTAGTCTTTAGCACAAATGGAAATTTGCAGATGTTGCCAAGGATAAGTGGACATCATTAGCTGAAGCTAACTCTGGAAATTATGTTGTAGCTGTAAGTAATAAGAAAGGTATTCATGAACCTTTGTATCTCTTCACAGAACTGTTTGGTCTTTATCACTGGAATTACATTATAAATAGACTGAACTATTCTTTCATGAAGATCTCTGTAACTATATTACATAGGAAAATTTTGGCTGTACTGTCTGGAATTACGATGAGAACATTTATAAAAAGCAACATAAGTGTATGTCATTATGCAACTGTTTAACTATAATGCTGTCAGAGACTTACAACATTAGAAATATTTTCATAGAAATGTCAGTTGGAATTAAGGTCTCCTTTCTGGTCATGGCAACAGGAGAACTCATCTTACGAATGCTGGGAAATGGGTTCATTGGACTGGTAAACTGCATCGAATGGGTCAAGAATGGGAAAATCTCATCAGCTGATTTCATCCTTACCAGCTTGGTATGGCCAGAATCATTCAACTGTGGATAACACTATTTGGTTCATTTAATGTAGGGCTATTTCCACATCTGAATGCCACTAGTAAATTAGCAAAAGCGATTACTATTCTTTGGGCACTAACTAATCACTTGCTTGCCACCTGCCTAAGCATTTTCTGCTTCCTTAAGATTGCCGGTTTCTCCCACTTCTTGTTCATCTGGCTGAAGTGGAGAGTGAACAGAGTGGGTCTTGTACTTTTCCTGAGGTCTTTCTTCTTATCTCCTGCTAGTCTCTTAATGCAGGATGCTCTTATTGAGTTGTGGATGAATACGTATGGAGTACATGAAAGAAACATGACTTTGCATTTACACGTAAATAAAATGTTCTATCTTAAAAGCCTTCTTCTTAGTTGACCTATGTTATCCCCTTTCTTCTGTCCCTGACCTTTTTGCTCCTTTTATTTCTGTCTTTGGTGATACACACCAGGAATTTGTAGCTCAACCTGAAGGGCATGAGGGACTCCAGCACAAAGGCTCTTAAAGGGTCATGAAGATGGTGACAACCTTCTTCCTCCTCTTCATCATTTACTTTATTTCCACTCTAATAGCAAGTTAGATCTTCCTTAAGGTACAAAGGTTTCAGGTTATGATGTTGTTGTGGTGTTTTCCACCATCTTTCCCTCAGGCCACTCATTTATTATAATTTAGGAAACAGCAAGCTAAGATAGATCACTAGAGATTACTGTAGCATCTTAAATTCTCTCTTGAGAAAAGCAAAACTTTTAGCTTCATAGGCAGAATTTAAAAGGACATCCTATATTCTATGGGAAAATACCTTAATAGAAGACCTTGTATCTTCATTTTCAATTTCAATATTTCTTTCATTGGGTTCTTTAAGGTGTTGTTAAACAGCACAGAAATTTCCCTTAACAACTGCTGTTAACTAATTGTATTTTCTCCAAGTGATTTTACTTCAAGTAGATGAAATATCTCTGCTATAATAACACTTTCTGGTAGCAACAGAGTATTTGAGACTAAGATGAAAGACTATAAAAATATACAATGAACTATTAATAAATATTTATGTAATATACAATGCAATATGAAGAAATGTATATGAAATCAGTTATAGAAAGGAAGAAGAGTAACATAATGTTTTAAAACTAAAGATAAACTCGAAGTTAGAATAGGAAAAGGATTATAAAATATTAATTGTAATAATATTTCACATGAATATAAAAGTGTAAAAATTAGGCTGATATTATGAATTTTGGAAACAGTATGAAGCAATGGGAATTTTCATATACTAATTCTAGGATTAAATATTGGTACAGCTACTTTGGCCAACAGTATGGCATATCTGATTAAAGTGAAGATGCATATCCTAACACCCAGTAATTGTACTCCTACTTTTATTCCTTAGAAAATCTTTGGTACATTTGCAACAGGATTCATATATAGGAATGTGCATATTGCTGTTGTTCTTAATAACTAGAATTGAGGTGCCACACAAATTTCTCTCACTGATAAATGGGCATAACAGGGGCCAGCCCAGTAGTGTAGTGGTTAAATTCATGCACTCTGCTTCGGTGGCCCGGGGTTTGCAGGTTTGGATCCCAGGCATGGACTTGCACACCACTCATCAAGCCTTGCTGTGGTGGTGTCCCACACACAAAATAGAGAAAGATTGGCACATATGTTAGCTCAGTGACAATCTTCCTCAAGCAAAAATAGGAAGATGGGCAACAGACCTTAGCTCAGGGCCAATGGGCCAATCTTCCTCACCCCACCCCCAAAAAGTGTATAATAGAATATTGATATAGGAGAATACTATACAGCAATGCAAATGAATAAATTAGAGCTCTTGTTTACAACAGGATCTGTCTAACAAAGAAGATCAACAAATTAGAGCTACATAGATAATGCATACAGAATATTAAAAGGAAGTATCAAGAAATAAACAAAAAAGTCACTTTAATCCCAGTTACATAAACTTAAAAATTAGGTGGACTATATACTTTTTAAAATTTATATATTTGTGGCAAAACTAAGTGAAACGAATTAATGATTATTGTAACAATTGCGATAGTAGCGAGGGAGGAAAGGGAAGGGAAATGGCATCAATACGAAGGTGTATATGCGGAATGTCTGGATAGCTGGGAAAATTCTGTATTTTGACTAAAATGTAATATAGGTATTAATGTTATAATTTTTCATCTTACTTTGCATTTATGTTTTCTTATGTCCTATATGTGTGTTAGATTTCAAAATAATGAAAATGTTTAGAAAGCAGAAAAAAATGAAGTAAGTTAGTGAATACAATTAAGCTGGAGCAACATCTTCTCATAGATACCACTGTAATTTGAATTCTGGCTGACTAAAGAGCAATACAGGATTATGGGGGTGTGAAATCCAGGTTAAAATTTAAAAAAAGTTACTTTAATGAAGAAAAGGAAGATATAAGCAGAAATTATAAATCCACATTCTTAGTGCTAATCTTAATTTGAAACTTCAAATTTTAATATCTAGATTTTTCTACCCACATTTTGTCCTAATTTCCAATTTAATTATTTACAGATCATATTTTAAAGTGGTAGATGAGAAAACTTCCAGTGAATTAAAGCATAGAGGTAGATTAGAAAAGGTAGATTAGAAAAAGTAGATTAGAAAATTTCTGATGAATTAAAGCATAGATATCAAATACCCATGACAATTAAGTTGATCTTTAAATTGAATAACAACACTCTTCTTGCCACCATCCGAAGTTTATAATCATAATCACACACTAAGTATTGATGTGTGTGTGTGACTAGGCATGAGCATACATGTGTTGAGGCATATATTTTATTACTGTACATTTTTTTAGTTCTTTGTTAGAGAAAAAAAGACATACATATAAATAGGTACGTTTGTTAAAGCATGATACATATTCACTGTGATGTTTGGATATGTTTATGTATATGTAATGCTACTTTGACTGCTGTAATAAAATAACCCAGATTTAGTCACGCTAGCTGGGAATGCAAATAAGCAGATGAGAGAACTTTGCTTGCTATTGATGTCATTAAAATATAAAAGAAAGATGATTTACTGTACTATTTTATAGAGGATATAAGTACATGTCCATATGAAAATGCAATAAAAGCAAAGTACTGTGTGTTTGAGCTAACTTTTGCCGTGCTTTTTAGAATGTAGTGGAGAAAAATATAGCATGTAAATCATTACGAATATGTTGATTTTAAATTATTTTTGATGAGGTATGAAGTGAAGGTGTTCTTCTAGGCTAAGCCCCGATGGTAAGAATGGTATGAGTATCATAAGGCCATGGGGAAGATTGGTAGTGTTCTATCTCAGTGAACTTTGTCAATTAGAAAACTAGACAAAGTCACATCAATCATTTAGAGTTTTCCCATTTAGCTGCCATCATCATGATCATGATGTATCTCATTTAGTGATATGTATTTGAGATGTTTATATATATATATAATTTGGACAATGTCTAAGTAATTTCCTAAAGATTATCATTATAAGTAACTTACCTTAGTAAACAGCAAAGTTCAAGTCAAGCTGAATACATTTAGAAACTGAATTTGTTTTACTTTGAAATGTATTATGTGAGGGGCTGGCCTGGTGGCGTAGTGGTTAAGTTCACACGTTCTGCTCCATCGGCCCAGGGTTCACTTCGAATCCCGGGTGTGGACTTATGTGCTGCTTGTCAAGCCATGCTGTGGCAGGCGCCCCACATAAAATAGAGGAAGATGGGCACAGATATTAGCTCAGGGCAAGTCTCCCTCAGCAAAAAGAGGAGATTTGGTGGCAGATGTTAGCTCAGGGATAATCTTCCTCAAAAGAAAAAATAAGTGTATTACTTGAGCAAATTATATATAGATGATTGCAAACTAATCAGGAGATAACTAGAAAAAGTGTTTAGTCTTAAGTGTAAATAAAATGCCTTTAATAAAAAACATAAAGTAAATAAATCACTTTATGAACGTGCTTTTATTTCTAAAGAGAGAGCTTTAGGAGTCAGTGGACCAAATAGGAGTAAGCCTCTGTATCTTGTCTATCATCCTAGGTAATGACGAAATTCTAAGGCACAGAGCCCCATTTGTGATGATAGAAGCAGAGTAAAAGGATTACAGAAAAATTAAGCCATGAAGTAAGATACTGTCACTGTGCTTGATGTGTTCTAATTTGCTTATTTGAATGGCATTTGAAGATCAAGTTCTACTCCTTGACTTTCCCTGGAGTAAGAGCCTATAGTGATGAGCCTGCAACAGAAAAGCTGCCATGTAAGAACTACTTACATTACATTCACTGCCAGTTCCTTTCAACTTAGTGGAGGATGACTAGACTATAATTTTATTCTATTCCTTGAGAAAGGTTTAGCAAAGTAGAGAATTGTTAGCATTTTCTTGTTAACACTACTAAAAATAAAAATGTTTCCTTTCAGAGCTTGGTATGAATATTTTATTCCATTTCCCCATAGAAAATGACTTATGGAAGAAGGACAAAAGATTGCTCCTAACACTGAAACAATAAGACTGAGAAAATGAGTAGTCAAGATTAAGAATTCAATAGACATATTTAATAACAAATTAGACACAGTGGAGAAAGAATTAGTGAATTGAAATTAAGTACCCAGAACAAAACATAGAAAGACAAAGAGTTGGAAAATAGGCTAGAGGGTGAGAGACATGAAGGTTACATTCAGAAAGTCTAACATACTTCTGGGGTTCTGGAAGTTAGAGGAGAGAAAACGGGGTGGAAGCAATATTGAATGGCATTTGGAAACCAAGTTTTACTCCTTGACTTTTCCTGGAATGAGAGCCTGTGGTGATGAGCCTGCAACAGACAAGCTGCCATCCAAGAAAAAATACTTACATTACAATCATTGCCAGTTCCTTCCCAGCTTGGTTGGGATTTTATTCTATTCTGCAAGAAAAATTTGGCAAAGAAGGGAATTGTTACATTACTAACAGTACTCAAAATAATACTTGTTATTTTTAACACTACTAACAAGTGTACTTGTAAACACCACAAAAAATAAAAAAGTTTTCTTTCAGAGCTTGGTATTAAGAGCATTTTATTCCATTTCCCCTTAGAAGATGACTTATAGAGGAACATAAGATTGTTCCTATCGTTTAAACAAGACTGAGAAAATGAATGTTCAGTAGACAGATTTAATAACCAATTAGACACAGTGGAGAGAATTAGTGAATTGAAAAATAACCACCCAGAGTGAAACATAAAAAGACAAAGAGATGGAAAAGAGGCTAGAGGGTGAAAGACGTGAAGGTTACAGTCAAAAAGTCCAAAATACTTCTGGAGTTCTGGAAGATAGAAGAGATAATGGGGTGGAAGCAAAATTACTGATTTCCATAAAAATGTATCAGTCCATTGATTGACGAAATCATCAAACCTCAGACAAGATAACTAAAACAATTTAACATATAAACATTACAGGAAACCAAAGTCCAGGAAAAAAAATATCATAAATAGCCAGAGAAAAAATTGCAAATTATATTAAAAGGATCAGGTGTTTGAAAATAACTGATTTCGACCAAAAATGGAAGCTAGAACTGCATGGAATAATATCTTCAAGGTGTTTCAAAAGAAGAGCAGACTTTTCATAAACAGAAATTCAAAAAGATATTTTTCAGATAGAATAAATATTATTCCAAATATGAAGTTTAAGATGCAAGAATGACTGTAAGTTAATGTACATGGAAAATACATGTGTAAACGTAAATGCATGTTGACTGTCTAAAACAATCATGTTTTAAGGGGTTAAAATACAGAATGAATAAAATATATGAGAATAACAACATAGAGACTGAGGGTGAATGTGAAAAGGGTAAATTTAGTTGAATTGTACTTTGAACTTTTCATTTTCTGTGACAAGAGTCAGCGTACCATATTCAAGAACCCTGCTATTCTACTCCTGTTTATATAGCAAGACCAGGGCATCAAATAGTATGTAAAAGAATGCTCATAGTAGCATTATTTAAAATAGTTCAGAAAAGAAATGCCCGCTTAATGAGTGTTAACTAGACATATTGTGGTTGTCATTAGCAATATATACAAATATCGAATCATTATGTTATATACCAGAAAGCAATATAACGTTATATGTCACATTATACCTCAATAACAAAAATCTAATGAAGACAAAAACAGAGAAACAGCCCAAACATCTGTCAGCTTAGAATGAATGAATATTTTAGTAAACTCATTCAATGAACAAACACAGAGAAATGAAAAAGAATGAACTAAATGTACATGCAACAATGTGGATAAATTTGTGAAACATAATGTTCAATAAAAAAGAAGTCAGAAAACATAACGTATTAAGGGTTTTATTTATGCAATTTAAAACAGCATGCAAAACAAAGCTACAGAGTTTAGAGTTACACATTTGGGTGGTAAAGCATAAAGCCAATCAAAGAAATGATCATGACAAAGTATGGATATTGGCCACTCAGGAGAAGTGGAGACAGGTGTAGTGATTGGAAAGTGGCATGAAGGTGACCTGTGCTGTTGGCAATGCACCATTTCTTGACCCGCATAGTGCTTACATGGGTGTTGCCTTTGTGATAAATAACTGCACTTCACATTTTTGTTCAGGCTATTTCTAAGTGTGCATTATAATTTTTAATAAAAACTCTCAGTTAGGAGAAACTTCCCATAAAATTCAATCATTATGGAGTTCATTATATAGCTAGGGGGAAAATTCACAGTCTATATAGTACTCAAGTCTAAGAATTAAAGTGGGAACTTTCTTATTTTAGTTGCAATATGCAGAAATTCGAGCTGATGGTATGAGCAGCTCTCAGAATTTTACAAAAGCATTCTTCCAACCTTAATTATTCACCTCCCATGACAAAAGTTTGACATACTGCATCTATTTTTCCTCTGGCTCCTGAACTGCCGGTACACCAAAGGTAAAGGGTGAACATGTTTTCTATACATTTAGGTTAGCAGGGTACTTGTATTAGTTTGCATTTGCGGCAAAACAAACCACTCAAAAACTTCACTGTTAAATTAAGTAGGTATTTATTTCTCTCATGTTTGCACCATTCATTTTTCTAGGCTGGATTGTATTGGATGCCTCTGATGATTTTAAATAGGCTTGGCTGTGTATCTGGGAGCCAGTTATGGTTTGGCTGATTAGCAGTTTAGGCTCCATCTTTCTGGAGCATCTTCACTCCGTGAGTCTCTGATTCTCCTCTTGGGAGCAGTGCACTAGCCTGGGCAAGTTCTCATGGTGATTGTAGAGAAGCAACACTGGGCTAGCCTCAGGATTGAAACCATGTCAAGTCTAACAATTCTTCATTTTTCAATGCTAGTTTACACGATTGAGTTCAGAGTAAAGGGACAAGGAATTCACCTGGACATCATGGAGGATACAGTAATATTGCAGGTGAAAAGGTATAGATACAGTGGGGATTAAAGAATTGTAGGACATTTGAGGAATTGCAGGAAAAAGAATTACAGGACTACCCCAGTCCTCCCTCTTGGCTACAGTTACTAATTTTTCTCCCATATACAAACACTCGTTCCATTTGAGCATCCCCAAAAGTCTCATTCAATTACAGCATTAAGCTTGAATTCCAGGATTTTTTAATCTACATATTGTTTGGTTATGGCTCCTTTGCATCTGGAAAACAAGGAATTAAAAAGACAAGTTATCTACATGTCAAATATGTAGTACACAGGGATGAAACAGGACAGGATAACCATAACAAACAGTCCCATTGAAAGAGGGGAAGAAGAGGGAACCTACAGCAATTCTGGCTCATAGAAATTCTGAACTCACATGTGGAAAATATTTTCATGCCCCTCTCTGTTGCGATAGAGCCTGTTTCTTGATTAGGCCTCTGTTGCGCTTTCCAGTCCATTGTTCTCTATAGCTGTTGGCTTTGCCCTCTGGGATGTTCTTCTTTCCCTATCACTATTTTTGAATAGTTCTTAAGAGCGTAGTGGAAAATATGCCCTGTGAGTAATGTTTCAGGCTGCTTCTTGATGTAGAAGGGTGGGGCCCAGATACCTTTTTACATTTAAACAGTCTCAGTCCTGGCTGGCAGCAATTTTACAATAGAGCCGACTCAAAAATATTTTGCATTTTATATGTATTTGATTATAATATATTCCGTGAGTGAAAAGCCATATCCATACTTTTTGTCAGGACTTATTCCTCTCTGTATAGATTAATCATGCCATTTTAGTACATCAGGTTGCTGTTGGAAAACCCTCTTAAGATTGAGCAAATCCTGCCTTCCCAGCACTCTTTGCGCCACCGGAGCCAAGATGGAGGAGTACACTCGGGAACCGTGCCCCGGGCGAATTGTGGATGACTGTGGTGGGGTCTTTACGATGGACACCATAGGTGGTTGTATCTTTCAAGCAATCAAAGGCTTTCGCAATTCTCCGGTGGGAGTGAACCACAGACTGCGCGGGAGTTTGACAGCTATTAAAACCAGAGCTCCCCAGCTGGGAGGTAGCTTTGCAGTTTGGGGAGGTCTGTTTTCCATGATCGACTGCAGTATGGTTCAGGTCAGAGGGAAGGAGGACCCCTAGAACTCCATCACAGGTGGTGCCTTAACAGGAGCCATCCTGGCCACGAGAAATGGACCAGTGGCCATGGTCGGGTCAGCCGCGATGGGTGGCATTCTCCTAGCTTTAATTGAAGGAGCTGGTATCTTGTTGACGAGATTTGCCTCTGCACAATTTCCCAACGGTCCTCAGTTTGCTGAAGACCGCTCCCAGTTGCCTTCAGCCCGGTTACCGTCCTCACCTTTTGGAGACTACCGACAATATCAATAGGACTTCCTTCCCAGGATTTCCTCAATAGAGTGAGCTGCAGTTCAAGAAGGATCTCAGAACATCAACTTACAGTCTGTTTTTAAAACCATAGGTGGGACAGCTGTGGCCCAACAGGCTAGGAAGAGACATTTAGCACATTTTTCTATTTAAAGGAACATGGAAGGGGGTGTTAAGAGATAATACATTTATTTATTCACACTTGGATTAAATTTATGAGCAAAGTAAATGTCTCCTATCTTTAAAAGGAAATATAATTAGTGCTTAGGAGATGAAGGACCATAGGGCAGACAACAGGGAAACATGCCCATCATTCCTTGGGGACTTCTCTGCCTGGATTTGTGCATTCTGTTAGACAATAAAAACTCCCGGAACTTGCTCTTTCTTTTAAGATAAGTTGTAGAGTTCTACTTTTCATCCTCACACACTTCAAATAATACCCAGTGCTTTGAAAATGGCATGTTTTGTAGTTAGACTCTCATCTCACTCGAAGTAGATCATGTATGAGAAGAACGTTGCCGAGTCCACGTGGATCCTTCCACATGCATTCCTTCTGGATTGACAGCTAGGGTGGAGCACACACCCTTCACTTTGAAAGTAAAATGTCCTATGTCTTGGTGTTAAGGATGTCAGATGCAAAACTGTACCTTTGAGGCTGCTGTGTCTTGACTCTTGACCGTCAGAACCCTCAGCAGACACGACTTCCTTCCAGTAGACCCACTTCTGCGTGAGCAGAGTTCACAGAGGGAGGGGGAGCGCTGGAGGTCTGATGTTTATTGGGTGCTTGAAATAAAATGTAGGCTGTTTTTTAAAAAAAAAAAAAAAAGATTGAGCAAATCCCACAATTCTTGAGCTCTCTCTGTCTTCTCTAAATTCTCTTTGCAAACTGGATAGTTCCGTTGGAGGTTATCTATTTCTTTTAGTACCATATAATATACGGCTAAATGCAATCATTTGATGCTGTCAACATTTTATCTCATGATCTCTTCACCCAGATACAACAGTTCATTTCATTCATTTTCTGTCTTCCAAGTTATCTTGAAAACAGAATTTCAGATATTTCACAAGTGCCTCACATGTGCCACCATTTTTACAGCCTCCTCTATCAGTTTTCTCAAAATCAATGCCACAGGTTTGGCTCTTGTTGCCATTATGGCCCACTTCTAATACCAATTTTTGTATCAGTTAGCTTTCACTGTCTAACAAACACAAAACTCAGTGATGGACATCAATAAACATTTATATTTACGTATCTCTGGAGACCAATGACTAGGCTGGACTTTCCTAGACCTCTCTGCTGTTTTCAGATGGCCAATTATGTGTCTGAGGTTCAAGTGGAGGCTAGTTGATTAAAGCTGGACTTGATGTGGCGCTTTGGATCCTCACACCTCTCATCCTTCTCCCTGGACCACTTCACTAGTCTGGACATGTCCTTCTCATGGTGATAGTTTAATATGTATAACAGTGAATGAGGCCCAATATACAAGCTGGAGAGATTTAAGCCCCAGTGATTCAAGACACTGCTTGAAAAATATCTGCTAACATCTAGTTAACCAAAACAAGTCACATGGCTGAGCGTAGAGTCAAGGAATGGAAGACATCCTTCTTCTTATGGTGAGAGGGTATACAAAGTTACACAATTGGGATCAACGTAAGCAATCTACCACAGAATCTCTTACATTATAAAAGCAATTCCAAGGAACATTTATATCCTTTTATATACTTGAGTCTCTATTACCCACTTCTATCTGGAATTTCCATCTATAATAAGATCTTAAATATTTTTGAGAACTCCATTTTGATTTATATTACAGAGATGACTACTACTGCTTTCTTTTTTGGGTTTTACAAATTCTATTTTTTCATGGCAGTTTCTTACAAGTCCCCCCATTCATCCAGCTGTAAACTTCTAACAATTTTCTGCTTATCAATGAATCCATTCTGTTAATTCCTCCATTTGTTGCACTCATCTTTTCCATGGAAACTTACTGGTGAATTTGCTTCCTCTTTATTAAAAATACTGGACAGGCAATGATTATATGTGCCCCTTTATTTCATGTTTTCCCCCATCCTAGCATTGTTTGTCTAAATTTTGCATTTTGGGGACCCTTGTTATAGTAAGATTTATGGTAAAAATATGTTTTACTTTTAATGAAAGCAACTATTATTTAAATAAATTCAACCCATTTTCTTGTCATTGATTAGGTAATATAATCCCAAGTTATGTCTCCTCATCAGACATCCACTCCAAGTTTGAATTTAGTCCATTTCCATCTTGCATGGTTCTCCCTCTCTCATCTTCCATATACTTTCCTTTAATATCCTAATTTTACGTATTTTTATACATTTTGATACCTAATACATGTCATTCTTAACTTCTGAGCCACATTTAGGCATATCTTGAAATTCAGTAATTAATGCCCGAAATGTCTCCATGTTCTATTAATGCTTTTTATAGTTATCTGAGCCATAAGAACTCAGAGTATGTCAGTGCCAGAGCCAACATGAAGATTCAGGGTTATCTTCCATTTAGGCTGAGCTATAAGCTCAGCACTGTCTTATTTCCAAAATCTTTGTGCTTTTGATGACACAACATTAGCTCTACATTGAGGTAAAAATGATTCTTTAGCCGGAACCAAATTGAGCAAAAGATTCCTAAGTCTATCTCACAATAAAAACATTGATGTTCAAATATAACTGCAGGGTGTGGATTTTCCTATGTTAGTGATAAGTATTTCAGTTTTAGATCAGAGAAAAGAAACTCAAACAGATTTATGGCTTAGAGAACTGAAAATTCAGGGATAGGGCCACTTATTGTACGGGGCATCGGAATTGCCCACCTCAAAATGTATCTCTTTGGCTTAATTATTTTTAAGAACAAAAGACTCTGAAAGAAACTTTGACCTTTGCCCTAACTGCCTAAAAGAATTGAAGATAGAAGGCCTGTTACAGGAATGAGCTTACCATAACATAACCTTGTCTATACCAAGTACAGCAAACACTTGTTTAACAAATCTTCACATTTATATTCCCATGTAAATTACCTTCCTCCACTTTGAACCCCAAAACCACTACCCACAATATCCTCTGTCTTTAGCTGAAAGTGATATTTAAGGTGGCAATTTTGGCCCTTCTGGTGAGTTACTCAGTTTTCCTGGGTTTCTCCTACGTAGGCATGTTATAAGGCTTTGTTTGATTTTTCTCCTGTTATTCTATCTCAGGTCAATTTGATTCTTAGGCTAGCAGGAAGGACCTAGAGGGTAGAGGAATTGTGTTCCTACGCTACACTGGATATAGCTGAAGGTAGGTAACCAGCTCTGAAATTATGAAAGAAGGTATGATTGAGAAATGAGGTGTGACTCAATTCCAAATACAGAGACACTATCCACCCCTTCTGAAAACTAGAAGATGCATTGGGCTATTCAAGATCACAGAAGTAATCAACAAAAATCTTTCCAACTTCAGATACTCTAATACTCGGGGATCCACCTACATTTTCCACCACTTTCTTCTCTTGCCAACCATAAAAACTCTATCTTTGAGTACACTAACCCAAACTGTGTGAAAGAAATATTGGAAATATCAATAACATGGCCACATTAAATATCTGATACTGGGCAAGAAAAGGGCAAGAGAAACCATCAGGAGGCCTTGGTCTGACCTCAAGAATTTAATAGAAGTCATTAGGAATTATAACTAAGTGAACCAGAAGCTAGGAAGGTGGAATGGGAAAGAACAACTAATTTAGACGGCTGTGGATTCTATTCTCTTCACAGATATTGCCATTTAAATGATGCAACTACAGTCCTTGTCCTAAAAAGAAGACATCAGCAATAGCAATCCTCTAAATAATTACTCCATTCTCTGTGCATTTGCTCTTAAACTTTTACCTCTTCCTTAAGTTTTCTTTTCTGTGTTTCACAGTGAACTCTCACCTTGATATTTTTTTCTTTGCTTAATTGGTTTAAGATCTTCTAGAAAAGACTCACAATCTTTTTTTTTTTTTTTCTGGAAAAGATTTGCTCTGAGCTAACATCTGTTGCCAATCTTCCTCTATTTTTTTTCAATCCCCAAATCCTCAGTACATAGTTGTATATTCTAGTTGTAAGTCCTCCTAGTTCTTCAATATGAGCTGCCACCACAGCATGGCTACTGACAGATGAGTGGTGTGGTTCTGCGCGTGGGAACCAAACCTGGGCCAGTGAAGCAGAGTGTGCCAAACTTTGACTGCTAGGTCATTAGGGCTGGCCCTCATAATCATTTTTCCAAGTTTCTGCACCCTTCCCTGGATTTGCTTCAAGTGAGAAAATGTACGTGTAAGCCCCTATAACGCTGAATAATATTGGTAAGATGTCAACCTCTCTGTTGTGAGTAGAGATTCAGGAAAGCTGGTATTTTGATCAAAATGAGCTAAACATTAGGGCAAAAAGAAAATGCAAATCACATCAGGTTATTCTTTCTCATATTTGCATGATAATCAACTGGAATTCAGCTTTTCAATCATCATCACTCATAGTGTGTTACTCCCTCGAATTAGCAGAACTGTTTGATTGGAAGAAAAACTGTTATATGTTATTACAAATTTTTTTGCCCCCAACACGTCTGAAAAATTTCTAGATTAAAACTCTATGATAAAGCATCACATATGTGCCACACTACATGAGATATGGAACAAAGTGAAGGAAAAATTAACTGCATCCTTAGAGATTAGGATTTTTCTCTCTAGGTATTTCAGTTGAATTGGAGAATATGTTGCTGATGGTAGAATCAGGAGAATTCATGATAGGAATTTTTGGAATTGTTTGATATTACCCATGAACTGCATTTGTTGGCTCAAAAATCAGATTTCCTGGAGTGAATTTATCCTTACAAATTTCTCTTCAAAATTGGTTGTGTTGAATACTATACATAATTTTTTTATGATAAAAATATACTTTATGCTATTTTTTTGTATCACTTCTATATCCCAATATTAAACAGGGGAAAAAAACCCCACTGTTTTCCTTTGTACATGGACTGACTCCCTTGTTTGCCATTTGTTTTGTATATCTGTTAGTGAGCCCATATTATTATATTTGGTTTGTTCCAATTTTTAACTCCTTCCATCTTTAGGATCACTTCCCATTCATATTCTTCAGGTGTGTGTTGATATAAAATTAACAAAGTCTTGCAATTTTTTTGGTCTATATTACCTTCTCATGCATCACACTTTGAACGCCATCATTTGAGGCCTGCTGGGAGTTGAGCATGACTATAGGTCAAAGAACTAAGAGGAGGTAAGGATACATCTAGAGGAGGGTCAGCATTCCTCTCCAAGGCAACCACCTCAGGGAGAAATCATGACATGTTTTTGAGGCAAGGGAAGACAACCCTCCTCAGTGAGGGAAAGGAGGCTGCTTCATCTGACAATGGAAGCTAAGCAGAATTGAGGGGTTCAAGACCCCCTAAGATTCTTTGAAGTCTCTCCATATATCCCCATTCTAACTTCTGGGCGCTCTTTTATTTTTAAAGAATGCCTTGTCATAGACACATGAGGTTGTAGGTTTGTGAATTCACTTTGCAATGTGAGTCATCTATTACAGGACTTGATATGGTTATGTTTTCAGAAATTTCAGCCCTTTTGTACAGGAGAGAAGGATTTCTTTCGTAATAGTCATAGAAATTTCCTGATCTTTTACTTGGACTCTAAGCTAGGAATTTGAAGTCTTAAACTCATCAATTTCTTTCTCCAAGTTTTTCCACACACTTAGAAGCAACCAACCAACCTATTTGTACATCTTATTTTCACTAGTATTATGATGGTAACAGCTACTTGCTCACCCTAAGACTTGCCTTCTATAGACACTTGATTACAGGTGCTTAAAGATGACAAGTTAAGTAACTGTTATGTCATTGCATGCCGTTGGTTACCAGTGTCCTCTTTATCATTGGAAACAGGGTCATGAATGACCTTATGTGTAATCATATGAGAAAACCAATTCCAGAGAACTAAGATCCAATTATGAGAATGTATCCTAAACGTTTAATTTCCTTGGAAGTACTTCCATGACCACTGTTTACATCAGTTAAGGTTTAATCATGGAAGTGGAATCACTGTGAGGGATATAGAATAAGGGCTTATTATAGGGATTAGGCCTCACACAACTGTGGGAGCTTGTGAAAAAGTCTGAAATGGTAGGCTCTGCCTTTGTTCTGGTTGTGGGTTGGAAGGCAAGGTAGGTCAGCAATGCTGGCAGTCAGGAAGAAAATCTAGATGTAAAGCAGAGGAGAACCAGAATAAGCGGAAGCAGCAATGACAAACTATAACCCTGGAGGGAAAAACAGACTCTGCACCTGTTTCTCAATGGAACCTCACATATGTAGGTGACATGTTGATGAAGCCGGTGCCCTTTGCCATAGAGCTGGACAGGCTTCCAAACCAGGATTCCAAGAAGCTAAATGAGGCTCCACAGTGCATCTAGATGAACAGCAGGCCTGGCCGATACTCCTGGTAAGCAAAGTGATCTAGCAAACCAGCAGCAATGTAATCAAGCATCACCAGTCTTGCCCAATTCAGCGATATATGCAAGATATCATAGCAAAAATGCCTCCTCCCCCTCACTTAAGGTGATTTCTTTTCTTTAAGGTCTTAGAAATGTCACAAGATCAGTCAAAGGCTTACCCAGAAAAGTAAAGGAGGATGAATAGCTAGAGAAAAAACTGAAAGAAAAAATGTATAATGATGCAAAGAATGAGGAGCATTATACTGGTGCTGGCCCTGTGGCCAAGTGGTTAAGTTTGCGTGCTTTGCTCCTGTGGGCTGGGGTTCACTGGTTCAGATCATGGGGTCAGACTTACGCACAGCTCACCAAGCCATGCTGTGGTGGCGTCCTACATAAAAGAACTAGAATGACCTACAACTAGGATATACAAATATGTCCCGAGGTTTTGGGGAGAAAAAAAAAAGAGGAAGATTGGCAACAGATGTTAATTCAGGGCCAACTGTACTCATTAAAATACAAAGCATAGAAAATAAAAACCACCTGTGAGGTGGTCTGTGAGGCTTAAAAAGAAAAAACCCCACAAAAATAAAAATGGTGTCTAGAGTAATCAAAGACTCAGAAACATGGACATTGTCTTTCATACACTGCACGACAGAGCATTTAGTGGGATATGCCCTCTTGAGGGAAATTTACTATAAAATACTTTATGTCTATCATCTATACACACATATATATTTGATGTACATATATACTATATGTATGTGATATATTTTGGGCCCATTTCAAAAAATTTACTGTAACAAAATAATTACAGATGTGCAAAAGGAATTGGTTCTAGAGACACATATAGATTTTAACATTAATATAAAAGCCCTCAATTTTTTTAATTCTTAAAAGCACTATCATGCATCAATGTAACAGAATGACACATGGTCATTAAAAGAGATATAGAGCTGTGTTTCCCAAAGTTCTGAAGATCACTGGTTCAGCAAGGCATTAATAGGTATTACAAGGAAGCAGTTCTCAGTATCAAATGATTTTCTATGATGCTAGGATAAGCATAATTAAGCATTAGAAATTTTTTTTATCATAGGCTCTCTGTATACTCTGTTAATATACAAGAGGGAGTACTGTATGTGGGGTTTCCAAATTTCTTAGTCTATGAAATCCTATTCTTTTCAGGGAATATCTTTTAATTCTACTGTTTTGTGGAATTTAACTTGAGAAACTCTAACATTGAGGGGCTGTGTATCAGTGAGGAATAATTTCATTTCTAAAAATATGTGTACGCACATGTGTCAGTTTGGATGCAAGAATAAATCCAGTAGAAACATAAGAGTGCTACTCTGGACCAAAAGCCATCTTTGAAGGCCTGATCTGTCACCTGTAGCTACATGAACTTGAGCAAACTATTTGAATTCTGTGATCTCCAGTTTGCATATTTTCAAATAGGATATTCTTCTATCACCACTAAAAGATGTTTTTAATAAGTAAATGTGATGCCAAGGATAAAAATACTTTGTAATGTAAGCATATATCTAGAAAATATAGATCAGTATTATTGTCATTATCAAAATAAAGATTATTCTGGTAAAAATAGTATGTTTATTTTGAACTTCAACTATTTAGATTCATTTTGCCAATTTTTCTCAATTTTTGAATTATTTGCGGCCACCTACCTTCCTTCAGGCTAGGTAGAGTTGAATTATTGGTGCTTTTTCTTTCTTTCCTATTTTAGCACTATAGTGAATGATGCTGCTGAATGTGATGGTGATGATGAATTTCCATCTGTAAATTCAGTTTTCTACACCAGTTTTAATTCTGCAGATGGCTCTTAGAAGCTCCTATTTGAGAATTTTTGTATTTTTATAATGTGCATTTTTGAGTATGGTAGAAGGTGAAACAGTGAAAGAGAATCTTTCTCCATTTTCATGTCAGCAAATTAATTCTATTTTTTCACTCATATTAGAACATGTTACACCAGGCATTACTATAAAAGGAGAAATAGCCACATTTGTTGTGAAGGAAGTCACAAACTAAGGCATTTTAAATGAACTGAAATGGTTTTCATAATGTTAGCTGAGGGCCAGTGTGAAAATAGAAGCTGGTGGTTATGGAAATGGAATGGAAGCCCTTATAAAAACAAAGAAGCCCCACAACAAATACTAGTTTTCAATCCATCAACTGCCCATCTGTGCTATTGGGGATGGTGATTTTCCACTCAGAAAAAATGTCAAGTGAACATGACAACCTGTTTTTTGTTGTCCTAAGTATGAAATTAGTACGTGGTGCTTAGGGAAATGGATTGATTGGAATAACGAACTATATACTCTGGGTAAGACACAGGAAAATCAGCTTCATTAACCTCATCCTCATGAGCTTATCCGTAAGCAGAATGTGCTTCTTGATTATGATATTGTTTGATTCGTTTCTGCTGCTGCTGTCTTCAAATCCACATAGCGTTAATCAAATTGGAAAACCTAATATTCTGTCATGCATAATGATCAAGCTCTTAAACGTCTGGTTTGATACCTGCCTCAGCATCTTCTGTTTCCTGAAGATAGCTACCTTTTTTCTGTCTTTTTCTTTGATTAAAGTGGAGAATTAACAGAGTCGTTATTATTATTTCTCTGAGACCCTTGCTATTTTTTCTTTTTAGCATCCTACTGATAGTTCATCTAATTCCTGATATTTTACATCTCGCAACAAACAAGACTTGGAGGATTAATATACATGAAACAGAATCCATTATTTTCTTCGTGCTCATCAGTGTTGAGATCACCATGCCCATAACTATTTCCGTAGCATCAGTTCTTCTGTTACTTCTCTTTTTGGAGGTATAGCTAAAGGATGGAGTTCAGTCTCACAGGGTCCCAAGATCCCAGGAGTTAAGCTCATGGAAAAGCCATGGGAATGGTGACTTCGTTCTTCTTTCTCATTTGGATTTCTGTTGTGTTGACTTTATAATAATTACAGCCATTTATTGTCCCCTAACTAGCTGATATTGACATTTGGTAAAGTAATAACATCTGCCCGTCCTTTAGGCCATTCATTTATCCTAATTTTGAGAAACAGCAAGCTGAAGTAAGCTGCTGTTAGGATTTGGGGGCAGCTGGAGTGCTTTCTAAAAGGAAGGAAAACATAAACTCAATAAAAAATGACTCTCAAAAAGGAAATAAGTATGGTAAGACTGTTGCAAGAGTTTCAAAATCTTTTTCTATGTTCTCTGTTTTGACTTTCTCATATTTTAAAACAAATTTCTGGAATAGAATATTTTATATATGTCTGAAAATAAATATATGTGTATTTATAATTATATAATTTACAATGTATTTATAATTTCTCAATTTTATAATGAAATCTGTTGCATTTTTTGTTTTATATATTGAATGACACCTGAGGATGTAGACAAACTGTATTGTTCTTTAAGAATTATCCATCAGCTGTGAAACAGATTGTCATTAATTTAGTGGCTTAAACCAACAAACATATGTATTATCTCAGAGTTTTTTGGGTTAGGCGTCTTAGCAAGTTGTGACTGTGTTTTCTCCTTCAGGATCTCACCAAGATGAAATAAAAGTTTTGATGATATGTCATTCTATTTATAGGCTTCACTGAAGAAGAATCCACTTCCAAGCTCACTCAGGTTTTTGGTGGAGTTCATTTTCTTGTGGCCCTCTCCACAGGCACTTCATAAGGTGGCTGCTTAGTTCTTCAAGCCCAGCAAGAATCTCTCACTCCAGAGAGACCCAGCCACTCTTTTAAAACTTTACCTGATTACATAGGACCAATGAAGGAAAATCTCCCTTTCAATTAACTCAAAATCAATTGATTTTACCTCCCAAATCCCTTGATGCTTGCCATATTCTGCAGCCCAGAAATAAGTGACATGTCCTGCCCACACTGTGGGACAGTAAATTATATAGAGTGTGAACATCAGGAATCTGTATTCAGAGGGAGCAAAAATTTTCAGTTCTGATGCAGTCCAATTTATCAGTTCATTAATTTTATGAATCATACTTGGTATGTATCTAAGAGGTCCAGCTAACACAAGCTTTGAAAACTTTTGTTCTGCATTTTCTTCTAAAGTTTGTATTTGTTGCTCTTACATTTAGGTCTATGATCAATTTTGAGTTAATTTTGTGTATGGTATGAAATAAGGATCTAAATTCATCTTAATAAATATTTAATTTAAATGAATATTTAATTGTTCCAACTTCATTTGTTGACAAATGATCATTTCTCCATTTATTGCCTTGATACATTTTTGAAATTGACAGTGAATTTATTTGGTTTTTTTAAACCTTTAAATATTGATATATTTATTCATTTGGATTTAACAATTTATCATCTGTGGAAAATTGACCAAGTTTTCAAAAAGGCTTTCCTTTTAAACAATAGAAAAATCATTACAGTCAGATGGTACCGTACAGACGGTAACATCTTCCTATCATTAATTTGAGAAGTGAATGTGTAAATATGTGTCAACGTGCATCAAGATCTGGATTTAGGATAGCCATTTTTTTATGGATTTTGATTATCTGCAAAGAAAAATATGAATTCATGGTTCTCATGTGAAAAATGGAAATAATCACAAAGACCGAGTTATTTAAAATATGTAGGTAGTGCACATTCATGGTTAAGATCAGGCTCCTTTGTGGGGGAAATGGAAGACTGGTTTGGTAAAGTATAGAAGTGTATAAATACTAAGCAAACGATTATGGTGATCATAATTTAAAATTAAACACTAGTAAATGAAAATTCTTACTGCTTAAATTAACTATTTTAAAAACACTTCCAGGGGCTGGCCCCCTGGCCGAGTGGTTGGGTTTGTGCACTCTGCTTCGGCAGCCTGGGGTTTGATGGTTTGGATCCTGGGCGCGGACCTAGCACAGCTCATCAAGCCATGCTGAGGCAGCATCCCACATTGAGGAACTAGAGGAACCTATAATTAGGATATACAACTATGTACTGGGGGGCTTTGGGGAGAGAAAAAAAAAGAGGATATTGGCAACAGATGTTAGCTCTGGGCCAATCTTCCTCACACACACACAAAAAAAATAACAAAATCAAAAAACACTTCCAGTCTTCCTCCCTCAATTAACAGTCTTCCTCCTGCCTAAATTTACTGGGGAAAAAGAAGTTGGGGAAAATAACTTGAATTTTATTATAAGTTACAACATTGCCAGTCATTTAATCTCCTCCACCTTTTCTGCAGAGAACAAATCCCATTGTAATACTTAGCAGAGGAAAATGAAATTTGGGGCATTTTGATTTCTTTAAACAATCGCTGTTGCTGTGTTCTTACTAAGTTAGCCCTGCCAGCAGGTGTGGGCTTCAGTTCTTGTATTCGCCGTGCAGCTTCTTCTTCCTGTGGTGAACATGACTTAGAGAAAGTGGTGACTTGATATTTAAGCGATCCCTCTCCACCTCCTCTTCCTCATTGTATCTCTCATCCTCATCCTCATCTTCCACATCACTGCTCTGAGGACTGGAGACCTGAGACTCCAAAGGGGAAGGTGGTACTGAGGAAGGCTAGGATATTGAAATCCTTCTGTCGTTGGTGGTGATGTGGATTTCATATGGAATTTATCTGGAAAAGCTCTGCTTAATGTCAGGTACCTGTCATGCTGGTAATATCTGCCCAAGTATGTCCAATCCAGAAGATCTGAGAGCCTCTCAGTTTGGTCCTTCTGGATAATTCTCTGGCGGCGTGACTGTTTGCAAAATCCATAGAGAAACTTAGTTGATTGCAGGAATCATCCAGAGAGCAGAACTGCCTGTCAACGATGTAAATACCCTATGCAGTTGGATCAGCCATGTGCTCCTGCATGAAACAGCCAAAGCCAGAAAGATTGGTTGTCACACTGGGGATGCCCATCACGGTGCATTCAGCTGGAGTATAACCCCACAGTTCACAGTACGACGGAAATACTCCAAGATGACAACCACAGCCAAACTCTCCGTAATCCATGGGTAATAAGGGGCTTGTGGAGGATAGGAACTCTGGGTGCAAAATCACCTGGTGGGTTCTGGGGGCATCTTGGTGAGAGGAGGGACCTCTCCAGAGACTGAGACATTGGTGGGGGCCATTGGCGTGTTGGCACAGACCCCGGTGGGCACCACGGAGGTTCATCCCTTGGCCTGTTAGCCCAAGTTGACAATGAATTTAAATGTTAGTGGGGACTTTCAATTGTGTCTCTTTGATCTCTATGCTTGTCTTCATGGAGTACCATACTATCCTGATTATTGTAGCCTAGTAGTAAACTTTGACATTAGGAACTGTAATATTCCAACTTTGTTATTTTTTTTTAATTGTTTTGGCTATTCTGGTTGCTTTTTAGTTCCACATACATTAAGGAATAGTTTTTCACTTTCTGCTAATAGATCCTGCTGGGATTTGATAGAGATCACACTGACTATATCGATCATCTCTTTAACTGAAAAGACTCTCCTCATTCCAGATTTCAGTTCAATAGTTCCTCCTTCTTTGTACAGCTCTCTGATGAGTTTAAAATGTAATTTTGACAATATATTCCCTGTATACTTGTTGTTTTAGGAGGACATTTTGCCTTTGTCAACCTGCTACATTGACTCCTAAGTGGGAGTCCTCACAGGTTAACTCTGAAGTATCAAATACCACAGGATCCAATGAGTAAGTAACAAGCCTCCATGCCTGCTCTGTAGCGACAGGCAAAAGGGAACGTGCTTTACACAGACAGGATGCTCACCCCTCACAAAACCCACTAGATGAGGATCACATTACTATCCGCATTTTACTGATGATTGTACTGAGGCAGAGAGTGGTTTTAAAACAGAGTCTAAGATCAGAGATATATGAAGCCGAGAATTTGGGTTTTCCATCCTGGCAGTCTGGCTCCAAGATCCTGTGCTAAAAACAATTATAAGTGCTATAAAAACTGAAATTGCATAAAATCCAAGGGTACAGGTTAATTTTAACATCTATTAGTCTTAAAAATAATAGTAAAACATGAATTAGAAAAAAAACCCCCAGATAGTCATATACGGAAATGTCTGGAATGTGCAATGGAAAACATATATTCTTTCTAGAGCCAAGGGAATATTTACAAGATCCCTGAATATTTCAATTAAATATTAATATTTAATTTGGAATAGGCTCTGAAACTTTATCAAAGACCTAAGCATGAGAGATACATTTGATAACTATGAATAATCAGTTGAAAAGCCTGCATGGGAGAAAAGCAGGGTTCAAACCTAGATGACCTCATGACTCAGATATCACATTTTTGAAATTATAGGACCATAATTCCACCCATGAGATGTATGTGTGAATATTTGTGTGTGTATGTTTATAAACTTGTAAAGAATAAATTTATACATAAGTATTAGTTTCAGCAACCAGTATTTAGGGTCTATTGGCTTTCCTGGGGTTCCCAAGAAAATCTTTGATGCTTTTCATAAGAAGCTTGATACCTTTCTACATAAATCTGGCATTAGAAAAATAAATAAATCCACAGTGATAATGATCCTAGCTATAAGCAAGCTTCTTCCAAAAGTTTAGACATTCACTGTATTTTTTATGTATTAGGTTTTTAAATTTTGTTACAACTAATGTTGATGAACACAAAGTATGGAGAGGTTAAACAAGGAAAAAATTGCAAAACAATATGCCCTTATTTGCATGTCAGTAAATGAGAATTCAGCTTTCATATCAACATCAGTTATGAAATAATCCAGCCTATGGCAAGGACACACAGTGTATAAATAGGAGTCAAGGAAAAAATTGCAAAACAATATGTCCTTATTTGCATGATAGCAAATGAGAATTCAGCTTTCACTTCAAAACCAATTATAAAATAATCCAGCCTATGGCAAGGACACACAGTGTATAAATAGGAGTCAATTTAAGCTGCTTTGGGAGCAACAATGGTTTTCATAAAGACAGTGCTGACCTCCTCCATCACCATAGTCTCTTGCTTTCTTGCTTGACATTGGTCACAGAATTTGAAAGAAGAATTTTACTGAATATTCCAGCTGCACATAGAAGTTAATATCAGAACATTAAAGGAAACACTACCAGAAATATTAGACTTGTTTTTTTTTCTTTCTAGACATGGTAACTTTACTACCCAGCATTTTTTCCGTCATAGAAATGACAGAATTTATTCTGGGAAATTTCGCTAATGGCTTCATAGCACCGCTGAACTTCATTGCCTGGGTCAGGAGACGAAAGATGTCCTCAGCTGATCAAATTCTCATGGCTCTGGCGGTCTCCAGAATTGGTTTGCACTGGGTAATATTAATAAATTGGTATACAACTGTGCTTCATCCAGTTTTATATAGTTTTGAAGTAAGAATTTTTGTTCATATTATCTGGGCAGTAAGCAACCATTTTAACATCTGGCTTGCTACTAGCCTCAGCATATTTTATCTGCTCAAGATCGCTAATTTCTCTAGCCTTATATTTCTTTACCTAAAGTGGAGAGTTAAAAGTGTAATTCTGGTAACACTATTAGGGACTTTGGTCTTTTTGGTTTTTTTATTTTGCAGTGATATGCATAGATGAGAAAACACAGACTAATGTGTATGAAGGAAACATCACTGGGAAGACCAAACTGAGGGATATTTTACGTGTTTCAAATATGACTGTATTCGTGCTAGTACGCTTATTACCATTTTCTACGTCCCTGACATGTTTTCTGCTGTTAATCATTTCTCTATGGAAACATCTCAAGAAGATGCAGCTTAATGGCAAAGGATACCAAGATCCTAGCACCAAGGTCCACATAAGAGCCATGCAAACTGTGTTCTCCTTTCTCTTGCTATATGCCAGTTACTTACTGGCTCTAGTTATCTCAGTTTGGAGTTCTAATAGGCTGCAGAATGAACTGCTTCTCATGCTTTGTGAGGTTCTTGCAGTACTGCATCCATTAAGCCACTTGTTTATCCTGATTTGGGGAAACAAGAAGCTAAGACAGGCCTTGAAAAACATAAGAAAGATTACAAGATTACCATACCATTAACCAATTCGTTTTGAGGTAAGCAAGATAATTTTATAAAATATTGTAAGAAATTCCTGAGGATTATGAAGCAATGTGTATTCCACATACATGTTCTATGTTATCATCTTTCCATGGAAGAATTTGTGATATATTTATGCATTTTTAAGAACTGACAACTTATCTCAGGAAATCATTGCTATACCATTGTAATTAGGACCAAACATATGTACCACGGTGTATTTAGATTTTATTGTTTGAATCTCCAATTTTTGGATGGGAATCATATTCAACTCTAAATCGCACATTGAGGATGTATGTTTGGGATAGGTATTTTTCCACCATGAATTCTTTCTTCATGGTTATTAGAGAGCAATCAGAACTGTTGTTCAGAAAAGATGCACACAATAAAATTCAAGATTGACAAACATATTTACAATAAATTTTATATATGTGTACAAAAAACAGTACTGAAGAATATTAGATCTAATATAAGTAGATGGAAAGTTTAGAAAAAATGAAAAGTTGTCCAATGGGGGTGAGGAGGAAAGAAATTTGATCATGACCTGTTTTCACTGCTGCTGTGTTGTCGTACGCAGTTAGGAAAGTCATTTCCTACAGTTTTTGAGTTAAGAAGACCTTGTTTGAAGCTGAGATCTGATATCAAATTATTCAGTTTTCCCCTAAGTCACCTTTGGGCACTCAATTACCAATTGTCTCCTCCATTGTGCTACCTAAAAATTCTTTTTAAACTTCAGATAAGAACACTCAAATCTTCCCTATCTTAAACACCTGTTCAAAATAAGAGTAATAACAAATTATGGTACATAATTCAATGACTGTTCTACATATTCTAAAATGGTATCTATCATGTCCACGTAATAATTATATGTAATATCTTTGAGATCTGTTTTATTACAATCTTGTGGAAAATGGTGAAATAGTGTATTAATATATTATTGATAGCAAGTTCTGTTATAAGAAAGAAATGTATAACCTTGCTTAATAATTGAATTTTCATGTTTATATTAATTCTTAGTAGTATGAAATTTTAACAATATTATGTAACCCTTAAGATAAATCATTTCCACATCTGATTTATTCATTTGTTTTCGTCATCTATCTGCCCCAGTAGAATATAAGCAGGGTAATGGGAGGATTTTGTCTATATTGTTTTCTGCTGACTCCTCAGACATAAAAGCCACCCCACAGAATAGTTGATCCAAATGATATTCTGATTGCTAAATAAATGGAAGAATAAACCACATTAGGGCTGGAAAACCAATGAAAATGAAACCCCTCACAAAATCGGCAGGTTGCATGGATTTCCTGGTTTGGTTTCTTCACCATTCAAATGCCTCTAAAGAAATCCACACACTCTCAGTTCCAATTTCTGCATTAGACCAGTAGAGAAAATGCTGTCACCAATAGGCTTCAAAATATAGAGTGACTCACACACAAAATACCTTTATTATTGCTCTTTTAGCAGTACTGCTGTGTCTGAAGAGCCTTCTCTATGTAGTTATCCAGGGAAACAGGCTCACCTAAAGTATGCCATCTTTAACAGGTGGCTTTCAAGATTGCCTTGGAGTCATCTCCATTCCTGACAGCCAGGAGGAGAAAGGCATATGGAGGAGTGTGCATGGAGAGAGTTTTTGGGACAGGCTTGTAAATTTTGCACACAATTTTCACTCACATGACGTTGGGCAGATTTCAGTCACATTGTCACAACCATCTGTAAGGGATGCTGGGAAATAAAGTTTCTCTCTAGCCCAGAAAGAAGAGGAGAACATGGAATTTAGGCCTTGGAAGTTTAGGGATCTTTAATAATTCAACTGAAATAGCCAATAATTTATTGTAAAGCAAAAGAAATTCCTCTGTTTAGAAGCAAGACGTAGCTTGTTCATGTCACTTTGATAATTTGTAATATCCTTACATCAGTCTTGAATATCAGTTCTTTTTTCTATTTCTTCATAAATTCTAAAGAATTTAAGTTCAAACTAAATACTCCTATCCTCATAATCCCATAATTGATTCTCCACTGTAGTGTTTGTAGTTTCCTCATGTATATTCCCAGTATATTTTGCTTATAACATCTGATTTAGCTCCTACCATGGTATGTACTAATTATTTACAGTTATTTGTTCTGGGACTTGGATATGTTCTTTGAACTGTAAATAGCTGCATGAAATTATTTATATAAATCATATTGAATCAACAAAAATACTTGATAGGTAGAAACACCTTATTGATGAGTAACAAATAATGACTGAATTATTAAAATTTGATTAAATTAGTTATACAATTAATTTCAAATTAAATTGTTTTCTAGCAATTTCTATTCAAAATCTAAAATTTGTGTTCAAATGTATGGCTCAAGGGAGATGAAATTACAAATTACTGGAAAATAATCTCTCACATATTATCATGTTTACACACCTAACTTCATCGTTTTAACACAAATGAAAATTTGCAAGTGATGCCAAGGATAAGTTGATGTAATCAGCATTTGTGCTGGAAATAATATAGTAGGTGACTTGAACTACTAAGAAAGGTATTCATGAAGATTTGTATCTCTTAACAGAACTGTTTGGTTTAGCACTGGAATTACGATGTAAATAGAATGAACTATTCTTTCATGAAGATCTCTGAAACTATACTACGTGGAAGAATATTGGCTGAACATTCTGAAATTATGATGAAAACATTTATAAAAGCATTATGAATGGATGTCAACCTGCAACTGTTTAAAGCTGTCAGTGAGGCACCACATTAGAAATATTTTCACAGAAATGTCAGTTGGGATGAAGATCTACTTTCTGATCATGGTAACAGGAGAACTCATTTCAGGAAAGCTTGGAAATCAGTTCATTGGACTAGTAATCTGCATTGAATGAGTCAAGAATGGGAAGATCTCAACAAGTGATTTCATCCTTACCAGATGATTTCATCCTTACCAGGGTGGCCATGGGCAGAATCATTCAACTGTGGGTAACACTATTTGATTCATTTATAATGTGGCTATCTCCACATCTGTATGCCACCAGTAAACCAGCAAAAGTGGTTACTATTCTTTGGGCACTAATCGATTACTTAACTACCTGGTTTGCCATCTGCCTAAGCGTTTTCTGCTTCCTTGAGATAGCCAATTTCTCCCACTTCTTTTTCATCTGGCTGAAGTGGAGAGTGAACAGAGTGGTTCTTGTGCTTTTCCTGGTGTCTTTGTCTGTTAACCTCTTAATGTAGAATGCTCTTAAACAGTTGCGAATGAATACCTATAGAGTACATGAAAGAAGCATGACTTTGCATTTAGATGTAAATAAAATTTTCTATCTTAAAAGCCGTCTTCTTCTTAGCTTGACCTATGTTATCACCTTTCTTCTGTCCCTGACCTCT
Source organism: Equus przewalskii (assembly GCF_037783145.1). Lineage (NCBI taxonomy): Eukaryota > Metazoa > Chordata > Mammalia > Perissodactyla > Equidae > Equus > Equus przewalskii. Next base: position 40,254,365 of record NC_091835.1, on the reverse strand, counting down.
TTGCTCCTTTTGTTTCTGTACTTAACGAAACACAGCAAGAATTTGCAGCTCAGCCTGTAGAAAGGAGGGACTCCAGTACAGAGGCCCAGAAAAGACCATGGAAGTGAGGACAACCTTCTTCCTCTTCTTCATCATTTACTTCATTTCCACTCTAATAGCAATTTGGATTTTCCTTAAGGTCCAGAGGTATCAGTTTGTCATCGTGATTTCATTCATCTTTCCCTCAGTCCACTCATTAATTATAATTTTGGGAAACAGCTAGATAAGACAGGCCACCTGAGACTACAGTAGCATTTTAAATTCTCTCTGAGAAAAGCCAAACTTTTGTCTTCACAGGCAGAATTTAAAAGGACCTCCTATATTCTATGGGAAAATAACTTCATAGAAGTCCATGTAGGTCATTTTCAATTTCAACATTTCTTTCTCCTTGTAGGTGCTAAGAAGCACAGAAATTTCCATTACAAGTGCTGTTATCTAATCATATTTTCTCAAAGTGATCTTAGTGTTTGATTAAAAGAAATATCTCTGCTATAAAAACACTTGCTGATAACAAAAGATTATTTGAGATGAAGAAGGTTATAAAAATGTATAATAAAATGTTAATAAATGTATACGTACTGTTGAATGCATATAAATAAATGTATATGAAATCACAGTCATAGAAAATGAAGAGTATTGTAATGTTTTCAAACTAAATATAATTTCAAAATTAGAATAGAAAAAGGGTTATAAAATGTTAAGTGTAATATAAATGTAATAACACTTTATTTAAATATAAAAGTATAAATAATAGTCTCACATTCCTAATTTTGGGAAGGATCTGAGGCAATGGGAATTTTCATACACTATTCATAGGACTATAAATTGGTAAAACAACTTCGTGCAACAGTATGGCATTATGTAATTAAAGTAAAGATGTATATCCTAAGAGACATTAATTGCACTTCTATTTTTATACGCTAAAAATATTTGGTGCATGTGTACCAGGATATATACGCAAAAATGTGTATATTACTGTTTTTCTTAATAGCTGAAATTGAGAAGTTTTACAAATGTCTATCAGTGATAAAATGGATAAATAAATCATGGCATACTGATACAATAGAATTATACAGAATAATGGAAATGAAAAAATTAGATCTCTAAATTTTTATTTCTTTGTTAGAGAAAAAAGACATAAACATACAAAAGTAATTTGTAAAACATAATACATATTCAATGTAGTGTTTGGATACGTTTATGTATATGTAGAACAACTGTGACTGCTGTAATAAAATAACTCAGATTTATTCATAGTAGGTGGGAATGCAAATAAGTGGGTGGGAGAATTTTGCTTCCATTAATAATAGCAATAATAAATAAGTCATTGCTAATGATGATATTAAAATATGAAATAAAGATGATATACTGTGTTGTTATGTAAAAGATATACTCATGTCTATAGGAAGTTGCAATGAAAGCAAAGTATTCTTTGTTTGAGGTCACTTTTGTTACAAACTTTAGAATGCAGTAAAGGAAAAAAATAGCAAGTACATCATAAGAAATATGTTGGTTTTAAGTTACTCTTGATGAAGTAGTCAGTGAAGTTATTCTTTCAAGTTAGCCCTTATGCTGAGAATGATGAATGTATCATAAGACCATGGAGAAGATTGGTAGTGTTATCCTAACACAGTGAACTCTCAAACTTAGAAAACTGGATGGAGATTAATCCATCAGTTAGAGTTCTCCCATTTAGCTGTCACCACCACCACCACCATCATCAGTATTATGCATCACATTTAGTGATTCATATTTGAAATATTTACATACATATGTTAGACAATGTCTAAGTAATTTCCTAAAAATCATTGTGGGTAACTTACTTTAAAATAAGTAGTAAAGTTCAAGTCAAACTGAATATATTTAGAAATTGAGTGTTCTTTGGTTTAAGTGCATTACTTGAGCAAATTATTTATGAGATCTTAAAATCACAGAGTTAAGGCACAGAGCCCTGTTTCTAACATAGCAAGTTGAATAAAATGACTACTGAAAAATTGAGTCGTGGAATAGGATTGTGTCACTGTGATGTTGTATTACATGTTGCTTATTTGAATGGCATTTAGAGATTAAGCTCTGCTCGTCTTTCCACATATCATGGGCTTGTGGTGATGACCCAGCAATAGATAAGCTGCCGTGCAAGAAAATCCATTACCATTTCCTTTCAACTTGGTGGAGAATGACTAGACCATGATTTTATCTATTCTGTGACCAAAGTTTGGAAAACAAGGGAATTGTTAACATTTTCTTGTTAATGCTACTAAAAATAAAAAAAGCTTTAAGAGCTTGGTATTATGAATAGTTTATTCAGTTTCCCCACAGAAGATGATTTATGGAAGAGCAAGAGATTGTCCTTATTGCAGAAACATTAAGACTGAGAAAATGAATAATCAAGATTAAGAATTCAATAGACATAAGTAACAACCAACTAGACACAGTGGAAGAGAGAACTGGTGGATTGGAAGATAACTACCCAGAATGAAGCACAAAGAGACAAAGAGAAGAAAAATACAGGCTAGAGGGTAAGAGACGTGAATGTTACAGTCAGAAAGGCTGATATATTCTGGAATTGTGAAAGATAGAAGAGAAAAAATGAAGTGCAAGCCATATAGCTGAGATTTTCTTTTTTAAAGATTTTTTTTTTTCCTTTTTCTCCCCAAAGCCCCCCGGTACATAGTTGTGTATTCTCCATTGTGGGTCCTTCTAGTTGTGGCATGTGGGACACTGCCTCAGCATGGTTTGATGAGCCGTGCCATGTCCGCACCCAGGATTCGAACCAAAGAAACACTGGGCCACCTGCAGTGGAGTGCGCTGGACCACGGGGCCAGCCCCTTGCTGAGATTTTTTAAAAAAGTGATACAACGTTTCAGCTCATTGATTTAAGATAATAAGATAATGAGATAAGATAAAAAAATTTAACTTACAAACACTACAGGAGATCAAAGATGAAGAGAAAATCTCATAAACAGCCAAAGAAAAGATGCTATATTAAAAGTTACAACTTTTGATGTGAATTGTTTTTCAATTTGAATGATTTTTAAATGAGCTTGGTATATACCTGTGAGCCAGTTACAGTTTGGCTGATAGTCAATTTAGGTTGGATCTTGCTGGGAAAACTTGACTCCAGAGGTCTCTCACTGGCCTCCTAGGACCAGTGTATTAGCCTGGGTATGTTCTCATGGTAATTGAAGAGGAACAACACTGGGCCAGCCCCAATGTGAAAGTCATTTCAAACCTCTTTGTGTCACATCTGCTAATTCCCAATTCATTGAAGGAAGTTTATACGATTGAGCTCAGAGCCAAGGGACGAAGCAGTTATCCTGTCCATGTTGGGGGATACTACCAAAGTATCTTCAAAACACTATAGTTACCGTGAGAATTAAAGAATTTCAGAAAAATGAAACAATCCATCCCAGTTTATGGTCTTGGTTAAATTATTCATGTTCCTGCCATATATAAAATATGCTCATTCCTATGTGAGCATCTCCCAAAGTCTCATTCAGTTACAGCATTAGGCTTGAATTCCAGGATCTTATGATCTACATTCAGTTTGGTTTGTCTCCTCTTCAACTGCTAATCAAGGAATTAAAAAGACTATTTATATACCTGGCAAAGATGTAGTACACAGGGTTGAAACAGGACAGGATAACCATAACAAACAGTCCCATTCAAAGAGGGGAAGAAGAGAGACATACCACAATTGTGGCTCATAGCAATTCTGAAATAATGTGTGGAAAATATTTTCATGACCCTCCGCTTTGTTTTGTTCTTTTTAACATTTATTTACTTGAAAATTTTTTCCAGTTTTATTGAAGTAAAATGGACAAAAGAATTGTAATATATTTAAAGTGTATAACATAATCTTTTGATATATGTATACATGATGCCAGAATTCCCACAATCAAGTTAACACATCCTTCACCACACCGAGTTATCTTTTTTTATGAAAAAGCTTAAGATTTACCCTCTTAGCTAACATTATAGTATTATCAACTATAGTTACCATACAGTACGTTAGATCCTCAGAACTTATTCATCTGATAACTGAAAGTTTGTTCCCTTTTAGCAACCTCTCCCTTTTCCCTCACCCCCAGACCCTGGCAACCACTTTTCTACTCTGTTTCTATGAGTTTGCCACATCCTTTTTTTCTTTCAGGTCCTGCATATAAGTGATACCATATATTGTTCATCTTCTTCATCTGGCTTACCTCATTTAGCATAATGTCCTCAAGATCCATCCATGTTGTCGCAAATGGGGGGATCTTCTTCTTTTTTAATGATGAATATCATTTCAATATATATATATATATGCCATATTTTCTTTATCCATTCATCTGTGAACAGATACTTAGGTTGTTCGCATAACTTGGCTACTGTGAATAATGTCGCAATAAATGTGGGAGTAAAGATATCTCTTCCAGATAATGATTTTGTTCCTTTGGATATGCCCAGACATGAGATTGCTGGATCACATGGTAGTTTATTTTTTAATTTCTTGAGGAAACTCCACACTGTTTTCCGTAGTGGCTATAGCAGTTTATATTCCCACCAAGTGTACAAGAGTTTCCTTTTATCCACATCCTTGCCAGAACTTCTCTCTTATCATTTTGACAACAGCCACTGTAACAGGTGTGAGGTGATATCTCACTGTGGTTTTGATTTGCATTTCCCTCATGATTAGTGATGTTGAGCACCTTTTCGTATATCTGTTGTCCATTTGTATATCTTCTTTGGGAAATGTCTTTCAGGTCCTTTGCCCAATTTTAAATTGGATTATTTGTTTTTTTACTATTGATTTGTATGAATGCCTTGCATACTTTCGATAGTAATCACTTATTGGTCTGCGATTTTCTCCCATTTCATAGGTTGCCATTTCATTTTGTTGATGGTTTCCTTTGCTTACCTGTGCAGAAGCTTTCTAGTTTGAGGTAGCCCCACTTACTTATTTTTGCTTTTGTTGCCTTTGTTTGTGTCAAATCCAAAAAATCATTGCCAAGAACAAAGTCAACGAGCTTATCCGTATGTTTTTTTCTAGGAGTTTTACGGTTTCAGGTTTATGTTCAATCTTTAATCCATTTTGAGTTAATTTTTGTGTATGGTGTTAGATAGGAGCCCAATTTCATTCTTTTGCATGTGGATATCCTGTTTTCCCAACACCGTTTATTGAACAGACTATCCTTTCCTCATTGTATATTCTTGGCGCCATTGTTCAAAATTAATTCACCATTTAGGTATGGGTTTGTTTCTATACTCACTACTCTGTTCTATTCATCTTGTGTCTGTTTTCATGCCAATTCTGTACTGTTTGCATTACTACAACTTTGTGACATAATTTGTAATCAGGAAGCATGGTGCCTCCAGCTTTGTTCTTCTTTCTCAGTATTGTTTTGGCTTTTCAGAATCCTTTGTAGTTCCATACAAATTTTAAGACTGTTTTTTTTATTTCTGTGAAAAATGCCGTTGGAATTTTGATAGGGATTGCATTACATCTGTAGATTGCTTTGGGTAGCAATTTTAAGATGGTTTTTTCTATTTTTGTGAAAAATGCCGTTGGAATTTTGGCAGGGATTGCACTGCATCTGTAGATTGCTTTCCGTAGTATGGACATTTTAACATTATTGATTATTGCAACCCATGAACATGGAATAGCCTTCCATTTTTTGTGTCTTCTTCAATATCTTTCAATAATGTCTTATAGTTTTCAGTACAGATTTTTACCTCCTTGGTTAAATTTATAACTATTTTATTTTTTTGATACTATTATAAATGAGATTGCTTCTTAATTTCTTTTTCTGATAGTTTGTTGCTAATTCATAGATACACAGTGAGTTTTGTCTATTGATTTTGTTTCCTGCATTTTTACTGAATTTATTAGTTATTCATTTTTTTGGTGGATTCTTTGTGAGTTTTTATATCTAATATTGAGTAATTGGCAAACAGAGAAAATTTTACTTCTTACTTTCTTATCCGGATGCCTTTTATTTCTTTCTCTTGTGTAATTACTCTGGCTGGGACTACTAGTCTTATTTTGAATAGGAGTGGAGAGAGTGGGCACCCTTACCTTGTTCCTAATGTTACAGGAAAAGCTTTCAACCATTCACCATTGAGTATGATACTAGCTGTGGGCTTGTCATATATGGCCATTATCATTCTGAGGCATATGCCTTTAATACTTAATTTTTTGAGAGTTTTAACTTGAAAAGATGTATTTTGTCAAATACTATTTTTGCATCTATTGGGATGGTAATATGATTTTTATCTTTCATTCTACTAATGTGGTGTATCACATTTATTGATTTCCATATGTTGAAACTTCTTTGCAGCCCAGGCAAAACTCCCTGTTGAGCATAATGTATGATCCTTTTTTTTTTAAAAGTTGAGATACAATTAACATGAAATATTGTATAAATCTGAGGTGTACAAAGTGGTCCTGTTATATCTGTATTTTGCAATATGATTACTACAGCAGCATAGCTAGGTGTATGATCCTTTTAATGTGCTATTGAATTAGGGGCTCTGATGTTTGGGGCATGTATATTTACTATTGTTATTTCTTCTTAATGAATTGACCCCTTTATCATTCTATAATGACTTTCTTTGCCTATTATTACAATGTTTGGTTTAAAGTCTATTTTGTCTGATATAAGTGTAGCTACCTGTGCTCTGTTTTGGTTTCTCTTTGCATGGAATATCTTTTTCCATCTCTTCACTTTCACTCAATGTTTGTCCTTAAAGCTGGAGTGAATCTTTCATAGGCAGCCTATCGTTGGGTCTTGTTTTCTTATTCATTCTGCCACTCCATGTCCTTTGATTGGAGCATTTAATCCATTTACATTTAAAGTAACTGTTGATAGGTATGGACTTATTACTGCTATTTTGTTTTTTTTTTCTGGTTGTTTATAGTTTGTTCTTTTTCTTTCTCTTTCTCTCTTCCTTTGTGACTTGATGATTTTCTTTAGTGGTATGCTTAGATTTCTTTCTCTTTCTCTTTTGTGTATTTATATAGGTTTTTGTTTTGTAGTTACTATGAGGCTTACATAAAACATGTTATATTTTTAATAGCTTCTTTGAAGTTGATAACAGCTTAACTTTGAATGCATATAAAAGCTCTACATTTTCACATCCTCCCACATTTGATGTTTCGGTGTCACAGTTTACGTCTTTTTATATTGCGTATCAATTAACAAGTTGTAGCTAGACTTATTTCTAATACTTTTAACTTTTACCTCTTACCTCTATACTAGAGTTATATGTGATTTACACACCACCATTACATTATTAGAGCATTTTAAATTTAACTATACAATTTACCTTTACTAGTGAGATTTATACTTTCATGTGTTTTCATGTTACTAGCTTCCTTTAGTTTCAGCTTGAAGAAATCCCTGTAACATGTTTTGAAGGGCAGTTGAGTGGTCTTGAACTCCTTCAGCTTTTGTTTGTCTAGGAAAATCTTTCTCTCTCCTTCAGTTCTAAAGAACAACTTTACTGGATAGAGTTTTATTGGTTGATAGGTTTTTTTCTTTCAACACATTATATGTGTATTATCCCATTCACTTTTGCCTGCAAGGTTTTCTTGAAAAACGCTCTGATGGTCTTATAGAGGTTTCCTTATACATAAGAATCGCATTTCTCCTGCTGCTTTTAAGATCTTTTCCCTTAACTTCTGGCAATTTAATTATATGTCTCAGTGTGGGTCCCTTTGGATTTATCTTATTGGAACTTTATGGGCTTGCTGGATATGGATGTTTGTTTGTTTCCCAGGTTTGGGAAGTTTTCAGTCACTATTTCCTTGAATAAGCTTTCTCTACTTTCTCTTTTTCTTAGACTTCTGTGACATCTGTAGTGTGTATATTGATCGATTTGATGATGACCCATAAGTCTCTTAAGCTATCTTCATTCTTTTTCATTCCCTTTTCTTTTTGCTCCTCTGATTGGATTTCTACTTCCCTGTCTTTGAGTTCACTGATCCTTTCTTCCTCTTGACTAATCTTCTGTTGAACGAGTCTGTTGAATTTTCACTTCAGTTATTTTATTCTTCAGCTCTATGATTTCTGTTTGGTACATTTTTATATTTCCTATGTCTTTATTGAAATTCTTATTTTGTTCATGCATTGCTCTCCTGGCCTCAGTAAGCATTGTTATGACCATTATATTGAACTCTATCTAGTGAGTTACTTTTCTCCACTTCATTAAGGTTGGTTTCTAAAGATTTACCTTATTCTTTTGTTTGGAATATATTTTCTTGTTTCTTCATTTTCCTTGACTTGTTGGTTTTTACACGTTAGATAAAACAGCCACCCCTTCCAGTCTTGGCAAACTTGCTTCATGTAGGAGATGAACCTCATCTATCATCCTGGCCTGAGAACCTGGTTGCCACTGAAACTTCTGTGATTTCCCAAGCTGCTGTATTTTTTCTTAGCAGCTCCCAGTACCTGAGGGTGTGTCAAGACCTGCCGGTGTTCCAAAGGCTTAGGAAATGTCCACATGCATTTTCAGGCTCCCAGATGAGTACTAATTGCCTGCCCCTTCAGCTCCCTGATGCAGGGTAATTGGAAACCCAACCTTTAGTTGCAGATAGGAAAGGAAGGAAATTAAATATGCAGTCTAGGCCCTTTCACAGAAAAAACTGCCGGGTGTTTTTGCCCACTCACTCTGTGTTGAGCCAGAGAGAATAGTCACTGGGAGTGACTGTGTACCCAGATATAACCACGACTTTGCTTTGTGTAGTCCTGAGGGACTCATGAATACTGATTCTAATTAGCTCCCAGAGCTAGTTGATTTGAGAACAAGTCCATTGGGTAGCAGCTGCAACAGCTGTGGTGCTAGATGTGTGGACATGCTCTTTAAAGAGGAAAACTGGAGACATGGTTTTAGTGTTTCAGCAATCTGGATCTAGCTCTTCAGGCTCTCAGAAAGATCCCAGTCACTCCCACATACAGACTGATTTTATCTGGAACCTTAGGTAGCAGCTGGGAAAGGATGCAGTCAAATCCCTTTTGGGGAGAAATTGGGAGGTGGCATTTTTGCCTGCTCCCTCTGCACTGAGCCTGGGGGCTGATTTCTGTGGGAAGTGCCTAAGTGCTCATTTGAAAACTGCTTTTTTTGTTTAATGTGGTCCTGTGTGACTCATGAATGCTGAGCCCTTTTGGCTTTCAGAGCTAGGTGATTTGAGGGCTAGTTTCTCAGGTGGAAGTTGCACAAGTTGGGGTGCTAGATGTGTGAACAAGCTCCTTCCAGGGAGGAGCAGGCAACTTGATTTTATTGTTGTTGTGAGCTAGGGGGAGAATGCTGGGGAACTGCCCACCAGCTATTTTGGTCTCCTGCAATGAATCCAGTCAGCAAGTAGCTGTAGACTGATTAAAAGCCAGATCCTCAGGCAGCACTTGGGGAGAATGCAGTCAAACTCCTTCCAGGGAAAAACTAGGAGATGGATATTTTGCCTTCTCCCTCTATCCTGAGGCTGAGAGTATCACTGTGTGGAATGCTTACACACATTAATCTTGCTTTTTTTGCTATGGTCCCGTGGAACTTCTGAATGCTGAGCCTCCTTGGCTATCAGAGCTAGGTGATTTGAGGTCCTTTCTGTCAGGTGGCAGCCATAAAAGTTTGTGCACTAAATGTGTGGACAAGTTCCTCCAGGAAGAATCTGGTGATTGGTTTTGTTGTTGGAACAAGCCAGATGGAGAATGTGGGGGAAGTAGCCACTGGTTTTTTTGGTCTCCTGGATGATCCACGTCGACGTCTAGACACAGGCTGATTAGAAGCTGAACTATCATGCAGCAGTTGAAAAAGGATGCAATTAAACCTCTTCAGGGAATCACTGGGAGATGGGTTTTGGCCTGCTCCCTCTGCACTAAGCTCAGGGAGGATAGCCACAGGGAGTACTTGTGCACCTGTTTAGTAACTGCCTCTTCATTTGCTATGGTCCTGTGGGATTCATGAATGCAAGCCTCATTGGCTCTCAGAACTAGGTGATTTGGGGCTCATCCCTTGTGTGATAGCTCTGAAAGTGGGGTGCTAAGTGTGTGGTCCAACTCTTTGCTCCTTAGGGAGAAGCTAGGTTTGGGATTTCCTTCCCAATTGTAGGGTGCTGTGCTGGGAGTGGGTTTTATGGAGAATATGTCTCAGCCTTTACTACCTGTTTCAATGTGGGTATTTTCTTAGTCACCTGATCTGTAGGAATACTCAACCAGTTTCCAGATTTCTCTCAGAGGGAAATACTCCATGTATATTATGTGTCTGTGGGAGGAGGGATATTCAGGCGCCTCCTATGTCACCATCTTAGTGGTGTCACCCCCTCTGTTTTGGCAGTAGAGTTTATTTCTTGGTTAGGCTCCTGTTGTGCTTTCCAGCCCATTGTCTTCTATGGCTGTTGGTTTTGCCCTCTGGAATGTCCTTCTTTTTCCATCGCTGTCTTTGAAAAGCTTTGAAGAACGCATTAGAAAATATTCTGTTTGAGTAATGTTCTCAGCCTGCTTCCTGACTGTAGAAAGTTGGGGGCTCAGACATCTTTTAACCTTTTAAACAGTCTCAATCCAGGCTGGCAGCAAGTTTACGACAGAGCTGACTCAAAAACCTTTTGTGTTTGTATGTATTTGATTACTCTCTATTCCACGAGTCAAAAGTCATATCTACTTCTTTTCAAAACTTACCTCTCTCTCTGTAGACTAATCATGCCTCTTTAGGCGTGTCAATTTAATGTGGGAAGACACTTAAGATTCAGCAAATCTTCCAATTCTTGGATTCCATGTCTCCTCTAAATTCTGCTTGTAAGCCTGATAGTTCCCGTCTTTAGTATCATATAATATCTAACTAAAAACAAACATTTGATGCTTTCAACATTTTCTCTTGTGATCCCTTCACCCAGATACAAAAGTTCATTTCATTCATTTTCTGTCTTCCAAGTAATTTCAAAAGACAGAATTACAAATATTTCACAAGGACTGAAAATGGGCCACCATTTTTACAGCCTCTTCTATCATTTTCCTCAAAATCAGTGCCACATTTTGATTGCCATAGTATATTTGTTGACTTTATATATTTTTATGCATTTTTATATGTAATACATGCCATTCTTAATATCTGAGCTACATTCAAGTATATCTTGAATTTAGTAATTACTGCCAGAAATGTCTCCATCATCTATTAATGCTTTGTGTAGTCATCTTAGTAAATAGTATGGGCTGAAGAACTCAGTTTATAAGTGCCAGAGCCAGGATTGGACTTCAGGCTTCTCTTCTATTTAGGCTAGTATATAAGTCTAGGACTGTCTTATCACCAAAACCTTTGTGTGTTTCATTAAACAACATTAGCTCTAGATTGAGGTAAAAGTGATTCTTTATCAGGAACTAAACTGGGCAAAAGATTCCTAAGTCTATCTCATAGCATTAACCATTGATGTTCAAATGCAACTACAGGGTGTGAATTTTCTAATATTAGTCAGGGATATTTCAGTTTAGGTCAGAGAAAAGCAATTCAAACAGATTTATGGCTTATATAACTGAAAATTACAGGGATAGAGCAATTTCTTGTATGACTAGATTTAAATGAACATGACAGCTCTGGCCAAGCCCAAAGACAAGTCTTGAAAATTAGCAGACTTGTTCTCAGACTCTATAGTAACAATAGGATGAATTCTTTCACACCCTTGCACCCTCCTATGACCCCATTATTCATCTCATGTAGGTAGACTCCCTATCATGATGTTATCCTTATTAATTTTAATGATTTCCATCCTGTGATAGGTAAAATAATGGCCCTCAGTGATGTCCATGTCCTATCCCGAGAACCTGTGAACCATGTGTTGTTGCAAGGCAAGGAAGAATTAAGAGTTACAGATGGAATTAAGGTTCCTAATCAACTCATCTTCAAACACGGAGATTATTTTGGATTATCCAGTTGTGTCTATGGGAAACACAAGGGTCCTTTTAAGTAGAAGAGAGACAGGAGAATCAGAATCAGAGAAGGAGATGTGATGATGAAACAGATTAGAGTAATGTGGTTGCTGGCTTTGTTGAAGAAAGGGTCCTTCATATTAGGAATGTGAGCAGCCTCTAGGAGGTAGAAAAGGCAAGGAATAGATTCTCCCCTAAAGCCTCCAGAAGGAAAGTATTTTCAGATGCGAGGATTTTCTCCCAGTGAGACCCATTTCAGCTTATAACCTCCAGAACTGAAAGGTAATAATTTTGTGTTGTTTAAGCCACTACATTTGTGATAATTTGTTACAGCTGCAATAGAAAATAAATACATTTTTTTAATGAAAAAAATCACTGAATTCTTCACTATAGATACCTTCCATATTCATGAATTATGCAAACATATAATTTCTGATCATGCCTCCTTCATATAATCTGTTTCTTAAAAGTTCTGGTCAAATTTAAAGATATGTACCTGAACTAGTTAAAATTAGCCAGAGAATGAAAATCAAGAGGATATAGGATATAGATATAGGACGTGATTTATTATAAGGAATTGACTAACATGATTATAGAGGCTGAGAAGTCACAAGATATGCAAAATAGAGATCCAGGATAGCTGATGGCAGGGCTCCAGTCTGAGTCCAAAGGCCTGAGAACCAGGAGAGTCTATGGTATAAATTTCAGTCAGAGTCTGAGTCTGAGGTCAGGAGAGGACCAATGTCAAGCTAGTTACACAGAGAGAGAGAGTGTATTCTCTCTTGCTCAGCCTTTTGTTCTACTCAAGGCTTCAATGGATTGCAGGAAGCCCATCCACACTGTGGACAGCAATCAGTTTTATTCAGGCTACTAGTTCAAATGTTAAACTTATCCAGAAACTTCATCACAGATATACCTAATATAATTCAAATCTTAATGTTATGCAGAAACTTCACAGATACATCCAGTATAATATTTAACTGGATATCTGAGAACCCTGTGGCCCAGTCAAGTTGACAGATAAAATTAATGATCATACATCCATCCCTTGCCAACTCAGCACTCATACACATCTCTTTAAATCATACTTTATCTTCAAATAAGGACAGTAACAAGTAATAATTCTGCCTAACATGATATAACTATCCTGCGTACAACCAAAAACATACTAAGATCTTTCCTAGAAGAGGTGGCAAGAAACTTGGATGATGTCTACTCTTTTTGATATTCCATAACTTAAATGCTATTATATAAAATGAACAACACTTGAATATCATGATATTAAGTCTATATACTTTATGTTACATGATAAGGGAATAAGAGAGGGAAGAAAACAAAGATGTTTGCTTTATATATATATGTGCATATATATATATATATAATTCATGCACAAACACACATACAAATGTACTCATAACAAATAAAGAGATACTCATAACAATTAGAGTCCTCACTTTTGTAACTGGCCACATGGTCATAGCTGGTATTTATAATTACCTTCTTCTAGTACCCATTCTGTATTCTCTTTGTATTCAGGAAGTACCTCAGCTGGTCCTGACCTGAACCTTCATGCCTGAAGCATCTGGGTTATTAGTAGTCCTGCCGGGATTGCATTGTTGTAGTTTTCCATTGACCTGAATCACCTTGCATGATAATACTAGAAGACTACCTAGAAGATCTCTGCATTCCAGGCATACTCTTTCCTTCTTCCATCCTGGACCAGTAGTCTAATTTCTCCTTAGTAATGAGGATAAATTACTCCAGCCAGCACAGTATCTCCCCTCTTTGCCTGTTGATTCAGAGGCCTGAGGAGTCCAAAGTGGCTGGGCAGCAGTCTAAACTTACAATTCAATGGAATCATGATTGTATCTCCTGGTAGAAATGTTCCTCTCTTTTAAACTATGACCTCCAGGCCAACAGAGCATAACGTCATGTGCACAGGAAGCAAAAATTTTGTTATTGGGTTACTAGGTTACTGGGGATAATAATGAATGGTACCACTTTTATTTCTACCCTTGATTGATGGACTCATGAATTCTGGCTATTGGAGAAAGAGCACCATATATTGGATAAAGGTTCCAAGCATATGGAGCCTTCTAGAGAACCTTGCTCCAGATCTGCAAGTTATTGCCACCTACCTGACACTGTGAGTCTTCAAAAGACCATTCCACCATTCTGTCAAGCCAGCTACTTCAGGAATGTAGGGAACATGATAAGACCAGTGAATTCCATGAGCATGAGCCCATTGAAACATTTCTCTTGCTGTGAAGTTAGCTCCATGATCTGAAGCAATGCTGTGTGGAATAACTTGATGGTGGAAAAGGCATTCTGTAAGTGTGTGGATTACAATTTGGCAGAAGCATTGTGTGCAGGGAGAGAAAGCCCATATCCAGAATAAAGGTCTATCCCAGTAAGAACAAGTTACTCCTTCCATGATGAAAGCAGTCCAACGTAGTCAATCCGCTACTTGGTAATTGGCTGAGCCCCTTGGGGAATGGTGCCATCCATATCTGGGACTTAGTGTTGGTCTCTGCTGCTGGTGGATGAGGCATTTGGCAGTGGCCATAGCCAGATCATCCTTTGTGAGTAGACGTTCATGTTGCTGAGCCCACGCATAATCTCCACCCCTGCCACCATGGCCGCTTTGTTCATGAGCCTATTGGGCCAGGTCAGGGTGGTTGGGGAAAGAGGCTGACTGGTATCCACAGAATATGTCATCTTATCCACTTGATTATGAAAATCCTCCTCTACAGAGGTCATCCTTTGGTGAACATTCACATGGGACACAAATATATTCATGTTTTTGTCCATTCAGAGAGGTCTGTCTACAAACCTTTTCCTCAAATTCCCTTTTCATGAATTTTCCAGACTTGTTCCTTCCAAGTCTCTGACCACTTAGCTAAACCATTGGCCACAGCCCATGAAACAGTTTATGATTGCACATCTGTCCATTTCTCCTTCCAAGCACAGTGAATAATCAGGTACACTTCTTGGAATTCTGCCCACTGGGAGGACTTCCCTTCACCGCTGTCCTTCAGGGATGTCTCAGAAAGGGGTTTTGGTGCTGCAGCTGTCCACTTTTGAGTGGACCTTCATATTGGGCAGAATCATTTGTAAACCAGGCATAAGTCTTTTCATTCTCTGTCAACTGATTGTAGAGAACTCCCTCTAAGGCCATAGAGTCAGGCTGGGAAAAAGAGACAGTGTAGCAGAAGCAGGGATCATAGGCATTTACCACTCCTTCATGCTACTTCTGCCTCCATATACCACTTCATTTGATGATAAGTGTTGCTGTTCATGCCCAACTTTATTGCTTAGTGGTTTAGACAACACCCAGTTCATGATGGGCAGCTCAGGTTCCATGGTAACTTGGTGGCCCAAGATAAAGAGATCAGTCTCTGCTAAGGCCCAGTAGCAGACCAAGAACTATTTCTCAAAAGAAGAGTAATTGAGCTAAGGGAGGTGGCAGGGCTTTGCTTCAAAAATCTAAGGACTTGTACTCTGATTCTTCTATAGGGGCCTGCCAGAGACTTCAAACGGTATCCCTATCTGCCACTGACACTTCATATAAGAGACTTTATAATCTATTTTACTTATATTCTTCAGAGGTTGGCGAAGATTTAGTACTCATACAATAACAGGTAAAGCCTTTTGTCAGTTGTGGCAAGAAACACAGAGAGCTTGCTGCTTTAATTGTACAACATCAGCCTCAGGACAGAATAAATATAGAACCCCCAAATTCACTAGTATAAAGAGCACCATTCTCCTTTCCTGAAGAAGCAAGACATATTCTGGCAAAAAGAAACAAACAGATTAACCAAAGCCTAGCAAACCAAATTCTGGGGCAGTTCTCACCTGACAGAGAATAGATCTTCCCTACAAAACAGACCAAAAAATCAAATTCTCAATCATTGCTGCTGTATTCATGTGCTATCTCTGTGTCACAGATAACTTAAAATTTAGTGGCTTAAAACAACAAATTCATGTTTGGTATCTCACAGTTTTTTGGGGTCAGGAGTCTGGCCAAGGCTTAGCTGTGTTCTCTGCTTCAGGGTCTTGCCCAGCTGCAATCAAAGTTTTGAAAATACTGCATTCTCATCTGCATGCTTGACTGAAGGAGAACCCTCTTCCACACTCACTCAAGTTGTTGGCAGAATTCGTTTTCTTGCAGCCCTCTCCACAGATACTTCATAACATGGCTGCTTATTTCTTCAAGTCCAGCAAGAATCTCTCTCACTCAGGGGAGGCCAAGCCACTCTTTTAAAAGCTTTACCTGATTACAGGCCCATGAAGGGTAGTTTCCCTTTCAATTAACTCAAAATCAGTTGATTTGGGATCTTACATATTTAAAAACCCCTTCATGCTTGCCATTTTCTGCAGGCCAGAAGTGAATCACACTTCCTACCCTGCACTTATGGGAAGGGAACTGTACAGGGTGTCAACATCAGGGAGCAGTAATCACGGGGACCATGGTAGGCTCTGTACACCACAGCTGCCACAAATGAGGAATAATACAATGACAGCGCACAAATTGGAACCACAACCAAACTGGCCAACATTCAGAATCGTAAATAAAAACACAGATTCAGGAAGAAAAGGGAAACATCGAGTTGGTGAAAATCCAATTCTCTTGCCCCTTGGGACTTACTTGGAGCCTGGAAGAGACGTGCCTGGGCTTAAACAGCCTATAACTGACTTTTCTTTGGCCACATGATTTAGTTAGTTGGCTCTATCACATGAATCCACCTGGGCATCCTCTGGCCATGAAGAGTCAAAGCATAATTTTCAAAAAGTTGAAAACATGAATCTCCTAGAAATATAAAGTTAGAATGTGTCAAAGATGTATTTGACTCATTAATGGGAAAACAGCAGATGGTAGGGGTGATTTCATATCTCTGACTTTCCAGCTGGGGTAAGATTCCTTCTTCTTCAAGAGCATCTTTTTTAGAATTTCCATTAGTGAGGTCCTGCTGGAATTTTGTTTGCCTGAAAGTCTTTGTTTTACCCTCGTTTTAATTTATTGTGTTTACTTTAAAATTAACCTTATTGAGGTATAATTTACATATAGTATATCCATTTTGAGTATATATTTTGATGAGCTTTAACTGTTGTATACATACTTGAAACAATAACCATGATAAATTATAGAACAAAATTCCCCAAAGAGGATAATAGTATCACCCGCATTTTAGGGATGATTATATTCAGGCAGAGAGTACTTTTAAAACAGAGCCCAAGATCAGAAATATATGATGCAAGGAATCTGGGTTTTCCCTCCTGGCAGTCTGGTTCCCAAGATCCTCTGCTAAAGACAGTTATACTGTAAAAACTGAAACTGAATAAAATCCAAAAGTAGAGGCAGATTCTAGCATCTACCAATCTTAAAAATGTTAAGTAGTCAAAATGAATTAAACAGAGAAAATTAAACAGAATATTTACACATAAAGAAGTCTGGACTCTTCAATGGAAACTACATATTCTTTTTCAGTTTTCAAGGAATATGTTTAAAATTTCTGAATGTCTTAATTAAATAATTAATATTTAAATATTAAATTGACTCAAGAGGGAAACTTTATCGAAGGCTTAATCATGAGATATAAGTGATAACTAATAATAACGAACTAAAAAGCCTAAATGGGAAAAGATGGATTTAAACCCAGATGACCTCCCTGAGACTCATTTTCTATTTTGGAAATTATAATAATTCTTTCCATCCATGAGATGTGTTGTGTGTGTGGGTGCATGCTTATCAACTTGTGGAACATAAATTTGGTACATAAATGTTAGTTATCAGCAATCAGACTTTAGGGAGTATTGCCCTTACTGGGATTCCCAAGAAAACCTTGATGCTTGAATAGGAAAAGCTTAGATTCTTTCTATACAAATCTGACATTAAAAAAAAAAAATCCATAGTGACGATGATCCTAGTTATGATCAAGCTCCATATAACAATTTAAATATTTACCATATATGCTATGTAGTGGCTTTTAAAATTTTACTAAATGACAAAGTTGATGAACACAAATTATGGAGAGGTTAAACTAGGAAAAATTTGCAAAGGAATGCAAGAGAATATGTCTTTATTTGAATGCTAGAAATGAGAATTCTACTTTCACTTCAACATCAGTTATGAAATATTCCATCCTACAACAAGGGCATAAAGTATACGAATAAGAGTTAATTTGAGCTGTTGGGGGAGTGACAATATTTTTTCATAAAGACAGCACTGAGCCCTTCCATTAGCATAACCTGATGTTTCCCTACTTGACATTGGTCACAGAATTTAAAAGAAATAAGAATTTTACTGCACATTGAGAAATCAGTTGCACATAGAAGTTGAGGTCAGAACTTTAAAGGAATCACAACCAATGATATTACACTTGGCTTTTTTTTTAGACACGATAAATTTACTGAAAAGCATTTTTTTTAATCCTGGACATGATAGATACCAATTTAATATATGGAGAAAAGTCATTGATTTATGTACCATAATTTATTACTATTGTTACTGTGAATACATTTTTAAGATAAGGAAGATCTGAGTGTTCTTATCACAAGTTTGAGAAGAATTTTTAGGTAGCAAAATGGAGGAGACGATTGCCAATTCAGAGGCCCCAAGGTAGTTTAGGGGAAAACTGAATAATTTAACATCAGATGTTAACTTCAAAAAAGGTCTTCTTAATGGGGCTGGCCCCGTGGCCGAGTGGTTAAGTTAGCGCGCTCCGCTGCAGGCGGCCCAGTGTTTCGTTGGTTCGAATCCTGGGCAGTGGACATGACACTGCTCATCAAGCCATGCTGAGGCAGCGTCCCACATGCCACAACTAGAAGGACCCACAACGAAGAATATACAACTATGTACCGGGGGGCTTTGGGGAGAAAAAGGAAAAAATAAAGTCTTTAAAAAAAAAAAAAAAAGGTCTTCTTAATTCAGAAACTGTAAGAAATTATTTTCCTAATTGCATCTGAAAACATAGTAGCATTGAAAACAAGTCATGAATGTAAGGACATATCTAGAGAATATTGATCAGTATTACTGTGATTATCAAAATAAAGAGTATTATGATAAAAATAGTATATTTATTTCTGAACTTCAACTACTGAGATTCATTTTTGCCAAGTTTTCCCAATTTATGAATTATTTTCAGCCACCTGAGATCCTCCAGCCTAGGTAGAGGTGAATTATTGTTGCTTTTTATTTGATTCCTATTACAGTATTGTAGTGAATGATGATGCTGATTGTGAGGTGATGATGAACTTCCATCTCTAAATTCAGTTTTCTAAATCAATTTTAATTCTGAAGATGGCTCTTAGAATCTCCTACTTTGGGATTTTGGGCTTTTTTCAATGTCCATTTTTGAGGAGGGCAGAAGGTGAAACAATGAAACAGAATCTTTCTCCAGTGGCATGTAAGCAAACTAAATTCTATTCTTCCACTCACATTAGAACATAAGTTACAGTACATATTACTATAAAAAGAGGAATATCCACTTTTGCTGTCAAGGATATCACAAACTAAGACTTTTTAAATGAACTGAAATGGCTTTCACAATGTTAGCTGAGGACCAGTGCGATAATAGGAGTTGGTGTTTATTGAAATGGAATGGAAGCCCCAACAAAAACAAAGAAGCGCCACAAAAAATTCTAGTTTTGAATCCATCGATTGATCAATAGTGCTATTGAGGATGGTAATTTTTCACTCAATAGAAATGTCAAGTGCACAGGACAATGTCTTTTTGGTTGTTTTAACTATGGAATTCATACTTGATACTTAGGGAAGTGGATTGATTGGAATAATGAACTGCATTATCTGGGTAAGACACAGGAAAATCATCTTCATTAACCTCATCCTCATGAGCTTATCTATAAACAGAACGTGTTTCTTGATCATGGGGTTGATTGATTCATTTCTGCTGGTGCTGTCTGCATAGCCACATAGAATGGTCAAATTGGAAAAGCCAATCTTCTGTTTTATGTCACGATCAACCACTTAAATGTCTGGTTTGACACCTGCTTCAGCATCTTCTGTTTCCTGAAGATTACTACATTTTACATCTTCTTTTTCTTTGATTAAAGTGGAGAATTAACAGGGTGGTTAGCATTATTTATCTGCAGTATTTGCTCTTTTTACTTTTTAGCATCCCAGTGATAGATCATATAGTTGCTGATATTTTAAATTTAGAAATAAACAAGACTTAGAGGATTAATGTGTATAAAACACAAACTACTATTTTCTTAGTGTTCATCAGTGTTGACTTCACCATGCCCATAACTCTTTCCATAGCATTGGCTCTTCTGTTACTTCTTTCTCTTGGGAGGTGCATCTGGAGGATGGAGTTCAGTATCGCAGGGTCCCAAGGTCCCAGAATGAAGCTCATGGAAAAGCCATGAGAATGGTGACTTTGTTCATCTTTTTCTTTTTGATTTATATGGTGTTCATTCTTATAATAGTTTACAGCCATTTATTGTCCCCTAACAAGTTGATGTTGACATTTGGTAAATTAACAGCATCTACCCATTCTTTAGGCCATTTATTTATCCTAATTTAGAGAAACAGCAAGCTGAAGCAAGCTGCTGTTAGGATTCGGGGGCAGCTGAAGTGCTTTTTAAAAGGAAGGAAAACATAAACTCAATAAAAAATGACTCTCAAAAGGGAAAATAAGTATGCTAAGAATGTTTGGGGAGTTTAAAATATCTTTTTCTACATTCACCGATTGGACTTTCTTATATTTTAAAACATATTTCTTGAATAGAATCTTTTCTATATGGCTATATGTATATATTTATAATTATATAATTTACAATGTATTTATAATTTCCCAATTTTATAATGAAATCAGATGCATATTTATATGTTGAATGACACCTGAGGATACAGGCAAACTGTATTGTTCTTTAAGAATTATCCATCAGCTATGTAATAGACTATCACAAATTTAGTGGTTTAAACCGACAAATCCATGTATTATCTCACAGATTTTTGGGGTCAGGAGTGTGGGCAAGGTTCAGCTGTGTTCTCTGCTTCAGGATCTCACCTAACTGAAATAAAAGCTTTGCTGATATTGCATTCTTATTTACAGGCTTCACTGGAGAAGAATCCACTTACAAGCTCACTGAGGTTATTGGCAGAATTCATTTTCTTGTGGCCCTCTCCACAGGCACTTCATAATGTGGTTGCTTACTTCTTCAAGGCCGGCAGGAATCTCTCTCAATCAGGGGAGGACCAGCCACTCTGTTAAAGCTTTACCGGATCACATCAGGTCCAGGAAGGATAATCTCCCTTGATTAACTCAAAATCAGTTGAACTGGGATGTTAATTATATGAGAATTCCTTCATGCTTGCTGCATTCTGCAGGCCAGAAATAAGTCACAGATCCAACCCACACTTTGGGTAAGGAATTACACAGGCTGTGAACATCAGGGAACAGTAATCACAAAGAGCAAAAGTTTCAATTTAACGCAGCCCAATGTATTAGTTCATTAATTTTATGAATCATGATTTTGATATTTTATCTAAGAAGTCTACCTACCCTAAGTTTAGAAAATTTTTCTTCTATGGTTTCTTCCAAACTTTATAGTTGTTCCTTTTACATTTAGGTTTACAATCAATTTAGAGTTCATTTTGTGTATGATATGAAATAAGGACCTGAATCATCTTTATAAATTTGAATATCTTATTGTACCAACTTCATTTGTTGACAACAAGATCATTTTGCCATTGATTACCTTGACACTTTTATGGAAATCAATTGACCATGAATGTAATTGTTAATCAGGGCTCTCAATTTTGTTTCATCCACATATGTGTGTCTGCATGTGAGTACCACACTATCTTGATTATTGCAGCCTAGTAGTAAACTTTGACCTTAGGCATTGTAATGGTCCAACTTTGTTCTTTTTAAAAAAATTCTCTTTTAAAAGAAGAATTTCCATATACATTTTAGGAAAACTTTCTGAAAATAGAGCCCTCTGGCATTTGATAGGGATTGCACTGAATATAAGTCCATCTCTTCAGTGAAAAGACTCCCCTCATTCCAGATCTCAGTTGAGTTTCTCCTCCTTCCTTGCTCAGCTCTCTGATGAATTTAACGTATAATTTTGACAATTTGTTCTCTGTATCCTTGTTGTTTTAGGAGGAAATTTTGCCTTTTAAACCTACTACTTGACTCCTAAGTGGGAGTGCTTACAGGTTAACTCTGAAGTATCAAATACCACATGATCAAATGAGTAAGTAACAAGCCTCCATGCCTGCTCTGTAGCGACAGGCAAAAGGGAACGTGCTTTACATAGACAGGATGCTCACTCCTCACAAAGATCACTGGATGAGGATCACATTACTATCTGCATTTTACTGACGATTGTACTCAGGCAGAGAGTAGTTTTAAAAGAGTCCAAGACCAGAGATATACGAAGCCAAGAATTTGGGTTTTCCATCCTGGCAGTCTGGGTCCAAGATCCTCTGCTAAAAGCAATTATAAGTGCTATAAAAACGGAAATTGCTTCAAATCCAAGGGTAGAGGCAGATTTTAAGACCTATTAATCTTAAAAAACACTAAATAGTCATAAATGAATTAAGGAGAAAAAATGATATTCATATATGGAAAACTCTGGAATCTGTAATGGAAAATACATGTTCTTATGAAATACCCAAGGGATATTTACAAAATCCCTGAATATTTTAGTTAAATAGACTCAAGAGAGAAACTTCATCAAAGACCTAAGCATGAGAGAGAAGTTTGATAGCTATGAATAATGAGCTGAAAAGCCTGCATGGGAGAAAAGGGGGATTTAAACCTAGATGACCTCCGTAACCTGATTTTACATTTTAGAAATTGTAGAACAATGATTCCATCCAGGAGATGTACGTGTGAATTTGTGTGTGTGTCTTCATGAACTTGTAAACAAAGCTATTAGTTTTCATCAACCAAAGTTTAGGGTATACTCCATTCCTGCGGTTCCCAAGAAAATCATGAATACTTTTGATAGGAAAAGCTTTAATTCTATTCAGAAATCTGGTATTAAAAAAAATAAATCCATAATATCGATGATTCTACTTATGAGAAATCTCCATCTAATAGTTTAGAAATTCAGTGTATGTTCTATGTATTGGGTTTTTAAATTTTGCTAACTAATGTTGATGAACACAAATTATGTACAGTTTAAACATGGAAACCATTGCAAAACATCTCATTTGCATGCCAACAAATGAGAATTTACATTTCACGTCAACATCAGTTATGAAATAACCCAGCCCATGGCAAGGACACATAGTATATAAATAGGAGTCAATTTGAACTGTTTCGGAAGTAACGATGTTTTTCATTGAGCTCTTCCTTCAGCATACCTTGTTGCTTTCCTGGTAGATATCAGTCACAGAATTTAAAAGAAACAAGAAATTTACTGAACATTCTGAAATCAGCTGCACATAGGAGTTAAGGTCAGAATATTAAAGGAATCACAAGCAGTGATATTAGACTCTCTCTTTTAAATCTAGACATGATAACTTTACTACCAAGCATTTTTTCCATCCTAATAACAACAGAATTTTTTCTTGGCAATTTTGCCAATGGCTTCATAGCACTGGTGAACTGCATTGACCGGGTCAAGAGACAAAAGTCGTCCTCAGCTGATCAAATTCTCACAGCTCTGGCGGTCTCCAGAATTGGTTTACTCTGGGTAATATTAATAAATTGGTATGTGACTGTGCTTCCTTCAGTTTTTTGTAGTTTAGAAGTAAGAATTATTGTTTGTGTTGCCTGGACAGTAAGCAACCATTTTAGCATCTGGCTTGCTACTAGCCTCAGCATATTTTATCTGCTCAAGATAGCTAATTTCTCTTGCTGTATATTTCTTTACCTAAAGTGGAGAGTTAATAGTTTACTTCTTGTAATACTGTTGGCAACTTTGGTCTTTTTGGTTCCTCACTTTGCAGTGCTGTGCGTAGATGAGACTATGCAGACTAAAGAGTATGAAGGAAACGTCACTCGGAAGACCAAATTGAGAGATGTTGTAGGCCTTTCAAATATGACTCTATTCACGCTAATACACTTCATACCCTTTACTATGTCCCTGACATCTTTTCTGCTGTTAATCGTTTCCCTATGGAAACATCTCAAGAAGATGCAGCTTAATGGCAAAGGATACCAAGATCCTAGCACCAAGGTCCACATAAGAGCCATGCAAACTGTGCTCTCTTTTCTCCTGCTATATTCCGGTTACTTCTTGGCTCTAGTTATCTCAGTTTGGAGTTCTAATCGACTGAAGAATGAACTAGTTCTCATGATTTGCCAGGCTCTTGGAATGCTGTATCCTTCAAGCCACTCATTCATCCTGATTTGGGGAAACCAGAAGCTAAGAAAGGCCTTGAAAAATGTAAGACAGATTATAAGATTACCACACGATTAACCAAATTTTGTGAGGTAAGCAATCTAATTTTACTAAATATTGTAAGAAATTCCTCAGGATTAGGAAGCAGTGTGTATTTCACATACTTATTCTATGTTATTATCTTCAAATTGAAGAATTTATGATCTATATGCATTTTTAAGAACTGACAACTTATCTCAGAAAATCGTTGCTCTTTTCATTGTAATTAGGACCAAACCTATGTACCGCAGTGTGTGTAGATTTTTTGTTTGAACCTCCAATCTTTTGGGTGTAATGATATTCAATTCTAAATCACACATTGAGAATGTATGATTGGGATAGATGTTATTTCTCTTGAATTCTTACTTCATGGTTAGTAGAGAACAGTCAGAACTATTGTTAAGAAAAGATGCGCACAATAATATTTGAGTGGCAAACATATTTAGATTAAATTTTATATATGTGTGCAATAAACAGTACTGCAGAATACTACATTTAATTTAAATAGATGAAACGCTTAGAAAAATATCAACTTGTACTATAGGGATGAAGAACAAAGAAAAACAATCATCACCTGCTTTTAATGCTGCAATGTTTCATATGCAGTTAGAAAGTCATTTCTTATGGTTTTTAATTAAGAAGACCTCTTTCAAAGTTGAGATCTGATATCAAATTATTCAGTTTTCCTCCAAATCACCTTGGACCACTGTATTGCCAATCATGTTCTCCATCATGCTACCTAAATATTCTTTTTAAACTTCAGATAAGAACACTAAGATCTTCCCCATCTTAAAAACATATTCACAGTGAGAATACTAACAAATTATGGTACATAATTCAATTACTTTTCTGCACATATTAAAATGGTATCTGTGATGTCTATGTAATACTTATAAGGAATATCTTCAAGATCTGTCTCATTATAATCTTTTGGAAATGAAATAGAATGTTAATATATTATTGATAGCAAGTTCTATTATAAGAAAGAAATTTATAGCCTTGTTTAACAACTGAATTACATTTCTATATTGATCCTTAGTATTATGAAATTTTAACAACACTATCTAAACATGAGATAAATCATTTCCACTTTATTGATTTGTTTTTAATCATGTAGAGAACATGTTATCACCAATAGGCTTCAAAACATAAAGTGACTCAAACAAAAATACTTTTAATGTTGCTCTTTTAGCAATACTGCTGTGTCTGAGGGAGCTTCTGTAGGCAGTTGTCCCAGGCATCAGGCTGATCAAAAGTTTGCCATCTTTAACCTGTGGATTCCAAGATTGCCTTGGAGTCATCTCCATCCCAGACAGCCAGGAGGAGAAAGGTGTATGGAGCTGTAAAACAAAAGAAGTTTCTCTGTTTACAAGCACCGTGTAACTTATACATGTCACTTTGATAATCGATATATGTCCTTACTTCAGTCTTGAATATAGGTTGTTTTTTCCTATCTCTTCATAAATTCTAAAGAATTTAAGTTCAATGTAAATGTTTCTATCTTCCTAAAAACATAACTGATTCTACAGTGTGGCACTTGTGGCTTCCTCATGATTATTCCCAGGATATTTTGCTTATAACTTCTGATTTAGCTCCTACAAATATTAAGTACTAATTATTTATAGTTATTATTCTAAGACTTGGATGTGTTCTGTGAACTAGAAATAATTGCATTAAATTATTTCTATAAATCATACTGAATCAACAAAAATACTTGAGAGGCAGAAGGATCTTGTTGATGAGTAACACATAATGACTGAATTTTTAAAATATAATATTAATTTTAGTTATTATGCAATTAATTTTTATTTTAAAATATGTTTGTTCTAGCAATTACTATTCAAAATCTAAAACACTTGCATTCAAATGTATGCCTCAGGGGAGATAAAGTATAAATTTGTGGAAAATAATCTCTCTCACATTTGCATGTTTACACACCTGACTTTATCCTTTTACTCATTAGCACAAATGGAAATTTGCAGCTGCTGCCAGAGTTAAGTGGACATCATTAGCGTTTACTCTGGAAACTACATAGTGACTGACTGAAAGTAATAAGAGGAGTATACATGAATCTTGTCTCTCTTAACAGGACTGTTTGGTTTACCACTGGAATTACAATATAAGGAGAATGAAGTATTTCATGAAGATCTCAGAAAACATATCACATAATAGAATTTTGGCTTTGCTTTCTGGAATTATGATGAAAACATTTATAAAAAGCATCGTAAATGGATGTCAATCTGCAACTGTTTAACTATAAAGCTGTCCATGAGGCACAATATTAGAAATATTTTCATGGAAATGTCATTTGGAATGAAGGCCTCCTTTCTGGTCGTGGCAACAGTAGAACTCATCTTAGGAACACTATCATATCCCTATTGATTGCCTTGATACTTTTTTTGAAATCATTTGACAATGAATATAAATGTTATTCTGGGCTCTCAAATGTGTTTCATTGATCTATATGTCTGTCTTCACGAGAGAACCACACTATCCTGATTAATGCAGCCTAGTAGCAAACTTTGATATTAGGAACTGTAATCCTCCAATGTTTTTCTGCTTTTAAAATAATTCTTTTGGCTATTCTGGGTGCTTTGGTATTTCCGTATACATATTTTAGGAAGTTTTTCACTTTCTACAAATAAACCCTGCTGGAATTTGCCAGAGATTCCGCTGAATATACTGATCATCTCTTTACCTGAATAGGCTCTCCTCATTCCAGATTTCAGCTTGGTTGGTCCTCCTTCCTTGCACAGCTCTCTGATGAGTTTAAAACCGTTTGGCCATTTATCCCCTGTATCTTTGTTATTGTAGGAGGAAATTTTGTCTTTTTCAACCTGCTACATTGTACTCCTAAGTGGGAGTCCTCACAGGTTAACTCTGAAGTATCAAATACCACAGGATCCAATGAGTAAGCAACAAACCTCCATGCCTGCTCTGTGGCAGACAGGCGGAAGGGAACGTGCTTTACACAGACAGGATGCTCACTCCTCATGAAGACACTGGATGAGCATAGCATTGTTATCTGCCCTTTACCAATGATTATACTGAGGCAGAGAGTGGTTTTAAAAGAGAGTCCAAGATCAGAGACGCGTGAAGCCGAGAAGTTGGGTTTTCCATCCTGGCTGTCTGGTTCCAAGATCCTCTGCTAAAAACAATTATAAGTGCTACAGAAACTAAAATTGCAAAAAATCCAAGGGTAGAGGTTGATTTTAACATCTACTAATCTTAAAATAAAACAGTCAAAAATGAATTAAACAGAAAATACCCCAGATATTCATATTGGAAAGATCTAGAATATGCAATGGAAAACACATATTCTTTTGAAGTGCAGGAGGAATATTTACAAAATAGTTAAATATTTCAAATAAATGTTAACATTTAATATTGAATAGACTCTGAAACTTTATCAAAGACCTACGCATGAGAGAGACGTTTGATAGCTATGAATAATGGATTGAAAACCCTGCATGGGAGAAAAGGGGGATTTAAACCTAGATGAACTCCTGACTCTGATTTTCCATTTTGGAAATTATGGGACAATAATTCCATCCCTGAGCTGTATGTGTGAATTTGTGTGTGTGTGTTTATAAGCTTATAAATAAGAAATTTATACATATGTATTAGCGTTCAGCAACCAGCATTTAGGGTCTATTGGCTTTCCTGAAGTTCCCAAGAAAATCTGGGATGCTTTTGATAGGAAAAGCTTGAAATTTTTCCATAAATCTGGCATTAAAATATAAATAAATACATAGTGCTAATAATCCTAGTTATAAGCAAACTCCCTCTAAAACTTGAGACATTTGCTGTATCTTTTATCCATTGGGTTTTTAAATTTTGCTAACAACTAGTGCTGCTGAACACAAATTATGGAGAGGTTCAACAAGGAAAAAATTGCAAAACAGTATGTCCTTATTTACATACTCGCAAATGAGAATTCAGCTTTCACTTGAACATCAGTTATGAAATAATCCAGCCCATGGCAAGGACACACAGTTCTATAAACAGGAGTCAATTTGAGCTGTTTTGGGAGTAACAATGTTTTTCATAAGACAGTATTGAGCTCTTCCATCAGCATAGTATGTTACTTTCCTGCTTGACATCGGTCACAGAATTTGAAAGACACAACAACTTTACTGGACGTTTCAGCTGCACATGGAAGTTAAGTTCCAAATATTAAAGGTATCACGACCTGTGATATTAAACTTGGCTTTTTTTTCTTTCTAGACATGGTAGCTTTACTACCAAACATTTTTTCTGTTCTAATAATGACAGAATTTATTCTGGGAAATTTTGCCAATGGCTTCATAGCACTGGTAAACTGCATTGACTGGGTCAAGAGACAAAGGATGTCCTCAGCTGATCAAATTCTCACAGCTCTGGCGATCTCCAGAATTGGTTTGCTCTGGGTAATATTAATAAATTGGTATACAGCTGTGCTCCGTACAGGTTTATATAGTTTAGAAGTAAGAACTGTTGTTCATGTTGCCTGGGCAGTAAGCAACCATTTTAACATCTGGTTTGCTACTAGCCTCAGCATATTTTATTTGGTCAAGATAGCTAATTTCTCTAGCTTTATATTTCTTTACCTAAAGCAGAGAGTTAAAAGTATACTTCTCGTAATAATCTTGGGGACTCCAGTCTTTTTGGTTCCTCATATTACAGTGCTATGCTTAGATGAGAATATGCGGACTAATGAATATGAAGGAAACATCACTCAGAAGACCAAATTGAAGGGCGTTTTTCACCTTTCATTTATGACTCTATTCACACTAGTAAACTTCATACCATTTTCTATTTCCCTGACATCTTGTCTGCTGTTAATCATTTCCCTGTGGAAACATCTCAAGAAAATTCAGCTGAATCTAAAAGGATCCCAAGATCTCAGCACCAGGGTCCACATAAGAGCCATGCAAACTGTGGTTTCCTTTCTCCTGCTACATGTCAGTTACTTCCTGGCTCTAATTATCTCAGTTTGGAATTCTGAAAGGCTGAAGAATCAACTATTTGTCATGCTTTGTGAGGTTCTTGCAATGTTGTATCCTCTAAGCCACTCATTTATCCTGATTTGGAAAAACAAGAAGCTAAGATCATACTTGAAAAACATAAGAAAGATTATAAGGTTACCATACCATTAATCAATTTTTTTTGAGGTAAGCAATATAATTTTACAAAATATTGTAAAAAAATTCCTCAGGATTAGGAAGCAATGTGTATTTCACATACATATTCTATGTTATCTTCTTTTAATGGAAGAGTTTGTGATATATTTATGCATTTTTAAGAACTGACAACTTATCTCAGGTGATCATTGCTACTTTCCATTGTAATTTGGATGAAATGTATGTACCACAGTGTATTTAGATTTTATTGTTTGAACCTCCAATCTTTTGGATGGTAATGATATTCAACTCTAAATCGCACATTGAGGATACATATTTGGGAAAGAAATTATTCCACCATGAATTCTTTCTTCATGGTTAATAGAGAACTATCAGAACTTTTGTTAGGAAAAGATGCACACAATGAAATTCAAGATTGACAAACATACTTAAAATAAATTTTATATATGTGTACAAAAACAGTACTGAAGAAGAATGTTAGATTTAATACAAGTAGATGAAAAGCTTATAAAAAATCAAGTTCTACAATAGGAATGAAGAGGAAAGAAAAATTATCATGGCCTGTTTTCAATGCTGCTGTGTTTTCATATGCAGTGAGGAAAGTCATTTGGTAAGTTTTTGAATTAAGAAGACCTATTTTGAAGTTGAGATCTGATGCCAAATTATTCAGTTTTCCCCTAAACCACCTTTGGGCCTCTGAATTGCCAATTATCTTTTCCATCTTGCCAACTAAATATTCTTTTCAAACTTCAGATAAGAACACACACAATTTCCCTATCTTAAAAATACATTCACAATAAGAATAGTAATAAATTATGGTACAAAATTCAATGACAATTCTGCATATATTAAAATTGTATCTATGATGTCTGTTTAATAACTATAGGCAATATCTTTAAGATCTGTTTTATTACAATCTTGTGAAAAATGATGAAATAGTAGATGGCTAGCAAGTTGCATTATAAGAAAGAAATGTATAACCTTATTTGACAACTGAATTTGCATGTCTATTTTAATTCTTAATACTATGAAATTTTAACAACATTTTGTAAAGCTTAAGATAAATCATTTCCACATCTGATTTATCCATTTGTTTTTAGTCATCTATCTGCCCCAGTAGAATATAAGCAGTATAATGCAAGGATCTTGTCTATCTTGTTTCTTCTGACTTCCCAGGACATAAAAGCCAACCCATAGAATACTTGGTCCAAATAATATTTGAATGACTAAATAAACAGGTGAATAAACCATGTTAGGACAGGAAAATCAATGAAAATGAAACTCTCACAAAGTCTGCAGGTCGCATGGATTTCCTGGTTTTGTTTCTTCACCATTCAAATGCCTCTCAGTTCCAATTTCTGCATTAGACTGGATAGATAAAATATTGTCACCAATAGGCTCCACAACAGAGTGAGTCAAATAAAAAATACCTTTAATATTGCTCTCTTAGCAATACTGCTGTGTCTGAGGAGCCTTTAGTATGCAAGTTATCCAGGGAATTAGGCTGATCAAAAGTATGCCATCTTTAACATGTGGCTTCCAAGGTTGCCTTGGAGGCATCTCCATTCTAGACTGCTGGGAGGAGAAAGGCTCAAGGAGGAGGGTTCATGGGGAGAGTTTTTGGGACAGGCCTGTAAATGGTGCACCTAACTTTCACTCACACAACATTGTTCAAAATTCAGTCACGTTGCCACAATCATCTGCAAGGGAAGCTGGGAAATAGAGTCTCTCTATATCCAAGAAAGAAGAGGAGAACATGGAATTTAGGACATGGCAGATGGAGGGCACTTCCTATTAATTCAACTGACATAGCCAATAAGTTATTGTAAAACAAAAGAATTTCCTCTGTTTAGAAGCATGACGTAGCTTGTTCATGTCACTTTATAATTTGTAATGTCCTTACATCAGTATTGAATATCAGCTCTTTTTTCTATCTCTTCATAAATTCTAAAGAATTTAAGTTTCAACTACATATTTCTATCCTTGTTAACCCATAATTGATTCTTCACGGTAGTGTTTGTAGATTACTCATGTATATCCCCAGTATATTTTGCTTCTAACATCTGATTTAGCTCCTGCAATGTTATGTACTAATTATTTACAGTTATTTGCTCTAGCACTTGCATGTATTCTTTGAACTGGAAATAATTACATGAAATTATTTCTATAAATCATATTAAATCAATAAAAATAGTAGATAGGTAGAAGGATCTTATTGATGAGTAACAAATAATGACTAAATTATTAAAACTTAAGATTAATTTTAGTTATACATTAATTTTAATTTTAAATTAAAATTCTTTCTAGCAATTTAAATTCAAATCTAAAATATTTGTGTTCAAACGTATGACTCAGGAGTTGAAAGTACAAATTAATAGAAAATAATTTCTCTCATATTTGCATGTTTACAAACCTGACTTCATATGTTTAGTCATTAGCACAAATGAAAATTTGCAGCTGGTGCCAAGGATAAGTAGACATTATCATTAACTCTGGAAATTATATAGCAGGTGACTCGAACTACTAAAAAAGGTATTCACGAAGCTCTGTCTCTCTTAACAGAACTGTTTGGTTTAGCATTGGAATTACAATATAAATAGAATGAACTATTCTTTCATGAAGATCTCTCAAACTATATGACATGGCAGAATTTTGACTGTAAGTTCTGGAATTATGATGAAAACATTTATAAATATGTCATAAATGGATGCCAATCTGCAACTGGGTAGTCTAAAGCTGTCATTAAGGCATAACATTAGAAATATTTCCTGAGAAATATGAGTTGGAATGAAGGTCTCCTTTCTTGTCATGGCAACAGGAGAACTCATCTTAGGAATACTGGGAAATGGGTTCATTGGACTGGTAAACTGCATCGAATGGGTCAAGAATGGGAAGGTCTCATCAGCTGATTTCATCCTTACCAGCTTGGTATGGCCAGAATCACTCAACCGTGGGTGACACTATCTGATTCATTTATAATGGCACTGTCTTCACATCTGTATGCCACCAGGAAACCAATAAAAGTGGTTACTATTCTTTGGGCACTAACTGATCACTGAACTACCTGGTTTGCCACCTGCCTAAGCATCTTCTGCTTCCTTAAGATGGCCAGTTTCGCCCACTTGTTTTTCATCTAGCTGTAGTGGAGAGTGAACAAAGTGGTTCTTATGCTTTTCCTGGGAACTTTCTTCTTGTTGTCTGTTAACCTCTTAATGCAGGATGCTCTTAGGAGTTGTGGATGAATATCTGTAGAGTACACGAAAGAAACATGACTTTGCATTTAGATGTAAATAAAATGCTCTATCTTAAAAGCTTTCTTCTTAGTTTGACCTATGTTATCCCCTTTCTTCTGTCCCTGACTTCTTTGCTCCTTTTGCTCCTGTCCTTGATGAGACACACCAAGAATTTGCAGGTCAACTTGATGGGCATGAGGGACTCCAGCACAGAGGCCATAAAAGGGCCATAAAAATGGTGAAAACCTTATTCCCCCTCTTGATAATTTGCTTTATTTCCACTCTAATAGCAAGTTGGATCTTCCTTAAGGTACAGAGGTATCATGTTATGATGTTTGTCATGGTGATTTCAACCATCTTTCCCTCAGGCCACTCATTAATTATAATTTTGGGAAACAGTGAGCTGAGACAGATCATCTGAGACTACAGTAGCATCTTAAATTCTCTATGGGAAAAGCCAAACTTTTTCTCCATAGGTAGAGTTTACAAGGGCTTCCTATATTCTATGAGAAAATAATAGAAGACTGTAGGTTCATTTTCAATTTCAATCTTTCTGTCTCCTTCTGGGTGTTGTTAAACAGCACAGGAATTTCCCTTACAAGTGCTGTTAACTAATCATTTTGTCTTAAAGTGATCTGACTTAGTGTTCGATTAATGAAATATCTTTGCTATAATAACACTTGCTTATAAAAGATTATTTGAGGCAAAGATTATAAAAATGTATAATAAATTATTAATAAATGTGTAAGTAATATAGAATACAATATCAATAAATGTATATGAAATAGTCATAGAAAGGGAAAACGAGTAATGCAATTTTTAAACTAAAGATAATTTCAAAATTAGAATAGAAAATGGGTTATAAAATATTAAGGGTAATATAAGAGTAATAATACTTTATTTAAACATAAAAGTATACATAACAGTCACATCTTACTAATTTTGGAAAGGATCTGAAGCAGTGGGAATTTTCATACATTATTCATAGGACTATAAATTGGTAAAACATCTTTATGCAACAGTATAGAATTATGTCATTAAGGTGAAGATGTATATCCTAAGAGACATCAATTGCAGTCTCATTCTAATACACTAAAAATCTTTGGTACATGTGCACCAGGATATATGTGCAAAACTGTATACATCACTATTTTTCTTAATAGCTGAAATTGAGAAGTCATACAAATGTCCATTAGTCAGAAAATAGATAAATTATGGCATACTGATACAATGCAATACTACACAATAATGAAAATGACAAAATCAGATCTACAAACTTTTTAGTTCTTTGTTAGAGAAAAAAAGACATAGACATAGAAAAGTAATTTGTAAAACATAACAGTTATGCAATGCAATGTTTAGATATGTTTGTACAGATGTAGTAGTACTCTGACTGCTGTAATAAAATAATTCAGATTTATTCATAGTAGGTGGGAATGCAAATAAGTAGGTGGGAGAATTTTGCTTGATAGTGGTGCTATTAAAATATAAAAGAAAGATTATATACTGTATTATTATCTAGAAAACGTACATGTCTAAGAAATTGCAATAAAAGCAAAGAACTATTTGTTTGAGATCACTTTTGTCATAATTTTTAGAAAGAAGTAAAGGAAAAAATAGCAAATACATCATCAGAAACACATTGATTTTAAGTTACTCTTGATGAAGTAGTACGTGAAGTTAATCTTTCAATTAGCCCCAATGCTGAGAATGATGTATTTATCATAAGAACATGGAGAAGATTGGTAGTGTTCTCCTATCATAGTGAACTCTACTACTTAGAAAACTGGATGAAGACACATCTGTCAGTTAGAGTTCTCCCATTTAGCTGCCACCATCATCATCATCATTATTATGTATCACATTTGATGATTTATATTTAAAGTGTTTACATACATATGTCGGACAATGTCCAAGTAATTTCCTAAAGATCATTGTGGGTAACTTACCTTAGTAAATAGTAAAATTCAAGTCAAACTGAATCCATTTAGAAATTGAGTGTTCTTTACTCTAAGTGCACTGCTTGAGCAAGTTATTTATGGGAGATCTTAAAATCACAGAGTTTAGGCACAAAGCCCTGTTTCCAATATTGGAAGTAGAATAAAAAGACTACTGAAAAATTGAGTCATGGAATAGGATTGCATTATTGTGATGATGGATTACATTTTGCTTATTTGATTGATATTTAGAGATCAAATCTTGCTCCTTGTCTTGCCGTATAACAAGAGCCTGTGGTGATGGCCCAGCAATAGATTATCTGCCAAGAAAGAAAATCCATTAACAGTTCCTTTCAACTTGGTAGAGAATGACTAGATGATCACTTTATCTTTTCCAAAAGTTTGGGAAAAGAAGGCAATTGTTAGCATTTTCTTAACACTACTAAAAATAAAAAAGCTTTAAGAGCTTGGTATTATGAGTGTTTAATCACTTTCCCCATTGGAAATGATTTATGGAAGAAGACCAAGAGATTGTCCATGTCACTGAAAGAATAAGACTGAGAAAATGAATAATCAAGATTAAGAATTCAATAGACATAAGTAACAACCAATTAGACACAGTGGAAGAAAGAATTAGTGAATTGAAAGATAACTACTCAGAGTGAAACATAAAGAGACAAAGAGATGGAAAATACAGGCTAGAGGGTAAGAGACACAAACATGACAGTCAGAAGTGTGACATTCTTCTGGAATTCTAGAACATAGAATAGAGAAAATGAAGTGGTAGGAATATTGCTGAGATTTTTTCTAAAAGTGATAAAACATTTCAATTAATTGATAGAAGATGATAAGATAATGAGATAAGATAACAATAAAATTTAACTCATGAACACTACAGGAAACAAAAGACCAAGAAAAAATATCTCATAAGTACCCAAAGAAAAAGAATAGGTTATATTAAAAGGAATGACTATTTGAATAATTTTTAAATAAGCTTTGTATGTTCCTGGGGGACAGTTATAGTTCAGCTGATTGTCAATTTAGGTTGGATATTGCTGGGAAATCTTGACTCCAGAGATCTCTCATTCTCCTCCTAGGGCCTGTGTATTAGCCTGGGAAGGTTCTCATGGTAATTGAGGAAGAGGAATACTAGGAAAGCCCCAATGTGGAAGTCATTTTAAATCTCTTTGTGTCACGTCACCTAATCCCCAATTCATCAAAGGAAGTTTACATGATTGAGCTCAGAGCCAAGGGACAAGGCAGTCATCTTGCCCATGTTGGAGGATACTACAAAATTACTTTCCAAAGCCTGTAGCTACAGTGAAGATAGTGAAGATTAAAGAATTTCAGGAAAATGAAGCAATCTATCCCAGTTTACACTCTTGGTTAAATTTTTCAGGTTCCTCCCATATATAAAATATGCTCATTCCTATCTGAGCATCTCCCAAAGTCTCATTTAGTTACAGAATTAGGCTTGAATTCCAGGATCTTATGATCCATATTTGGTTTGGTTTGTCGCTCTTCATTTGGTAATCAAGGAATTAAAAAGATAAGTTATCTCCCTGACAAAGATGTAGTACACAGGTTTGAAACAGGACAGGATAAACATAACAAAAAGTCCCATTCGAAGAGGGGAGGAAGAGAAACATACAGCAATTCTAGCTCATAGGAATTCAGAAATAATGTGTGGCAAATACTTTCATGACTCTCTTGTTTGTTCTCTTTCTTTAAAAATTACTTATTTTAAAGTTTTTTCTAGCTTTATTGAGCTAAAATTGACAAAAAATTTAATATATTTAAGGTGTATATCATAATTTTTTGATATATATATACATTATGCAAGAATTCCCACAATCAAGTTAATTAACAGACCCGTCACTTCACATTGTTACTTTTTTAAACGAAAAAGCTTAAGATTTACTCTCTTAGCAAAATCAATGACACAATTTAGTATTATCAACCATAGTTACCATGCTATACATTAGATCTTCAGAACTTACTCATCTGATAACTGAAAGTTTGTTCCCTTTTAGCAACCTCTCCACTTTTCCCCCACCCCCAGCCTCTGGCAACCAATTTTCTACTCTCTGTTTCTATGAGTTTGCCCTTTTTCGTTTTTTTTTAGGTCTCTCATATAAGTGCATTGTTTGTCTTCTCTGTCTGGCTTATCTCACTTAGCATTGGGGCTCTCAAGATCCATCCACATTGTCACACATGGTAGGATCTCCTACTGTTTTAAGGCTGAATGATATTTCAGTATATATATAGTATATTAAATTATACTATATTATATATATATCATATTAATATACTATTACATATATTGTATCTATCTATCTATCTATCTATCTATCTATCTATCTATCTATCTATACAACACATTTTCTTTATGCATTTGTCTATGAACAGACACTTTGGTGGTTTCCATATCTTGGCCATTGTGAATAACGTTGCAACAAACATGGGAGTATAGATATCTCTTCCAGATAATGATTTTGTTTCCTTTGGGTATATACCAAAACATGAGATTGCTGGATCACATGGTGGTTTATTTTTAATTTCTTGAGGAGCCTCCATACTGTTTTCCATAGTGGCTATAGCAGTTTACATTCCCACCAACTGTAGAAGAGTTCCCTTTTCTTCACATCTTCGCCAGAATTTCTCTCCTTACTTTTTGATGATAGCCATTCTAACAAATGTGAGGTGACATCACACTGTTCTTTTGATTTTTATTTCCCCGATGATTAGTGATGTTGAGCACATTTTCATGTACCTATTGGCAATTTGTATGTCTTCTTTGGGAAAATGTCTTTCAGGTTCTCTGCCCATTTGTAAGGATTGTTTGTTTTTTTGCTACTGATTTGTATGAATGCCTTGCATATTTTTGATATTAATCCTTTATCAGATCTGTGATTTTCTCCCATTTCGTAGGTTGCCTTTTCACTTTGTTAATGGTTTCCTTTTCTGTGCAGAAGCTATTTAGTTTGAGATAGTCTCTCTTATTTTTGCTTTTATTGCCTTTGTTTGCGTCAAATCCAAAAAATCATTGTCAACACCAAAGTGAAGGAGCTTATCTGTATTTTTTTCTAGGAGTTTTATGGCTTCAGGTTTATGTTCAATCTCTAATCCATTTTGAGTTTATTTTTGTGTATGGTGTTAGATAGGAATCCAGCTTCATTCTTTTGCATGTGGATATCCTGTTTTGCCAAGACCATTTATTGAAGGAACTACCCTTTCCTTATTGTATATTCTTGGTGCCATTGTCCAAAATTAATTCACTATATATGCATGGGTTTGTTTCTGTGCTCACTGCTCTATTTCATTGATTTATTTGTCTGTTTTTATGCCCATACTGTACTGTTTTGATTACTATAACTTTGTAACATAGCTTGAAATCAGGAAGAGTGATACCTCCAGCTTTGTTCTTCTTTATCAAGATTGTTTTGGCTTTTCAGAGTCTTTTGTGGTTCCATATATATTTTAAGATTTTTTTTCTATTTCTGTAAAAAATGCCATTGGAATTTTGACAGAGATTGCATTACATGTGTGGATTGCTTTGGGTAGTCTGGACATTTTAACATTATTGATTCTTTGAATCCATGAACATGGAATATCCTTTCATTTATTTGTGTCTTCATCAATATCTTTCATTAATGTCTTACAGTTTTCAGCAGAGATTTTTCACCTTGTTGGTTAAAGTTCTGCCTAAGTATTATACTCTTTTTGATCCTATTTTAAATTAGATTGTTTCTTAATTTTTCTGATAGTTTGTTGTTAATATATAGAAACACAATGGCTTTTGTATATTGACTTTGTTTCCTGCATTTTTACTGAATTTTTTGTTAGTTCTCCATTTTTTGGTGAATTTTTTATGATTTGTTTATATATAACATTATGTCATTTGCAAACAGACAAAATTTTGCTTCTTCCTTTCTTATTTAGATGCCTTTTATTTATTTCTCTTGCATAATTGCTCTGGCAGGGACCTCCAGTGTTATTGAAGAGGAGTAGAGAAAGTGAGTGCTGTTGTCTTTTTCCTAATCTTATAGAGAAAGGTCTCAACCATTCACCATCACGTAAGATCTTTGCTGTGGGCTTATCAAATATGGTCTGTATTATTCTGAGGTATGTTCCTTTCATACTTAATTTGTTGAGAGTTTTTAACATGAAAAGATTTGAGTCATTGCCTTCTTTATTGATAACAGTTTCTAGAGATTTAGTCATCCTCTCCGTCCTGGCACAGAGAGGAATTCACCCTAACAAATGGAGATTTCTCTTATAAGTGTAGATTTTCTTTACACATGGGTAATTTCTACTAGGTTTTCAGAGCTTTTCCTGTGTCTGCTGTTTCTTAAAAAGAATCAGCCTAAAATATTTCTTATGCCAAAGAGGCATATTTTGGGGTGACAACTTCTCTTCCTGGTCCTGTGGTTACAAAAACGTACTTTATACTAGGAAAAAAAAAATGTTTCCCTTTGTACATGGACTACTAATTTGACCCTGTTGTTTGCGGGTTTTTTTTTTTTGAATATTATTATATTTGAGTGCATATTATTATATTTGGGTTGTTCCAATTTTTAATTCCTTCCATCTGTAGGATGCCTTCCGATTCATGTTCTTCAGTTGTGTGTTGATATAAAGTTAGCAAAATCTTACAATTTCTTTAGGTCTATATAACCTTCTGTTAGGGCTCAGGGTAGGCCACCCCAAAATATCCCATAATAGCATATTGATTATTTTGAATTTGAGTTACTTGAGAAGAAAAAGAGCATTCTGACCCTCCTATATCTGTTCCCCTGAAAGCAGGCAATAAATCTCCTCTGCGAAAGGTGCTCTCACTACATCCTTATCACCACAGCTGGGGAATTCAGAGCCAAGAAACAAACCTTGCTAATTTACTACCTCAAGCCTAAACTCTGCTTAAATTCCTCACTAATTATGTACCCCAAACCTAAGTTTCTTTGTCCTGTCAATTCTTCACAAATTTATTGTTTCTTTGTGTAAAAGATATATATACTCCCTGCCTTGTTCACTCTCGGAGCATCATTTCTTTGTGGTCTCCAGTACATGCATATTAAACTGGGTTTTTCTCATGTTAATCTGGTCTTGTGTCAATTTTACTGTTAGTTGAGTCACAAGAACACAAGAAGGGAAGAAAGGGGATTTTCCCCTGCCCTGGCAGTTTTGGGGAGCCAGGCAGGAGAATCACCAGCTGGGAAACTGCTTTCTCCTTGAAGCTGTTGCAGCTCAGAGATCCTGGGACCTCTGACACAGAAGCCAGAAAAAAGGTAAGCCTTCTTATGATGTCAGCCTCCCAGACCTCTGCCTGCAGAGTCCAATGGGAATGAAAGTGGAGAGAGTTTCTTTTTCTCTCTCTAAATTTAGATTAGCAGGAGAAAATATTTGTGAAACTAGTTTCTTGGACGTTAGTGACTTTGGCATCTGGTAATGAGTACTTTTGGTTTGTTGATCCTTTCCTCCAAGGGAAGGTCTTTGATTTCCTTTGTCTCTGCCTGTTGAGTCATTTGTCATAAGGAGGAAGAACCATAGGGCAGGACAGAAGGTACAGGCCCTTGATATGCCTGCTGTTGGAGCCAGCCTCACAGACTGGGAAGCTTTACTGTCCTTACCACCTGTGTCTATTTAGACCAACTTTGCTGTGAGTCCCCTACATAAAAACCAGATGAGGCTTTTCCTTCCATTTTGTTCTATGTCCTGAGAGCTTGGCTTTGTGACAAGTGAAAATGTTTTCTCTTGTCTCCACTATCCAGAAGGTGAATTTACTGGAGTGCACCTGATGGCCAGTTGAAAGACTGGGGCTCTGAGACATGCAGTCACAAGCAGCACTCTCTCTCTCTGGCTGTGCCAGCTCTCAGGAGAGCTTGTCATAAGTCCAATCCATAAGGGTTCTTGTCACCTCAACTCATTAGTGCCAGAAAAATCCCATTCCAGTAGCACCTGCCTGGGGTCACAGATTAGCAGGTCTGTGACTGCAGGTGTCTCATGCTCTGGTGGAAGACTGGAGACACCATTTTCATGACATCATCCTTACTGCCTGTGCCACAGGGTCTTTCCTTTCTAGACTATTTTTGGGAGTGAACTTTTGGATCTTGTGAGGGCTGCTTCTTTTGCATTCTCTTTCAGGGATGCCTCTTGCATCTGTTTGTTAAGTTATAAAAAGGCTTATTGGTTTGAGTTGTTGTTAAGATCCCACCATCAATGGCCAGACGATGGATCCTTTAAATTGGAAAAACTTCTAAGTTGGAAAAAATTTTTGAGAGCTTTCATATTGGTATAATGGCTAGCCGTTAAGACTTCCTTAATAAGATAGAAAGACAGAAATTAGAAGAAACATCAAGTCCACTCAGACCCCTTCTTATCTGCCTTTAGACATTTGTAGATATCATTTTTTAAAAAAAATCAAAACATTAAAAATACAATTGTCTGGCACTTAAAAAGGAAAAGGAAGGGGGCCTGCCCTGTGGCTGAGTGATTAAGTTCACATGCTCTGCTTTGATGGCCCAGGGTTTCACCAGTTCTGATCCTGGGCATAAACCTAGCACTGCTCGTCAGGCTATGCTGAGGTGGTGTCCCACATAGCACAACTAGAAGGAGCTACAACTATAATATACAACTGTGTACTGGGGGACTTTGTGGAGAAGAAGAAGAAGAAAAAATTGGCAACAGATGTTAGCTCAGGGCCAATCTTCAAAAAAGAAAAAGGAAAAGGAAAAAATTATATGACAGCTAAACTTAAGGGCTCCCTAACAAGAAGAGAGAACAAAAATTTAGAATTAACACAAAATGTAAAATGCCCTTTTAAAAATCTTGCTTCTTCTGCCTATTTTAGCTTCATTTTCCTGCAAGATTTACCAGGCTAATCTCTAAGAGTATACAGGTTACTCATGTAAATACTGAAAGGCAGAAAACAAATTCAGCAGGAGCATCTAGGACAGGAAATACAGCTCGCTTTGCTGGGTTCTACAATCAGGCTTTGCCAATTTCAGGCCTTCCTATGTAATATCCTTGTAGATTTATTCTACAACCACCTCCCATGGAATTCATGTCTCCTGAACGACAGTCCTTTTACCTCCACTGGGTGGCCACTTTGTAATGCCTGGTCAAAAGAAAAAGAATGTTTTTGCACTTTGTCCCTTCCTTTCCAAACCCAGACCCATCAATTATTGACCATTCTCTCCCAGGGATAGCTATTAACCTTCTTTCTTGCCTTGCTTTTTGTCCTAAGGTCTTGGTTTATCTTTCTGCCTGCCTGGGATATGCATGCAGCCTGTCAGTTCTTTCTTTTGTCTATCTTTGGTGATGACTCTGAATCTTAGAAGGTAATAATCTTTAAGGACACTTCTTGAGTCTACAGAGTTGTTTAATATGCCAAAAATATTTACTGTTTGTCTCAGATGAAAACTACAAGATATTTAGAAGGATTTTTTTCGTAGCTCTATGGTCAAAAATTGGCCCAATTAAAAACTAATATTCAGACCAAGGTAGAAATTTTTTTATAGGCTTTCTTCCTTGAGTTAAAATAAAGCTATATACCCAGAGAAAAGAAGCAAATTAGGAATAATGTAACTGGAAATGAAGATCAACCTATGACATGATAAACAAATGGCAAGCAATAGGATATGCTGGAGTATATGAGGAAGCCATTTGGTGTAAACCTAATCTGGCCTAACCTTGTTTTCCCAAAACGGACTGGCATGGGCATTGATCATGCATTGTATATCTGCTTTAAGCATTTGCTGTGTCCAAAAAGGCAAGAACAAATGGCCTTACGAGAAAGATGCAACTTCTCCCTTTTGGCATTTCCTTAAGGATAAGCATCTCTCCCTAGGCTAGAGAGGATTAGTGCTCACTCTGTGAGCACACAGCTCCAGAAAACAGACCTGCCACTGTGCTGTGTCCACCAAGACAGCAGATCTATTGCCTGCTGTGTGAATAGCTGTGTTGTGCCGGCTAGGCAAGCTCATGACTGTTGTAAAAGGGACATTCCTATCATACGTGATGTATGTTCTTTGTTCCAAGATGGCATATACCTGCTCTGTGTACCCAACTTCTTTGGTGCCCTTCCTTCTTTGGGGAAGGAAGTCACTGGGCTAAGTTAGCCCTCAGATCTGTCTCATAATAAACTCACCCAAATTTTGATTTATAGATTGGTTATGAATTATTTTCATTGACAGATTTAATTTATGTTACAATCCAATTTCTAAGAAATGAAGAACAACTGTCCTTATCTTACAAATCTTTGTAAAACTAAAATGCAATGCTAAAGGCAGTTCAATTTCACCCATTCCCTTTCACCAATCCCAA
The DNA here is from genome assembly GCF_037783145.1 of Equus przewalskii. Taxonomy (NCBI): domain Eukaryota; kingdom Metazoa; phylum Chordata; class Mammalia; order Perissodactyla; family Equidae; genus Equus; species Equus przewalskii. The sequence goes on along the minus strand of NC_091835.1, from coordinate 40,211,451 downwards.
AACTTCCCCTATTTGTCTCAAAAAGCTTGTAATCTCACCAGGAACTCTTATTTAGATCCTCCTCAATTCCTAAGACTGAAGGAAAATTTTAAATCACAATTACCCCCAAATTCTTGTAAAAACACTTTCATTTTTTTCTCTCTGTCCCGTAAAGCTATAAATTTTGCCATAATTTTAAAATGTAAACACCCTAAAAGATAACTGCCTATAATTGCCTGAGACTAAACCTGGCTAACTTAATCAGTAAAGCCTGAGGTTAAAAAAAGGGAAAAAAATATTTATTTTAAACACATGCTTCCAGAGAGGCTCTTTTTCCCCAAATCTAATTCATGGCCTCCTTGTCCAAAGTAAATATAAGTTTTAAAAGTCTTCTCCACAAACTTTAACAACAATAAATACCTTTAAGTAGGTAACATCGACTTGTCTCATCGTCTAGTGACACAATTATTTATAAATTAGTGAGTTTTGCATTGTACCTGATTCATGGCTGAAATTTTTAAAATAAAATTATAAGATCTCTGTGTCTGTCTATATATATATACATATCTTATAGATATGATATTTTTCTACCTCCAGATAGTATTAGCAAAATGATTTCTATAGAGCTCTATTTAATTGACTTAAAGAAAGCACATATAAATTATTTCTGAATATAATAAAAACCAAGTCAAATGTTTTTCAAGTTAACGTGATATAAAATAATCTTTGGTAAATCAAAATTTACTGAAGTTTGTTGATTTAGTTAAAGTATACATGCCTTCAGAGTTATCAGCATTTGATATAATGCAAATGCAACTTTTATTCTATCTGAATTATTAATCAAATAAGCTCATGTTATCTCTGTTATAAAATTTGTTGACAGTAATAATAATAACTTAAGATAATGACTAACTACTTTAATGTCATAAAATTTTCATAAATTATCAAGTACGATTGTTAAAAAATAAATTATATAGATAGCGAAATAAAGATTTTTGAGTACAATAATTATGTTTTGTGGTATGTGTACTTATAAATAAGTTCCCTGGGTCTTTTTAATGACTTAAAACTTTAAAATTTTACTAAGTAAGGTTAAATGATAAAAAGTTCATTAAATATCTATATCATTTCCAGATAAGAGAAAATAATAAAACATTTATTACTGTATAGTGGTTTATCTACTTTGACTTCTTATTACAAAGGAACTAAAAAATAAATTTGAATCTATTAATAGACATACTTTGTGTTTTATTAAAAGATTACACTACAAAAATATGTTTATAAAAATTATAAAAGATATGCATAAATTTGCCAATCTGAAGAATATAGATATACCATCCAATTCACAATTGCTTACTTCTCAGTTTTCACTAATAACTAAAGTTTCTAAGTGTTAAAATTCTAATTAATATATGTAATTAAAGCTACTAAAATTGTAGGGGAAAATCTCTGTTTACAAAGAAAATAAGATGTACGTTTTTCATAAAAGGTATAAGAATGGAAAAACATTTCGTTAAAAAAATAATTTTGTCTCAAAATAAAACTGATTATTTCTGGAAAAAAAGAAGGAGAGATTGAGAAAAGAGAATTTTACCTTGTGTGATCAAGTTATCAAAAATTAAGTAGTTATTTTAAGAATTTAAAAAATAATCTTCAATATCAATATTATTTTTATATAAAACTGGAACTTAATTTTCTTTTCATCTCTTAAAAGAACAAGAATTTTCTTGACATATTGGTGTTCTCTTGACAAGAGATTATTAAATATTTTTCCTTAATTTTTTGTATTTTCTCAGAACTATTTCCTGTGCTTTATGTTAAAAGTTGAGTCTTTCTACTTAAAAGAGCTAAAGTTTTGCAGCTTTGTAAACTTATTTGTCTTTGAAATATTCTTGTCACTTTGGTCAAATAGATAAACATGGTTTCATAGTGATCTGTGATCCTATTTAGGCAATGTTTTAAAATCTCCTTGATATTTTCGATAAACTTCCCCAGATCAAATTCTGGGTGAAGTCTCTTTGACCTCTAGTTAACTTTGGGGTCTTTCAGAGGATCCTTGAAACATCTCAAAGGATTTGTTCTCTCTTTGTAAAAAGAGGGATGTTAATCTAATTAGACTTATTTAATATGTTAAATTACATGGGAAACATTACCAAATAAGAAATAGCATTGTCTTATTTATGTTGTACCTATATAAATATATGCTATAAGAGTTCCATAAATTATGTGAAATTTCTAGAAGTGTAATATGTCCTGATATAAAATGTTGTTTGTTATCAAAAGCGAGGCTCACATCAAATATCAGGAGAATGTTTTAGCTGACTTTCATGCAAAGGCAGCAGTAACAGAATCTATAAGGGTTATGACACATGTAGATGAAGTCCATTCTGCTTCTGTCAAAAGAAAAAAAATAACTCCTCATTGCCAAACTTTTGCCATCCTGATGTCCCTGTAACATGGCAACAGTCTTCTCCTGAATCAGAGAAATTAAGATGGATAAACAATGGTTGTAAATTAAACAGTTGGTGCTATGGGAACCTAAGATGGTTGCTTGGTTATTCCCAGCTCCCTGGCAAACACTATTTTTCAGGTTTCACACTCCTTCACCCAATAGGAAAAACTCTTTCTGTCCCCAGAAGCCTCAGAACTCCTTCCTCTGGGTCCTTTGAGCACCTCCAGATGGACTTCATTCAACTGCCACTTAGTACGAGTTGTCAATATGTTCTTATTATACGTATTTTTTCTGGATGGATTGAAGCCTTCCTTTGCCACAAAGCTGATGCCCTCACAGTGGCAATTAAAACTGTTTGAAAATGCGTTTCCCACATGGAGGATACCTTCCACAATCTTCAGTGATTGAGGCACCCATTTCATTGGACAAATCATACAAGCCTTAACAAAAATCTTACAAACTTCTTAGAATTATCACTGTCTCTATCACACTCAATCATCAGGCAAAGTTGAGAGAGCTAATGGAAAAGCTGGATTCAAGCAGAACAAGAATTAATTACATGGGACTAAATGAACTGATGAGTATGATTATAATTTTTATGACTTTTTGTCTCAAAATTTAGTTTAGTTAAAGATTTAAGGAAAACTTTTTTATTTTCTCTTAAATGATCTATAAATTACAGCAACTTGGTAAATTATACCTTTGTAAGCAGAATTGAAACAATTTCTTTTTCTCCCTATTTGATCCCTCTAGAATTCAGAAACTCTCAGTATTCTTACTTTCATGACAAAAATTTATTTGCAAAGTTCACTATGAATCCATTCTCCCAATAACAGGACACAGTGAGAAACGTTGGTTATATTACCAAGGGTTTGACTGGAAGGTCATGTTTGAGAAAGAAATGCATAAACTCAGATATGACTAAATAAACTTAAGGAATTAAGGTTGACTCTATGAAGTTGACAAAGCTTCTTGGAAAAACAGCCTGGTCCCTCACTCTCAGGATTCCTTACAGCCTAACCAGGTGAGTAAAGAAAGTCATTTCCAGGAAGTTACAAGAACCTCAAGATATGTTGGGAGGATCAAGAGGAGAGGAATTCACCCAAATTTGTAGATATTGCAAGCAGAATATTTGGTTTGGCTTCTTAGCCTCGAGAGGATACTAAAAGTTCAATCTGAGATTCCTTATGATAAGTTCCAGCAAAGCAAATTTTAAAAAGCCTATATGATTAATCACTATTCTTACTGTACTTATGTAAATAACTAAGCCATGTTTATTAAAACTAGATTTATTTTACAAACTAACTAGTCTTAATTTGACTATCTTTGATAAAAATGGTGATTTTAGAGAGAAAAATTGTTTTAGTAAAAACTATAATATACACGTGAATATTAGATTGTAGTGCTGTTAATTTTCTTTGAAGTTTATAATTTACCTAAAAACTGGACTAGATCTTAAATTCTTCTAATTTCCTAAAATATTTGGAAAGACCTCTCCAAACTAACAATTCTCTGACTTTTCTCCCACTTTTGACTTGGAATCAAGAACTAAAGCTGGCTTTTTTTCCCCTGAAGCACTGCAAACTGAAGCTGAACAACTTGATATAAAATTAAGAGAGATTGCCACAACAGCCAACGTTTAGAAAATCTTGGTGCCTGTTGCTGAGTAAGCCATTCAGAAAGTTTACCGATCATTTGACGACATCATAGAGGCATTTCAAACTACAAAAGATGCTTTGACAATGACATCTAGAAATCTTCTTGATTGGCTACCCCCTAGAATCAGAAACTGGTTTATAATTTGCTGCAACCATTAACCATTCTTTTTCTTGATTTCCATAGAAATGACTCATTAAATACCTGATTGCTTGCAACATACATTTAACTTTGGGAACCTACTTGCATCACTGCCTCCTGAAATGAGACACAACTGTTTAATTGAACTGACCTATTTTCAAGGCTAAAGGATTAATTCAGTGAAATAATGAAACAATATAGCTGCTCAACTTTTGATATGTGAAACTTCCAGGGAAGTTTCAGAGGAGGGAAATGTTGGGGCCCAAGGAAGGCCACCCCAAAATATCCCACAATAGCATATTGATTATTTTCAGTTAAAGTTACTTGGGAAGAAAAGCGACATTGTGACCCTCCTTTCCCTGTTGCCCTGAAAGCAGGAAAAAGATCTCCCATCTGACACCTTCTCTCCCAGCATCCTTATCATCAGAGCTGGGGATTTCAGGGCTGAGAAACCTACATAAACAAACCTTGCTAATCTACCACCTCAAGCCTAACTCTGCTTAAATTCCTCACTAATTATGTACCCCAAACCTAAATTTCTGTGTCCTGTAAATTCTTCACACATATATTGTTTCTTTGTGTATAAGATATATATACTGCCTATACTGTTCACTCTCCAAGCATCAGTTCTTTATGGTCTCAAATACTAACGTATTAATCTGAGTTTTTCTCCTGTTAAGCTGGTCTTGTGTCGATTTTACTATTAGCCCAGCCACAAGAACACACTAAGGGGAGGAAGGGGACTTTCCCCCACCCCGACACTTCTCATGAACCATACTTTGCTCCTTATCATTTGAGGCCTCCTGGGAGTTGAGTATTATAATAGGTCACGGCACTAACAGGAGGTAAGGATATGTCTTGAGGAGGGTCAGCATTCCTCTCCAAGGCAACCACCTCAGGGAGAAGAGGTTTTTGAGACAGGGGAATAACAAACTCCTCGAGAGGAGAGGGAAGCAGGTTTATTTGACAAAGGAGGCTAAGTAGAATTGAGGGGCCCAAGGTCTCACAGATTTTTTGAAGTCTCTCCATACTTCCCCGTCCCAACATCTAGAGTCTCTCTTCTTTTTAGCGAATGCCGTTCATTAACAAAGAAGGTTTTGAGGTTGTGAATTCAGTTTGCAATGCGAGTCATCTGTTTCAGGATCTGATATGGTTTGGATTTCAGAAATTTCAGCCTTTCTGCTACAGGAGAGAAAGATTTCTTTTATAATAGTCATAGAAACCTTCTGATCTTTGACTTGGATTTTAAGTTAGGAATTTAAAGTCTTAAACTCATCATTTTCTTTCTGCAAGTTTTCCAGCACAATTAGAAACAACCAACTAACCCATTTGCACTTCTAATTTCACTAATATATTCGATGGTAGCAACCACTTGCTCACCCTAAGCCTTGCCTTCTATAGGCACTTGATTACAGGTGGCTACAGTTGGCAATTTAAGTAACTATTATGTCACTGCATATCATGGATTACCAGTGTCCTCTTTGCCACTGTATGCAGGGTCTTGAATGACCTTAAATCTAAGCATATGAGATAACGAATTCCAGAGAACTCAGATCCAATTGCAAGAACATATCCTAAAGGTTTCATTTCTTTGGAACTACTTACATGACCAATGTTTGCATCAGTTGGGGTTTAATCAGGGAAGTGGAGTCACTGTGAGTGATATGGAATAAATGGTTTATTATAGGGATTAGACCGTCACAACTGTGAGAGCTTGTGAAGAATTCAGTTATGGGATGCTCTGCCTTTGTGTCTGATTGTGGTTTGGAAGGCAAGGTAGGTCAGCAATTCTGGCAGCCAGGATGAAAATTAGGATGTAAAGCAGAAGAAAACCAGGATAAACCAGAAATGGCAATGACAAGGTGCAACCCTGGAGGAAAATCCGAATTCTGCGTCAATTTCTAACTTGAATTTCACATAAGTTGGTGACATGTACAGGAAGCTAGTGCCCTTTGCCACTGAGCTAGACAGGCTCCCAAACTAGTACACCAAGAACATAAATCAGGCTCCCTAGCGGAACAGGATGAACTGCAGGCCTAGCTGACGCTCAAGCAACAAGTCATCCAGAAAATGAGCAATAACGCACTCAAGTGGCATCAACTCTTTCCCAGTTCAGACATATACGTAAGCTATCACAGCAAAAATGCCTCCCCCTCCCCTCTGCTTAAGGTTTGCAAAACATCATAGAATCAGTCAAAGACTTACCCAGAAGAGTAAAGGGGAGTGTATAGCTAGAGAGAAAACCAAAAGAAAAAATATGTAAGGATGCAAAGAGTGAGGGCTATCTATTGATAAAACATATTATACAAATATAAAAATCATATCCAGAATAGTCAGACTCAGAAATATAGACAGAGCATATAGTGCGATATTCTCTCTTGAGGGGAATTTAGCATAAATATACATATAATCTATGTCTATATCTCTCTACACACACATACACATTTGATCACATATATACTATGTGCATTTGACATATTTTGGACCTAATTGTAGAAATTTATCTTCATAAAATTTTCTTTATTTTCATAAGAAAATAATTACACATGTGCAAAGGAAATTGTTTCTAGAGATGCATATAATGTGTAAACATTAATTAAAAAGCCTAAAAATTTTTTAATTCTTTTTTTTTTCCTGATTTCTTCTCCCCCAATCCCCCCAGTACATAGTTGCATATTTTAGTTGTGGGTCCTTCTAGTTGTGGCATGTGGGACGCCACCTTAACATGGCCTAATGAGCGGTGCCATGTCCGCACCCAGGATCCAAACCCTGGGCCACCAAAGCAGAGCACACAAACTTAACCACTTGGCCACGGGGTTGGCCTCTTTTTAATTCTTAAGAGTACTGTGATGCATCAATATAACGGAATGACGCATGGTCATTAAAAGAGATATAGAGCAGTTTTCCCCAAAGTCCTAAAGTGCATTTCTTAAGTAGGGTATAAATAGATGTTACAAGGAAGCACTTCTCAACTATCAAATAATTTTGGGCAAGGCTAGGTTAAGTAAAATTAAGCATTACAATTTTTTTTAATCACAGGCTCTCTGTATACTCTGTTAATATGCAAAAGGGAGTACTGTATGTGGGGTTTCCCAAATATCTTTGTCTATGGGATCCTTTTCAGTTCACAGAATATCTTTTAAGTCAAATTTTTTGTAGAATTCAACTTGAAACACTCGAATACTGATGGACTGTGAATCAGTGATGAATAATTTCATTTTTAAAAACACATGTAGGCTTATATGTTAGTTTGGATGCAACAATAAATATAGTAAAAATGTAAGAGTGATACTCTGGATCAAAAGTCCTCTTTGAAGACCTAGTCTGTCACTGGTGGCTACATGATTTTGAGCAAACTATTTTAATTCTGTGATCTCCCATTTGCACATGTTCAAAATAGAATATTCTTATATCTCTACTAAATGATGTTTTAAGAAGCAAATGCAAAGTTAAGGATAAAAATTTGCTTGACTGTAAGCACATATCTAGAGAATACTGATCAGTATTACTGTAATTATCAAGTAAAGATTATTCTGGTAAAAATAGTATATTTCAAACTTCAACAAATGAGATTCATTTTTGCCAAGTTTTCCCAATTTATGAATTATTTGCACCTACCCACCTTCTTTCAGCCTAGGTGGTTGATCTATAGATGCTTTTTACTTTTTCCTCTTTTAGTACTATAGCGAATGATGATACTAATTGTGGTGGTGATGAATTTCCATCTCTAAATTCGGTTTTCTACACCAATTTTAATTCTGCAGATGGCTCTTAGAAGCTCCTACTTCAGGATTTGCATGGTTTTTTAATGTTCATTTTCATTTAGAGCATATGGTGAAACACTGAAAGAGAATCTTTCTCCATTTGCATGTAAGCAAACTAAATTCTATTCTTTCACTCATGTTGTAACATAACAAGTTAGAACAGCCATTACTAAAAGGGAGAAATATCCACATTTGCTGTCATGGAAATCACAGACCAAGACATTTGAAGTGAACTGAAGTGGTTTTCACAGTGCTAGCTGTGGACCCGCGTGAGGACCAGTGTCATAACAGAAGCTGGTGTTTATTGAAATGGAATGGGAGCTCCAATAAAAACAAAAAAGCACAAAAAAATACCAGTTCATGAATTTATCAACAGTGTTATTGGGGATGGTAATCTTTCACTCAGAAGAAATGTCAAGAGCACAGGACATCTTATTGGTTGTCTTAACCATGGGATTCATAATAGGTATTTGGGGAAATGGATTGTTTGGAATAATCAACTTCACCAACTGGGTAAGACACAGGGCAATCATCATCATTAACCTCATCCTCAACAGCTTATCCACAAGTAGAATATGTTTCTTGATCCTGATGCTGATTGAATCATTTCTACTGGTGCTGTCTGTACATCCACATAGCATTGATCCATTTTGAAAAACTAATAATTTGTTTCACACACTGATAAAGCACTTAAGTGTCTGATGACGTCTGCCTCAGAATCTTGTTTCCTGAAGATAGCTACTTTTTTTCATCTGCTTTTTCTTTGATTAAAGTGGAGAATCAACAGGGTGATTATTACTATTTTTCTAGGGTCTTTGTTTTCTGTTGTTTTTAGAATCCTGGTTATAGGCCATATAATTCCTGATATTTTAATTCAAGAAACAAACAATACTTGGAAGATTAATAGGTATGAAACACAAACCATTATTTTCTTAGTGCACATCAGTGTTGAGATCATCACGCCCATAGCTATTTCCATAGCATCAGTTCTTCTGTTACTTCCTTCTCTTTAGAAGCATACCTAGAGGATGAAGTTCAGTATCATAGGGTCCCAAGGTCCCAGCAGTGAAGCTCATGGAAAAGCCATGAGAATGGTGACTTCCTTCTTATTTCTCTTTTTGATTAATATTGTGTTGATTCTTATAACAGTTTATAGGCACTTATTGTCCCCTAACAAGCTGATATTGACATTTGGTAAATTAACAGCATTTACCCATCCTTTAGGCCACTTTTTTTATCCTAATTTTGAGAAAGAGTAAGCTCAAGCAAGCTGCTCTTAGAATTTTGGGGCAGCTGAAGTGTTTTCTGAAAGGAAGGAAAACATTAACTCAATAAAAAATTATTTTCAAAAAGGAAAATATAGGAAATAAGTATGCTAAGAACGTTTGGGGAGTTAAAAAATCTATTCCTTGGTTCTCCCATTGCATTTTCTTATATGTTAAAACATATTCCTGGAGAATGATGTCAGCAACATGGTAGAGTAAGTTGTTCCCTTTATCTCTCCTGCTTCAAACTACAACTAAATGGACATTCACTGATTAATGGAGGATACTCACACAGCACAACAAGATGACTGAGAGACCCATGTTGCTATACATCCAAAGTTGGATGGACTACCCCTGGGGAGTTGGTGGAGATAGGTGACCGCTCTCTGGCCCCCTGCAGCCCTGTGCATGGGTGTGGCTGCTCTCCTGGCTGGAGCACCCATAGCACTACTGCAGCCCTGAGGGTGGGAGCATGCTTCAGTGTGACTGTGGAAACAGGTAACAGCATCCCTGAGCCCCTGCATGGTAACTTTTCCATCTGGTGGTAGAGCCTACTGTGATCCTGTGCTCCTAGGGAGTGCCCAGGCTCAGACCCAGTGGGCAGACCTTGCCCACCAAGCCCACAGGCTGGTGCTACATACAAGGAGGCAGTGGTGGACCAAGAAAATAAGTTCATGGCTGCCACAAATGCCGATAGTATGGCTGCAGCTCAGAATAGAGGAGCCCATCTCTGTGGGACTATGGGGGCGTGCACCAGCTGCTCTAAGCCCCAGTGTCATCACTTTCCAATTTAGGAGAATAAGTCCACAGTGCTGCTGTGGTCCCAAGGAGTGACCCAGTCTCAGACAGGCACAGCTGAGAGGGATTGCAGCAGGCTCAGAATTCACAGTTCCTACCCTCCACCCAGGGGTAGCAGGTGGAATCTGCGACCAGATACTATCACTATACAAAGCACAAATCCACCCCATCAAATGGTATGAAGAGGTATGTTCATACACCAGACCAGAAAGAAAAAGACAAATACCTAGAAATCAATCCTTAAGGCACAGAGGTTTACAATTTAAATGACAGAGAATTCAAAATAGTTATCATAAAAAATCTCAATGAGTTACAAGAAAATACAGACAGACAGTTCAATGAAATCAGGAATAAAATTAATGAGCAGAGGGAATTCTTTAGAAAATGGATTGAAACTATATAAAAAAATGAAATCAGAAATGTTTAAGATGAAAAACATAATGAATGAGATAAAGAAGAATCTGGAGTCCTTAATTAATAGAGCTGATTTGAGGAAGGAAGAATTTAGAGGATAGAAATATAGAAATGCTTTATATGGAGGAGGAGAGAGAACCTATACTAAAAAGAAATGAAGAAATTCTCCAAGAAATATTAGACTCAATTAAGAAATACAATATAAGACTTATAGGTATTCCAGCAGTAGAAGAAAAGGAGAAAGGAGCAGAGAGCTTGCTCAAAGAAATAATAGATTAGAACTTCCCAAACCTGGGGAAAGGGCTGGAATGGCAAGTAAAAGAAGCCAATAGAACTCCTAATTACATCAATGTAAAAAGACATTCTCTAAGAACGATAATATTAAAACTGGCAAACATCAATGACAAAGAAATGATATTAAGGGCAGCAAGGCAGAAGGAAGTAACCTGCAAAGGAACCCCTATCAGGCTTTTAGCAGATTTCTCAGCAGAAACCTTACAGGCTAGGAGAGAGTGAGATGATATATTCAAAATGCTGAAAGACAAAAACCTTCAGGCAAGAATGCTCTATCAAGTGAAAACATCCTTCAGATATGATGGACAAGTAAAAGCTTTCCCAGATAAACAAACGCTGAAGGAGTTCATTGCTATAAGATCCCCTTACAAGAAATCATAAAGAAGCCTCTCACACCTGAACAAAAAGAAAGAGTTTGCAAAGACTTGAGCAAGAGACAAATAGGCAGACAAAATCAGAAAATTGTATCTCTCTTTCAGAACAGATTAGCAAAAGATAACTATAACATTAATGATAAAGGGAAGGAATATATCAAGAATAAATATAATCACTTCATTTTAGCCTCAAACCCACAACATAAAATGGAATATGTTGTGACAACAATAACTTAGAGGGGGAAGGGGAAAGGGATGGAAACTGCTTAGATGAAGGACATAAGAGGCCACCAAAAAATGGACTATCTCGTCTATGAGATCTTTTATACAAACCTCATGGTAGCTACAAAACAAAAAGTCGGAACGGAGACATAAATGATAAATAAAGAGAAAACTGACAACACCATCATAGAGAGCCACCAAACTGAATTGGCAGTCCAAAATACACAGGATGAGAAACAAGGGAAATACAGAAAAACCAGAAAACAAGTGATGAAATGGCAGCATTAAGCCCTCATATATCAGTAATCACTATAAATGTAAATGGATTGAATTGTCCAATCAAAAGACATGGAGTGCCTGGAAGGATTCAAAAACAAGACCCAACAATATGCTGCCTACAGGAAACACACCTCAGCTCTAAAGACAAACACAGGCTTACAATGAAAGGATGGAAGACAATACTCTAAGCTAATGGCAAACAAAAGAAAGCAGGTGTTGCCATATTATTTCAGATGAAGTAGGCTTCAAGATAAAAAAAGCAATGAGAGAAAGAGGGGCAGCATATAATGATAAAAGAGACACTCCACCAAGAGGACATAACACTTATAAATATATATGCATCTAACACAGGTTCACAAGGTACATAAAGCAACTATTAATTGACCTGAAAGGAGATATCAATAGCAACATAATAAAAGTAGGAGACCTTAACACCCCACTTACATCAATCAACAGATCTTCCAGACAGAAAGTCAACAAGGAACTAGGGGAACTAAACAAAATCTAGACCAGATGGACTTAATAGATTTATATAGAACACTCAATGCAAAAACAGCAGAATACACATTCTTCTCAAGTGTACATGGAATACCCTCAAAAATAGAGCCTATGTTGGGAAACAAGGCAAGCCTCAATAAATTTAAGAAGGTTGAAATCATATCAGGCATCTTTTCCAACCATAATGCTATGAAACTAGAAATCAACTACAAGAGAAAAGCTAGTAGAGTGACAAATATCTGGAGACAAAAAAACATGCTACTGAACAACCAATGGATAATTGAAGAAATTAAAGGAGAAATTAAAAAAATCTGGAAAAGAATGAAAATGAAAATACACCATACGAACTCATATGGGATGCAGCAAAAGTGGTCCTCAGTGGGAAATTCATAGCAATATAGGTGCACCTTAACAAACAAGAAAAATTTCAAATAAACAATCTTAAACTAAAAGAAGAGCAAACTAAGATTAAAGTCAGAGGGAGGAGGGAAATAATAAAAATTAGAGCAGTAATAAATGAAATTGAAAACAAACAAACAGTAGAAAGGAGCAATGAAACTAAGAGCTGGTTCTTGGAGAAGATAAACAAAATTGACAAACCCTTAGCCAGACTCACTAAGAATAAAAAGAGAAGGCTCAAATAACTGAAATTAGAAATGAAAGAGGAGAAATTACAGTAGATACCACAGAAATACAAAGGATTATGAGAGTACTATGAAAAACTCTATTCCAACAAATTGGATAATTTAGAAAAAATGGATAAATTCTTAGACTCACATAACTTCTCCAAATTGACTCAAGAAGAAACAGAGAATCTGAATAGACCAATCACAAGCAGAGATTGAAACAGTAATCAAAAAATAAAGTCCAGGACCAGATGGTTTCTCTGAAGAATTCTACCAAACATTCAAAGAAGATGAATATTTAATACCTATCCTTCTCAAACTATTCAAAAAGTTGAAGAAGACAGAACAATTCATAACACATTTTATGAGATCAACATCACCCTGATGCCAACTCCAGACAAGGACAAGACAAAGAAGGAAATTACAGACCAAGATCATTGATGAATATAGATGCAAAAATCCTCAACAAAATATTGGCAAACCAAATACATAAATACATTAAAAGGATCATACACCATGGTCAAGTGGGATTTATACAAGGGATGCAGAGATGGTTCAACATCCACAAATGAATCAACATGATACAGCACATTACAAAATGAGCAATAAAAACCACACGATCATCTCAATAGACACAGAGAAAGAATTTGACAGGATCCAACATCCATTCATGATAAAAACTCTCAATATAATGGGTATAGAAGGAAAGTATTTCAAGATAATAAAGGCTAAATATGACACACTCATAGCCAACATAATACTCAACGGGGAAAAATGGAAAGCCAACCCTCTGAGAACAGGAACAAGACAAGTGTGCCCACTCTCGCCACTCTTATTCAACATAGTACTGGAGGTTTTGGCTGGAGTAATTAGGCAAGAAAAATTTAAAAATGTATCCCAATTGACAAGGAAGAAGTAAAACTCTCGCTGTTTGTAGATGACATGTTTTTATATATAGAAAATCCTAAAGAACCCATCACAAAACTATTAAAAATATTTGACAACTACAGCAACGTAGAAGGGTACAAACTCAACTTACAGAAATCATTTGCATTTCTATACTCTAATAATGAACTAACAGAAAAAGAATTCAAGAATACACTTCCATTTATGATCACAAAAAAATAGAATGAGATATCTAGGAATAAATTTAACCAAGTGGGTTAAAGACCCAAGAAATGAAAACTATAAGACATTATTGAAAGAAATTGATGATGACATAAAGACATGGAAAGATATTCCACATACAAGAATTGGAACAATAAACATAGTTAAAATGTCCATACTACCTAATGCAATCTACAGATTCAATGCAATGCCTATCAGAAACCCAATGACATTCTTCATGGAAATAGAGCAAAGGATCCTAAAATTTACATGGGGCAAAAAAAGAACCCAAATAGCTAAAGCAATTTAGAGAAAAAAAGAACAAAACTGGAGACATCACAATCCCTGACTTTAAAATGTACTACAAAGCTACAGTGATCAAGACAGCATGGTACCGGTACAAAAATAGACAGAAAGATCAGTGGAACAGATTTGAAAGCCCAGAAATAAAACCACACATCTATGGACAGCTAATCTTAGACAAAGGAGCCAAGAACATACAATGGAGTAAGGAAAGTCTCTTCAATAAATGGTACTGGGAAAACTGAACAGCCCCATGTTGAACAGTGAAGGTAGACCATTACATTTCACCATACCCAAAAATTAACTCAAAGTGGATTAAAGACTTGAAGGTAAGAAGTGAGGGGCCAGCCCGGTGGCACAGCGGTTAAGTTCGAACGTTCCACTTCTCTGTGGCCTGGGGTTTGCAAGTTTGGATCCTGGGTGCGGACATGTCACTGTATGGCAAACACCATGCTGTGGTAGGTGTCCCACATATAAAGTGGAGGAAGATGGGCATGGATGTTAGCTCAGGGCCAGTCTTCCTAAGCAAAAAGAGGAGGATTGCAGGTAGTTAGCTCAGGGCTAATCTTCCTAAAAAAGAAAAGTGAAACCATAAAACACGTAGAAGAAAATATAGGCAGTATACTCTTTGAAATCAGTCTTAAAAGGATTTTTTTGAATACCATGTCTACTTGGACAAGGGAAACAAAAGAAAAAATAAACAACTGGGACTTCATCAGACTGAAGAGCTTCTGCAAGGCAAAGGAAACCATGAGCAAAATAAAAAGACAACCCATCAACTGGGACAAAATATTTGCAAATCATATATAAGACAAGGGGTCAATCTCCAAAATACATAGAAAACTTATACAACTCAACATCGTAAAAACTCAGAACCCAATCAAAAAATAGGCAGAGGATATGAACAGACATTTTTCCAATGAAGCTTTACAGATGGCCAATAGGCACATGAAAAGATGTTCAACATCATTAATCATCAGGGAAATGCAAATGAAAGCTACAATGACATATCAACTTACACCTGTTAGAATGGCCAAGAAAAAAACAACAAATGTTGGAGAGGTTTTAGAGAAAAGGGAACCCTCATATACTGCTGGTGGGAATGCAAACTGGTGCAGCCAGTACGGAAAACACTATGGAGATTTCACAAAAAAATAA
Source organism: Equus przewalskii (assembly GCF_037783145.1). Lineage (NCBI taxonomy): Eukaryota > Metazoa > Chordata > Mammalia > Perissodactyla > Equidae > Equus > Equus przewalskii. The sequence continues at coordinate 40,196,121 of NC_091835.1, read as the reverse complement.
CAATAGAAATACCATATGATCCAGCTATCCCACTATTGGGTATTTATCCAAAGAACTTGAAATCAACAATTCAAAAAGGCTTATGTAGCTTTATGTTCATCGCAGCATTATTCACAATAGCCAAGATTGGAAGCAACCCAAGTGCCCATCACTGATGAATGGATAAAGACTAGTACATATATACAATGGAAACCACTCAGCCATAAGAAAAGACAAAATCATCCCATTTGCAACAACATAGATGGACCTCGAGGGTATTATCTTATGTGAAATAAGCCAGACAAAGACAAACAGTCTATGATTTTACTCATATGTGGAAGACAAATAAACACATGGACAAAGGAACAGATTAGTGGTTTTCAAAGGGAAGAGGGTTGGGGTGAGCATGAGGATTAAAGGGGGACATAGATATGGTGACTGACAAATCATAATGTACAATTGAAACGTCACAGTTATAAGCTATTATGACCTTAAGAAAATTTTTAAAAAATAACAGAGTTGCATCCAACACAAAATTAAAATTCATTAAAAAGCCATCCATATAATGCCTGATAACCTAAGAAAGCTAACTTTTCTAATGTATTAATGACAAAAAAGAATAAAATAGGTATACTAGAAAAAAAACATATTCCTAGAATAGAATCTTTTCTACATGTCTAGAGATCTATACATATTTATAATTTTATAATTTACAATGTATTTATAATTTCACAATTTTATCATGGAATCAAATGAGTTCTTGAATATGTCAAATGACACCTGAAGATGTAGACAATCTGTATTCTTCTTTAGGAATTACCCATCAGCTGTGTAACAGATAACCACAAATTTAGTGGCTTAAACCAACAAACACATGTGTTATCTCACAGAATTTTGGGGGTCAGGAATCAGGGCAAGGTTTACCTGTGTTCTCTCCTTGAGGATCTCAACGTGATGAAATAAAAGTTTTGGTAATATCGCTTTCTATCTGCAGGCTTTGCTGGAGAAGAGCCCACTTCCAAGCTCACTCAAGTTGTTGGCAGAACTCATTTTCTTGCAGCCCCACTCCACAAGCACTTCATAACGTGGGTGCTTACTTCTTCAGGGCCAGCAGGAGTCTTTCTCACTCAGGAGAGTCCCAGGCACATTTTGAAAGCTTTACCTGATTATTTCAGGCCCATGAAGGTTATTCTTCTTTTCAATTAACTCAAAATGAGGTCATTTGGGATCTTAATTATCTGCAAAATTACTTCATACTTGCCATATTCTTGAGGCCAGAAGCAAGTCACAGGTCCTGCCCACACTGAAGGACAGGGAATTATACAGGCTGTGAACATCAGGGAGCAATAGTCACCGGGGGCAAAAGTTTTCCATTTTGATGCAGTCCAATTTATTAGTTCACTAATTTTATAAATCATGCTTTTGGTATTGTATCTAGGAGATCTGCTTATATCAAGTTTAGAAAACTTTTCTTCTATACTTTCTTGTAAAATTTGTAGTTGTTTTTCTTACACTTAGGTCTATGCTCAATTTTCAGTTAATTTTTTGTATAGTATGAAGTAAGGATCCAAATTCATTTTTATAAATGTTAATATCGAATTGGTCCAACTTCATTTGTTGGAAAGAAAACATCATTTCCCTATTAATTGCCTTGACAACTTTTTAGGAATCATGACCATAAATGTAAATGTTAATCTGGTCTCTCAGTTGTTTCATTGATATATACGTCTGTCTTCTTGAGAGAACCACACTATCCTAATTAACGCAGCCTAGTGCTAAACTTTGATATTAGGAGCTATAATACTCCAACCTTGTTATTTTTTAAAAAAATTCTTTTGGCTATTCTAGCTGCTTTGCATTTCCATAGACATTTCAGGAACAGTTTTTCACTTTCTGCTAATAGAGCCTCCTGGGATTTGATAGGGATGTCACTGAATATATTGACCGTCTCTTTAACTGAAAAGACTCTCCTCGTTCCAGATTTCAGTTCAGTTGGCCCTCCTTCCCTGCACAGCTCTCTGATAAATTTAAAACACAATTTTGGCAATTTATTCCCTGTAACCTTGTTGTTGTAGGAGGAAATTTTGATATTTGAATCCACTACATTGTACTCCTAAGTGGGAGTGCTCACACCTTAACTCTGAAGTATCCAATACCACAGGGTCAACTAAGTAAGTAACAAGCTTCCAAGCCTGCTCTGTAGCAGACAGGCAAAAGGGAACGTGCTTTACACAGACAGGATGCTCACTCCTCACAAAGCCCACTGGATGAGGATTCCCCTATTATCTGCACTTTACTGATGGCGATACTGAGGCAGAGGGTACTTTTAAAACAGAGTCCAAGATCAGAGATCTATGAGGCTGAGAATTTGGGTTTTTCCATCCTGGCAATCTGGCTCCCAGATACTCTGATAAAAACACTCATAAATAGTGTAAAACTGAAAGTGAGTAAAATCCCAGGGGAGAGGTTGATTTTGATATCTGTTAATCTGTCCAAGATCAGAGATCTATGAGGCTGAGAATTTGGGTTTTCCATCCTGGCAGTTTGGCTCCAAGATCCTCTGATAACAACAATTATAAGTGCTATAAAAACTGAAACTGAGTAAAATCCAAGGATAGAAGTTGATTTTAACGTCTATTAATCTTAAAAAATAATAAGTATTCAAAAATGAGTGAAACAGGACATAAATCTCACATGCATATATGGAATAAGTTTGGAAACTGCAATGTAAAACACATATTCTTATGAAGTGTCCAGGAAATATTTACGAAATCCCTGAATATTTAATTAGATATTAATATTTAATATTAAATAGACTCAAAGGAGAAACTTTATCAAATGCCTAAGCATGAGAGAGAATTATGATGGTATGAATAAAGGGTTGAAAAGCCTGCATGGGAGAAAAGGGAGATTTAAATCTAGATGACCTCCTGACACTGATTTTCCATTTTGAAATTACAGAACAATAATCCATCCAGAAGATGTATCTGTGAGTTTGTGTGTATGTGTTTATGTGATGTAAAAAAATGTATTAGTTTTCAGCAACCAGTGTTTAGGGTGTGTTGGCCTTCCTGGGGTTCCCAAGAAAATCCTGAATGTTTTTGATAGGAAAACCTTGAATTCTATTCAGAAATCTGGCATTAAGAAAAATAAATAAATCCATAGTACTGATGATTCTCGTTATGAGAAATCTCTCTCTAAGAATTTAGACATTCACTGTATTTTCTATGTATTGGCTTTTTAAATTTTTCTAGCAACTAAGGTTGAGGGACATAAATTATGGAGAGGTTAAAGAAGAAAAAATTTGCAAAACAATATGTCCCTATTTGCATGCTAGCAAATGAAAATTCACCTTTCACTTCAACATCAGTTACAAAATAATCTACCCCGTGACAAGGACACACAGTCTATAAATAGGAGTCAATCTGAGCTGTTTGGGGAGTAACAGTGTTTTTCATAAAGATGGCATTGTGCTCCTCCATTAGCATTCCCAGTTGCTTTCCTGCTTGACATCGGTCATGGAATGTAAAGGAAACATGAACTTTACTGAGTGTTCTCAAATCAGCTGCACATAGGAGTCAAGGTCAGAATATTAAAGGAGTCATGGCCAGCGATATTAGACTTGTTTTCTTTTTCTACATACAATAACTTTACTACCAATCATTTTTTCCGTCCTGAAAATGACAGAATTTATTCTAGGAAATTTTGCCAATGGCTTCATAGCACTGGTGAACTGCATTTACGGGGTCAAGAGATGAAAGATGTCCTCAGCTGATCAAATTCTCATGGCTCTTTCCATCTCCAGAACTGGTTTGCTGTGGCTCATGTTAATAAATTGGCATGCAACTGTACTTACTCCAGTTTTATATAGTTTAGAAGTAAGAATGATTGTTCGTATTGCCTGGGCAGTGAGCAACCATTTTAGCATGTGGCTTGCTACTAGCCTCAGCATATTTTATTTGCTAAAGATAGCTAATTTCTCAAGCTGTATATTTCTTTACTTAAAGTGGAGAGTTAAAAGTGTACTTCTCGGAATACTGTTGGGGACATCGGTCTTTTTGGTTTCTTATCTTCCAGTGCTATGCATAGATGAGAATATACAGACTAATGAGTATGAAGGAAAGATCACTTGGAAGACCAAATTGAGGCACACGGTATACCTTTCAAATATGACTCTATTCATGCTAATAAACTTTGTACCCTTTGTTATGTCCTTGACATGTTTTCTGCTGTTAATTATTTCCCTATGGAAACATCTCAGGAAGATGCAGCTCAATGACAAAGGATCCCAAGATCCCAGCACCAAGGTCCATCTAAGAGCCATGCAAACTGTGGTCTCCTTTCTCTTCCTATTGTCCTGTTACTTCCTGACTCTAGTTATCTCAGTTTGGAATTCTAATAGGCTCCAGAATGAATGGCTTCTCATGCTTTGCCAGGCTCTTGGAATGTTGCATCCTTCAAGCCATTCGTTTATCCTGATTTGGGGAAACAAGAAGCTAAGACAGGCCTTGAAAAATATAAGAAAGATGATAAGATTACCATACCATTAACCAATTTTTCTGAGGTAAGCAACCTAAATTTACAAGATATTAAAAAAATTTTTTCAGGATTAGGAAGCAATATGTATTTAACATAGATATTCTATGTTATCTTCCAATTGAAGAATTTATCATGTATATTTATGCATTTTTAAGAACTGACAACTTAACTCAGGAAATTATTGCTATATTCACTGTCATTGGACCAAACATTTGTACCACAGTGCGTGTAGATTTTATTGCTTGAACCTCCAATCTTTTGGATGGTAATGATATTCACTTCTAAATCACAAATTGAGGATGCATGATTGGGAAAGATATTATTCCTCTTGAATTCTTACTTCATGGTTAATAGAGAACAATCAGGACTGTTATTATGAAACGATGCACACAATAAATTCAAGACTGAGAAACACATTTACAATAAATTTTATATATGTGTGAAATAGTACTGAGGATTATTAGATTTAATACAAGTAGGTGAAAAGATTAGGAAAAAAATCAAGCTATACAATAGGGATGAAGAACAAAGTAAAGTGATCATGACTTGCTTTTAATGCTGCAATTTCTTCATATGCAGTTAGGAAAGTCATTTCTTATGGTTTTTGAATTAAGAAGACCTATTTTGAAGTTGAGATCTTAAGTCAAATCATTCAGTTTTCCTCCAAACCACCTTGGGCCTCTGTGTTGTCAATCATGTTCTCCATCATGCTACCTAAAAATTCTTTTTAAACTTCAGATAAGAACACTTTAATCTTCTTGATCTTAAAAAAATGTTCACAGTAAGAATAGTAATAAATTATGGTACAGAATTCCATTACTTTGCTGCATATATTAAAATGGCATCTATAATGTCTATTCAATACTTAGGAATAGCTTCAAGATGTGTTTAATTATAATTTTTTTGGAAATGATGAGTAGAAAGTGTGTTAATATATTATTGATAGCAAGTGCTAATATAAGGAAGAAATTTATAATCTTGTTTAACAATCGAATTGCATCTTTATATTCATACTTACTATTATGAAATTTTAACATTATCTAAACCTAAGGTAAATCATTTCTGCTTTATTTGTTTGTTTTTAGAAATCTCTCTGCCCCAGTAGAATACAAGCAGTTATAATGCAAGAATCTTGTCTAGCTTCTTTTCTGCTCACTCCACAGGACATAAAATAGACATAGAGTAGTTGGTCCAAATGACTAAATAAATGGATGAATAAACCATATTCGAGCTGGAAAAGCAATCAAAATAAAACCCCTCACCAAATCTGTATGGATTTCCTGGTTTTGTTTCTTCACCATTCAAATACCTCTGAAGAAATCCGCACAACCTCAGTTCCAATTTCTGCATTTGACTGCCTAGACCAAATGCTGTCACCAATAGGATCCACAACATAGAGTGACTCAAACACAAAATACATTTAATATTGCTCTTTGAGCAGTACTGCTATGTCTGAGCTGCCTTCTGTATGCAGTCATCCAAGGAATCAGTCTGATCAAAAGTATGCCAGGTTTAACATGTCACTTCCAGATTGCCTTGGAGTCATCACTATTCCAAACAGCTGGGAGAATGGCATAGGGAGGAGTGTGCATGGGGAGAGCTTTTGGGATGGGCCTGTAAATGGTGCACATAATTTTCACTCACATGACATTGTTCAGATTTCAGTCACACTGCCACAACCATCTGTAAGGGAGGCTGGGGAATATGGTCTCTGTGTAGCCCAGAAAGAAGAGGAAAACATGGAATTTAGGACATGGAAGTTTAGGGCACTTAGAAATATTTCAGTTGACCTAGCCAATAAGTTATAGTAACACAAAAGAGGTTTCTCTGTTTAGAAGTGTGGTGTAGCTTGTTCAAGTCACTTTGATAATTCGTACATGTCCTTACATCAGTATTGAATATCAGTTCTTTTATCTTCTCTTCATAATTCTAAATAAGCTAAATGTTTCTATCTTCCTAAAAACATAATTGATTATGCACTGTAGTATTTTTACCTTCCTCATGTACGTTCACAGTATATTTTGCTTATAACTTCTCATTTAGCTCCTACAACATTAAGTGCTAATTATTTGTAGTTACTATTTTATGACTTGGATGTGTTCTTTGAAGTAGAAATAACTGCATTAGGTTATTTCTATAAATCATGTTGAATCAACAAAAATACTTGAGAGGAGGAAGCATCTTATTGATGAATAACAAATAATGAAAGAATTATTAAAGGTTAATGTTAATATTAATTAATTATGCAATTAATTTTAAATTATTTTCTCTAGTAATTACTATTCAAAATCTAAAATATTTGCCTTCAAATGTATGGCTCAGGAGAGATAAAGCGTAAAATTGTGGAAAATAAACTCTCACATTTGCATGTTTTCATACCTAACTTTATCCTTCTGGTCATTATCACAAACGAAAATTTGCAGCTGGTGCCAAGGTTAAGTGGACATCATTAGCATTAACTCTGGAAATTGTATAGTAACTGACTGTAAGTAATAAGAAAGGTATTCATGAATCTTCTATCTCTTAACAGAATTGTTGGATTTATCACTGGAATTACAATATAATGAGAATGAACTATTTTTTCATGAAGATCTCTGAAACTTTATCACATGGTAGAATTTTGGCTGCACTTTCTTCAGTTATGATGACAACATTCATAAAAAGCATCATAAATGGATGTCAGTTTGCAATTGTTTAACTATATAGCTGCCAGTGAGGCACAACATTTGAAAGATTTTCAAAGAAATGTCAATTGGAATGAAGGTCTCCCTTTTTGTTGTAGCAACAGGAGAACTCATTTTAGAAATGCAGGGAAATGGGTTCATTGGACTGGTGAACTCATCAAATGCATCAACAATGGGAAGATCCTATCAGCTGATTTCAACCTTACCAGCATGCTATGACCAGAATCATTCAACTGTGGGTAACAGCATTTGGTTTATTTAATGTGAGGGCTCTTTCCACATCTGTAAGCCACCAGTAAATCAGCAAAAGCAGTTACTATCCTTTGGGCACTAACCAATCACTTAACTACCTGGTTTGCCACCTGCCTAAGCATTTTCTGCTTCCTTAAGATAACCAGTTTCTCCCACTTGTTCATCTGGCTGAAGTGGAGAGTGAACAGAATGTTTCTTCTGCTTTTTCTGGGGTCTTCCTTCTTGATGTCTGTTAACCTCTTAATGGAAGATGCTCTTAATGAGTTGTTGATTAGTACCTATTGCATATATGAAAGGAACATGATTTCACTTTTATTTAGATGTAAATAAATTTTCTATATCAAAAGACTTCTTCTTCTTAGCTTGACCTATGTCCTTTCTTCTGTCACTGACCTCTTTGCTGCTTTGCTGGTGAGACACACCAAGAATTTTCAGCTCAATCAGATGGGCCGGAGGGACTCCAGCACAGCAACCCATAAAAGGGCCATGAAAATGTTGACAACCTTCTTTCTCCTCTTCAGCATTTGCTTTATTTTCACTCTAATAACAAGTAGGATCTTCCTTAAGGTACAGAGGTATCAGGTTATGGTGTTTATCATGGTGATTTCACCCTTCTTTCCCTCAGGCCACTCATTCATTATAATTTTTGGAAACAGTGAGCTAAGACAGATCACTTGAGACTACTGTAGCATTTTAAATTCTAAGAAAAGAAAACTTTTATCTTCAGAGGCAGAATTTTAAGGAACTTCCTATATTCTATGGGAAAAACCCTAACATAAGACCTTGTAGGTTCATTCTCAGTTTCAGTGTATCTTTCATCAGGACCTTTTAGGTGTTGTTAAATCACAAGAAATTCCCTTACTACATGTGTTACAAAGTCATATTTTCTCTAAGTGATCTGGCATAGTGTTGGATTAAAGGAAATATCTGTGCTATAATAACACTTTCTGGTAACAAATGAGTATTTGAGACTGCATAAAAAGATTATCAAACTATATAATGTTATTAATAAATATTTATGTAATTGCACTTAATAAGTTATTAATAAATATTTATGTAATTGTTAATGCAATATGGGTAAATGTATGTGAAATCACAGTTATACAAAGGAAAAAGAGTAACTTAATTTGTCAAACGAAAGATAAATTTGAATTTAGAATAGGAAAAGGATTATAAGATGTTAAGTGTACCAATGTTTTATATAAATATAAAGGTATAAAAATTAGTCTGATATTATGAATTTTGAAAAGAGTATGAAGCAATAGCAATTTTTATATACTACTGCTAGAATTAAAAATTGGTACAACTACTTTGGCCAACAATATGGTGTATTTAAGTTGAACATATGTATCCTTAGACCAGTAATTGTACTCCTACTTTTATACCTTAGAGAATCGTTAGTGCATATGCACCAGGATACATATCCTGTAATGTGCATATCACTATTGTTCGTAACTGGAAGTGAGATGCCACCCAAAGCTCTATCATTGATAAAAGGGACATAATAGGATAGTGACATAAGAGAAAACTATACAGCAATGAAAAAAAAAACAAATTAGAGCTCCACGTTTACAGTAGAATCTGTATAACAAAGAAAACCAACAAATTAAAGCTAGATAATGCCCATGGAAAATCGAAAGGAAGTATCAATATATTAAAAAAATGTTCAGTATAATCCCAGTTATACAAAGTTAAAAAACAGGTGAACTGCATAGTTTTTAAAATTTATTACATTTGTGACAAAATTCTAAAGTGAAACAAATTAATTATTATCATAATAATTGGGTCGTAGGGAGGGAGGAAAGGGAAGCGAAATGGCATCAATAGGAAGGTGTATATGGGGAATGTCTGGATAGCTGGGAAAATTCTGTATATTGCCTAAAACGTAACATGGGTATTAATGTTATAATTTTTTCTCTTACTTTGCATTTATGTTTTATTATGTCCTATCTGTATGTTATCTTTCAAAATAATGAGAATGTTTAGAAAGCAGAGAAAAGAAAGTAAATTAGAGAATGAAAAATTAACCTAGAGCCGCATATTCTCATAGATACCATTGTAATTAGATGTGTGGTTGAATAAAGAAGAATATAGGGTTATGGTAGTATAAGATCCAAGTTAAAATTGAAAAAATATTTTTATTTAAGTGACAAAGGGGAAGTTGTAAGCAGGAACTATAAATCCATATTTTTAGTACTAATCTTTTTTTTTTGTGAAGAAGATTGGCCCTGAGCTAATATCTATTGCCAATCTTCCTCTTTTTGCCTGAGGATGATTGTTGCGGAACTAACACCTGCTCCAGTCTTCCTCTATTTTATGTGAGATGCTGCCACAGCATGGCTTGATGAACAGTGCTAGGTCCATGCCTGATATCCAAACCTGGGAACCCTGGGAAGTCGAAGAAGAGTGCGAAAACTTAACCACTATGCAACCATGTTGGCTCCCTCTTAGTACTAATCTTAGTTTGAAACTTCAAATTTTAAATATCTAGATTACTCTACACACTTGTTTTCTCATTTCCAATTTAATTATTTTCAATACGTATTTTAAAGTGGCACAAATTAGTGAATTTCCAATGAATTAAAGCATAAATACCAAATACATAGGACAGTTATCCCTGTTTATCATTAAATTAAATAACTACACTCTTCTTGCTACCATCCAAAGTTCATAATCTTAATCACACACTAAGAATTGACATGTGTGTGTGTGTGTGATTATGGATGTACACACATGTGTGTTGAGGCATATATTTTGTTACTGTAAATTTTTTAGTTCTTTGCTAGAGAAAAAAGACATAGACATCAAAAGGTAAATTTGTTAAAGATAATGCCTATTCAGTGTGATGTTTGAATATGTTTATGTGTATGTAATGCTACTTTGACTGCTGTAATAAAATTACCTGGATTTAATCACAGTAGCTAGGAATGCAAATAAACAAGTGGGAGGATTTTGCTTACTAATGATGCTATTAAAATATGAAACAAAGCTTATAAACTGTATTATTTTATGGAGGATTTATGTACATGCCCATATGAGAAGGCAATAAAAACAAAGTATTGTGTGTTTGAGGTAACTTTGCCATACTTTTTAGAACATAGTAAGGGAAAAAACTAGCAAGTAAATCATCATAAATCTGTTGATTTTAAGCTATTCTTGATGAATTAGTACATGAAGGTGTTCTTTCAGGCTAAGGTCCAAAGCTAAGCATGATACAGCTATCATAAGGCGATGGGCAAGATTGTCAGTGTTCAATCACAGTGAACTCTGCCACTTGGAAAACTGGATGAAGTCACATCTATCATTTAGAGTTCTCTCATTTAGTTGCCATCATCATGATCATGATTTATCTCATTTAATGATATATATTTGAAATGTTTCTATACACAATTTGAACAATGTATAAGTAATTTCCTAAACATTATAATTTTGCGTAACTTATCTTAGTAAACAGCAAAATTCAAGTGAAGCGGAATACATTTAGAAATTGAATGTGCTTTAGTTTAAAATGTATTACTTGAGCAAATTATTTATAGATGATTGCAAACTCATCAAGAGGTAACTACTAAAGAGACTTAGCTTTTAGCATAAATAAAATGCCTTTAATGAAAAAAAAAGAGTAAATAAATAAACCTCTTTATGAACAAATTCTTATTTCTAAAGAGAGGGCCTTAGGAGTCAATGGGCCAAATAGGAGTAAGCCCTTATATCTTACATATCATCCTGGGTGATGATGAAATTCTGAGGCACAGAGTCCCATTTGTAACAATACAAGCAGAGTAAAAGGATTACTGAAAAATATTGAGCCATGGAATAAGACGGTGTTAGTGTGATTGATGTATTCTATTTTGTTTACACTACTGTTACACTACTAATTGTTAGACTACTTATGCTAACAACTTATACTAACAACTTTTATTTTTAGCACTACTTGTTAACAATTCAAAAAATAAGAAAGTTTTCTTTCAGAGCTTGGTATTAGCATTTTATTCCATTTCCCCTTAGAACATGACTTATAGAAGAACCAAAGATTTTTCCTATCACTGAAACGAGTGAGGAAACAAATATTCAAGATTAAGAATTCAACAGACAGATTTGATAACCAATTAGACACAGTAAAGACAGAATTAGTGAATTGGGAAATTACTATCCAGGATGAAATATGAAAAGACAAAGAGGTATAAAACACGGGCTAGAGGGTGAGAGACGCGAAGGTTATAGTCAGAAAGTTTAACATACTTCTGGATTTCTGGAAATAGAAGAAAGAAAATGGGGTTGAAGCAATATTGCTGAGATTTCCCCTAAAAGTGATACAACGTATCAGCTATTAACTGAAGAAACCATCAAACCTCAGAGAATATAACTAAGGAACTTTAAATATAAACATTACAGGAAACCAAAGTCCAAGGGAAAAATCTCCTAAGTGGCCAGAGAAAAAAAGGCACAATATATTAAAAGGATCAGGTGTTTGAAAGACAGCTAATTTCAGACAACAAATGGAAGTCAGAACTACAAGGAATAATATCTTCCGTGTGTTTCAAAAGAAGAGCAGATTTTTCATAGCCAGCAATTCAATAATATATTTCTCATATAGAAGAAATATTATTTCAAATACAAAGTTGAAGATTCAAGAATGACTGAAAATTAATGTAAATGGTAAATATGTGTATAAACCTCAATGAATGTTAGCTGTCTAAAACAATCATGTTTTGTCATGTTTTGTGGGGTTAAAATATATAATGAATAAAATGTATGAGAATAACAACATAGAGACTGAGAGCAAATGTGAAAAGGGTACATTTAGTTGAATTGCATTTTGAACTTTTCATTTTCTGTGAGGAGAGTCAGAGTATCATATTCAAGGACCCTGCAATTCTACTGTAATTGTATACCAAGATCAGAGCATCAAATAGTATGCAAAAGAATGCCCATAGGATCATTATTTTAAATAGCTCAAAAAAGAAACAGTATGGTTAATGGATGTTAACCAGACTTGTTGTGGTAATTATTTGCAATATATACAAATATTGAAACATTTTATTGTATACCTGAAGCTAATATAATGTCATATGTCAATTATACCTCAACAAAAAAAATCTAATGAAGATAAAAAATAGAAAAGCCACAAATACCTGTCAACTAAAAATCTACAAATAAACGAATATTTTAGTGAACTCATTCAATGGACTAATACAGAGGAATGAAAAGGAATGAACCACATGTACATGCAACAATGTGCATAAATTTGAGAAACATAATGTTCAATAAAAAAGAAGCCACAAAAAGGAATGTAATTATAAGATTTTATTTACAAAAGTTCAAAAAGCAGACAAAATAAAGCTACAGAGTTGAGAGTTGCATTTTTAGGTGGTCAGGTATAAAGAAGATGAAGGAAATGATCATCACAAATTATGGATATTGGTCACTCTGGAGAAGCGGAGACAGGTGTAGTGATTGGAAAGTGTATGGAAGAGACACGGGCTGTTGGTAATGTGCCATTTCTTGACCTGCATGGTGCTTGCATGGGTGTTTGCTTTGTGATAAATAATTGCACTTCACATTTTGTTTAGGCTATTTCATGTGTGCATTATAATTTTTAATAAAAAATTCTCAATTAGGAGAAATTTCCCATACAATTCAATCATTATTGTGTTCATTATATACCTCAGGGGAAAATCTACCATCTATCTGGTAGTCAAGTCTAAGAGAATTAAAGTGGGAACTTTCTTATTTTAGTTGCAATATGCAGAAATTTGAGGTGATCATATCTGCAGCTGTCAAGAGCTTTACAAAAGCTTGCTTCGACCCTTAATTGTCTACATCCCATGACAAAACTTTGATATACTCCATTGTTCCACCACATGCCCAGTTGGGTGAGCAGTGCAGGATAGGTTGCCCAGAGACCGAAGAAAAGACCTGGAGTCAGCGAACGAGACATATAGGTTTATTGGGAGTTACTTACAGGAAAGGTCCAGTGGCAGCCAGCTGGACCACAACATGCACCTGCCACTGCCCCCTGAGAGAAGCTTGCTTAAGTAGGCAGAGGACAAAGGCTGCATGCTGGTCAAGGGGGACCGTCCCTGTATGACCTGCATTCCAAGACCAGAGCACCGCTTCCCCACCACCCCAGGGCTTCCGTGTTCCCCCAGACCATGAGGGTCTTGGAGCTAACTCTCCCAAGAGAAAGCAGCTGGGTTGGCCAAGCCCAGGACTGTTATCATCCTGAGTGCTGGCTCATAGCCCAGACAAGGAGCCTCAAGGACACATGGTTTTTAAAGGGGCACACCTGTTAATGTCCCTACATCCATCTATTTTTCCTCTGGCTCCTGAATTACTGATACACCAAAGTAAATGGGTGAAAATATTTTCCACAGTTAGGTTAGCACAGTACCTGTATTAGTTTGCTTTTGCCGAAAAAGGAACCACTCCAAAACTTCACTGTCAAATTATGTAGATATTTATATCTCACATGTCTGTACAATTCAGTTTTTCTGGCTGGACTTTGTTGGATGGCTCTAATGATTTTAAATGGGCTCGGCCATCTCTGGGAGCCAATTATGGTTTGGCTGATTGGAAATTTAAGCTGGATCTTGCTGGGACAACTTAACTCCATGAGTCTCCGATTCTCCTCTTGGGAGCAGTGCACTAGCCTGGGTAAGTTCTCGTGGTGATTGTAGAAGCACAAGACTGGGCCAGCCCCAGGAGGAAGTCATTTGAAACCTCCACTTATGCCAAGTCTGATAATTCCCCATTTTTCAAAGCAAGTTTACATGACTGAGTTCAGAGTGAAAGACAAGATAGTCACCCTGGCCATGGTGGAGGATACAGCAATATTGCATGTCAAAGGGTATAGATACAGTAGGGGCTAAAGAATTGCAAGAAATAGCAGGAGTTGCAGGGAAAAGAATTACAGGACTACCTCAGTCCTCCTTCTTGGCTATAATTGTTCATTTTCCTCTTGAATATAAATATACTAATTCCATTTGAGCATTCACCAATTCAATTAATCATTCAATTATAACATTAGGCTTGAATTCCAGGATCTTCTGATCTACCTCTTGTTTGGTTATGGCTCCTTTTTATCTAGAAAAAAGGAATTCAAAAGACAATTAATCTATATGCCAGAGATGAAGTGCACAGGGATGAAACAGGGCAGGATAACTGTAACAAACTGTCCCATTCAAAGAGGGGAACAATAGAAACATACAGCAATTCTGGCTCATGGGAATTCTCAACTCACACATGGAAAACATTTTCGTGTCCCTCTCCTTTGCAGTAGAGCCTGTTTCTTCATTAGGCCCCTTTGGTGCTTTCCAGTCCATTGTTCTCTATGGCTTTTGGCTTTGCCCTCTGGGATGTCCTTTTTTCTCCATCACTATTTTTCAATAGTTTTGAAGAGGGAAATGGAAAATATGCCCTTTGAGTAATGTTTTCACCTGTTTCTTGATGCAGCAGGTTGGAGTCCAGATACTTTTTTACATTTTAGAGAGTCTCAGTCCATACTGGCAGCAATTTTACAATAGAGCTGACTCAAAAACGTTCTTCATTTTCTATGTATTTGATTATAATGTATTCCATGAGCCAAAAGTCACATTCAAACTTTTTCTCAGCACTTACTTCTCTCCGTATAGATTAATTGCACCACTTTAGGCATACTAGATTGCTGCTGGAAACACTCTTAATATCCAGCAAATCCCACAATACTTGGGCTCTCTCTGTCTTCTCTAAATCCTCCTTTTAAATTGGATAGTTCCTTTGGAATTCATCTCTTTCTTTTAGTACCATAACTATATGACTAAAAGCAATCATTTAATGTTTTCAACATTTTGCCTCATGATGTCTTCACCCGAATACAAAAGTTCATTTCACTCTTTTTCTGTCTTCCAAGTTGTCTTGAAAGAAGAATTACAAATATTTCACAAGTTCCCAACATGTGCCACTATTTTTACAGCCTTCTCTATCTGTTTTTTCAAAATTAATGATACATATTTAGGCTCTTGTTGCCATTATGGCCCACTTCAAATACCCATTTTTGTACCAGTTAGCTTTCACTGTGTTAACAACCACAAAACTCAGTGATGGACAGCAATAAGTATTTATTTCTTATATACCCCTGGAGACCAATGATGGTAGGCTGGAATTTCCTAGACCTCACTGCTGTTTTCAGATGATCAGTTATGTGTCTGGAGGTCAACTGGAGGTGAGTTGATCAAAGATGGACCTGATGGAGCCACTTGGATCCTCATATCTCTCATCCATCTACCTGGACCAGTTCACTAGTCTGGACATAGTAACAGTTGAATATGTATAATGGTGAATGAGGCCCAGTATGCTAGCTCCAGTGACTTAAGCCCCAGTGATGCAAGACACTGCTTGCAAAATATCTGCTAACATCTATTTAGCCAAAGCAAGTCACATGGCTGAGCATAGAGTCAAGGAATGGAAGAGATCCTCCCTCTCTGGTACAGGCTGATGAATTGGGATCTACGTAAGCAAGCCACCAAGGTATCTCCTACATTGTAAGCAAGATTTACATCCTTTTATACACCCTAGTCTCTATTATCTACTCTTAACTGGAATTCTCCATCTATGGTAAGATCTTAAAGATTTATGATGGCTCCACTTTGCTTTATAATACAGAGATGATTATTACTGCTTTCTTTCCAGAATTCTGCAAGTTTTGCTTGTTGATGGACATTTCATACAAGTCCCTCCCTTTGTCCAGGTGTATACTTCTCCTCAAAGGTTTCTGCTTATCAATAACTCCATTCTGTTAGTTCCTCCATGTGTTTCATTCATCTTTTCTCTGGAATCTTCTTACTGGTGAGTTTTCTTGCGCTTTGTTAAAAATACTGGGCAGATAACCACAGAATATGCACTTTTTGTTTTTCACCCCCCCCTTATTATTTTTCTAAATTTTACCTTTTGAGAACCCTTGATATAGTAAGATATATGGTGTAAATATGTTTCATTTTTGATGGGCGCAACTACTGTTTAAATAAATTCAACTCATTTCCTTGTCATTGACTAGGTAATATGATCCAAACGTACATCCCATCATCAAACATCGACTCTAAGATTTAATTTAGTCCATTGTCATCTTGCCTGATTCTTCCTCCCTTATCTTCCATATACTTTGTTTTAATGTCTTAACTTTACATATTTCTGTACATTTAGATACCATGTCATTCTTAACTTCTTAGCCACATTCAGGTATATCTTGAATTCAAAAATTAATCCCAGAAATGTCTCCATGTTCTACTAATGCTTTTTGAAGTCACCTTAGCAATAAGAACTCACAGTTTGTAAGTGCCAGAGCCAGAAATGGGATTGAGGGTTTTCTTCTACTTAGGCTGGCCTATAAGCCCAGAACTGTCTTATCTGTGTGCTTTTTATGATTCAACATTAGCTGTAAATTGAGATAAAAGTGATTCTTTAACAGGAACCAAAATTGGGCAAATGATTCCTAAGTCTCTCTCACAACATAATCATATCTGTTCAAATGGAACTACAGGCTGTGGATTTTCTCGTATTAGAGATATCTTAGTTTTAGGTCAGAGAAAAGCAACTCAAACAGATTTATGGCTTATACAACTGAAAATTCTAGAGATAGGGCAGCTTCCTGTATGGTTAGATTTAGATGACCATGACAGCTTTAGCCAAGCCCAAAGATAAATCTTGAAAATTAGCATACTTGTTCTCAACCACTATAGCAATAATAGAATGAATTCTGTCACAGGGTTGCACCTGGCTATGAGCCCCGTAGTCATCTCATGTAGGTAGATTCCCTATCGATGACCTTATTCTTTATTACATTGAATAGCCTTCCCTCCTGTGGTGGGTAAAATAATGACCCCTCAACAATGTCCATATTCTAATCCCTGGAACCTGTGAACCTTATTATGTTGCAAGGAAAAGGGGAATTATGGGATGCAGATGGAATTAAGTTTGCTAATCAGCTGACCTTGAAATGTGGAGATTACCCTGGATTACCATGGAGCATCCCCTGGAATTACAAGAGTCCTTTTAAGTGGAAGATAGAGACAGGAGATTCCCAATGAGAGAAGGAGATGGGAAGACGGAAGCAGAGAGTAAAGGATCATGGTTGCTGGCTTTAAAGAAGAAAAGGGACGTTAGACTGAAGAATGCAACCAGCCTCTATGGGCTGGATAAAGCAAGCAATTGGTTCTCCCCTAAAACCTCCAGGAAGAAGCGTCTCTGTCAATGCATTGATTTTATTCCACCATAGTTTTAGATCAGTGAGATCCATTTAAGGCTTCTGCCCACCAGAATTGTATGATAACAAATTTGTGTTGTTGAAGCTACTAAATTTGTGATCATTTATTATAACAGCACTAGGAGACTAATTTACCTCCTTATGCAAAACACACTGAATTTTTCACCATAGATAACTTGTGATATCTATCTGTTTGGACAATGATATTCATGGCATACCCAAATATTTGATTTCTGGCTTCTTTCTATAACCTGTTTCTGAAAAGGACTGTTTAAATTCCAGAATATTTCCTTTCCATGTACTGCATAAATTGGCAGGTCAGTTTCAGCCGATCGGGTGCACTTACCATAGCCATGAATATCTTTATTTCCAAATGTCATATTGACAATATGACTGGTACATGAACGTAACTCACAGTTTGATTATACTCTTTAATTTCAAACATCCTATTCCACAATCTCCAATTGCAGTAGTTGTTGTCTCCAATCTCACTAGTTGTGGTCCCACTACCATGCTAGCATCAAGCCAGCACCAAGAGGTTTAGCAACTGGTAACTCAAGACAATTTCTAAGGTATAACAAGCTAGATATGGCTGAGGGTAGGTAACCAGCTCTGAAAATTATGAAAGAAAGTATGACTGAGAAAAGGAGTGTGACTCAATTCCAAATACACAGACACTATCCATCCTTTCTGAAAACTAGAAGAATAATGCGTTGGGCCATTCAGCATCACAGAATTAATCAACACAAAACTTTCCAACTTCAGATACTCTAAAACTCAGAGATCCATCTACATTTTCAACTGCTTTCTTCTCTTGCCAACCCATGAAAACTCTACCTTTGATTACACTAACCTAAACTGTGTGAAAGAAATTTTGGAAATATTAATAAGACAGCCACATTAAATACCTGATACTGGGGAAGAAAAGGTCAAGAAAAACCATCAGGAGGCCTTTGGTCTCTCTTCAAGAATTTAATAGAAGTCATCAGGAATTACAACTAGGTGAACCAGAAGGTAGGAAGGTGGTGTGGGCAAGAACTACTATTTTAGATGGCTGTGGATTCCATTCTCATCATAGATAATGACATTTAAATAATGTGTTCACAGTCTTTCTCCTAAAACCAACACATCAGCAATGGCAATCCTTCTAAACAATGACTCTGGCCTCTGTGCATTGCTCTTAAACTGCTTACCTCTTCCTTCAGTTTTCTTTTCTCTGTTTCATAGTGATTTTTCGTCTTAATATTTTTTTCTTGACTTAATTGGTTTAAGATCTTCTAGAAAAGACAGGATCATTTTTCCAGGTTTCTGCACAGTTCTCTGTTTTTCCTTCAAGTGAGAAAATCCATATGTAAACCCATATACCATGAATAATATTGGCAAGGTTTTAACCTCTCTTTAGTGAGTGGAGGTTCAGGAAAGCTGGTATTTTGATCCAAATAAGCTAAGCATTAGGTAAAAAAGAAAACTGCAAATCAATGCAAGTTATTCTTTCTTATATTTGCATGATAATCAAATGGAATTCAGCCTTTCAATCATCATCACTCATAGAATGTTACTGCCTAGGATTAGCAGAACTGTTTGATAGGAAGAAAAACTGCTCCACGTTATTACAAATTTTTTGCCCTCAACATGTCCGACCGATTTCTAGATTAAAACCATATGATAAAGCACCGCATATCTGCCACACCTCATGAGATATGGAACAAAGTGAAGGAAACAATTAACTGTAACCTTGGAGATTAAGATTTTTCTCTCTTTAGGTATTTCAGTTGATTTGGAGAATATGATGCTGACAGTAGAATCAGAAGAATGATAGGAGTTTTTTGGAATTGTTTGATAATACTCATAAATTGCATTTATTGGCTCAAGTATCAGATTTTCTTGGTTTACTTTATCCTAATAAATTTATCTTCAGAATTGGTTTTGTTGAATACTATGTGTAATTTTTTATATCACTTTTGTATCCCAATATTCAATCAGGAAATAAGCCCCACAATTTTCCTTTGTATATGGATTATTCATTTGACTCTCTTGTTTGCCATTTTTTTTGTATATCTGTTAGTGAGCCCATATTATTGTGTATAGTATGAAATAAGAATCTAAATTCATCTTTATAAATGTGAATATCTAATTGTTCCAACTTCATTTGTTAACAAAAGGTCATTTCCCCATTGATTTGCCTTGACACTGTTTTTGAAATCAATTGACTATGAATGAGATTGTTAATTGGGGCTTTCAATTGTGTTTCATCCACATATATTTGTGTCTTCACCAGAGTACCACACTATCTTGATTAATGCAGCCTAGTAGTAAACTTTGACATTAGCACTGTAATCCTTCAACTTTGTTGTTTATTAAAAAATTCTTCTGGCTATTCTTGGTGATTTGCAGGTCCATATACATTTTAGGAATAGTTTTGCTTTCCGCTAATAGAGCCTGCAGGGATTTGAGAGGGATCACACTGAATACATCGACCATCTCTTTACCTGAAAAGACTCTCCTCATTCCAGATTTCAGTTCAGTTGGCCCTCCTTCCCTCCACAGCACTCTGGTTAATTTAAAATACAATTTTGGCGATTTATTCTCTGTATCCCTGTTGTTGTAGGAGGAAATTTTGCCTTTTTCAACCTGCTACATTGTACTTCTAAGTGGGAGTTCTCAGGTTAATTCTGAAGTATGAAATACCACAGGATCCAATGAGTAGGTAACAAGCCTCCCTGCCTGCTCTGTAGCAGACAGGTGAAAAGGAACGTGCTTTACACAGACAGGATGCTCACTCCTCACAAAGACCACTGGATGAGGATACCACTATTATCTTAGTTTTCCTGGTGATTATAGTGAGGCAGAGAGTAGTTTTAAAACAGAGTCCAAGATCACAGAATTACGAAGCCGAGAATTTGGGTATTCAGCCTAGCAGTCTGGCTCCAAGATCATTTGCTAAAAATAATTATAAGTACTGTAAAATCTGAAAGTGCCTAAAATCTAAGAGTATAGATTGATTATCACATCTATTAATCTTAAAAAATACTGAATAGTCAGAAACGATTTAAAGAGAAAAAATGATATTCATACATGGAAAACTATGGAATCTACAATGGAAAACATGTTCTTATGAAGTGCCCAAGGGATATTTACAAAATCCCTGAATATTTAATTAAATATTAATATTTAATATTAAATAGACTCAAAAGAGAAACTTTATCAAAGATCAAAGTATGAGAAATATGTTTGATAGCTATTAATAACAGGTTGAAAAGCCTGCGTGGGAGAAACGGGGGATTTAAACCTAGATGACCTCCTGACTCTGATTTTACATTTTGGAAATTATAGGACAATAATTCCACCCATGAGATGTATGTGTGAATCTATGTGTGTGTGTGTGTTTATGATGAGCTTGTAAATAGAAACTTTTTATATAAGTATTGGTTTTCAGCAACCAGCATTGAGGGTGTATTGGTCTTCCTGGGGTTCCCAAGAAAATCCTGGATGCTTTTGATAGGAAAACCTTGAATTCTTTCTCCATAAATCTGGTATTGAAAATAAATAAATAAGGCCAGCCCTGGTGGCCTACTGGCTAAGTTTAATGCATTCTGCTTCAGTGTGCCACGTTCAGTTCCTGGTTGTAGACCTACGCTGCTCGTTGGTGGCCATGCTGTGGCTTCAGCTCACATTCAAAATAGAGGAAGATTGGCAACGGATGTTAGCTCCGTGCAAATATTCCTTGACAAAAAAATAAATAAATAGATAAATAAATAAATAAATCCATAGTGATGATGATCCCAGTTATAAGCAAGCTCCCTCTGGTAGTTTAGACATTCAATGTATGTTCTGTTTACCGGATTTTTAAATTTTGCTAACAAGTAATGTTGATGAATAAAAATTATGGAGATGTTAAACAAAAGAGAAAATTGCAAAACAATGTCCTTATTTGCATACTAGCAAATGAGAATTCATCTTGTACTTCGGCATCAGTTACAAAATAATCCAGCCTACAGCAAGGACACACAGTATGTAAATAATAGGTCAATCTGAGCTGTTTTCAGAGTAACAAGGTGGTTCCTAAAGACAGTATTTAGCTCTTCTGTTAGCATACCTTATTGCTTTCCTGCTTGACATTGGGCACAGATTTTAAAAGAAACAAGTGAAACCAGCAGAGTTAGCCATTGATGATTAAGTAGCTAGGAACTAAAGGTTTTTTTCCTTTTTGCAATTACTGATTACAGCTTTTAGCTGTTTAACCCACCCATGGTTAACTGTGCTGTTTAGGCAATATGCTGTCTGACTCCCACTAGGCTCCTATAGATTACATCTTTCTGGAGCCTGGGTCACCATGGTAATGGGTGTTTGAGCTGTTTTTCAGGAATTAGAACTCCTTGTCTGCATCAGGCTGGTTGAGACCACCAACTCATCAACCAGGCCCACGCAGATGTCCAATAGGTGACCTTTTGACATCAAGAGGCTAAAAACTCCACCCTCAGATCATGCTAACGCCACCATTTTGTGGACATGGGTCCTATGAAGAGGCGGGAAATCTGACTACGCTTGCGCAGATCGTCAATTACCTGACCTCCAATCACCTCTCTACATTTCAGACCACCTTGCTCCCATCCCATAAATATCTCTGAGTCCCTATTTTTGGGGAAGCATATTTGAGGCTCATGCTCTTGCTTCCTTGCATGGCTGCCTTGTGAATAAACTCTCTCCCTGCTGCAATCTCGTCGTCTTGGTGTTTGGGTTTCTGGGTGGCGGGCAATAACAAACCTGGCTCAGTAAAACAAGAACTTTACTAAACATTCAGAAATAAGCTGCACATAGAAGTTAAGGTCAGAATATGAAAGGAATCAAGACCAATGATATTAGACTTGGATTTTTTTTTTTCTTCCTAGACATGAGAAGTTTACTACAAAGCATTTTTTTTTTATCCTAATAATGACAGAATTTATTCTGGGAAATTTTGCCAGTGGCTTCATAGCACTGGTGAACTGCACTGGCTGAGTCAAGAGATGAAAGATGTCCTCAGCTGATCAAATTCTCACTGCTCTTGTGGTCTTGAGAATTGGTTTGCTCTGGGTAATATCAATAAATTGGTATACAACTGTACTTACTCCAGTTTTATATTTTAGAAGTAAGAATTATTGTTTATATTGCCTTCACAGTAAGCAGCCATTTTAGCATGTGGCTTGCTACTAGGCTCAGCATATTTTATTTGCTCAAGATAGCTAATTTCTCTAGCTTGAGAGTTAAAATTTTATTTCTCAGAATACTGCTGGGGAGTTTGGTCTTTTTCTTATCTTGCAGTGCTATTCATAGATGAGAATACACAGACTAATGCACATGAAGGAAACATCACTGGGAAGACCAAATAGAGGGATTTTGTAGGCCTTTCAAATATGACTCTACTCACGCTAGTAAACTTGATACCCTTTACCATGTCCCTGACATCTTTTCTGCTGTTAATCATTTCCCTCAATGGCAAAGGATCCCAAGATGCCAGGACCAAGGTCCACATAAGAGCCATGCAAACTGTGGTCTCCTTTCTCTTGCCATATGCCAGTTACTTCCTGGCTCTAGTTATTTCAGTTTGGAACCTAACAGGTGGCAGAATGAACCAGTTTTTATGCTTTGCCAAGCTCTTAGAATGCTGTATCCTTGAAGCTACTTATTTATACTGATTTGGGGAAACAAAAGTTAAGACAGGCCCTGAAAAATATGAGATGGATTATAAGATTACCATATCATTAATCAGTATTTTTGATATAAGGAAACTATTCTTACTAAATATCACAAGAAATTCATCAGGATTAGGAAGCAATATGTATTTTATATAATATTCTTTATCATCTTCCAATAGAAGAATTTATGAGCTATACTCATGTGTTTTAAAGAACAGACAATTTATCTCAGGAAATCAATGCCTTTTCATTGTAATTAGGACCAAATATAAGTACCAAAGTGAGTTTAGATTTTATAGTTTGCACCTCCAATATTTCAGATGGTCATGATTTTCAATTCTAAATCATACATAAGGATGTATGTTTGGGATAGATATTATTCCACCATGAATTGTTACTTCATGGTTAATGGAGAGCAATGAGAACTGTTGTTACAAAAAGATGCACACAATAATATTAAAGAATGGCAAACGTATTTAGAGTACGTTTTGTATATGTGTGCAATAAACATCACTGAGTAATATTAGATTTAATACAATTAGGTGAAAAATCTAGAAAAGATTAGGTTGTACAACAGGGATGAAGAAGAAAGAAAAATGATCATGACTTGTTTTCAATGCTGCACGTTTTTATATGCAGTTTGTAAAATCATTCTTTACAGTTTTTGAATTAAGAAGACCTTTTTAGAAGTTGAGATCTGATGTCAAATTATTCAGTTTTCCCCTAAACCACATTTGGCTCTAAAATACCAGTCATCTCCACCATCTTGCTACCTAAAAATTCTTTCAGACTTCAAATATGAACCCTCAAATCTTCCCTATTTTAAAAATATGTTCATGATAACAATAATAGTAAATTATGGTACATAATTCAATGACCTCTATGTATATATTAAAATGATATGTAGGATGTGTGTGTAATAATAGCAAGGAATATATTCAAGATCTGTTCTTTTATAATCTTGTAGAAAATGATGAAATAGGAAGTGTATTAATATATTTTTGATAGCTAGTTCTATTATAAGAAAGAAAAGTATAACCTTCTTCAGCAACTGAATTTACACGTCTCTATTAATTCTTATATTATGAAATTTTAACATTTTATAAATCCTAAGATAAATCATTTCCACATCTGATTTGCTCCTTTTTTTGGTCATATGTCTGCCCCAGTAGAATATAAGAAGCATAATGTGAGGAGCTTGTCTATTCTTGTTTTCTGCTGATTCCCCTGGACACAGATGCAGCCCATAAAATCGTTGGCCCAAATGATATTCTAATGGCTAAGTAAATGGATGAATAAACCATATTAGGAGTGGAAATCCAATGAAAATGAAACCCCTGACAAAGTCTGCAGGTTGCATCGATTGCCTGGCTTTGTTTCTTCACCATTCAAATGCATCTAAACAAATCCGCACACTCTCAGTTCCAATTTCTGTGTTAGACCGGACAGACAAAATGCTGTCACCGATAGGCTCCACAACATAGAGTGACTCAAACACAAAGTACATTTTTGATTGCTCTTTTGGCAGTACTGCTGTGTCTGAGGAGCCTTGTCTATGCAGTTATCCAGGGAATCAGCCTAATCTAGATTATGCCATCTTTAACAGGTGGCTTCCAAGGTTGCCTTGGAGTCATCTCCATTCCAGATAGCCAGGAAGAGAAAAGCACATGGAGGAGTGTGCATGGGAGAGTTTTTGGGACGGGACTGTAAATTTTACACATAATTTTCACTCACATGACATTGTTCAGATTTCAGCCACATTGCCACAACCATCTGTAAGGGATGCTGGGAAATATAGTCTCTGTATATCCCAGAAAGAAGAGGAGAACGTGGAAGTTAGGACTTGGAAATTTAGAGCACTTAGAAATAATTCAGTTGAAATAGCCATTAAGTTATTGTAAAAGAAAATAAGTCCCTCCATTTAGAAGCAAGATGTAGCTTGTTCATGTCACTTTGAAAATTGGTACATGTCCTTGCATAAGTCTTGAATATCAGTTCGTTTTTCTATTTTCTCATGAATTCTAAAGAATTTAAGTCCAAACTAAATGTTTCTATCTTCCTAAAAACATAATTGATTCTCCACTATGGCATTTGTATCTTCCTCATGACTATTCCCAGTATATATTGCTTATAACTTCTGATTTAGCTCCTACAATATTATTTATTAATTATTTACAGTTATTAATCTAAGACTTGGATGTGTTTTTTGAACTATAAATTGCATCAAATTGTTTCTATAAATCATATTGAATCAACAAAAATGTTTGGGAGGTAAAAGGATCTTACTTATGAATAACAAATAATGACTGAATTATTAATTTACAAAACATTTTAATTAGTCATACAATTGATTTTCAAACCATTTTTTTACCAACAATGATTGTTCAGTATCTAAAATATTTGCATTCAAATGTATGGCTTAGGGGAGATAAAGTACAAATTTGTGGAAAATAATCTCGCTCATATTTTCATGTTTACTTACTTGACTTTATCCTTTTAGTCATTAGCACAAATGGAAATTTGTAGGTAATGCCAATTATAAGAGAACATCCTTAGCATTAACTCTGGAAATTGTACAGTAACAGATCGTAAGTAATAAAAAAGGTGTTCATGAAGCTTTGTAACTCTTAATAGGACTGTTTGGTTTATTACTGGAATTACAAAATAAATAGAATGAACTATTCTTTCATGAAGATCTCTGAAACTATATTACATCAGAATTTTGGCTGCACATCCTGGAATTATGATGAAATCATTCATAAAATGCATTATAAATGGATGTCAATCTGCAACTGTTTATCTCTAAAGCTGTCGGTGAGGCACAACATTGGAAATATTTTCCTAGAAATGTCAGTTGGAATGAAGGTCTACTTTCTGATGTGGCAGCAGGAGAACTCATTTTAGGAATGCTGGGAAATGGGTTCATTGGAGTGATAAACACTATCAGATGGGTCAAGAATGGGAAAGTCTCATCAGCTGACTTCAACCTTACTAGCTTGGCTCTGCCTAGAATCATTCAACTGTGGTTAACACTATTTGATTCAGTTATAATGGGGCTCTCTCCACATCTGTATGCCACCAATAAACTAGCAAAAGTGGTTAGTATTCTTTAGGCACTAACTCATCACTTAACTACCTGGTTTACCACCTGCCTAAGCATTTTCTGCTTCCTTAAGATAACCAGTTTCTCCCACTTCTTTTTCATCCTGCTGAAGTGCAGAGTGAACTGAGTGGTTTTTGTGCTTTTCCTGGGATCTTTCTTCTTGTTGTCTGTTACCTCTTAATGCAGGATCAGGAAGCTCTTAATGAGTG
The DNA here is from genome assembly GCF_037783145.1 of Equus przewalskii. Classification (NCBI taxonomy): domain Eukaryota; kingdom Metazoa; phylum Chordata; class Mammalia; order Perissodactyla; family Equidae; genus Equus; species Equus przewalskii. The sequence continues at coordinate 40,169,443 of NC_091835.1, read as the reverse complement.
GTGGATGAACACCTCTAGAGCATATGAAAGAAACATGACTTTGTATTTAGATGTAAATAAAATTTTCTATCTTACAAACCTTCTTCTTCTTAATTTGACCTATGTTATCACCTTTCTTCTGTCCCTGACCTCTTTGTTGGTTTTATTTCTGTCCTTGGTGAGGCCCACCAAGAATTTATAGCTCAGCCTGATGGGCATGAGGGACTCCAGCACAGAGGCCCATAAAAGACCATGAAAATGGTGACAACCTTCTTCCTCCTGTTCATCATTTACTTTATTTCCACTCTAATAGCAAGCTGGATCTTCCTTAAGGGACATAAGTATTAGGTTATGATGTTTGTCATGGTGATTTCAACCATCTTTCTCTCGGGCCACTCATTTATTGTAATTTTGGGAAATAGCAAGGTAAGACAGATAACGTGAGACTACTGTGGTGTCTAAAATTCTCTCTCGAGATATGCAAAACTTTCAGCTTCATAGACAGAATCTAAAAGGACGTCCCATCATCTGTGGGAAAATAACTTAATAGAAGACATTGTAGGTTCATTTTCAATTTTATTATTTCTTTCACTGATTCTTTAAAGTATTGTTAAACAGCACAGTAATTTCTCTTACAACTGCTGTTAACTAATCATATTTTATCAAAGTGATCTTACTTTGAGTAAAGGAAATGTATCTGCTATAATAACATGTTGATAACAAATAAGTATTTGAGACTAAGAGGAAAGATGATAAAAATATATAATGAACTATTTAATAAATGTGTATATAATACAATGCAATATGAAGAAACATGTACAAAATCATAGTTATACAAAGGAAAAAGAGTAACTTTTAATGAATTCAAACTAATGGTAAATTTGAAATTAGAATAGGAAAAGGATTATAAAATGCTAAGTATAATAGCATTTTATATTAATATAAAAGTGTAAAAATTAGTGTGATATTAAAAATTTTGGAAAGAGTATGAAGCAATGGGAATTTTTGTGTACTACTCCTAAGAATAAAAATTGTTATAACTGCTTTGACCAACAATATGGCATATACGATTAAAGTTAAGCTGCATATTGTAACACCCAGTAATTGGACTCCTACTTTTATACCTTAGAGAATCTTTGGCACATATGTACTACGATACATATACAGGAATATGCATATCACTCAATAACTAGAGTTGAGATGCCACCCAAAGTCCTATCACTGATAAAAGGGATATAATAGAATATTGATATAAGAGAAAACTATACAGTAGTGAAAATGAACAAATTAGAGCTCCATGTTTACAATAGAATTTGTGTAACAAAGAAAACCAAAAAATTAGAGCTACATAGATAACGCACACAGGAAATTGAAAGGAAGTATCAAAATATAAATTAAAATATTCAGTATATTCCAAGTTATATAAAGTTAAAAAAATAAGTGAACTATATAGTTTTAAAATTTATTATGTTTGTGGCAAAACTCTAAAGCGACACAAATTAATGTTTATTGTAATAATTGGGATAGTAAGGAGGGAGGAAAGCAAAAGAAAATGATATTAATAGAAGGAATACTGTGCAGTTTCTTGAAATCTGACAAAATTCTATATTTGTCTAAAGAGTAACATGGGTATTAGTGTTATAATTATTTCTCTTACTTTGCAGTTATATTTTCTTTTGTCCTATATGTGTGCTATGTTTCAAAATAATGAAAATGTTTAGAAAGTAGAAAACAGAAAGTAAGTTAGTGAATACAAAATTAACTTGGAGACAAATATTCTCATAGAGACCATTGTAATTAGAATTCTGGCTGAATAAAGAGGAATATGGGATTATGGGAGTATGGAATCAAAGCTAAAATTTAAAAAAGTTTAATTAAATGAAAAAGGAAGAATAAGCAAGAATTATAAATTCATATTCTTAGTGCTAGTCTTAATTTGAAACTTCAAATTTCAAATATGTAGATTTTCCTGAACACATTTTTTTCTAATTTCCAATTTAATTATTTACAGTACATATTTTAAAGTGTCAGAAATGAGTGAATTTCCAATGAATTAAGGTATAGATATCAAATACATAGGACAATTATCTCTAAGCTTATCTTCAAATTGAGTAACAATACTTTTCTTGCTACCATCCAAAGTTTACAATCATAATCGCACACTAAGAACTGACGTGTGTATGCATAATTATGGATGAGCACATGTGTGTTGAGGCATATATTTTGTTACTGTAAATTCTTTTAGTTCTTTGTTAAAGGGGAAAAAGACATAGATATGAAAAGTTAAATTTGTTAAAGCATAATACATATTCGGTGTGATGTACGGATATGCTTGTGCATATGTAAAGCTGCTTTGACTGCTGTAATAAAATACCCCAGATATAATCACACCAGCTGGGAATGCAAAGAAGCAGGTGAGAAAACATTGCTTGCTCTTGATGCCCTTAAAATATGAAAGAAAGATGATTTACTATATTATTTTACAGAGGATATATGTTCATGTCTATATGAAAATTCAATGAAAGCACAGTGCTGTTTGTTTGCTATAACTTTTCCCATACCTTTAAGAATGTACTAATAGGAAAAATAACAAGTAAAGCCTCCTAAATATGTTGATTTTGAGTTACTCTTGATGAAGTAGTGGGTGAAGGTGAGCTTCCAGGCGAAGCCCTGAAGCTAAGAATGATATGGGTATCATAAGGCCGTTGGGAAGATTAGCAATGTTCTATCACAGTGAACTTTGTCACTTAGAAAAAACTGGATGAAGTCACATCAATCATTTAGAGTTCTCACATTTAGCTGCCATCATCATCACCATCATCATTATCATCATGTATCTCATTTGATGACATATGTTTGGAATGTTTATATGCATAATTTGGGCAATGTGAAAGTAATTTCCTAAAGATTTTCATATGGGTAACTTAACTTTGTAAACAGCAATGTTCAAGTCAAGCTGAATACATTTAGAAATTGAATTTATTTTACTTTAAAATGTATTACTTGAGCAAAATATTCATACATGATTGAAAATTCATCAGGAGATAACTACAAAAAAGATTTAGCTTTCATTTTAAATAAAATGCCTTTAATAAAAAACATAAAGTAAATAAATCACTTTGTGAACAAGCTCTTATTTCTAAAGAGAGAACTTTAGGAGTCAGTGGACCAAATAGTAGTAAGCCCCTGTACCTTTTATATCCTCCTGGGTGGTGATGAAATTCTAAGGCACAGAGCCCCATTTGTGATGACAGAAGCAGAGCAAAAGGGCTACTGAACAATTAAGCCATAAGAGAACAGAGTGTCACTGTGATGGATATATTCTATTTTGCTTATTTGAATGGCATTTGGAAATCAAGTTCCACTGTAAAGGAAAGCTTTTCCTGGAATGAGAGCCGGTGGTGATGACCCCATAACAGACAAGCTGCCATCCAAGAAAACTACTTACGTAACACTCACTGCCAGTTCTTTTCAACTTGGTGGAGAATGACTAGAACATAATTTTACTCTGTTCTGTGAGAAAAGTTTGGCAACGATGGGAATTGTTACCATTTGCTTGTTAATACTACCAAAAATTAAAAAGTTTCCTTTCAGAGCTTGATATGAACATTTTATTCCATATCCCCATAGAAGATGGCTTATAGAAGAACAAAAGATTGCTTCTATCACTGAAACAATAAGACTGAGAAAATGAATAATCAAGATTAAGAATTCAATAGACATATTTAATAACAAATTAGACACAGTGAAGACAGAATGAGTGAATTGGAAAATAACTACCCAGGATGAAATATAAAAAGACAAAGAGGTGGACAACACAGGCTAGAGCGTGAGAGACACAAACGTCACAGTCAGAAAGTCTAACATACTTCTGGAGTTCTGGAAGTTAGAAGAGAGAAAATGGGGTGGAAACAATATTGCTGAGATTTTTCCAAAAGTGATACAATGTATCAGTCCATTGATTGAAGAAATCATCAAATCTTACACAAGATAACTAAAACAATTTAACATATAAACATTACAGAAAACCAAAGTGCAAGAGAAAAATCTTCTAAGTAGTCAGAGAAAAAAATGCAGATTATATTGAAAGGAGCTGGTGTTTCAAACACAGCTGATTTCAACAAAAAATAGAAGCTAGAACTGCACGAAATAATATCTTCAGTGTGTTTCAAAAGAAGAGTAGACTTTTCATAAACAGAAGTTCAAAAAGATATTTTTCAGATAGAAGAAATATTATTCCAAATACAAAGTTGAAGATTCAAGAATGACTGAAAATTAATGTAAATTGTAAATACATGTGTAAATCTCAATGAATGTTCACTGTCTGAAACAATCATTTTAGGTGGGGTTAAAATATATAATGAATAAAATTTCTGAGAAAAGCAACATATAGACTGAGAGTGAATGTGAAAAGGGTAAATTTAGTTGAATTGCAGTTTGAACTTTTCATTTTCTGTGAGGAGAGTCAGAGTTTCATATTCAAGGACCCTGCTATTCTACTCCTGTTTATATAGCAAGACCAGGGTATCAAATAATACGTAAAAGAAAGCTCATAGGAACATTATTTACAATAGCTCAGAAAAGAAACAGCCGAGTTAAATTATGTTAAATACACATATTCTTGCGATCAGTTGCAATATATGCAAATACAATACGAATACAATATATACAAATCTAATCATATTATACATATGAAATTAATGTCATATGTCCATATAGCCTCACAAAAAGAAAATCTAATGAAGATTTAAAAAAGGAAATAGCTCAAATATCTGTCAACCAAGATTGAATGAATATTTTTGTAAACTAATTCAATGGACTGATACAGAAAACAAAAAAGAATGAGCTACACGTACATGCGACTGTGTGGATAAATTTGAAGAACATAATATTGAATGAAAAGAGAAGCCACAAAAAATACAATATTATAGGATTTTATTTACAAAAGTTCAAAAAGCAGGCAAAACAAAGCTACAGAGTTGAGAGTTGCACATTAAGGTGGTAAAGTATAAGAAAATCAAAGAAACGATTGTGACAATGTATGGATATTGGTCACTCAGGAGAAGTGGAGACAGGTGTAGTGATTGGAATGTGGCATGGAGGTGACCTGGGCTGTTGGCAATGTGCCATTTCTTAACCTGCATGGTGGTTACACGGGTGTTTGCTTTGTGATCAATAATCGCACCTCACGTTTTTGTTTGGCTATTTCTAAATCTGCATATAATTAAAAAAAGTCTCAGGGTAAATTTTCCATAAGAATCAATGATTATTGAGTTCATTACACACTTAGGGGGAAAGTCCACCGTCTGTATGGTACTCAAGTCTAAGAGAGATAAAGTGGGAATTTTTTAATTTTAGTTGCAATATGCAGAAATTTGAGCTGATGGTATCTGCAGTTGTCAGAGCTTTATGAAAGCTCTCTTCCAGCATTATCCACCTCCCATGACAAAACTTTGATATACTCCATCTATTTTTCCTCTGGCTCCTGAATTCCTGATACACCAAAGGTAAAGGATGAACATATTTTCTACATAGTTAGGGTAGCAGAGAACTGGTATTATTTAGCTTTTGCTGAAAAACAAACCACTCAAAAACTTCACTGTTAAATTCCAGTAGATATTTATATCTTACATGTTTGCACAATTCAGTTTATCTACACTGCATTGTGTTGGATGGCTCTGATGATTTGAAATGGGCTTGGCAATGTATTGGGGAGCCAGTTATCTTTCGGCTGATTGGCATTTTGAGCTGGATCTTGCTGAGGCAACTTAACTCCGTGAGTCTCTGATTCTCCTCTTGGGAGCAGTGCACTAGCCTGGGGAAGTTCTCATGGTGCTTGTAGAAGACCAAGACTGGGCCAGCCCCAGGGTGGATGCCATTCCAAACCTCTGCTTATGTCAGATCTACCAATTTCTCATTTTTCAAAGCAAGTTTACAAGACTAAGGTCAGAGTCAAGGAATAAGATATTCACCCTGGTCATCAAGGAGGATATAGCAGTATTGCAGGTGAAAGCATAGTGGGGATTAAAGAATTGCAGGGAATTTGAGGAATTGCAGAAAAAAGAATTACAAGACTACCCCAGTCCACCCTCTTCACTACAATTACTAATTTTTCTCCTATATACAAACATACTCATTCCATTTGAGCATCCCCAAAGTCTCAGCCAATTACAGCCTTAGCCTTAAATTTCAGGATCTTCTGATCTACATCTTGCTTGGTTATGTCTCCTTTTCATCTGGAAAACAAGGAATTAAAAAGACAAGTTATCTGCATGTCAAAGATGTTGTAAACAGGGCTGAAACAGGACAGGCTAACCATCACAAACAGTCCCATTTAATAAGGGGAAGAAGAGCAAACCTACAGCAATTCTAGCTCACAGAAATTCTGACCTCACATGTGGAAAATATTTTCATGCCCTGTCCTTTACAGTAGATTATGTTTCTTGATTAGACCCCTGTGGTGCTTTCCTGTCTATTGTGTTCTATAGCTGTTGGCTTTGGCCTCTGGGATGTCCTTCTTTCCCCATCACGGTTTTTGAATAGTTTTGAAGAGGGCAGTGGAAAACATGCCCTTTGAGTAATGTTTTCTGCCTGCTTCTTGATACTGAAAGTTAAGGTCCAGATTCCCTTTTGACATTTTAAAGAGTCCCAGACCAGACAGGCAGCAATTTTACAATAGAGCTTACTCAAAAACGTTTTTCATTTTCTATGTATTTAATTATAATATATTCTGTGAGCCAAAAATCATATCCGTACTTTTTATCAGCACTCACTTCTCTCTGTATAGGTTAATCTTGCCACTTTAGCCATATTAGGTTGCTGTAGAAAACACTCTTAAGATTCAGTAAATCCCACAATTGTTGAGCTCTCTATATCTTCTCTAAATTCTCTTTGCAAACTCGATAGTTCCTTTAGAGGTCATCTCTTTCTTTGAGTTCCATATGATATATGACTAAAAGCAGTCATTTGTTGCTTCAACATTTTTTTCTCATGATCTCTTCACCCAGATACAACAGTTCATTTCCTTTGTTTTCCTTTGTCTTCCAAGTTATCTTGAAAACAGAATTACAAATATTTCACAAGTGCCTCACATGTGCCACCATTTTTATAGGCTCCTCAATCAGTTTTCTCAAAATCAATGCCATATATTAAGGCTCCTTTTGCCATTATAGCCCACTTCTAATACCAATTTTTGTACCAGTTAGCTTTTATTGGGTAACAACCACAAAATTCAGGGATGGACCACAATAAATATTTATTTCTTATATATCTCTGGAGACCAATGACATAGGCTGGACTTTCCTGGGACTCTCTGCTATTTTCAGATAGCCAATTATGTGCCTGAGGTCAACAGGAGGTTAGTTGATCAAAGGTGGACCTGATGGAGCAACTTCGATCCCCATATGTCTCATCCTTCTCCCTGGACCAGTTCACTAGTCTAGACATGTCCTTCTAATGGTGATAGCAGAAGTATAACAGTGAAGAAGGCCCAATATGCAAGGCCCAGTGATGTAACTCCTAGCAATGCAAGACACCGCTTTCAGAATATCTGCTAACATCTCATTAGCCAAAGCTAGTCACATGGCTGAGCATACATTCAAGGAGTGGAAGAGATTCTCCCTCTCATGGTGAGAGAGTATACAAAGTTACAGGCTGATGACTTGGGATCACCTTAAGTAATCTACTACAGAATCTCATACATTCTTAGCAATATTTATGTTCTTTTGCATATCTCTGTCTCTTATTATCTACTTTTATCTGATTTCATCCATCTATAGTAAGATCTTAAAGAGTTTTGATAGCTCCATTTTGATTTGTATTACAGAGATGACTACTGCCTTCTTTTCTGGATTTTGAAAATTCTGTTTTTTCATGGAACTTTCCTAGAAGGTCTGACATTTGCCCGGGTATAAACGTCTCACAATTTTCTGCTTTATATTAACTCTGTTCTCTTAATTCCTCCATAGGTTGAACTCATCTTTTCCCTGGAGCCCTACTGAAGAATTTGCCTCCTCTTTGCTAAAAATACTGGGCAAGCAATTACTATATGTGTACTTTTTTGTTCATATTCTCCCTCTCCCAAGCATTATTTGTCTAAATTTTACATTTTGGGGACCCTCATTATAGTAAGATACGTGGTGTAAATATGTTTTTTTTTTGATGGAAACAACTATTATTTAAATAAATTCAACCTATTTTCTTGTCATTGATTAGGTAATATAATCCAAACACGTCTCATCATCAAACATCCACTCCAAGTTTGAATTTAGTCCATTGTCATCGTGCCAGTTCTCCCTCTCTCCTCTTCCATGTACTTTCTTTTAATGTCCTAATTTTATATATTTCTATACATTTTGATACCTAATACATGTCATCCTTAACTTCTGACATACATTCAGGTATACCTTGAAATTCAATAATTAATACCAGAAATGTCTCCATGTTCTATTAATGCTTTTTGTAGTCATCTGACCCTTAAGAACTAAAGTATGTCAGTGCCAGAGTGAGTATGGAGATTTGGTCTTATCTTCTATTTAGGCTGTCCTATAAGCTGAGAACTGTCTTATTTCCAAAATCTGTGTGTCTTTCCTTACAGAACATTAGCTTTAAATTGAGGTAAAAGTGATCTTTATCAGGAACCAAATTGAGCAAGAGATTCCTCAGTCTATCTCACAACATAAACATAGTTGTTCAAATAGAACTGCAGGGTGTGGATTTTCTCATACTAGTGAGAGAAATTTCAGTTTTATGTTAGAGAAAAGCAACTGAAACTGATTTATAGCTTATACAACTGAAAATTCCAGGGATAGAGCAGCTTCTTGTATGGTTAGATTTAGATGAAATGACAACTCTGGCCAAGCCCAAAGATGTCTTAAAAATTGCATACTTGTTCTTAACTTCTGTAGAAAGAATTGTCACCTGTCTGCACCCTACTATGACCTCAATGTTCATCTCGTGTAGGTAGATTCCCTATCAATGATGTTAACGTTTATATATTTATATATATATATATATATGTCTTTACAGTATTATATATTATAAATACATTATATTATATTTTATAATCCTTCAGGAATTATAACTAGGTGAACTGGAAGGTAGGAAGGTGGAGTGGGAAAGAGCAACTAATTTAGATGGCTGTGGATTCTATTCTCTTCATACATATGGACATTTAATTATTGAAATCCATGGCCCCTAAAAACAAGACAACCATAATAGAAATCCTCTAAACAGTGACTCTGCCTTCTGTGCATTTGCTCTTAAACTGCTTACCTCTTCCCTAAGTTTTCTTTTCTGTGTTTCATAGTGATTTCTGGTCTTGATTTTTTAATTGACTTAATTGGTTTAAGATCTAGAAAAGACTTAAGATCCTTTTTCCAAGTTTCTGTACCCTTCTCTAGTTTTCCTTCAAGTCAGAAAATCTACAGGTAAGCCACTGTACCATTAGTAATACTGGCAAGCTTTCAACCTCTCCTTTGTGAGTGGAGATTCAGGAAAGCTGGTATTTTAATCCAAATAAGCTAAGATTTAGGGCAAAAAGGAAACTTCAAATCTCTGCCAGTTATTCTTTCTCATATTTGCATGATAAATTGAATTCAGCTTTTCAATCATCATCACTCATAGAGTGTTACTGCCTAGAATTAGCAGAACTGTTTGATGGAAGAAACATTTTTACATGTTACTACCAATTTTTTGCCCACAATATGTCCAAAAGATTTCTAGATTAAAACTGTACATTAAAGCATCATATATGTGCCACACTTCACAAGATAGGGAGCAAAGTGAAAGACACAATTAACTACAGCCTTAGAGATTAAGATTTTTCTCTCTTTAGGTATTTCAGTTGAATTGGACAATATGTTGCTGATGGTAGAATTAAGAGAATTCATGATAGGAACATTTTTGGAATTGTTTGATAGGGTCCCTAAGCTGCATTTGTTGGCTCAAGTGTCAGATTTCCTTGGGTGACTTTATCTGAACAAATTTCTCTGTAGAATTGGCTGTGTTGAATACCACATGTAAATTTTTTATAATAAAAATGACGTCTAGCAAGGGCTCTCTCCACCTGTGCACACAGAAGGGAATACTGTGTGTACACTGGTCTTTGAGAGAAAAGAAGTTATTACACATTCAATTGGTAATGAGACAGAAGGACAGCCTCTCAACTCTTTCTCCCCAAGCCGGTGTATGAGGTAAGGTTTAAATGATCAGGGAGGGCAGGCTGGTATGCAGAAGCACTGGCAGGATGAATTTCGATTGGCAGATCAAAATTTTCTCTTCTGTGCATGCTCTTGGCTGGCTGGCTGACTCTGAAAAATAGCTTTAACATTTTGTTGTCAAGATGTGGGCAGCACAGGTAATAGGGTTCAAGCTGTTATGTAGGTTTAAGTCATTGCCTTCTCTATTGATAAGAGTTTCTAGAGATTTAGTCGTCTTCTACTATCTGGCATAGAGAGGAGGGGACCCTAACAAATGGGGATTTCTCTTATAATTGTAGATTTCTGTTACAAATGGGTAAATTCTACTAGGTTTTCAGAGCTTTTCCCTGTGTCTGTTCTTTCTTAAAAATAATCAGCCTGAAATAATTCTTATGCCAAAGAGGTATATTTTGGGGTGACAAATTTTATTCCTGGTCCTGTGGTTAGAGAAAAGTATTTTATACTATTTTTTTATATTGCTTCTATATTCCAATATTTAAATAGAGAGAAAAAGACCCTACTGTTTTCCTTTGTACATGGACTACTCATTTGACTCTCTTGTTTGCCTTTTTTTTTGTATATCTGTTAGTGAGCCCATATTTTTATATTTGTTCCAATGTTCAATTTATGCCATCTTTAGGATCCCTTCTTATTCATGTTCTCCAGGTATGTGTTGATATAAAATTACCGAAACCTTACAATTCTTTTGGTCAATATTAGCCTCACATGCATCACACTTTGAGCCTTGTGATTTGAGGCCTGCTGGTTGTTGAGTAGGTCAAAGTGCTAAGAGGAGGTAAGGAAATGTCTTGAGGAGGGTCAGCATTCCTTTCCAAGATGACTAACTCAAAGGGAAGTCATGACAGGCTTTTGAGACAAGGGACGACTACCCTCCTCAGTAAGGGGAGAGAGGCTGCTTCATTTGACAAAGGAGGCTAAGTAGCATTGAGAGGTTCAAGGTCCCCCAGGTACTTTGAAGTCTCCCCATACTGCCCCATCCAAACTTCTGGGGTCTCTCTTCTTTTTAACAAATGCCCTTCATTAACAAAGGAGGTTTTGAGGTCGTGAATTCACTTTGCAATGTGATTCATCTGTTTCAGGATCTGATATAGTTTGATTTTCAGAAATTTCAGCCCTTCTGTGCAGAAGAGAAGGATTTCTTTTATATAGTCACAGAAGTGTTCTGATCTTTTCTTGGATTTTAAACTAGGAATTTAAAGTCTTACACTCATCATTTTCTTATTCCCAGTTTTCCAGCACACTTAGAAACAACCAACCAACCTATTTGTACTTCTTATTTCATTATTGTATTTGATAGTAGCAACTACTTGCTTACCCAAAGCTTTGCCTTTTATAGACACTTGATTACATGTACCTACAGATGATAATTTAAGTAACTATTATGTCACTGCATGCCATGAATTACAGGTGTCCACTTTAATATTGTAAATAGAGTCATGAATGACCTTAAATCTAAAATACAAGAAAACTAATTCCAGAGAACTCAGATGCAATTCCAAGAACATATCCTAAAAGTTTGGCTTCCTTGGAAGTACTTTCATGGCCAATGTTTGCACTGGTTATGGTTTAATCAGGGAAATGGAATCACTGTGAGTAATATGGAACATAGGGTTGATTATACAAATTACACCTTAAACAATTCTGAGAGCTTGTGAAGAAGTCCATAATTGAGGCTCCACCTTTTTGTCTGGTTGGAAGGAAAGATAGGTCAACAATGCTCATAGTCTGGAAGAAAATTGGGATGTAAAGCAGAGGAGAACAAGGATAAATAGGAAAAAGCAATGATAAAGTGTAACCCTGGAGGAAAAACCGAACTCCATGTCTGTCTCTAACTGAAGCCTCACATGTGTAGGTTACATGCAGAGGAAGATAGTGCTCTCCTGTTACTGCCCAAGGTGGGGGCACTGTCTGCTCACTGCAAGACATGCCAATAGTCAAGAGGTAAAGTGGTAGGAAAGAAAGGACTTTATTACAGCTTGCTAGTGAGGGGGAAGATCGACAATTAATGTCCAAAAGACCCATCTTACAGAACAAAGACTAAAGCCTGCTTATATAGGGTCCTGGTCTTCAAGTGGAGCAGACACCTACTCTTAGTTCCTGGTAGTCTTTTGTTTTACTGGATATGCATCAGAGACCAGAGCAAGGCCCTAAAGCTTGATCTTTCGGTTGACATTGATGATGGCTATCAGTATAGATGCTTTGCCTGGGGGGTCATAACATTCTTAAGGAATTCAAAAGAGCAAAGTCATCAACTTATAGCAGCTGAGAAGGGCCATAGGATCTACGTAGTATGTCTGGGTTAGTTAATCAGAGGATATTCAAAGTTATAATATGGTTTCTTTTCTACAATATGGCTTTCCTTATGTCAACTTTGTGTTGAGCCAGTATCAATTCCCAACTTTTGTTGTTCATCCTAAATCTTGAGGGATGTCCTGTTGATAAGGGGCCTTAGTTGTTCCATCTCATTGAACCAGTCTTAGTAAGACGGTGATGCAGGTAGGCTCCCAAATTTAGGTCTGTTTTGTGTAAGCAAGTAAGCAGGTATTTAATAAGACAAAAAGAAAAAATATTAATGGTGGGAGCAAATTATAAACCAGTTTCAGAGCCCAGGGGGCAGCCTGTCAAAAAGATTTCTAGATGTCAGCGTCAAAGCATCTTTTTAAGTTTGAAACGTCTCTAATGATGTCATTGGGTATTCAGGTATATTTATGAATGGCTTACATAGCAACAGACATGAATCTCTCTTAATTTTATATCAAGTCCTCCAGCTTCAGTTTGCTTGGCTTCAGGAAAACAGGCAGGTTCAGTTCTCAATGAGTCCAAATGGAAATGATGGAAAAAATTGAAAATGGTAGTTTGTAGATTTTTAGCCAGATATTTCAGGAGACTAGAAGAATTCAGGATCCAGTCTAGTTAACAGATAAAACAAAAATGTCAAAGATAATTAAAGAACTAGAATCTAATATCCATGAATGTGTAGTACAGTTTCTATTAAAACATAATTTTTCTCTCTAAAATCACCCCAATTTTTTATAAAAGATAGCCAAATTAGGAGTAACTGGTTTGCAAAATAAGTCCAGTTCCATAAAAATTGATCTAGTTATTTTCATAAGTGCAGCAAGAACAGTCACTGACCATATAGGCTCTTTGAAATCTGCTTTGCTGGAACATTTTATAAGGAACCTCAGATTGAAATTTAAAGGCCTCTTGAGGCCAGGAAAGACAAGCCAAGCATTTGTCATCAGGCTTCACCTTTAATATCTTAGATTTGGATGAATTCCTCTCTTTTTGAGGTACACCAAAATATTTCGAGGCTCCTTGCACCTGCCACAGAAGTGAACTTCATTACTCACCTGGTAAGGTTACTATGAGACCTGTAAACAAGGTACTAGGCTGATATTTCCAAATGGCTTTATTCCAGAAAGTTGAAATTTATTCCTCAAAAGCTGTCTCATCATATCTGAGTCTTTGTGTTTTTCTCAAATATGACGTTCCAGTAAAAGCCTTGGTAATATAAGCAATGTTTCCAATTGTGTCCTGCTATAAGGAGAACAGATTCTTATCGAACTTATGCAATAATTATATTGTCATGAAAACAATATTCACTCACTAGGAAATTCCAAATTCTAGAGAGACCAGATAGGGAAGAAAAAATAAATGTTTCAATTCTGCTTACAAAGGTATGATTCACCAAATTGCTATAAATTATAGTTAGTTTGAGAGAAAAGAGAAAAAGATTTCCTTATATCTGAAAAAAACCAAAACATTAGAAATTCAGCAATATTTCAAACAAAAGTCATAAAAATGATAATCATCCTCATAAGTTCATTCAGTCCTTTGTAATTGATTCTTGCTCTTAATCCTATGAGTTTCATGAAGCCATCTGTTTCTCTGCTGGAGTTCTATAATTTCTTACCCAGTTCAGTTCTATCATCCAAAAGCTTATGAGAAACCTGTATTCTAGAGAAAGCACCAGAATCCTTTCCATGAATTTCTCTGAAGAAGAAACATATTTTGCAAAAGCATCAGAGTAAAATAATAACAGTCTGTAAACAAGAAGATCCAAAAACAGCACTTGATGAAGAAATTTGGTCAATTTTGTGACATAAAACATTTTAAAATAATAACCAGAATTATGACTGATAACCAAGTCAGATCAGAATTTTAGTAATGTTGTGCAATTTCAAAACACTTGTATCAATAATAGTCACCAACAATACCAAAGGTTCCTATGAAACAATACTTAGCTATCCATTTAACCATGGTGACAACTGAAGATCTTGAAGGCAACCAGAGAGAGCCAAATATCTTGAAAAACTTAAGAGAGAGACCTCAGTCTTTTTGAACATAAGAAATTATTTTAACAAAACCTAGTTTTTCTGTCTACCTAAAGGTAGACATTCAAAAATAAAGAAAAATCTTTATAACCTCTTTATCCAGAGCAGACCAAAAGTTCAAGAAAACTACCCTTTTAAGAGAAAGAAGACCAAAGTCGAGTTTTGCACCAGCTTACTTTTGACATTAAAACTCATTTACTCAATTGGATTTACATTAGTCTTATCCAATTCTACTATGCATAAAACTCCTGAGGGTTTTGCTTTCACAAACTTTCTGTTGCTAACTTTTTACATTCAGAATTTGTCCCAAGTTTTTTTTTTTTTCCTTTTCTCTTTCCTAGTACTTTAGGACAAATTTATCTTTTTTTATTTTTTACAAAACAAACAAAAATCTCTATTCTTTAGACCTTCTCTACTGAAAATATTTTACTTTCCTTGTGTAAGACTTTCTAGAAATATATGGTTTCCCATGGAAAGTTTCTCAACATATACAAAACATGCCAATCAACAAAAATAAGCATGTTTTTGGTTTCTCTGAGATAAGAAACCAAAGGCAGACAAATCTATGCTTGATAATGAATTTCTAATATTTTATCTTATGTGCACATGACCTAGACACTCAACAAAATTTTATCATTTAACTTAATTTGGCAAAACTCTAAAGCTTTACATTACCAAAAAGGATTTGGAAGCTATTTTTTTTAAGTATACATGCCATAAAACATAATTATTGTACACACACACACATCCATTTTCATCTGTCTAAATTATTTATTTCCAACAATTATGTTTAGATTACCCACAAAAATTTCAGGAGAGATTAGACAAAATTAGCTATCATTCTAAGCTACTTTTGCTGAAAAATTTGTAGCATGGATATCATGAGCTTATTTCACTAGTAAACCCAGACTGCATGTCTGCATCATCTCCAATGCTGATAATTCTATGGACATGCCTATTTTAATCAAACCAACAAACTCAAACAAGGCTTTCATTTACCAAAGATTAATTTATATCAAGTTAACTTGAAACACATTTAGGTTAACTCCTATTACATTTAGAATTTATGTAAGTGCTTACTTTAAGCCAATTTCAATAAAGCTCTTAATTTTACGCATATCATCCTGAGTTAGAAAAATATCTCACATTTACAACATAAACATATACACATATATAAACACATACATGAGCACACAGGTAGACACAGAGACCTTATGTTTTCTGCTAAATTTTTATGAATCAGGTGCAACACAAAACTAACTAGTTTATGAGAAACATTTCATTTCAAACAATGGCTTTAAGGCCCTAGAGAAGATGGGAATAGAAAATTTGCATCATAAGGCTTAGAGAAACCATTCAAGTTTTCTCCAAGATGGAGTTTCTGGGGCAAAGCCATGAAATTGAAAGGACTTGCAATTAGTTAAAATGCACTTAAGTGGTGAGTCTTCATGGATGCTTGGGGTGTTCCCCATGGGAGTAAAGCTTGTGTCTGGCTGAGAGTGAGCCTGGAGAAGGGTGCAGAGCTTGACTTCAGGTATCAATATAAGATTTAGTCAAGCTCCACACAGCTTGGGCACTTAGTCCCTGAGCCAGCACAAGGCAAACCAGGGAGGCAAGAGGCAAAATCCTGGTGTGGACCAGGGGCTGGGGCTCCCAATACTGAGATTGAGAGCCCCTGGAAAAAGATTTTCAAGTTTTTCATTTTACAGAAGGTCCACGTTCTGCTCAGGCCCAGGCTGAACTTAACTTCAACATCTTAAAAACAGAAGAGGTGATGAATGAGACAGACAAGGAAGGGGAAGAAGTGATCAGGCTTCACCCTTACAGCCTCTTCCCAAGAGTTATCAAGATAAGGGCCACACAAACAAAAATTCCAAATCCAAAGAAAGAACTTGTTTATAGAACAAATTATAGGTCTCTTGCCCCCACAACTGACTCAGTAGGCACCTAAAATACTCAACAGCTTCTTGACAGGAAAGAAAACAAGGTTTTAGATTGTCCGTCAAGTGACTCACCCTGGGGCCAACCTGGAATCACTCTAGTTGTCCAAAGACCAGAGGAGAGCTCCCAGGGTTGGAGCCTTTGACTCTTTAAAGATTTCTTTGTTTCTCAGTTCAAAAGATCAAAAGGAGCCCAAAATAACCACTGTAATTTAAAATTATCCCAGATTATCTTGCCAGTTATTTACCTTTATCCCCATTTTTGAGGGCTTTGCCCAAGGTGGCCATAACAAACAAGGTAATTTCTGAAGGGAGTTTGTTACTATCACCAAGAACCTCAGTCCCCAAACAGCCAATTTTAAGCTGTTTATTGACACAGACACAGACAAACCAGACACCAGTGAACTATTTCCCAGCTTTAGGATAAAAAGGTCTACAACTGTTCCCACTCTGAGTGTATGCACAGATAGTCCTATTGGTCCCTAGATGACCCTGCTGTACGTGGAAGGACCCTAGATGGAGGGGAAAGGAGTTCACAGGCATCCCCAAGGTGACTTACCCTACTCCAGATTGAGCCCATTGATGTAGCTGTTTCTCTTCCTGCTACAGTCAGTGTTGGAATGCAGCCAGTGTTGGTAGAGGAAAGCAGAAGGGCAGTTCTCTGAGACAAAGAGAGCCTTGGCAGCCACTAGGGATTTACTCATCAGGTTTCCCATCCCAGGTTGACTGGACATGAGCAGGACTTAATGTCCTAGCTGGGGTGCCAAAGTTTTTACTGCCCAAGGGTCATCTGCCCATGTCAAGACATGCCAATAGTCAAGAGGCAAGGTGGTATGAAAGAAAGTACTTAATTACAGCTTGCTGGCAAGGGGGAAAAGGGCTGACTAATGTCTGAAAGAACCATCTTACAAAAGACTACAGCCCACTTATATAAAGAGCTAGTCTCCATGTGGGGGAGGCATCTGATCTCCATGCAGGGTCAGACATCTGGTCTTAGTTCCTGATAGTTTTTTGTTTTACTGGATATGCATCAGAGACCAGAGCAATGCCCTATATTCTAATCTTCCAGTTGTCATTGATGATGGCTATCAGTACAGACTTCTTGCCCAGGGGTCATCACATTCCTAAGGAACTCAAAAGAACAAAGTTATCAAATTTTGGCATCTGGGTGGAGCCAAAAATCTACAGAGTATGTCTGGGTTGGTTAATCAGAAGTCATTCAAAGTTACAATACGGTTTATTTTCTACAATATGGCTTTCCTTGTGTCAATCTTGTGTTGAGTTAGTATCACATCACCACAGAGTGTGAGAAGCTTCCAAACCAGGACACTAAGAAGCTAAGTGAGGTACCAAAGTGGAACACAATCAACTACAGGCCTGGCAGATGCTCCACATCAGCAAAGTGAGCCAGCAAGTCAACAACAATGTACTTAAGTGGCATCTAGTCTTGCCCAATTAACCCATATGTGTAAGATATCATAGCAGAAATGCCTCCTGTCTCCTCATTTAGAGTAGTTTACTTTGCTTAACATCTGGGAAACATCATAGAATCATAAATGGCTTACCAAGAAGAATAAAGGTGAAAGAATAGCTAGAAAAGAAACTGAAAACAAAATGTATGTAAACATGGAAACAATGGAGGCCATATATTGATAAAATATATTACAAAAATACAAAGATGGTATCCAGACTAGTCAAAGGTTCAGAAACATGGACACTGTCTTTCCTATACTTCAGGACAGAGCATATAGTGGGCTATTCCTTCTTGAGGAGAATTTAGCATAAACATAGATATACTTTATGTCTTTATCTATGTACATACACACGCATATTTGATGAACATATGTACTATATCTTTTTGATATATTTTTGACACAATTCTAAAAATTTATCACAAAAAATAATTATAGATGTGCAAAGAGAATCAGTTCTAGAGATGTTTATAGTTTATTAACATTAATATAAAAGCCAAAAAAAATTTTATCTTTAAAAACATAATGTGTCAATACAACATAATGACAAATGGTCATTAAAAGAGATATAGAGTAATGTTTCCAAAAGTTCTGAATATCACTGGTTCATCAGGGTATTAATCATTATGACAATGCAAATGTTCTCAATATCAATGATTTAAGGTAATATTGGGATAAGCAAACTTAAGAATGAAGAATTTTTTTTAGTCACAAGCTCTCAGTATACTTTATTAATATGCAAGAAGGAGTACAGTACATGGGGTTTCTCAAATTTCTTTGTCTATGTAATCCTTTTCTGCTCAGGGAATAGCTTTTAAGTCTAATGTTTTGAGGAATTTAACTTGAAAAACTCTTATATTGAGGGACTGTGTATCAGTGAGGAATAATTTAACTTTTAAAAACACATGTAGGCTTATATGTCAGGTTGGATGCAGAAATAAATACAGTAGAAATGTAAGAGTGCCACTCTGGATCAAAAGACCTCATTGAAGACCTGGTCTGTCACCTGTAGCTACATGATCTTGAGCAAATTGTTTAAGTTCTGTGATCTCCAGTTTGCGTATTTTCAAACTAGAATATTCTTCTATCTCCACTAAATGATGTTTTCAGAAGCAAATGTGATGTCAAGGATAAAAATACCTTGTAATGTAAGCACATATCTAGAAAATATTGATCAACATTACTGTAATCATCAAAATAAAGATTGTTCTGGTAAAAATAGAATATATCTTTTAAAGTTCAGCTATTCAGATTCATTGCCATATTTTCCCAATTTATAAATTATTTGGAGAAAATGTCCTTCCTCCGTTCTAGGTAGACTTGAATTATTTGTGCTTTTTATTTGTTTCCTTTTTAGTACTATAGTGAATGATGATGCTGATTGTTTTGATGATGATGCATTTTCATCTTTAAATTCAATTTTCTACACCAATTTTAATTCTGCAGATGGCTCTTAGAATATCCTGGTTGAGGATTTTCATGTTTTTAAATGTGCATTTTAAAGTAGAGCAGAGTGTGAAACAATGAAAGAGAATCTTTCTCATTTGCATGCAAGCAAACTAAATTCTATTCTTTGACTAATAGAACATAACAAGTTACAGCAGACATTACTAAAAAGGGGGAATATCCACATTTATTGTGAAGGAAATCACAAACTAAGACGTTTTAAATGAACTGAAATGATTTTCCCAATGTTAGCTGAGGACCAGTGTGATAATAGAAGCAGATGTTTAGTGAAATGTAATGGAAGCCGCCCCCCCAAAAAATAAGCATTACAAAAAGTGCTAGTTTTTAATTCATCAACAGTGCTATCGGGGATGGTAATATTTCACTCAGAAGAATTTTAAAGTGCACAGGAAAACATTTTTTTGTTGTCTTAACATGGAATTCATAATAGGTATTTGGAGAAATGATTGGTTGGAATAATCAACTTCACTGACAAAGTAAGACACAGGAAAGTCAGTTTCATAAACCTCATCCTCACTAGCTTGTTCACAAGCAGAATATTTTTCTTGATCCTGATACTGACTGAATCATTTCTAGTGGTGTTATCTGCACATCCACATAGCATTGGTGCATTTTGAACAACTAATCTTCTGTTTTGCATAATGATCAACCACGTAAGTTTCTGGTGTGACACTTGCCTCAGTATCTTCTATTTCCTGACGATTACTACTTGTTTTGCATTCTCTCTTTTTCTGATTAAAGTGGGGAATTAGTAAGGTGGTTATATCTATTTTTCTGGAGTCTTTGTTCTTTTTAGCATTCCAGTGTTAGACCATAGAATTCCTCATATTTTAAATCTAGAAAAAAACAAGACTTGGAAGATTAATATGTATGAAACACAAACCATTTTCTTAGTGCTCATCAGTGTTGAGATCACCATGCCCATAACTACTTCCATACCATCGGTACTTCTGTTACTTCTTTCTCTTTGGAGGAACATCTAGAGAACGAAGTTCAGTATCACAGGGTCCCAAGATCCAAGTAGTGAAGCTTATGGAAGAGCAATGAGAATGGTAATTTCTTTCTTCTTTCTCTTTTTGATTAATATTGTGTTGATTCTTATAACAGTTACAGCCATTTATTGTACCCTAACAAGCTTATGTTGACATTTGGTAAATTCATAGCAACTGCTTATCCTTTAGACCATTCGTTCATCTTAATCTTGCAAAACAGCAAGCAGAAGCAAGCTACTCTTAGGATTTGGTGCAGTTGAAATACTTTCTAAAAGGAAGGAAAAGGGCTGGCCTAGTGGTGTAGTGATTAAGTCCACATGCTCTGCTTCTGCAGTCTGGGGTTCTCCAGTTCAGAATTTGAGCATGGACCTAGCACTGCTCATCAGGCCATGCTCATGTGGCATCCCACACAGAAAAACTAAAGAGGTGTACCACTAGTATATACAGTTATGCACTGGGGCTTTTGGGAGAAGGAAAAAAAGAGGAAGATTCACAGCAGATGTTAGCTCAGGGCCAATCTTTCTCACCAAAAAAAAAAAAACAAAAAAAAATCAAGTTAAACAAACGAAAAAAAAATGAAAGGAAGGAAAACTTAAACTCAGTAAACAATGAATCTCAAAAAGGAAAATATTGGAAAATACTTATGCTAAGAATGTTTGGGGAGTTTAAAAAATCTATTCATTTATTTTCCATTAGACTTTCTTATCTTTTAAAACATATTCCTGGGGAATGATGTCAGCAACTCAGTGGAGTGAGTTGTTCCTTTTATCTCTCCCCTTCAAACTACAACTAAATGGAAATTCATTGATCGAAGGTGGATACTCACACAGTACAATGGGATGCCTGAGAGACCCATGCTGCTATACATCTGAAGGTGGACGGACTACCCCAAAGGAGGTGATGGAGATAGGTGAGCACTCCCTGGCACCCAGGCAACCCTGTGAATGCATGTGACTCCTTTCCTGGCTGGAGCAACCATAGCACCACTGCAGTCCCTAGGGTGGGAGTGTGCCTCAGCGTGACTGTGGAAACAAGTGACAGAAGCCCTGAGCCCCTTCATGATCACTTTCCCATCTGGTGGGAGAGCCCACAGTGACCCCATGGTCCCGAGAGTAGCCCAGGCTCAGACCCTGTGGGGAGGCCCCATCCATCAAGCGCAATGACTGGCATGACTTAGGAAGAAGTGACAGTGGATCTACCTACCTGAGTGAATGACTTCCCACCTGCTGAGAATGAGCAGAGTACCACTGTGGCCCTGAAGGTGGAAGCATGCCTTGGGGGGACTATGGGAGCAGACAGTGCGTGATCAGTTTCCTGTTCAGAGGGTGAGCCTACAGGGCCTCTGTTGTCCCAAGGAGAAGCTCAGGCTCAGACAGGCACAGCTGAGAGGGACTGTGGCAGGCTCAGAATTCACAGGTCCTGCCCACCCCCTTAGGGGAGGCAGGTGGAATCTGCAACTAGATACTATCACTATGCAAAGACACAAATCCAACCCATCAAATAGTATAAAGAGGTATATTAATACTCCAAACCAGAAAGAAAAAGACAAACACCTAGAATTCAATCCTTAAGGCACCTAAATGTACAATCTAAATGACAAAGAATTCAAAATAGCTATCATTAAAAAAAATTCAACTGGTTATAAGACTAAAGTCAGAATGACAGTTCAATAAAATCAGTAATAAAATTAAGAACAAGGGAATTCTTCACAAAAGAGATTGAAACTATAAAGAAAAACCAATCAGAAATGTTGGAGATTAAAAACACAATTAATGGCATAAAGAAGAATCTGAAGTCCTTAAATAAGGGAGCTGATATTACAGAGGACAGGATTAGCAATTTAGAGGATAGAAATATAGAAAGCCTTCATGTGGAGGAGAACAGAGAACCAAGACTAAAAAGAAATGCAGAGATTCTCTGAGAAATGATTGACTCTGTTAAGAAATGGAACATAAGAATTATAGGTATTCAAGCAGCAGAAGGGAGGCAGAAAGGAGCAGACAGCTTGTTCAAAGAAATAATAGCTGAGAACTCCCCAAACCTGGGGAAGGAGCTGGAATTACAAGTAAAAGAAGCCAATGGAACTCCTAATAACATCAGTGTAAAAAGTCCTTCTCCAAAGCATATATTAGTAAAACTTGCCAAAGTCAATGACAAAGAAAAAAATTTAAGAACAGTAAGGCAGAGGGAAATAATCTGCAAAGTAACCTCCATCATGCTTTCAGTGGATTTCTCAGCAGAAAGCTTACAGGCTAGGAGAGAGCAGTATAATAATATTCAAAATTCTGAAAGACAGAAACCTTCAGCCAAGAATAATCTATCCAACAAAAATATCCTTCATATATGATGGAGAAATAAAAACTTTCCCAGATAAACAAAAGCTGAAGGAGTTCAACACCACAAGACCACCCCCACTCTGCAAGAAATGGTCAAGAAAGCCCTCATACCAGAAAAAAAAGGATTTACAAGGCCTTGAGCAAGGAGATAAATAGGCAGACAAAATCAGAAAATTGCTGTTCTCTCAGAACAGATTTGCAAACAATTATAACATTAAATATAAAGGGACAGAAAATATCAAGAATAAATATAATCACTTCATATTAACCTCAGACTCACAACACAAAATAGAATAAGTTGTGACAACAGTAATTTAGATGGGGATGAGGACAGGAATGAAAACTGCTTAGACTAAGGACACACAACGCTATCAGAAAATGGACTATCTCATCAATGACAGCTTTTATGAAAACCTCACAATAACCATGAAACAAAAAAACCAGAACAGAGACACAAGTGACAAATAAAGAGGAAACTTAGAAAATCCTCATAGAGAACCACCAAACTGAATTGGCAGTCTGAAAGACATGGGACTAGAAACAAAGGAAATAAAAAATTTAAAAACAAAGGATAAAATGGCAGCATTAAGCACTCATATATCAATAATCACTCTAAATATAAATGGATTTAATTCTCCAATCAAAAGACACAGACTGGCTAGATGGATTCAAAAACAAGACTGAACAATATGCTGCCCCTGCAAAACACATTGCAGCTATAAAGACAAACATAGGCTTATAGTGAAGGGATGGAAGACAAGACTCCAATCTAATGGCAAATGAATGAAAGCAGCTGCTGGCTTACTCATATCAGACAAAGTAGGCTTCAAGATAAAAAAGGCAATGAGAGACAAAAAGGGGCAGTGTATAATGATAAAAGGGTCACTCCACCAAGAGGACATAACACGTATAAATGCACTTAACAAACGAGCACCAAGGTACATAAAACAACTATTAATTGACGTAACAGGAGATATTAATAGAAACAAAATAAAAGTAGGTGACCTTAACATCCCACTTACATCAATGGATAGATCATTCAGTCAGAAAGTCAACAAGGAAATAGTGGAACTAAATGAAAAACTAGACCAAATGGACTTAGTAGATATATGGAGAAGACTCCGTCCAAAAACAGCAGAATACACATTCTTCTCAAGTGTACATGGAACATTCTCAAAGATAGACCATATGTTGGGAAACCAGGTAAGCCTCAGTAAATTTAAGAAGACTGAAATCATATCAAGCATCTTTTCTGACCGTAGTGCTATGAAATTAGAAATCAACTACAAGGAAAAAGCTGGGAAAGAGACAAATATGTGGAGACTAAATAACATGCTACTGAACAACCAATGGATTATTAGAAATTCAAGGAGAAATCACAAAACATTTGGAAAAAATGTACATACATCATACCAACACATATGGGATGCAGCAAAATCAATCCTAAGAGGGAAATCCATAGTAATAAAGGCTAATGATAACAAACATGAAAAATCTCAAATAAGTAATCTTAAACTGTGCTTAACAAAACCAGAGAAAGAACAAACAAAGACCAAAGCCTGCAGAGAGGGAAATGACAGTTAGAGCAGAAATAAATGAAACTGAAATTAAAAAAAACCAGTAGAAAGAATCAATGAACATAAGAGTTGGCTCTTTGAGAAGATAAACAAAATTGACAAACCTTTAGCCAGACTCACTAAGAAAAAAAGAGGGAAGTCTCAAATAAATAAAATTGGAAATGAAATAGGAGAAATTACAGCAGATACCACAGAAATATACATGATTATAATTCTTAGACTCATACAACCTCCCAAAATTGAATCAAGAAGAAATAGAGAGTCTGAATAGATCACCACAAGTAAAGAAATTGAAATCATAATCAAAATCCTCCTGAAAAATAAAAGTCCAAGATCACATGGCCTCTCTGGTATCAAACATTCAAAGAATTAATAACTATCCTTCTAAAACTACTCCAAAAAATTGAAGAAGATGGGACACTTCCTAACTCATTTTACAAGGGCAATATCACCCTGATCCTGAAGCCAGAAAGGACAACACAAAGAAGGAAAATTACCGGCCAATATTGCTGATGAACATAGATATGAAAAGCCTGAAGAAAATATTGCCAAACCTAATACAGCAATACATTAAAAGGATCATACACCATGATCAAGTGGGATTTATACCAGGGACACAGGGATGGTTCAACATCCTCAGATCAATGAATGTGATACAGTGCATTACACAATGAAGAATAAAAACCACATGATCATCTCAATAGACACAGAGAAAGAATTTGGCAGTATCTAACATCCATTCATGATAAAAATTCTCAACAAAATGAGTATAGAAGGAAAATACCTCAACATAATAAAAACTGTATCTGACAAACCCACAGCCAATACCATACTCAATGGGAAAAAAAAAAAGAAACCTATCCTTCTTAGAACAGGAACAAGACGGGGGTGCCTGCTCTTGTCATTCTTATTCAATATAGTACTGGCAGTTTTTGCCAGAGTAATTAGGCAATAAAAATAAATAAAGTGAATCCAAATAGGCAATGAAGAAGTGAAACACTCCTTGTTTACAGGTGACATGATTTTATATAGAGAAAACCCTAAAAAATCTATTGGAAAACTATTAGAAATAATCCAAACCTACAGCAAAGTTGCAGGGTATAAAAGCAACTTACATCAATTGGTTACATTTCTGTATTCTAATAACAAACTAACAGGAAGAGAAGTCAAGAATACAACCCCATTTACAATTGCAACAAAAAGAACAAAATTTCCAAGACAAAATTTAACAAAGGAGGTCAAAGACCTATACAATGAAAATTATAAGACATTATTGAAAGAAATTGATGATAACATAAAGAAAGGGTAAAACACCCTGTACACGTGGATTGGAAGAATAAACATAGTTAAAACGTCCATATTACCTAAAGGAATCTACAGAGTCAATGCAATCCCAATCAGAATCCCAATGACATCCTTCATGTAAATAGAACAAAGAAACATAAAATTCATATAGGGTAACAGAAGATCCCGAATAGCTAAAGCAATTCTGAGCAAAAGAAAAAAAGGTGGAGGTATCACTATTCCTGACTTCAAAATATACCAAAAAATTATAGTATGGTCCTGGTACAAAAACAGGCTCAAGATCAAAGGAACAGAATTGAAAGCTCGGAAATAAAACCACACATCCATGGACAGCTAATCTTTGACAAAGGAGCTAAGAACATACAATGCAGAAAGGAAAGTCTCTTCAATAAATGGTGTTGGGAAAACTGGACAGCCACATTCAAAGGAATGAAAATAGACTATCATCTTTCACCATACCCAAAAATTAACTCAAAATGGATTAAATACTTGAAGGCAAGAAGTGAAACTACAAAACTCCTAGAGAAAATATAGTCAGTACACGCTTTGACATTGGTCTTAGAAGGATTTTTTCGAATACCATGTCTACTCAGGCAAGGGAAATGAAAGAAAAAATAAATAAATGGGACTTCATCGGACTAAAGAATTTCTGCAAGGCAAAGGGAACCATGACCAAAACAAAAAGACTACCCACAAACTGGGAGAAAACATTTACAAATCATATATCTGACAAGGAGTTGATCTCCAAAATATATAAAGAACTCATATACTTAACATCAAAAAAACAAACAATCTGATCAAAAATCAGAGGCTATGAACAGACATTTTCCCAAAGATTTGCCAATGACCAACAAGCACATGAAAAAATGTTCAACATCGCTAATCATCAAGGAAACACAAATCAATTCTACAATAACATATCACCTCACACCTATTAGAATAGCTATAAGTACCAAGACAAAAAACAGCAAATGTTGGAGAGGTTGTGGAGAAAAGGGAACCCTCATACACTGCTGGTGGGAATGCAAACTGGTGCAGCCACTATGGAAAACAGTGTGGAGATTTCTCAAAAAGTTAAAAATAGAAATACCATATGATCCAGCTATCCCACTACTGTTTATTTATGCAAAGAATGTGAAATAACAACTCAAAGAGACTTAGGCACGCCTATGTTCATTACAGCATTATTTATAATAGCCAAGATGTGGAAGCAACCCAAGTGCCCATTGACTGTGGAATAGATAAAGAACATTCAGTATAAACAGACAATGGAATACTACTCAGCCAGAAAAAAGACAAAGTTAAACCATTTGCAACAACATGGTTGGACCTTGAGGGTATTATGCTAAGTGAAATAAGCCAGACAGAGAAAGACAAACACTGTATGATTTCACTCATATGTGAAAGATAAATACATGGATAGAGAGAACAGATTAGCAGTTAGCAGAAGGGAAGGGCGTTGGGTGTGGGCATAATGGCCACATTTATATGATGAATGGCAAATAATAGCGTACAAAGGAAATTTCACAATTTTATAAACTATTATGACATTAAAAAAATAAAATAAAGGACATGGGTGGGTCCAACACAAAATTATAATTCACGAAAGTAGCCAGTCCTTATAATGCTTGATGACATAGGAAAGTAAACTTTTCTAATTTACTTATGGTAAAGGAAAACAAAAAAGTTATGCTAGGAAAATAACCTATATTCCTAGAATAGAATCTTTTCTATATGTCTAGAAAGAAATATATACATATTTAAAATTTATAATTTGCAGTGTATTTATAATTTCACAATTTTATAATGAAATCAGATCCATTTTTCATATATGTCAAATGACACCTGAGGATTTAGAAAATCTGTATTGTTTTTTAGGAATTGTCTATCAGCTGTGTAACAGATTACCAAAAATATAGTGGCTTTAACCAACAAACCCATGTATCATCTCATAGTTTTTTGGCTCAGGAGTCTGGGCAAGGTTTGGCTGTGGTCTCTGTTTCAGGATCTCACCTCACTGAAATAAAAGCTTTGCTGATATTGCATTCTATCTACAGGCTTCACTGGAGAAGAATCCACTTCCAAGCTCACTCAAGCTGTTGGCAGAACTCATTTTCTTGCGACTCTCTCTATAGGCATTTCATAGCGTGGCTGCTTACTTCTTCAAGGCCAGCAGGAGTCTGTCTGACTCCGGGGAGGCCCAGCCACTCTTTAAAAAGCTTTTTCTGATCACGACAGGCCCATGAAGGATAATGTACCTCACAATTAATTCAAAATTAATTGATTTTACTTACAAAATCCCCTCATGCTTGTCATATTCAGCAGCCCATAAGTAAGTCCCAGGTCCTGCCCACACTGAAGAACAAAAAATTATACAGGGTGTCAACATCAGGGAGCAGTAATCACAGGGAGCAAAAGTTTCAGTTTTGATGTAGTGCAGTTCATTAATTTTATGAATCATGCTTTTGGTGTTGTATCTAAGAGGTCTAGCTAACGCACGTTTAGAAAATGTTCTGCATTTTCTTCTAAAGTTTGCAGTTGTTCCTCTCCCGTTTAGGTCTATGATCCATTTTGAGTTAATGTTGTGTATGGTATGAAGTAAGGATTTAAATTCGTCTCCATAAATGTGAACATCTAATTGTTCCAACTTCATTTGTTGACAAAAAGATCATTTCCACATTGATTGTCTTGATATCTTTTTTGAAATCAATTGACTGAATAACAATGTTAATCTGGACTCTCAATTGTGTTTCATTGATTTATATGTGTGTCTTCACGAGAGAACCACACTATCCTGATTAATGCAGCCTAGTAGTAAACTTTGATATTAGGAACTGTAATCCTCCAACGTTTTTCCGTTTTTAAGAAATTCTTTTGGCTATTCTGGGGGCTTTGCATTTCTATACACATTTTAGGAATAGTTTTTCACTTTCCTCAAATAGAACCTGCTGGGATTTGACAGGGATCACATTGAATACATCGACCGTCTCTTTATCTGAAGAGACTCTCCTCGTTTCAGAGTTCAGTCCAATTGGTTCTCCTTCCTTGCACAGCTCTCTGATGAATTTAAAATATAATTTTGGAAATTTATTCCCAGTATCATTGTTGTTCTGGGGGTAAATTTACACTTTTAAACCTGCCACGTTGTACTCTTAATTGGGAGTTTTCACAGGTTAACTCTGAAGTATCAAATAGCAAGAATCATACGAATAAGTAACAAGGCTCCATACCTGCTCTGTAGCAGACAGGCGAAAGGGAATGTGCTTTACGCAGACAGTGTCCTCACTCCTCACGAAGACCAGCAGATGCAGACAGCATTATTATCTGCACTTTACTGACAGCTGCACTGAGGCAGAGAGTAGTTTTAAAAGAGAGTTCAAGATCAGTGAGATATGAAACCGAGAATTTGCCTTTTCCATCCTGGCTGTCTGGCTCCAAGATCCTCTGCTGAAAACAGTCATAAATTCCATAAAATTGAAATTGCTTAAAACCAAGGGTAGAGGTTGATTTTAACATCGATTAATCTTCAAAAATAATACATAGTCAAAAATGAATTAAATAGAGAAAAAAACCTGACACTCATGTATAGAAAACTGTGGACTCTGCAATGGAAAATACGTATTCTTTTGAAATGCCAAAGGAATATTTACAAAATCAGAGAATATTTCAACTAAATATTATTTTTAATATTGAATAGACTCAAAGGGAAACTTTTGAAAGACCTAAGCATGAGAGAGAATTATGATAGCTATGAATAATGGATTGAAAAGCCCACATGGGAGAAAAGGGGGATTTAAACCCAGATGACCTCCTGACCCTGATGTTACATTTTGGAAATTATGGAACAATAATTCAATCCATGAGATGTAGGTGTGAATTTGTGTGTGTGTGTGTGTATTTATACACTTATAAACAAGAATTGTATACATAAATATTAGTTTTCAGCATCCAGCATTCACAGTGTATTGGCTTTCCTTGGGTTCCCAAGAAAATCTTGGATGCTTTTGATAGGAAAACCTTGAATTCTTTCTACATTTAATTGGCATTTAAAAAAATAAATAAAAACGTACTGATAGTGATCCTAGCCATGAGCAAGTTCCCTCTAAAAGTTGAGACTTTTCCTATATGTTCTATGTATTGGGTTTTTAAATTTTGGTAGAAAGGTGGAGTGCGAAAGAACAATTTAGATGACTGTGGATTCTATTCTCGTCATAGATATTGACACTTCAATATTGCAGGCATAGTCCATCCCCAAAAAGCCAGACATCAGCAATAGCAACCTTTCTAAACAATGAGTGCACCTCTGTGCATTTGCTCTTAAACTGCTTACCTCATCTCTAAGTTTTTTTTTCTGTGTTTCACAGTGAATTTTAGTCTTGATGTTTTTTTTCCTGAGTTAGTTGGTTTAGGATCCTCTAAAATGGACTCACAATCATTTTCCCAGGTTTCTGCACCCTTCTCTGGTTTTATCTCAAGTGAGAAAATCTACATATACGTCCTTGTACCATGAATAATACTGACAAGCTTTTGCCCTGACAAGCTTTTGCCTTCTCTGTTGTAAGTAGAGGTTCAGGTAAACTGATATTTTGATCCAGGTGACCCAAGTATTAGGGTAAAAAGAAAACTGCAAATCAGGGCAAGTTATTCTTTCTCATGTTTGCATAATAATCAAATTGAATTCAGCCTCTCAGTCATCATCACTCATAGAGTGTTACTGCCTAGAATTAGAGGAAAGGTTTGATGAGAAGAAAAACTGCTATATGTTATTACAAATTTTTTGCCCACAACCTGTCAGAAATATTTTTATACAATGTTATACAATGAAGCATCACATACATGCCACACTTCACGAGATATGGAGCAAAGTGAAGCAAACTCTTAACTGCATCCTTAGAGATTAAGATTTTTTTCTCTTTAGGTATTTCAGTTGAATTGGAAAATACGTTGCTGATGATAGATTTAGGAGAACTCATGTAGGAATTTTGGAATTGGTTGATAGTACCCACAAACTGCCTTTCTTGGTTCAACTATCAGATTTCCTTGAGTGAGTTTATCCTAACAAATTTATCTACAGAATTGATTGTATTGAATACTAAATGTAAAATCTTTTATGATAAAAAAATACTTTACACTATTTTTTGTATCACGTCTATATCCTGATTTTAAGCCAGGAAAAAGGCCCACTGTTTTGCTTTGTACATGGACTATTCATTTGACTCTCTTGTTTGCCATTTTTTTGGTATATCTGTTAGTGAGCACATATTATTACATTTGGTTTGTTCCAATTTTTAATTCCTTCCATCTGCAGGATTCCTTCCTACTCAAATTCTTCAAGTATCTTTTGATATAAAGTTGACAATATCTTACAATTCTTTTCGTCTATATTATCTTCTTGTGATCACATTTTGAATCTTATCATTTGAGGCCTGCTGGGAGTTGAGTATGGCTATAGGTCAAAGAACTAAGAGGAGGTAAGGATATGTCTAGAGAAGGGTCAGCATTCCTCTCCAAGGCAACCACCTCGGAAGGAAGTCATGACAGGTTTTTGAGGCAGGGAAGGCAACCGTCCTCGGTGAGGGGAGGGAGGCTGCTTCATCTGACAAAGGAGAATAAGTAGAATTGAGGGGTTCAAGGTCCCCAAGGTCTGCCAAACATCACAAAATCAGTCAAAGACTTACCCAAAAGAATAAAGGAGAATGAATAGCTAAAGAAAAAACTGAAGGAAAAAAATGTCTAAAGATGCAAAGAATGAGGGCCATATATTGGTAAAACATATTAGAAAAATACAAAAATGGTATCCAGACTAGTCAAAGCCTCAGAAACACGACAGTGTCTTTCATATAGTGTGGGACTGAGCATATAGAGGGATATTTCCTCTTGAGGGGAATTTAACATAAATATGTACATACTTTACATCTATATCTGTGTACACACACATACATATTTGATACATGTACATGCTATCTGTATTTGATATATTTTGGACCCATTTCCAAAAATTTATCACAACAAAATAATTTCAGATGTGCAAAGGGAATTAGTTCTAGAGACATGTATAGCTTACTAACATTAATATAAAAGCCAAAAAGTTTTTAATTCTTAAAAGCAGTATGATGCATCAATATAACAGAATGAGATGTGGTCATTGAAAGAGGTATGGAGCAGTGTTTCCCAAAGTTCTGAAAACCACTGGCTCAGCAGGGTATTATAGTTGTAGCAAGGGAGCAGTTCTCAATATCAAATAATTTTCAGTGATGCTGGGTTCGGGAAAAATAAGCATGACAATAATTTTTTTGAGGAAGATTAACCCTGAGCTAACATCTCCCACCAATCCTCCTCTTTTTTGCTGAGGAAGATTGTCCCTGAGCTAACATCTGTACCCATCTTCCTTTACTTTATATGTAGGGCACCTACCACAACATGGCTTGATAAGCAGTACATAGTTCTGCACCTGGAATCTGAACCGGTGAACCCTGGGCTGCCAAAGCAGAGCATGTGAACTTAACCACTGCGACACGGGGCTGGCCCCTGACAGTCATTTTTTTTAATCACGGGCTCTCTGTATACTCTATTACTATTAAAGAGGGAGTACTGCATGTGGGATTTT
Source organism: Equus przewalskii (assembly GCF_037783145.1). Lineage (NCBI taxonomy): Eukaryota > Metazoa > Chordata > Mammalia > Perissodactyla > Equidae > Equus > Equus przewalskii. The sequence continues at coordinate 40,137,211 of NC_091835.1, read as the reverse complement.
CCAAGTTTCTTTCTCTATGAAATCTTATTCTTTTCAGAGAATATCTTTTAATTGTAATGTATTGTGGAATTTAACCTGAGAAACTCTCATATTAATGGACTGCGTATCAGTGAAGAAAATTTCACTTTTTAAAAACGCATGCATGCTCATGTGTTAGTTTGCATGCAACAATAAATACAATGGAAATGTAAGAGTGCTACTCTGAATCAAAAGATGTCATTGAAGGCCTGATCTGTCACCAGTAGCTGCATGGTCTTGAGCAAACTATTTAAATTTGGGGATCTCCAGTTTGCATATTTTCAAAATAGAATATTGTTCTATCTCTACTAAATGATGTTTTTCAGAAGCAAATGTGATGTCAACGATAAAAACACTTGGTAATGTAAGCATGTATCTAGAGAATGTTGATCAGAATTACTGTAATTATCAAACTAAAGATTATTCTGGTAAAAATAGCATATTTCTTTTAAATTTCAACTACTGAGATTCATTTTGGCCATTTTCCCAATTTATGAATTATTTACAGGCACCTAAGATCCTCCAGCCCAGGTAGAGTTAAATTATTGTTGCTTTTTACTTATTTCCTTTTTAGTACTATAGTGAATGATGATGCTAATTGTGATGGTGAAGCTGAATTTCCATCTCTAAATTCAATTTTCTACACCAATTTTAATTCTGCAGATGGCTCTTAGAAGCTCCTATTTGAGGATTTTCATGTTTTCTAAAGTGCATTTTAGAGTAGAGCAGAGGGTGAAACAATGAAAGAGAATCTTTCTCCATTTGCACATAAGCAAACTAAATTCTATTCTTTCACTCCTATTAGAACGTAACAAGTTACAGCAGAGATTACTACAAAAAGGGAAATATCCACATTTGTTGTGAAGGAAATCACAAACTAAGACATTTTATATGAACTGAAATGATTTCCACAATGTTAGCTGAGGACCAGTGTGATAATATAATCTGGTGTTTACTGAAATGGAGTGGAAGCCCCAATAAAAACAAATAAGCACCATCAAAAATACTATTTGCAATCCATCAATTCATCAACAGTGCTATTGGGGATGGTAACTTTTCACCCAGAAGAATTGTCAAGTGCACAGGACAACATGTTTTTGGTTTCTTAATTATGGAATTCATACTTGGTACTTGGGGAAATGGATCTATTGGAATAATGAGCTATATTGTCTGGGTAAGACACAGGAAAAACAGCTTCGTTAGCTTCATCCTACTGAGCTTATCCATAAGCAGAATGTACTGGATCATCATACTGATTGATTCACTTCTGATGGTGCTGTCTGCAGATATACATAGCCTGGCCAATTGGAAAAATTAATATTCTCTTTTATGTAATGATCAACTACTTAAATGTCCGGTTTGAAACCTGCTTCAGCATCTTCTTTTCCCTGAAGATCGCTACTTTTTTTTCCCCATCCTCTTTTTCTTTGATTAAAGTGGAGAACTAACAGATAGTTATTATTATTTTCCTGAGGTCCCTGCTCATTTTTCTTTTCAGCATCATGGTGGTAGTCCACATAATTCCTGATATTCTAGATCTAGAAACAAACAAGACTTGGAAGATTAATACATATCAAACAAAACCCACCATGTTCTCAGTGCTCATCAGTGTTGAGATCACCCTGCCCATAACTCTTCCCACAGCATTGGTTCTTCCATTATTTCTTTCTCTTTGGAGGCATAGCTAGAGGATGGAGTTCAGTATCACAGGGTCCCAAGATCCCAGAAGTGAAGCTCATGGAAAAGCCATGAGAACGGTGAATTCTTTCTTCTTTCTCTTTCTGCTTTATATTGTGTTGATTCTGATAACAGTTACATCCATTATTGTCTCCTAACAAGCTGATATTGACGTTTGGTAAATTAATAGCATCTGCCCATCCTTTAGGCCATTCATTTATCCTAATTTTGAGAAACAGCAAGCTGAAGCAAGCTGCTGTTAGGATTTGGGGGCAGCTGAAGTGCTTTCTAAAAGGAATGAAAGCTTAAACTCCATAAAAAATGATTCTCCAAAAGGAAAAATTAGGAAAATAAGTACACCAACAATGTTTGGAGAGTTTAAAAAAACTATTTCTATATTTTCCCATTGGACTTTCTTATATTTTAAAACATATTTCTGGAATAGAATCTTTTCCATATGTCTCGAAATAAATATATATTTATAATTATATAATTTGCAATGTATTTATAATTTCCCAATGTTACAATGAAATCAGATGCCGTGTTTATATGTTGAATGACACCTGAGGATGTAGACAAACTGTATTGTTCTATGAGAATTATCCATCAGCTGCATAAGATTACCACATATTTAGTGGCTTAAGCCCACAAACACATGTATTATCTAACAGTTTTTTGGGTCAGAAGTCTGAGCAAGGTTTAGCTGTGTTCTCTGTTTCAGGATCTCATCATGTTGAATTAAAAGTTTTGGTGATATTGCATTCTATCTACAGGCTTCACGGGGAAGAATCTACTGCCAAGCTCACTCAAGTTCTTGGCAGAGTTCATTTTCTTGCGGCCCCATCCACAGGCACTTCGTAATGTGGCTGCTTACTCTTTCAAGGCCAACAAGAATCTCTCTCGCTCAGGGGAGGCCCAGCCACACTGTTAAAAGCTTCTACCTGATTACATCAGCTCCTTGAAGGATAGTATCTCTTTCAATCAGTTAAAAATCTATTGATTTTACCTGCAAAATCCCTTCATGGTTGCCGTATTCTTGAAGCCAGAAGTAAGTCACAGGTCCTGCCCACACTGAAGGGCAGGGAATTATACAGGTGTGAACATCATGGACCAGCAATCAGAGGGAGCTAAAGTTTCAGTTTTGATACAGTCCAATTTATTAGTTTATTAATTTTATGAATCATGCTTTTGGTATTGAATCTAAGAGGTCTAGCTAATGCGAGTTTAGAAAATGTTCTGCTGCATTTTCTTCTAAAGTTTGTAGTTGTTCCTCTCCCGTTTAGGTCTATGATCCATTTTGAGTTAATTTTGCGTATGGTATGAAATAAAGATTTAAATTCATCTTCATAAATGTGAATATCTAATTGTTCCAACTTCATTTGTTGACAAAAAGATCATTTCCACCTTGATTGTCTTGATATCTTTTTTGAAATCAATTGACTGTGAATAAAAATGTTAATCTGGACTCTCAGTTGTGTTTCATTGATTTATACATGTGTCTTCATGAGAGAACCACACTATCCCGATTATGGCAGCCTAGTAGTAAACTTTGATATTAGGAACTGTAATCCTCCAATGTATTTTTCTGTTTTTAAGAAATTCTTTTGGCTATTCTGAGTCCTTGGCATTTCCATACATATTTTAGGAATAGCTTTTCACTTTCCTCAGATAGAACCTGCTGGGAATAGACAGGGATCACACTGCTTATATCGACCATCTCTTTATGTGAAGACTCTCTTCATTTCAGATTTCAGTGCACTTGGTCCTCCTTCCTTGCACAGCTCTCTGATGAACTTAAAATATATTTTTGGAATTTCATTCCCTGTATCAGTGTTGTTCTGGGGGGAAATCTATTATTTTTCAACCTGCTACATTGTACTCCTAGGTGGGACTCCTCAAAGGCTAACTCTGAAGTATCAAATACCACAGAATAAGTAACAAGCCTCCATGCCTGCTCTGTAGCAGACAGGGGAAAGGGAACATGCTTTACACAGACAGGATGCTCACGCCTCAAAAAGCCCACTGGGTGAGGATCCCCCTGTTATCTGTATTTTACTGATGATTATGCTGAGGCAGAGAGTAGTTTTAAAACAGAGTCCAAGATCAGAGACGTAGGAAGTTGAGAATTTGGGTTTTCCATCCTGGCAGTCCGGGTCCAAGATCCTCTGCTAGAAACAACTGTGAGTGCTTTAAAAATGGAAATTGCATAAAACCCAAGGGTAGAGGTTGATTTTAACATCTATCAATGTTAAAAAATAATAAATAGTCAAAAATGAATTAAACAGAAAAAAACCCTGGTATTTATATATGGAAAACTCTGGGTTCTGCAATGGAAAACACATATACTTTTCAAATGCCAAAGGAATATTTATAAAATCCCTGAACATTTCAATTAAATATTAATATTTAACAGACTCAGAAACTTTATCTATACGTGTTTTATAGCTATGAATAATGGTTTGAAAGCCTGCTGCATGGGAGAAAAGGAGGATTTAAGGCTAGAGGACCTCCTAACCCTGATTTTACATTTCATATTGTAGAACAATAATTCCATCCATGAGAAATAGATGTGAATGTGTGTGTGTGTTTATGAGCTTGTAAACAATAAATTTATACATAGTTTTCAGCAACTAGTATTTAGGGTGTATTGGCTTTCCTGGGGTTCCCAAGAATATATGAATGCCTTTGATGGGAAAGCTTGAATTCTTTCCAGAAATATGTCATTAAAAAAATAAATAAACACATAATGATAATGATCCTACTTATAAGCAAGCTCCATCAAAAAGTTTAGACATTCACTGTATGTTTTATGTATTGGATTTCTAAATTTTACTAACAAATAATGTTGTTGAACACGAATTGTGGAGAGGTTCAACAAGGAAAAAATTGCAAAACGAGATGTCCTTATTTGCATGCTAGCAAATGAGAATTCATCTTTCACTTCAAAATCAGTTATGAAATAATCCAGCCCACGGCAAGGACACACCGTGTATAAATAGGAGACAATTTCTGCTTTTTGGGAGTAACAATGTTTTTCATAAAGACAGTATTGAGCTCTTCCATCTGCATAGTCTGGTGTTTTCCTGCTTGACATCGATCATGGAATTTAAAGAACTTTAAAACAGGGAAAACATGGAAACAAGAACTTTACTCTACATTCCAGCTGCACATAGAAGTTAAGCTCAGAACATTAAAGGAATCACGACCAGGGATATTAAACTTCTTCTTTTTTTTTTTCTAGACATGGTAAATTTACTACCAAGCATTTTTTCTGTCTTAATAACGACGGAATTTATTCTGGGAAATTTTGCCAATGGCATCATAGCACTGGTGAATTGCATTGACTGGGTCAAGAGACATAAGATGTCCTCAGCTGATCAAATTCTCACTGCTCTGGCGGTCTCCAGAATTGTTTTGCTCTGGGTACTATTAATGAATTGGTATACAGTTGTGCTCCATCCGGGTTTATATAGTTTGGAAGTAAGAATTTTTGTTCGTATTGCCTTGACAGTAAGCAACCATTTTAACATCTGGTTTGCTGCTAGCCTCAGCATATTTTATTTGCTCAAGGTAGCTAATTTCTCTAGCTTTATATTTCTTTACCTAAAGCGGAGAGTTAAAAGTGTACTTCTCATAATACTGTTGGGGACTCTGGTCTTTTTGGTTCCTCATCTTGCAATTCTATGCATATATGAGAATATTCAGACTAATGAGTATGAAAGAAACATCACTCAGAAGACCAAATTGAGGGACATTTTTCACTTCTCATATATGAGTCTATTCATGCTAGTAAACTTCGCACCATTTTCTATGTCGCTGACATCTTTTCTGCTGTTAATCATTTCCCTGTGGAATCATCTCAAGAAGATGCAGCTCAGTGGCAAAGGATCCCAAGATATCAGCACCAAGGTCCACATAAGAGCCATGCAAACTGTGGTCTCCTTTCTCTTCTTGTATGTCAGTTACTTCCTAGCTCTGGTTACTTTAGTTGAGAGTTATAATAGGCTGCATAATACACTGCTTGTCATGCTTTCTGAGGCTCTTGCAATGCTCTATCCTTTAAGCCACTCATTTATCCTGATTTGGGGAAACAAGAAGCTAAGACAGGCCTTGAAAACCATAAGAAAGATGATAAGATTCCCATACCATTAGCCAATTCTTTCTGAGGTAAGCAATCTAATTTTATAAAATGTTGTAAGAAATTCCTCAATATTAGGAACCAATGTGGGTTTCACATAGATATTTTTGTTGTCATCATTCAATGGTAAAATTTGTGATCTATATTTATGCGTTTTTAATAACTGACAACTTACCTCAGGTAATCATTGTTATTTTCCATTGTATTTAGGACCAAACACATGTATTGCACAGTGTATTTAGATTTATTGTTTGAACTTCCAATCTTTTGGATGGTAATGATATTCAATTATAAATAGCACATTGAGGATACATGTTTGGGAAAGAAATATTCCACCATGAATTATTTCTTCATGGTTAATAGAGAGCAACTAGAAGTGTTGTTAGGAAAAGATGCACAAAATAAAATTTCAGATTGACAAGCATATTTAGAATACATTTTATATATGTGTACAAAAAATGGTACTGAAGAATATTAGCTCCAATAGAAGTAGATGAGAATCTTAGAAAAAAATCGAGTTATACAATAGGGTCAAGAGGAAAGAAAAATTATCATGACCTGTTTTCAGTGCTACTATGTTTCCATAAGCAGTTGGGAAAGTCATTTCCTACAGTTTTTGAATTAAGGAGATCTTTTCTGAAGTTGAAATCTGATGTCAAATTATTCAGTTTCCCCCTAAACCACCTTTGGGCCTCTGAATTGCCAATCATCTTCTCTATCTTGCTACCTAAAAATTCTTTTCAAACTTCAGATAAGAGCACTCAAATCTTCCTTATCTTAAAAATATGTTCACTACAAAAATAGTAAGAAATTATGGTACATAATTCAATGACCATTCTACATATACTAAAATAGTATCTATGATGTCTGTGCAATAATTATAGGGAATATCTTCAAGATCTGTTTTCTATAATTTTATGGAAAATGGTGAAAAAATGTGTTAATATATTATTCATAGAAAGTTCTATTATAAGAAAGAAACATATAACCTTAACAACTGAATTTACATGTCTATATTGATTCTTAGTATTATGAAATTTCGACAATATTATGTAAATCTTAAGATAAATCATTTCCACATCCTATTCATTCATCTGTTTTTAGTCATCTATGTGCCCCAGTAGAATATAAGCAGCATAATGCAAGGATCTCATCTCTCTTGTTTTCTGCTGACTCCCCACGACATATAAGCCAGCCCATGGAGTAGTTAGTCCAAATGATATTCTGATGAGTAAATAAACATATGAATAAACCATATTAGGACTGGAAAACTAATGAAAATGAAACCCCTCACAAAATCTGCAGGTTGCATGGATTCCCGGGTTTGGTTTCTTCACCATTCAAATGCCTCTAAACAAATCCACGTACTCACACTCCCAATTTCTGCATTAGACCAGGGAAAGAAAATGTCACAAATAGGCTCCACAACATAGAGTGACTCAAACACAAAGTACATTTAATATTGCTCTTTTAGCAGTACTGCTGTGTCTGAGAAGCCTTCTGTTTACAGTTATCCAGGGAATCAGGCTGATCAAAAGTATGCCATCTTTAACAGGTGGCTTCCAAGATTACCTTGGAGTCATCTCCATTCCAGACAGCCAGGAGGAGAAAGGTGTCTGTAGGAGTGTGCATGGGGAGAGGTTTTGGTGCTGGCCTGTAAATGATACACATAATTTTTCACTCATATAGTGTTGTTCAGATTTCAGTCACGTTGTCACAACCATCTGTAAGGGAGGTTGGGAAATAAAGTCACTCTCCAGCCGAGAAAGAAGAGGAGAACATGGAATTTAGGACATGGAAGTTTAGGGCACTTTGTAATAATTCAGTTGAAATATCCAATAAGTTATTGTAAAACAAAATAAGTTTCTCCATTTAGGAGCACGGTGTAGCTTGTTTATATCACTTTGATAATTTGTAATATCCTTACATCAATCTTGAATATCAGTTCTTTTTTGTATTTCCTCATGATTTCTAAAGAATTTAAGTTCAAACTAAATGTTCCTATCTTCATAAAACCATAATTGATTCTGCTCTGTAGCATTTGTAGCTTCCTTGTGTATATTCCCAGTATATTTGTTTATAACATTTGACTTAGCTCTCACAAGGTTATGTAATAATTATTTGTAGTTATTTCTTCTGGGACTTGGAAGTGTTCTTTGAACTGGAAATAATTGCATTAAGTTATCACTGTAAATCATATTGAATCAACAAAAATACTTGATAGGTAGAAGGATCTTATTGATGAGTAACAAATAATGACAGAAATATTAAAATTTAAGATATATTTTAATTAGCTATACATTAATTTTACATTAAAATTTTTTCTAGCAATTTCTATTCAAAATCTAAAGTATTTGTGTTCAAACTTATGGCTCAGGGGAAATGAAAGTACAAATTAGTAGAAAATAATCTCTCATATTTTCACGTTTGCACAACTGACTTCGTCATTTTAGTATTAGCACAAACGGAAATTTGTAGCTGGTGCCAAGGATAAGTGGACGTGATTAGCATTTACTCTGGAAAGTATATAGTAGATGACTTGAACTACTAAGAAAGGTATTCGTGAAGCTCTGTATCTCTTAATAGAACTGTTTGATTTCTCTCTGGAATTACAAACTAAAGTGAATGAACTATTCTTTCATGAAGACCTCTGAAACGGTATTACATAGCAGAATTTTGGCTATATGTTCTGGAATTATGATGAAAACATTTATAAAAGCATCATAAATGGGTGTCAATCTGCAACTGTTTAACTCTAAAGCTGTCAGTGAGGCACAACATTAGAAATATTTTCATAGAAATGTCGATTGTAATGAGGGCTTCCTTTCTGCTCATGGCAACAGGAGAACTCATCTTAGGAATGCTGGGAAATGGGTTCATTGGGCTGGTAACCCGCATCAAATGGATCAAGAATGGGAAGAGCTCATCAGCTGATTTCATCCTACCAGCTTGGCTATGGCCAGAGTCATCCAACAGTAGGTAACACTATTTGGTTCATTGAATGTGGAGCTATCTCCACATCTGTATGCCACCAGGAAACTAGCAAAAGCAGTTACTATCCTTTGAGCACTAACTGATCACTTAACTACCTGGTTTACAACCTGCCTAAGCATCTTCTGCTTCCTTAAGATCGCCAATTTCTCCCACTTCTTTTTCATCTGGCTGAAGTGGAGAGAGAATAGAATGGTTCTTGTGCTTTTCCTGGGGTCTTTCTTCTGATTGTCTGTTAACCTTTTAATGCAGGATGCTCTTAGTGAGTTGTGGATGAATATCCATAGAGGACGTGAAAGAAACATGACTTTGCATTAAGTGAAAATAAAATTTTCTATCTTAAATGCCTTCTTCTTCTTACTTGACCTATATCATCCCCTTTCTTCTGTTCCTGACCTCTTTGTTCCTTTGTTTCTGTCCGTGATGAGACACACCGAGAATTTGTACCTAAACCTGATGGATATAAGGGACTCCAGCACAGAGGTCCATAAAAGGACCGTGAAAATGGTGACAACCTTCTTCCTCCTCTTCATCATTTACTTTATTTCCACTCTAAGAAAAAGTTAGATCTTCCTTAAGGTACAGAGGTTTCAGGTTATGATGTTTGTTATGGTGATTTCAACAATCTTTCCTTCAGGCTACACATTAATTATAAATTTGGGAAATAGCAATCTAAGAAAAATCATCTGAGATTACTGTAAATTCTCTGTGAGAGAAGCAAAAGTTTTATCATCATAGGCAGGATTTAAAAGAACTTCCTATATTCAATGGGAAAATACATTAATAGAAGACTATGTAGGTTCGATTTCAACATTTCTTTCTCCTTGTAGGTGTTTTAGGCAGCACAGAAATTTCCCTTACAAGTGCTTTTACCTAAACATATTTTCTCAAAGTGATCTGACTTAGTGTCAGATATAAGGAAATGTCTCTGCTATGGTAACATTTGTTGATAACAAAAGATTATTTGAGACAAAGAAGATTGTAAAAATGTATAATAAAATATTAATAATTGTCTAAGTAATATACAATGCAATATGAGTGAATGTACATGAAATCAGAGTCATAGAAAGGGAAAAGAGTAATGTAATTTTTTCAAATCAAATATAGTTTTAAAATTAGAATAGAAAAAAGATTATGAAATGTTGTGAAATGTAAGTATAATAATACTTTATTTAAATATAAAAGTATAGGTAATAATCTGATGTTGCAAATTTTGGAAAGGATCTGAGACAATGGGAATTTTCATGGAACTGTAAATTGGTAAAACAACTTTGTGCAACAGTATAGCATTGCGTAATTAAGGTGAAGATGTATATCCTAAGAGAAATTAATTGCACTTCTATTTTTATATACTAAAAATCTTTGGTACATGTGCACCAGGATATATATGTAAAAGTGCGTATATCACTATTTTTCTTAATAGCTGAAATTGAGAAGTCATACAAATGTTCATCAGTGATAAAATGGATAAATAAATTATAGTATACTCATACAATAGAATTATGCACAATAATGAAAATGAAAAAATTAGATCTATGAATTTTTTATTTCTTTGTTAGAGAAAAAAGTCATAGACATAGAAAAGTAATTTGTAAAACTAAATGTATGCTCAATGCACTGTTTGGATATGTTTGTGTATATGTAGCCCTTCTTTGACTGTTGTAATAAAATAACTCAGATTTATTCATAGCAAGTGGGAATGCAAATAAGTAGGGTGGAGAATTTTGCATGCTAATCATGCTGTTAAAATATGAAAGAAAAATGATATGCTGTATTATTACGTAGAAGATATGCACATGTGTATATGAAATTTCAATAAAAGCAAAGAACTATTTGTTTAAGGTCAGTTCTGTCATAATTTTTAGAATGCAATAAAGGAAAAAAATAGTATGTACATCATCAGAAATACGTTGGTTTTAAGTTACTCTTGATGAAGTAGTCAGTGAAATTATTCTTTCAAGTTAGCCCTGATGCTGAGAACGATGTATTTATCATAAGACCATGGAGGAGATTCGGAGTGTTCTCCTGTCATAGTGAACTCTGCCACCTAGAAACTGGATAAAGACACATTCATCAATTAGAGTTCTCCCATTTAGCTGCCACCGTCATGATCATGATCATCATCATTATGTATCATATTTAAGGGTTAATATTTGAAACGTTTACATACATATGTTGGACAATGTCTAAGTAATCTCCTAAAGGTCATTGTGGGTAACTTACCTTAGTAAATAGTAAAGGTCAAGCCAAATTGAATATATTTAGAAATTGAACGTTCTTTAGTTTAAGTGTATTACTTGAGCAAATTATTAACAGGTGATCTTAAAACCACAGAATTAAGGCACAGAGCCCTTTTGCTAACATTGGAAGTAGAATAAAAAGACTACTGAAAAATTGAGTCATGGAATAGGATTGTGTCCCTGTGATGTTGTATTACATTTTTCTCATTTGAGTGGCATTTAGTGATCAAGTTCTGCTCCTTGTCTTTCACCATAATGCAAGCCTGTGGTGATGATCCAGAATAGATAAGCTACCATGAAAGGAAATCCATTACCAGTTCCTTTCAACTCGGTGGAGGATGACTAGATGATGATTTTATCTATTCTGCAACCAAAGTTTGGGAAAAGAAATGAATTGTTAGCATTTTCTTGTTAACAATCTTAAAAATAAAAAATACTTAAGAGCTTGATATTATGTCTGTTCTATTCAGTTTCCCCATAGGAGATGATTTATAGAAGAAGAGCAAGAGTCTGTTCTTATCACTGAAACAGTAAGACTGAGAAAATGAATAATCAAGATTAAGAATTCAATATGCATAAGTAACAAACAATTATACACAGTGGAAGAAAGAATTAGTGAATTGGAAGATAACTACACAGAGTAAAACATAAAGAGACAAAGAAACGGAAAATACAGGGTAGAGCGTAAGAGACACGAATGTTACAGTTGGAAAGTCTGACACACTTCTGAAATTCTGGAAGATAGAAGAGAGAAAATGAAGTGGAATGATATTGCTGAGATTTTTTCCAAAAGTGATAAAACATTTCAATTCATTGATTTGAGATAATAAGATAATGAGATAAGATAGCAAAAAATTTAACTTACAAACACTACAGGGAACTAAAGACCAAGAGACAATCTTAGAAATAGCCAAAGAAAAAGAATAAATGATATAAAAAGGAACAAGTATTTGAAAGATTTTTAAATAAGCTTGGTATGTATCTGGGAGACAGTTATAGTTCGGTTGATTGTCAATTTAGGTTGGATCTTGCTTGGGAAAACTGAATTCCAGGATCTCTCACTCTCCTCCTAGGACCAGTGTACTAGCCTGGGCATGTTCTCATGGTAATTGAAGAAGAGCAACACTGAGCCAGCCTCAACGTGGACGTCATTTCAAACCTGTTTGTGTCACATCTGCTAATTCCCAATTCATCAAAGCAAGTTGACATGATTAAGCTCAGAGCCAAGGCTCAAGGCGGTTATCCTGCCCACAGTAGAGGATATTACAAAATTACTTTCTAAAAGCTGTAGCTACAGTGAGGGTTAAAGAATTTCAGGAAAATGAAGCAATCTATCCGACTTTACACTCTTGGTTAAATTATTCAGGTTGTTCCCATATATAAAATATGCTCATTCCTATCTGAACATCTCCCAAAGTCTCATTTGTTTACAGAGATAGGCTTGAATTCCAGGATCTTATGATCCATATTTGGTTTGGTTTGTCTCCTCTTCATTTGTTAATTAAGCAATTAAAAAGACAAGTTATCTGCCTGGCAAAGATGTAGCACACAGGGTTGAAACAGGACAGGATAACCATAACAAATAGTCCCATTCAAAGAGGCAAATAAAAGAAACATACAGCAATTCTGGCTCATAGCAATTTTGATATAATGTGGAGAAAATATTTTCATGATCCTCCACTTTCTTTTTTTTTTTAATTTATTTATTTTAATTTTTTTCCAGCTTTATTGAGATAAAATTGGCAAAAATATGGTAATACATTTAAAGTGATTTTTTGATATATGTATACATTATGCAAGAATTTGCACAATCAACTTAACACATCCATCACCTCACATGGTTACTTTTTTTTATGAAAAAGCTTAAGATTTACTTTCTTAGCAAAAACAATTATACAATGTAGTATTATCAACCATGATTACCATACTATGCATTAGATCCTCAGAATTTGTTCATCTGATAACTGAAAGTTTCTACCCCTTTAGTTTACCGCCCCCCCTTCCCCTACCCTCAGCTCCTGGGAACCACTTTTCTACTCTGTTTCTATAAGTTTACTCTGTCTTTCTCTTTTTGTTTTTTTAGCTTCCACGTATAAGTGATACCATGCATTATCTGTCATCTCTGTCTGGCTTATTCAGCTTAGCATAAGACCACCAAGATCCATCCATATTGTCACAAATGGCGGGATCTCCTTCTCTTTTAAGATTGAATAACATTTCAGCATATATATCTAAATACATATGTATATATATGTATATGTATATATAGCACATTTTCTTTTCCATTCATCGATAAACAGGCATTTTGGTTATTTCCATACCTTGGCCATTGTGAATAATGCTGCAACAAACATAGGAGTACAGATTTTTCTCCCAGATAATCATTTTGTTTCCATTAGGTATATACACAGACATGAGATTGCTGGGTCATATGGTAGTTGATTTTTAATTTCTTGAGGAATCTCCATACTGTTTTCCATAGTGGCTAGAGCAGTTTACATTCCTACCTAGTGTACAAGAGTTCGCTTTTCTCCACATCCTTGCCAGAACTTATCTCTTATCATTTTGATGATAGCCATTCTAACAGGTGTGAAGTGATATCTCACTGTTCTTTTGATTTTCATTTCCCTGATGATTAGTGACATTGATCACCTTTTCGTGGAACCATTGGCCATTTCTATATCTTCTTTGGGAAAATGTGCTTGGTTCTTTGACCATTTTTAAATTGGATTGTTTGGTTTTTTGCTGCTGATTTGTATCAGTGCCTTGTATATTATGGATATTAATCCTTTATTGGATTTGTGATTTCTCCCATTTCATAAGTTGTCTTGTCACTTTGATGATGGTTTCCTTTGCTGTGCAGAAGCTTTTTAGTTTGAGGTAGTCTCACTTACTTATATTTGCTTTTGTTTCCTTTGTTTGCATAAAATCCAAAAAGTCATTGCCAACACTCAAGTCAAGGAGCCTGACACTGTTTTTTTCTAGGAGTTTTATAGTTCCAGGTTTATGTTCAATCTTTAATTCATTTTGAGTTAAGTTTTGTGTGTGATGTTAGATAGGAGACCAACTTCATTCTTTTGCATGTGGATGTCCTGTTCTCCCACACCTTTTATTAAACCTTTCCCCATTGAATATTCTTGGTGCCATTGTCCAAAATTAATTCACCATGTATGCGTGGATTTGTTTCTGTGGTCACTGCTCTATTCCATTGATCTATGCATCTGTTTTTATGCCAATATCATACTATTTTGATTACTATAACTTGTAACACAGTTTGAAATTGGAAAGAGTGATGCCTCCAGCTTCGTTCTTCTTTCTAAAGATTGTTCCACTTAGCTCTGTGACCAATTTTGAGTTAATTTTGTGTATGATATGAAGGAAGGATCTATAATCATCTTTATAAATGTGAACATGTAATTGTTCCAACTTCATTTGTTGGAACAAAGGTCATTTCCCCATTGAGTGCTTTGGTAACTTTTTAGAAATCATGGCCATGAAAGTAAACGTTAATCTGGAAATTTGAAAGAAATAAGAACTTTACTGAACATTCCAGCTACACACAGAAGTTAAGTTCAGAATATTAAATGAATCACGACAAGTAATATTAGACTTAGCTTTTTTGTCTTTATACACGTGGCAACTTTACCACCAAGCATTTTTTTCTGTCCTAATAACGACAGAATTTATTCTGGGAAATTTTGTCAAGGCTTCATAGCACTGGTGAACTGCATTGACTGGGTCAAGAGACAAAAGATGTCCTCAGCTGATCAAATATTCACACTCTGGTGGTCTCCAGAATTGGTTTGCTCTGGGTACTATCAATCACTTGGTATACAACTGTGCTCCTTCAAGTTTTATATAGTTTAGAAGTAAAAATTATTGCTTGTATTGACTGGACAGTGAGCAACCATTTTGATGTCTGGCTTGCTACTAGTCCCAGCATACATTTTTTTTTTTTTTTAAAGATTTTATTTTTTTCCTTTTTCTCCCCAAAGCTCCCCCGGTACATAGTTGTATATTCTTAGTTGTGGGTCCGTGAGGTGTGGTATGTGGGATGCCGCCTCAGCGTGGCTCAATGAATGGTGCCACGTCCGCGCCCAGGATTCGAACTGACGAAACACTGGGCCGCCTGCAGCGCAGCGCGCGAACTTAACCACTCTGCCACGGGGCCGGCCCCAGTCCCAGCATACATTTTTGTTCAAGATAGATAATTTCTCTAGCTTTGTATTTCTTTACCTAAAGTAGAGAGTTAAAAGTGTACTTCTCGTTATGTTGTTAGGGACTTTGGTCTTTTTGGTTCCTCATCTTGCAGTGCTATGCATGGATAATAATATGCAGACTAATGAGCATGAAGGAAACATCACTCAGAAGGCCAAATTGAGGGACATTTTATACCTTCCAAATGTCACTCTATTCACACTAATACACTTCATACCCTTTACTATGTCCCTGACATCTTTTCTGCTGTTAATCATTTCCCTGTGGAAACATCTCAAGAACATGCAGCTCAATGGCAAAAGATTCCAAGATCCCAGCACCAAGGTCCACATAAGAGCCATGTAAACTGTGCTCTCCTTTCTCTTTCTATATGCTGGTTACTTCCTGATTCTAGTTATCTCTTTTTTTTTTTTTAATATTTCATTTTTCCTTTTTATCCCCAAAGTGCCCCTGGTACATAGTTGTATATTTTCAGTTGTGGGTCCTTCTGGTTGTGGCATGTGGGACGTTGCCTCAGCATGGCCTGACGAGCAGTGCCATGTCCGCGGCCAGGATCTGAACCGGTGAAACTCTGGCCCACAAAAGTGGAGCACGCGAATTTGTCCACTCAACCATGGGGCCGGCCCCCTCAGTTTGGAATTTTCATAGTCTGCAGAACAAACTGGTTTTCATGCTTTGCCAGGCCCTTGGAATGTTGTATCATTTAAGCCAGTCATTTATCCTGATTTGGGGAAACAAGAAGCTAAGAGAGGCCTTGAAAATTATAAGAAAGATGATAAGATTACCAGACCACTAACCAATTTTTTTTAGGGAAGCAATCTAATGTTACAAAGTATCATAAGAAATTCCTCAGGATTAGGAAGCAATGTCTATTTTACATAGATATTGTAAGTTATCATCTTTCAATGGAAGAATTTATGAGCTATATTTATGCACTTTTGAGAGCAGACAACTTATCTCAGGAAATCATTTCTATTTTCATTGTAATTAGGACAAAACATACGTACAACAGTGTGTTTAGATTTCATTGCTCGAACCTCCAGTTGTTTGGATGGTAATGATTTTCAGTTCTAAATTACACATTGAGTATGTATGTTTGAGATAGAAATTATTCCATCATGAAATTCTTACTTCATGGTTAATACAGAGCAATCAGAACTGCTGTTAGGAAACGATGCACACAATAAAATTTGAGTGAAAAACATTTAGAATAAATTTTATATATGTGTGCAATAAACAGTACTGAAGAAAATTAGATTTAATACAAGTAGAAGAAAAGCTCAGTAAAAATCAAGTTGTACAACAGGGAAGAGGGAGAAAAAAAAATGATCATGACCTGTTTTCTATTGCGCAATGTTTTCATATGCACTTAGGAAAGTCATTTCTTACAAGGTTTTGAGTTAAGAATATCTTTTTTGAAGTGGATCTGAGATCAAATTATCAGTTTTCTCCAAAACCGCCTTTGGGCGTCTTAATTGCCAATCATCTCCTCCATCTTGCTACATAAAAATTATTTTTAAACATCAGATAAGAACACTCAAATCTTCCCTATCTTAAAAATATGTTCACAAAAAATATGTCACAATATGTATATAATTCAGTGACCTTTCTGCATATATCAAAATGGAATATATTATATCTATGTAACAATTATATCAACTATCTTGAAGATCTATTTTATCATAATCTTGTGGAAAATGATGAAATAGAAAGCGTGTTAACATATTTTTGATAGCAAGTTATAAGAAAGAAATGTATAACCTGTTCAACAACGGAATTTACATGTCTATATTAATTCTTAGTTGTATGAAATTTTAACATTATATAAACCTTGAGATACATCATTTCCACAGCTGATTTATTCATTTGTTTTTAGAAATCTCTCTGCCCCAGTAGAATATAATCAGGATAACGTGAGGATCTTGTCTATCTTGTTTTCTGCTGACTCCCCAGGACATAAAAGCCAGTCCATAGAATAGTTAGTCCAAATGATAATCTGATGAATGACTAGATGAATGGGTGAATAAACCATATTAGGACTGGAAAACTAATGAAAAAGAAACCCCTCAGAAAATCTGCAGGTAGCATGGATTTCCTGGTTTTGTTTCTTCACCATCCAAATGCCTCTAAACAAATCTGCACACTCTCAGTTCCAATTTCTGGATTAGACCAGAGGGAGAAAATGCTACCACCAATAGGACCCAAAATGTAGAGTGACTCAAACACAAAGTACATTTAATACTGCTCTTTCAGCAGTACTGCTGGGTCTGAGGGGCCTTCTGTTGGCAGTTATCCAGGGAATCAGGCTGATCTAAAGTATGCCATCTTCAGCATGTGGCTTGCAAGATTGCCTTGGAGTCATCTCCATTCCAGACAGCCAGGAGGAGAATGGCATATGGAGGAGTGTGCATGGGGAGAGTTTTGGGGACAGATCTGTAAATGGTGCACATAATTTTCATTCACGTGACCTTGTTCAGATTTCAGGCACGTTGCCACGACCATCTGTAAGGGATGCTGGGAAATAGAGTCTCTCGATAGCCCAGAAAGGAGAGGAGAACGTGGAATTTAGGACACAGAAGATGGAGGGCACTTAGAAATAATTTAATTGAAATAACCAATAAGTTAATGTAAAACAAAAGAAATTCCCCCGTTCGAAAGCCTGGTGTGGCTTGTTCATGTCACTTTGAAAATTGGTATATGTCCTTACATCAGTCTGAATATCAATTCTTTTTTCTATTTCCTCATGAATTCTAAAGAATTTAAGTTTGAACTAAATTTTCCTATCCTTATAAAACCATAATTGATTCTGCACTGTAGTGTTTCTAGCTTCCTCATGTACAACCCCAGTATATTTTTCTTATAACTTCGAATTTAGCTCCTACAGTGCTGTGTACTAATTCTTTAAATTTTTTTGTTCTACAACTCAGGTATGTTCTTTCAACTGGAAATAATTGCATTTAATTATTTCCATAAATCATCTTGAATCAACAAAAATATTTGACAGGTAAAAGGATCTTACTGAGGAGTAACAAATGATGGCTGAATTATTAAAATTTAACTTTAATCTTAATTAACTACACAGTTAATATTGAACTAAAATTCTTTCTAGCAATTTCAGTTCAAATCTAAAATATTTGCATTCAAACGTACGGCTCAGGGAATATGAAAGTACAAATTAGCAGAAAATAATCTCTCTCATATTTGCATGTTTATGCACCTGACTTCATCCTTTCAGTAATTAGCACAAATGGAAATTTGTAGCTGGTGCCAAGGATAAGTGGACATCATTAGTGTTTACTCTGGAAATTATATAGTAGGTGACTCAAACTACTAAGAAAAGTATTCATAAAGCTCTCTGTCTTTTAAAATGTTTGGCTTATCACTGGAATTACAATATAAATAGAATGAACTATTCCTTCATGAAGATCTCTGAAATTATACTACATGGCAGAATTTTGACTTTACATTGTGGAATTATGATGAGAACATTTACAAAGGCATCATAAATGGATGTCAATCTGTAACTGTTTAACTATAAAGCTGTCAGTGAGGCACGGCATAAATATTTTCATAGAAATGTCACCTGGAATGAAGGTCTCCTTTCTTGTCGTGGCAATAGGATAACTCATCTAAGGAATGCTAGGAAATGGGTTCATTGGACTGGTAAACGTCATCGAATGGATCAAGAATGGAAAGGTCTCATCAGGTGATTTCATCCTTTCCAACTTGGCTGTGGCCAAAGTCATTCAACTGTGGGTAACTCTATTTGGTTCATTTAATGTGGGTCTATCTCCACATCTGTATGCCACCAGGAAACTAGCAAAAACGCGGTCACATTCTTTGGACACTTACTGATCACTTTACCTGGTTTGCAACCTGCCTAAGCATTTTCTGCTTCCTTAAGTTGGCCAATTTCTCCCACTTCTTTTTCATCTGGCTGAAGTGGAGAGTGAACAGAGTGGTTCTTGCAATTTTCCTGAGGTCTTTTTTCTTACTGTTAATCTCTTAATGCAGGATGCTCTTAGTGAGTTGTGGGTGAATACCTGTAAAGTGCAGGAAAGAAATATGACTTTGTACTTAGACAGTAATAAAATGTTCTGTCTCAAAAGCCTGTTCTTCTCAGGTTGACCTATGTTTTCCCCTTTCTTCTGTCTCTGACCTCTTTGTTCCTTTTATTTCTGTCCTTGCTGAGACACACCAAGAATTTGCTGCTCAACCTGATGGGTATGAGGGACTCCAGCATAGCGGCCCGTAAAAGGGCTGTGAAGATGGTGACAACCTTCTTCCTCCTCTTCATCATTTACTTTGTTTTCACTCTACTAGCAAGTTGGATCTTCCTTAAGGTATAAAGTATCAGGTTATGATGTTTCTCATCGTAATTTCAACCATCTTTCCCTCAGGCCACTCATTAATTATAATTTTGGGAAACAACGAGCTAAGACAGATGACCTGAGACTACTGTAGCATCTTACATTCTCTCTGGGAAAAGCAAAACCTTTATCTTCATAGGCAGAATTTAAAAGGGCTTCTTATATTCTATGGGAAAATAGCTTAATAGAAGACCTTGTAGGTTCATTTTCAATTTCAATTTTTCTCTCCTTGGGTCCGTTTAGGTGTGGTTAAATAGCAGTGAAATTTCCATTGTAACTACTGTTAGTTGATCATATTTTCTCCAACTGGTCTGATTTAGTGTTCAATTAAAGGAAATATCTCTCCTATAATAACACTTACTGATAACAAAAGATTATTTGAGAAGATTATATAAATATATAATAAAATGTTAATAAATGTATAAGTAATATACAACGCAATATGAAAAAATGTATTTGAAATTACATTCATAGAAAGGAAAAGACTAATGCAATTTTTCCAAGCTACAGATAATTTCAAAATTACAATAGAAAAAGGATTATAAAATGCTAAATATAACATAAGTGTAATAATACTTTATATAAATATAAAAGTGTAAACATTGGTCTACCGTTACTAATTTTGGAAAGGATCTGAAGCAATAGAGATTTTCATACACTATTCATAGGATTATAAATTAGTAAAACAACTTTGTGCAACAGTATGGCATTATATAATTAAGGCAAATTTGTATATCCTAAGACACATTAATTGAACTCTTGTTTTTATACACTCAAAAACTTTGGTACATGTGCACCAGGATATATATGCAAAAATGTGTATATTAGTATTTTCATTAATAGATGAAATTGAGAAGTTGTACAAGTGTCCTTTAGCAATAAAATGAATAAATAAATTATGGCATACTGATACAATACAATAGGATACAATAATGAAAATGAACAAATTAGATCTATAAATTTTTTAGTTCTTTGTTAGTTAAAAAAAAGAAAAAGACATAGACACCCAAAAGTTATTTTTAAACTATAATACATAACCAATGTAATGTTTGCATGTTTTTTGTATACGTAGAACTACTTTGACTGCTGTAATAAAATAACTCAGATTTATTCATAGTAGGTGGGAATGCAAATAAGTAGGGGGAGAATTTTGCTTGCTAATGATATTATTAAAATATGAAAAAAGATATATTGTATTGTTAGGTAGAGGATATACACATGTGTGTAGGAAATGGCAATAAAAGCAAAAAACTATTTGTTTGAGGTCACTTTCGTCATAATTTTTAGAATGCAGTAAAAGAAAAAGGAATAGCAAATACATCATCAGAAATATGTTGATTTTAAGTTACTCTTGATGAAGTAGTTGGTGAAGTTATTCTTTCAAGTTAGCCCCAATGTTGAGAATGATGCACGTATCATAAGATTGTGGAGAAGATCGGCAGTGTTCTCCTATCACACTGAACTCTGCAACTTAGAAAACTGGATGAAGACAAATCCATCAGTTAGAGTTCCCTCATTTAGCTGTCATCATCATCATCATTATTATGTATTACATTTAATGACATATTTGAATTGTTTATATTCATAAATTGGACAATATCTAAGTAATCTCCTAAAGGTCATTGTGGGTAACTTACCTTGGTAAATAGCAAAGTTCTAGTGAAACTGAATACATTTAGAAATTGACTCTTCTTTAGTTGAAGTGCATTATTAGAGCAACTCATTAATAGGGGATCTTAAAATCACAGAGTTTAAGCACAGAGCCCTGTTTCTAACATTGGAAGTAGAATAAAAGGAATACTGAACGGTTAAATCATGGATTGTGTCCCTGTGATGATGTATTACATTTTGCTTATTTGAATGGCATTTAGAGATCAAGTCCTGCTACTTCTTTTTCCACATAACAAGAACCTGTGGGGATAAATGAGCAATAGATAAGCTGCTATGCAAGAAAATCCATTACTCATTCCTTTCAACTTGTTAGAGAGCTACTAGACCATGATTTTATCTATTCTGTGACCAAAATTTGGGATAAAAAGGGAATTGTTATCATTTTCTTGTTAACATTGCTAAAAATAAGAAAGCTTTAAGAGCTTGGTATTATGAGTATTTTATTCATTTTCCCCATAGAAGATTATTTATAGAGGAAGAGCAAGAGATTGTCCTTATCACTGAAACAATAAGACTGAGAAAATGAATAATCAAGATTAAGTATCCAATAGACATAAGTAATAACAATTAGATGCAGTGGAAGAGAGAATTAGTGAATTAGGAAGATAACTCTCCAGAATGAAGCACAAAGAGACAAAGAGGGGGAAAACACAGACTAGAGGGCAAGAGACATGAACATTACAGTCAGAATGTCTGAAATACTTCTGGAATTCTGGAAGACAGAAGAGAGAAAAATGAAGTGGGTGCAATATTGCTGAGATTTTTTCCAAAGTGATAAAATGTTTTAATTCATTAAGATAATAAGATAATGACATAAGGTAACAAGAAAACTTCACCTATAAACACTGCAGGAAACCAAAGACAAAGAGAAAATCTTATAAATAGCCAAAGAAAAAGAGAGTAGATTATATGAAAAGGAACAACTATTTGAATGATTTTTAAATGAACTTGGTGTATACCTAGGAGCCAGTTACAGTTTGGCTGATTGTCAATTTAGGTTGGATCTTCCTGGGAAAACTTGATTCCGGAAGTCTCTTTTTCTCCTTCTTGGACCAGTGTACTAGCCTAGGCATGTTCTCATGGTAATTGAAGAAGAGTAATTCTGGGCCAGCCCCAATGTGGAAGTCATTTCATACCTCTTTACCTCATGCCTACTAATTCCCAGTTTATCAAAGGAAGTTTGCATGATTGAGCTCAGAGCCAACGGACGAGGCAGTCATCCTGCCCACAGTGGAGGATACTGCAAAATTACTTTTGAAAGACTGTAACTACAATGAGAATTAAAGAATTTTAGGAAAATGAAGCAATCTATCCCAGTTTACACTCTTGGTTAAATTATTCAGTTTCCTCCCGTATATAAAATATGCTCACTCCTACCCGAGCATCTCCCAAATTCTCATTTAGTTACAGAATTAGGCTTGAATTCCAGGTTCTTATGATCCACGTTTGGTTTGGTTTGTCTCCACTTCATCTGGTAATCAAGGAATTAAAAACTCAAGTTATCTGCCTGGCAAAGATGTAGTAAACAGGGTTGAAACAGGACAGGACAAACATAACAAGCAGTCCCACTGAAGGAGGAGAATAGTAGGAAACATACAGCAATCATGGCTCATAAAAACTCTGAAATAATGTGGAGAGAATATTTTCATGACCTTATACTTTCTTTTGTTTTTTTTAAAATTTATTTATTTTAAAATTTTTTCCAGCTTTATTGAGAGAAAATTGACAAAAATATTGTAATATATTTAAAGTGATTTTTTGATATATGTTTAAATTATGCAAGAATTCCCACAATCAAGTTAATTAACATATCCATCACCTGACATGGTTACCTTTTTTTAATGAAAAATCTTAAGATTTACTATCTTAGCAAAATCAGTTATACCATATAGCATTATCAACCATAGTTACCATGCTATACATTAGATCCTCAGAACATATTCATCTGATAACTGAAAGTTTTTTCCCTTTTAGCAACCTCTCCCTTTTCCCTCACCCCCAGCTCCTGGTAACCACTTATCTACTCTCTGTTTCTATGAGTTTGCCACCCTTTTTTTCCCCTTCAGATTCCACATGTAAGTGACATCATGCATTGTTTGTCTTCTCCCTCTGGCTTATTTCACTTAGCATGATGCCATCAAGTTCCATCCATCTTGTCACAAATGGCGGTATCTCCTTCTCTTTTAAGATTGAATAATATGAGGAATTCCAAGATGGCGCCGTGAGTAGTCCTCTTTGTCTCTCGCCCTTCGAGTCTACAATTATTTGGACACTTATCGCTTGACAAAGGATATCCAGACAGCATCTCAGGACGTCTGAGACACCCACGCGACTATACATCGGAAGGCGGACGGACTTTCCTCCGGGAGGATGTGGAAATAGGTGAAAACTCTCCGACCCCGACGGGCAGCCTAGTACCCGCAAGCGGCTTTCTTCCAACGGACGCCCCCAGAGGATCCACACACATCTAGGGCAGGAGCGAGAACACAACAGAGGAGCGACGGTGGAAACAGGTGACCAGAACCCTACTTAAACCCCCCGCAATTACTCCTAAACGCAGAGGGAAACTTTGGAGTTGCACACCTGAGCCCGCGGGGAGAGTCTCTCCCCGCCATTGGCGGGGAGACCCGGCCTGGTGCTCGGGGCGCCCGGAGGGTCCCAGAGAGACGCCCGCCCCGGGGGACTAGGGATTGCCGGAGATCTCGGAGAGGACCGGGGCGGGGGAACTTTCAAAGGCGGGTCCGGCGACCCGGTGGGGAAGCGCCGGAGCTCCGCCAGGCAGCAGACAAAACTCTCTGTCTGCCGGTAGCAGAGGGGCCACGCTGAGCACTCAGGGCTCCCGGCAGAGGCCCGGAGAGAAGCCCAGAGGGCGGGGCGACCCCCAGCTGCCGTTGCCCGCCCCGGGGGACTAGGGATTGCCGGAGATCTCGGAGAGGACCGGGGCGGGGGAACTTTCAAAGGCCGGATCGGCGACCCGGAGGGGAAGCGCCGGAGCTCCGCCAGGCAGCAGACAAAACTCTCTGTCTGCCGGTAGCAGAGGGGCCACGCTGAGCACTCAGGGCTCCCGGCAGAGGCCTGGACAGAAGCCCAGAGGGCGGGGCGACCCCCAGCTGCCGTTGCCCACCCCGTGGGACTAGGGATTGCCGGAGATCTCGGAGAGGACCGGGGCGGGGGAACTTTCAAAGGCCGGATCGGCAACCCGGAGGGGAAGTGCCGGAGCTCCCCCAGGCAGCAGACAAAACTCTCTGTCTCCCGGTAGCAGAGGGGCCACGCTGAGCACTCAGGGCTCCCGGCAGAGGCCCGGAGAGAAGCCCAGAGGGCGGGGCGACCCCCAGCTGCCGTTGCCCGCCCCGTGGGACTAGGGATTGTCGGAGATCTTGGAGAGGACCGGGGCGGGGGAACTTTCAAAGGCGGGTCCGGCGACCCGGTGGAGAAGCGCCGGAGCTCCGCCCGGGCAGCAGACAAAACTCTCTGTCTGCCATTAGCAGAGGGGCCACTCCCAGCATTCAGGGCTCCCGGCAGAGGCTCGGACAGAAGCCCAGAGGGCGGGGCGTCCCCCAGCTGCCGTTGCCCGCCCCGTGGGACTAGGGATTGCCGGAGATCTCGGAGAGGACCGGGGCGGGGGAACTTCCAAAGGCGGGTCCGGCGACCCGGAGGGGAAGCGCCGGAGCTCCGCCAGGCAGCAGACAAAACTCTCTGTCTGCCGGTAGCAGAGGGGCCACGCTGAGCATTCAGAGCTCCCGGCAGAGGCCCGGAGAGAAGCCCAGAGGGCGGGGCGACCCCCAGCTGCCGTTGCCCACCCGGTGAGGCTAGGGATTGCCGGAGATCTCGGAGAGGACTGGGGCTGGAGAGAGTTCCAGAGACCCAGCTTAGTAGCCTAGGGGGAAAGCCTACAGGCTCACAGAAGCCTTAGGGAAAGCCTCTGCACAGCATCAGTAGAAGGCACCCAGCCGCCAGCCACAAGGCTGGAAGACCCCAGGGCAAAAGCAGCATAGCTAGGTGTACTAACCACAGACTGTAGAAGATGCCAATAGCTCTCCTGCGACCCATAGAGGACAAGTGAGATTTGGTGGGTGCCGACAGCAACCGAGTGACAAATAAAAGTGATCCCACCCCTGGCCGCTGGAAAAGCCCATAACACCGTTGCAGACCCCAAGGAGAGAGCGCATCTAGGTGGGCAACAACAGTAGGCACCTGCAGCCTGAAGCCCCCCGTGACGGCCCCCACGGCAGAGGAGGGAATCCAAAGGGCCACTGTGGCTACGAAGAGGGGCCCAGGCCCAGTTAGCAACTACGGACAGGGTTCCTGGTTGGTGAAGTATAAACAGCTGCTCCCCCCACCGCAGCAGCTGAAACAAGTGAAAGGAGCAACTAAACTCTATCTCCATGCGGAGGCACAAATCAACATCATCAAGCAATATGAAAAAATACATTAAATCTCCAGAACAGAAAGAAAGTAACAAATACACAGAAATCAATCCCAAAGAAAATGAGATATATAACCTAAATGATGATGACTTCAAAACAGCCATCATTAAAATACTCACTGAGTTAAGAGAGAATTCTGACCGACAACTCAACGAGTTCAGGAGCTATGTCACAAAAGAGTTTGATACGATAAAGAAGAACCAAACAGAAATACTGGAAATGAAGAACACAATAGAGGAGATTAAGAAAAATCTAGATGCTCTGAACAGTAGGGCCGATAATATGGAGGAAAGAATTAGCAATTTGGAAGATGGCAATATAGAATTGTTGCAGGCAGAGGAGGAGAGAGAAGCAAGACTTAAAAGAAATGAAGAAACTCTCCGAGAATTATCAGACACAATTAGGAGATGCAACGTAAGGATTATAGGTATACCAGAGGGAGAAGAGAAGGAGAAAGGGGCAGAAAACCTATTCAAAGAAATAATGGCTGAGAACTTCCCAAATCTGGTGAGGGAGAAGGATCTTCAGGTGACAGAAGCCAATAGATCTCCAAACTTTATCAATGCAAGAAGACCAACTCCACGGCATATAGTAGTGAAGCTAGCAAAAGTCAACGACAAGGAGAAAATATTAAGGACAGCCAGGCAAAAGAAACTAACCTACAAAGGAACCCCCATCAGGCTATCAGCAGATTTCTCAGCAGAAACTTTACAGGCTAGAAGAGAGTGGAATGATATATTCAAAAATCTGAAGGACAAAAACCTACAGCCGAGAATTCTCTACCCAGCGAAAATATCCTTCAAATACGATGGAGAAATAAAAACTTTCCCAGATAAACAAAAATTAAGGGAGTTCATTGCCACAAAACCTCCTCTTCAGGAAATCCTCAGGAAAACCCTCATTCCTGAAAAATCCAAAAAAGGAAAGGGGCTACAAAACCAAGAGCGGAGGAGATAAGTAGAAGGACAACAACAGAGAGTAGCAGCTCTACATCAGAACAGATTAAACCATGGGACGAGAAACAAAGGAAACTGAAGAAAACCGGAAAACAAGACACAAAATGGTAGTGGTAGGCCCCCACGTCTCAATAATCACTCTAAATGTAAACGGATTGAACTCCCCAATCAAAAGACACAGAGTGGCAGGATGGATCAAAGAAGAAGATCCAACAATATGCTGCCTCCAGGAAACACACCTCAGCCCCAAAGACAAACACAGACTCAGAGTGAAGGGATGGAGAACAATACTCCAAGCTAATAATGAACAAAAGAAAGCAGGTGTCGCTATACTAATATCAGACAAGGTAGATTTCAAAGCAAAACAGATAAAGAAAGACAAAGAGGGACAGTATATAATGATAAAAGGGACTCTCCACCAAGAAGACATAACACTTATAAATATATACGCACCCAACACAGGAGCACCAAAATTTGTAAAGCAACTCTTAATAGAACTAAAAGAAGACATCAACAACAATACAATAATAGTAGGGGACCTCAACACACCATTAACACCAATGGACAGAACATCCAGACAGAAAATCAACAAGGAAATAATAGAATTAAATGAAAAATTAGACCAGATGGACTTAATAGATATATATAGAACACTTCATCCAAAAACAGCAGGTTACACATTCTTCTCAAGTGCACATGGAACATTCTCAAGGATTGACCATATTTTGGGAACCAAAGCAAACATCAATAAATACAAGAGAGTTGAAATAATATCAAGCATCTTTTCTGATCATAACGCTATTAAACTAGAAATCAACTACAAGAAAAAAGCAGAGAAAGGTGCAAAAATGTGGAGACTAAACAACACGCTTCTCAACAAACAATGGATCATTGAAGAAATTAAAGAAGAAATCAAATATTATCTGGAGACAAATGAAAATGAGAACACGACATACCAAATCATTTGGGATGCAGCAAAAGCAGTCCTAAGAGGGAAATTCATCGCAATACAGGCCCACCTCACTAAACAAGAAAAAGCTCACGTAAGCAACCTCAAACGACACCTAACAGAACTAGAAAAAGAAGAACAAACAAGGCCCAGAGTCAGTAGAAGGAGGGAAATAATAAAAATAAGAGCAGAAATAAACGATATTGAAACAAAAAAGACAATAGAAAGGATCAATGAAACAAAGAGTTGGTTCTTCGAAAGAATTAACAAAATTGACAAACCCCTAGCCAGACTCACCAAGAAAAGAAGAGAGAAATCGCAAATTAATAAAATCAGGAATGACAGAGGAGAAATCACAACAGATACCAATGAAATACAAGAGATCATAAGAGAATACTATGAAAAACTATATGCCAACAAATTGAACAACCTGGAAGAAATGGACAAATTCCTAGACTCCTACAATCTCCCCAAACTGAATCAGGAAGAAATGGAGAATCTGAATAGACCAATCACAAGTAAGGAAATAGAAACGGTAATCAAAAACCTCCCCAAAAACAAGAGTCCAGGACCAGACGGCTTCTCTGGAGAATTCTACCAAACATTCAAAGAAGACTTAATACCTATTCTCCTCAAACTGTTCCAGAAAATTGAGAAAGATGGAGAACTCCCTAACACATTCTATGAAGCCAACATCACTCTGATCCCCAAACCTGACAAGGACAACACAAAGAAGGAGAACTACAGGCCGATATCACTGATGAACATAGATGCAAAAATCCTCAACAAAATTTTGGCAAACCGATTACAGCAATACATCAAAAAGATTATACACCATGATCAAGTGGGATTTATACCAGGGACACAGGGATGGTTCAACATCCGCAAGTCAATCAACGTGATACACTACATTAACAAAATGAAAACCAAAAACCACATGATCATCTCAATAGATGCAGAGAAAGCATTCGACAAGATCCAACACCCATTTATGATAAAAACCCTCAGTAAAATGGGTATAGAAGGAAAGTACCTCAACATAATAAAGGCCATATATGATAGACCCACAGCCAACATCATACTCAATGGACAAAAGCTGAAAGCCATCCCTCTGAGGACAGGAACAAGACAAGGGTGCCCACTTTCACCACTCCTATTCAACATAGTTCTGGAGGTGCTGGCCAGAGCAATTTGGCAGGAAAAAGAAATAAAAGGAATCCAAATGGGTAACGAAGAAGTAAAACTCTCGTTGTTTGCAGACGACATGATCTTATACATAGAAAACCCCAAAGAATCCACAGAAAAACTATTAGAAATAATCAACAACTACAGCAAAGTAGCAGGGTATAAAATTAACGTGCATAAATCAGTAGCATTTCTATACACTAACAATAAACTAACAGAAAAAGAACTCAAGAACTCTATCCCATTCACAATCGCAACGAAAAGAATAAAATACCTTGGGATAAACTTAACCAAGGAAGTGAAGGATCTGTACAATGAAAACTACAAGACTCTCTTGAAAGAAATGGGCGATGACATAAAGAGATGGAAAGACATCCCTTGCACATGGATTGGAAGAATAAACATAGTTAAAATGTCCATACTACCTAAAGCAATATACAGATTCAATGCTATCCCAATCAGAATCCCAAGAACATTTTTCACAGAAATTGAACAAACAATCCTAAAATTCATATGGGGCAACAAAAGACCGCGAATTGCTAAAGCAATCCTGAGCAAGAAAAACAAAGCCGGCGGAATCACAATCCCCGATTTCAAAACATACTACAAAGCTACAGTGATCAAAACAGCATGGTACTGGTACAAAAACAGGTCCACAGATCAATGGAACAGAATTGAAAGCCCAGAGATAAAACCACACATCTATGGACAGCTAATCTTCGACAAAGGAGCAGAGGGCCTACAATGGAGAAAAGAAAGTCTCTTCAACAAATGGTGCTGGGAAAACTGGACAGCCACATGCAAAAGATTGAAAATTGACCATTCTTTTTCACCACACACCAAAATAAACTCAAAATGGATCAAAGACCTAAAGATTAGGCCTGAGACAATAAGTCTTTTGGAAGAGAATATAGGCAGTACACTCTTTGACATCAGTTTCAAAAGAATCTTTTCGGACACTGCAACTCCTCAGTTGAGGGAAACAATAGAAAGAATAAACAAATGGGACTTCATCAGACTAAAGAGCTTCTTCAAGGCAAGGGAAAACAGGATTGAAACAAAAAAACAGCTCACTAATTGGGAAAAAATATTTACAAGCCACTTATCCGACAAAGGGTTAATCTCCATAATATACAAAGAACTCACACTGCTTAACAACAAAAAAACAAACAACCCGATCAAAAAATGGGCAGAGGACATGAACAGACATTTCTCAAAAGAAGATATGAATATGGCCAATAGACACATGAAAAGATGTTCATCATCGCTAATCATCAGGGAAATGCAAATCAAAACTACACTAAGATATCACCTTACCCCCGTTAGATTGGCAAAAACATCCAAAACCAAGAACGACAAATGTTGGAGAGGTTGTGGAGAAAGAGGAACCCTCATACACTGTTGGTGGGAATGCAAACTGGTACAGCCACTATGGAAAACAGTATGGAGATTTCTCAAAAAGTTAAAAATAGAAATACCCTATGACCCAGCCATCCCATTACTGGGTATCTATCCTAAGAACCTGATATCAGATATCTCAAGAGTCCGTTGCACCCCTATGTTCATTGCAGCATTATTTACAATAGCCAAGACGTGGAACCAGCCTACATGCCCAGAAACTAATGATTGGATAAAGAAGATGTGGTATATATACACAATGGAATACTACTCAGCCATAAAAAAAGACGAAATTGGCCCATTCACAACAATGTGGATGGACCTCGAGGGTATTATGTTAAGCGAAATAAGTCAGTCAGAGAAAGACGAACTCTACATGACTCCACTCATAGGTGGAAATTAGTATATTGAGAAGGAGATCTGATTGGTGGTTACCAGGGAAAAGGGGGGGTGGGGGGAGGGTACGGAGGGGGAAGTGGTGTACCCACAACATGACTAACAAAAATGTACAACTGAAATCTCACAAGGTTGTAATCTATCATAACATTAATAAAAAAAAAAAAAAAAAAAAAATTGAATAATATTTCTGTCTACACACACACACACGTTCCACATTTTCTTTATTCATTCACCTATAAACAGACACTTAGGTTGTTTCCATACCTTGGCTATTGTGAATAATGTTACAATAAACGTGGGAGTATGGATTAATTTCCTAGATAATGATTTTGTTTCCTTTGGACATATACCCAGAGATGAGATTGCTGGGTCATATGGTAGTTGATTTTTAATTTCTTGAGGAACCTCCATATTGTTTTCCATAGTGGCTAAAGCAGTTTACATTCCCACAAAGTGTACAAGAGTTCCCTTTTCTCCACATCCTTGACAGAACTTAGCTCTTATCATTTTGATGATAGCCATTCTAACAGGTGTGAAGTGATATCTCACTGTTCTTTTGTCTTGCATTTCCCTGATGACTAGTGATGTTGAGCATCTTTTCATGTACCTGTTAGCCATTTGTATGTCTTCTTTGGGAAAATGTCTTTCAGGTACTTTGTCCGTTTTTAAATTGGATTATTTGTTTTTTGCTATTTATTTGTATGAATGTCTTGCATACTTTTGATGTTAATCCCTTATCAGATCTGTGATTTTCTCCCATTTCATAGGCTGCCTTTTTGTTTTGTTGACAGTTTCCTTTGCTTACCTGTGCAGAAGCTTTCCAGTTTGAGGTAGTCCCACTTATTTATTTTTACTTTTGTTGCCTTTGTTTGTGTCAAATCCAAAAAATCATTGCCAAAACCAAAGTCCAGGAGTTCATCCCCATGTTTTTTTCTAAGAGTTTTATGGCCTCAGGTTTTGTTCAGTCTTTAATCCATTTTGAGTTTATTTTTGTGTATGGTGTTAGATAGGAGTCCAATTTCATTCTTTGGCATGTGGATATTCCGTTTTCCCAACACCATTTATTGAAGACACTATCCTTTTCCCACTGTATATTCTTGGTGCCATTGTCCAAAATTAATTCACCATATATGCCTGGGTTTGTTTCTGTGCTCTTTAGTCTGTTCCATTGATTCGTGTGTCTATTCTTATGCCAATACGATACTGTTTTAATTACTCCAACTTTGTAACATACTTTGAAATCAGGATGAGTGATGCCTCCAGCTTTGTCCTTTTCAAGATTGTTTTGGCTTTTTGGAGTCTTTTATGGTTCCATACAAATTTTAAGATTGTTTTTGCTATTTCTGTGAAAAATGCCATAGGAATTTCGCCAGGGATTGCATTGCATCTGTAGGTTGTTTGGGGTAATATTGACATTTTAACATTATTGATTCTTCCAATCCATGAACGTGGAATAACTTTCCATATATTTGTGTCTTCTTCAATATCTTTCAATAAAATCTTATAGTTTTCAGTATAAATTTTTCACACCCCTGGTTAAATTTATACCTAAGTATTTTATGCTTTTTGATACTATTGTAAATGGGACTGGCTCTTAATTTCTTTTCCTGATAGTTTGTTGTTAATGCATAGAAACACAATGACTTTTGCATATTTTGATTTTGTTTTCTGCATTTTTTTACTGAATTTGTTTATTTGTTCTACCATGATTTGGTGGATTCTTGGTGATTTATTATATATAATATTACGTAATTTTCAAACAGAGACAATTTTACTTCTTTGTTTCTTATCTGGATGCCTTTTATTTCTTTCTCTTGCATATTTGCTCTGGCAGGGACTACCAGTATTATTTTGAATAGGAGTGGAAAGAGTGGGCATCCTTGTCTTATTCCTTATCTTAGAGGAAAAGCTTTCAACCATTCACCTTTAAGTATGATATTAGCTGGGGGGAGGGGGAGGGATTTCTGTGCGAAGTATGTGAGTGCTCATTTGAAAACTGCCTCTTTTGTTTAATGTGGTCCTCTGTGGCTCATAAATGCAGAGCCCTTTAGGCTTTCAGAGCTAGGTGATTTGAGGGCTAGTCCCTCAGTTGGCAGTTGCAAAAGTTGGGGCGCTTGTATGGACAAGCTCCTTCCAGGGAGAAGCTGGCAACTTGGTTTTATTGTTGGAGTCAGCCAGGGAGAGAACACCAGGGAACTTCCCACCAGCTATTTTGGTCTCACGGGATTTCAGTCAGCAACTAACTGCATGCCGATTGGAAGCCAGACCCTCAGGCAGCAGCTAGGAAAGTATGCAGTCAAACTCCTTCCAAGGAAAAATTAGGAGATGGATATTTTGCCTTCTCCCTCTATGCTGTGCCCGAGAATATAGCTGTGTGGAGTGCTTACAAGCCCATTTAAATCCTGATTTTTGTTTGATATGGTCCTGTGGAACTCCTGAATGCTGAACTCCATTGCTTATCAGAAGTAGGTGATTTGAGGTTTTATCCCTCAGCTGGGAGTCATAAAAGTTGGGGCACTAGATGTGTAGACAAGTTCCTTTCAGGGAGTAGCTGGTGATTTTATTTTATTGTTGGAGCAAGCTAGAGGGAGAATGTGGGGGAAATGCCCACTGGCTCTTTTTGTCTCCTGGATGATCCCAGTCTACATCTAGACACAGGCTGATTAGAAGCTGAACTATCAGGCAGCAGCTGGAAAAGTATTATGCAATTAAAACCCTTCAGGGAATCACTGGGAGATGGCCTTTTTACTGGTTCCCTCTGCACTAAAGCCACAGGGAGTGCTTGTGCACCTGTTTAGAACTCCTTTTTTGTTTGCTGTGGTCCTGTGGGATTCATGAATACAAGCCTCATTGGCCTGCAGAGCTAGGTGATTTGGGGTCCATCCCTTGTGTGATAGCCTTAAAAGGTGGAGTGCTAAATGTGTGATCCAAACTCTTTGCTCCTCAGGGAGAAGCTGGAAGTTGAGAGCTTCTTCTCAATTGTAAGGTGCCATGTCAGAAGTGGGGTTTATGGTGAGAGTATGTCTCAGCCTTTCCTGTTAGTTTCAATGTTGGTATTTTCTTAGTTGCCTGATGTGTAGGAATACTCAACGGGTTTCTAGATTTCTCTCAGAGGGAAATACTCCGTGTATATTCAGTTTGTCTGTGGCAGGAAGGAAATTCAAGAACCTCCTATGTCGACATCTTGGTGACGTCACCACCTCTGCTTTGGCAGTAGAGTATATTTCTTGATTAGGTTCCTGTTGTGCTTTCCAGTCCATTGTTTTCTATGTCTGTTGGTTTTTTCCCTCTGGAATGTCCTTCTTTTTCCATTGCTACTTCTTAATGACTTTGAAGAGGGCATTAGAAAATATTCCATTTGAGCAATGTCCTCAGCCTGCTTCTTGATTGTAGAAAGTTGGGGGCTCAGACACATTTTTACTTTTAAAGAGTCTCAGTCCAGGCTGACAGCAATTTTACCATAGAGCTGTCTCATAAGTGTTTTGTGTTTTCTATGTATTTGATTACTGTCTGCTCCGTGAATCAAAAGCCATACCTGCACTTCTCAAAACTTAACCCTCTCTCCGTAGACCAATCACGCCTCTTTAGGCGTATCAGGTTGCTGTGGAACAACACTTAAGACTCAGCAAATCTCACAATTCTTGGGTTCTTTGTCTCCTCTAAATTCTGTTTGTACACCTGATAGTTCCTTTCTTTTAGTATCATGTAATATCTAACTGAAAACAATGGTTTGATGCCTTCAAAATTTGGTCTTGTGATCTCTTCACCCAGATGTAAAAGCGCCTTTCATTCATTTTCCGTCTTCCCAGTAATCTCAAAAGACAGAATTACAAATATTTCACAAGGACTGAACATGGTCACCATTTTTACAGCCTCCTTTGTCATTTTCCTCAAAATCAGAGCCACATTTTGGTTGCCCTAATAGATTTGTCACAACAATGGCCCACTTTGAATACCAACTTTTGTGCCAGTTAGGTTTTAGTACACAAACACCACAAAACATCAGCGATAATCAATAACATTTGTTTCTCATATATGTCTGAAGAGCAGTGATCTAGGTTAAATTTGCCTAGACATCTCTGCTGTTTTCTGTTGGGCTCAGTTGTGCGTCTGGGGGTGAACTGGAGGTTAGTTGATCAAAGCTGGGCCTGACGGAGCACCTTGGCTCTTCATATCATTCATTCTCCTCCTTGGACCACTTCATTAGTCTGCACATGTCCTTCTCATGGTGATAATGGAAGTATAATAGTGAACAAAGACCAATCTGCAAGCCTCAGTGATGTAAATCCAACAATGCAAGACTCTGCTTGTAAAAATCTGCTGACATCTAACTGGCCAAAATATGTCACATGACTGAGCACAAAGTCAAGGAATAAAACAGATCTTCTCTCTCATGGTGAGAGGGTAGAGCAAAGTTACAGGCTAAAGAATTGAGACCAAATTATCAACCTACCATAGTATCCCATATATTATAAAAGCAACTCCAAGGAAGATTTACATCCTTGCATATACCTGAGTCTCAATTTTCTGCACTTATCTGGAGTTCTTCATCTATTCTAAAATTTTCGAGCTCATTTTTATTTATATTACAGAGATGATTGCCACTGTCTTCTTTTCTGGAATTCTTCAGATTCTATTTTTTGTGGAACTTCCTGCAAGTCCCCACATTTATCCCAAGTGTAAACTCCTCATAATTTTTTGCTTATCATAACTCTGTTCTGTTATTTCGTCTAAAGCTTGCACTCATCTTTTCCCTGAAGTCTTACTGGTCAATTTGCTTTCTCTATTTAAAAAATACAGGCAACTACTTTCTGTGCACTTTTTTTGTTCGTAATCTTTCCCTTCCTAGCTTTACTTCTCTAACTTTTACCTTTAGAGGACCATTGTTATAGTAAGATACAGGGTGTTAATATGTTTCATTTTGATGAAAATACTTATTATTTAAATAAATTAACCCATTTTCTTGTCACTGAATAGGTAATATAATGCAAAGACAGTTTCCATCATCAGTTAAACATCGACCGTAAGTTTGAATTTAGTCCATGGTCATCTTACCTGGTTCTCTCTCTCTCTCTCTCATCTTCCATGTGCTTTCTTTTAATGTCCTGACTTCATATATTTTTGTGCATTTTCACATCTAATATGTGCCATTCTTAATACGGGAGTCACATTCAAGTATAAGTTGAAATTCAGTATAATTAACAACAGAAATGTCTCCATATTCTATTAATGCTTTGTGTAGTCATCTTAGTAAATAATATGGGCCCAAGAACTCCCAGTTTATAAGTGCCAGAGGCAGGATTGGGATTCAGGCTTATCTTCTATTTAGGCCAGTATATAAGTATAGGACTGACTTATCACCAAAATCTTTGTGTGTTTCATTACACAACATTAGCTCTAGATTGAGGTAAAAGTGATTCTTTATCAGGAACTAAACTGGGCAAAAGATTCCTAAGTCTATCTCATAACATAACCATTGATGTTCAAGTGGAACTAAGGAGTATGAATTGTCTTAGATTAGTCAGGGATGTTTCAGTTTTAGGTCAGAGAAAAGTAACTCAAACAGATTCACGGCTTATGCAAGTGATAATTCCAGGGATAGAGTACCTTCTTGTATGCTTAGATTTAAATGGACAAGACAGCTCTGGTCAGCCCAAAGATAAGTCTTAAAATTAGCATACTTGTTCTCAACCTGTATAGTAACAATGGGATAAATTCTGTCACATGGCTGCACACTCTTATGGCCCCAATATTTGTCTCATGTAAGTAAACTCCCTATCAGTGATGTTATCCTTATTACATTTAATGACCTTCCCTCCTGTGATAGGTAAAATAACGCCCCTCACCAATGTCCATGTCCTAATCACCAGAACCTGTGAATCATGTTATGTTATAAGCCAAGGGAGAATTAAGGGTTTCAGATGGAATTAAGGTTGCTAACCATGTGACCTTCAAATGTGGAGATTATCCTGGATTATCCCAGTGGGACTATTGGAATCACAAGGGTCTTTTTAAGTAGAAGAGACAGGAGAATCAGAATCAGAGAAGGAGATGGGATGATGAAAACAGAGATTAGAGTAATGTGGTTGCTGGCTTTGAAGAAGAGTCCTTGATCTTAGGAATGTGAGCAACTCTAGGAGGTGGAAAAGGCAAGGAATGGATTCTCCTCTAAAACCTCTAAAAGGAATGCATCTGCTGACACATGGATTTTAGCCCAGTGAGATGCATTTCAGCTTATGACCCCCAGAACTGTATGATAATAATTTTGTGTTGTTTAAGGCGCTATATTTGTTATAATTTGTTACAGCTGCAATAGAAAATAAATACGTTTTTTTAAAATGAAAAAACTCACTGAATTCTTCACCATAGAAACCTTCTATATTCGTGAATTATCCAAACATGTGATTTCTGATCATGACTCCTTCATATAATCTGTTTCTGAAGTACTGATCAAGTTTCAGAATATGTGTCTGTAGTAGTTAGAATTCTCCAGAGAATGAAAACCGATAAGATACAGATATAGATATAGATATAAAAGAGATATAGAAAGAGATTTATCATCAGGAATTGGCTTATGTGACTATAGGTGCTGAGAAGTCAAAAGATATGCAAAATAGAAATCCAGAAAGGCTGATGGCAGTGTTCCAGTCTGAGTGTAAGGCCTGAGAACCAGGAGAATCTCCTGGTTTCAGTCAGTCTGAGTCTGCAGTCAGGAGAATACCAACGTGGAGCTTGAAGGCAGTTAGACAGACAGAAAGTGAATTCTCATTGCTCAGCCTTTTGTTCTACTCAAGCCTTCAATGGATTGGATGTGGCCCACATATTGGGGATAACAGTCTGCTTTATTCAGTCTACTGATTCAAATGTTAATGTTATCCAGAAACTTCATCACAGATACACCCAGTATAATATTTAATCAAATATCTGTGCATCCTGTGGCCCAGTCAAGTTGACACATAAAATTAGCAATCACAATCACAAGCTGGAAGCAAGATTCTCTGGGCCCCAAATCGCCCTTTGGAAAGGAGACTGCACGTTGTGCCTTTCAGCTCTAGGGCAATGTAGCACACCCAGAGCAGAAGTTCTACTTCAGCCAGATCAGGCCTGCATAGAAACTGCGTTTCACAGGCCTTTGTTAGAGATGTTCCCTTGCCAACTTAGTACCCATCACATCTCCTTAAGTCATACTTGATCTCCAAATAAAGACAATAACAGGTCCAGGCCCAGTGGCATTGTGGTTAACTTCTCATGCTTAGGGTTCACCAGCACAGATCCCAGCACAGACCTATGCACCACTTATCAAACCATGCTATGACAGGCATTCCACATGTAAAGTAGAGGAAGAGGGGCACAGATATTAGCTCAGGGCCAATCTTCCTTAGCAAAAAGAAGCTGATTCTTGGTGGATGTTAGCTCAGGGCTAATCTTAACCCTAAAAAATATCTTTTAAAAAAACAGTAAAAATAAAGACAATAACAGGTAATAATTTTGCCTAATATGATATAACTATCCTGTGGACAACCAAAAACATACTAAGCCTTTTCCTAGAAGAAGTAGAAAGATTGTTGGGTGATGTTTGCTCTTTTTGATATTCTCTAACTTAAAAACTATGATACAAAATGAACAATACTTGAATACTATGATATTAAGTCAATACATCTTATGAGACACAATAAGGGAATCAGTGAGGGAAGAAAACAAAGATATTCGTTTTATATATATATATTTCTTATATTATATATATATATATATACACAAGCACACACGCACAAATATAGTCATAAAAAATAAAGGGGAGACACTCATGACAATTACAGTCCTCATTTTTGTAACTGGTCATGAGGTCATAGCTGATCTTTATAATTACCTTCTTCTACTATCCATTCTGTATTCCCTTTGAATTCAGCAAGCACCTCAGCTGGTCCTTGCCCAAACATTCATTCCTGAAGCATCTTGGCCATTAGTAGTACTGCCTGGATTGCATTGTTATAGTTTTCCATTGTCCTGAATCACTTGGAGACTATCTAGAAGATCTCTGTACTCCAGACATACTTTTTCTTTCCCCCATCATGTAGCAGTAGTCCAATTTCTTCTTTGTGGTCAGGATCAATTACCCTAACCAGCACAGTATCTCCCCTCTTTGCCTGTTGATTCAGAGGCCTCAGGAGTCAAAAATAGCTGGGCAGCAGTCTTAACTTACAATTCAATGAAATCATGGTTGTATCTCCTGGTAGAACTGTTCCTCCCTTTTAAACTATGACCTCCAGGCCAGCAGAGCATAAGGTCATGTTAACAGAAAGCAAAAATTTTGCCACAGGGTTACTAAGGATAACAGTGAATGGTACCACTTCTATTTCTACCCTTGATTGCTGGACTCTTGAATTCTGATTATTGGAGAATGAGCACCATATATTGGATGCAGATTCCAAGCATATGGAGCCTTCTAGAGAACCTTGGACCAGATCTGCAAGTTATTGCCAAATCCCTGGCACTGAAAGTGAGTCTTCAAAAGGCCATTCCACAACTCTGTCAGGCCAGCTACTTCAGGAATGTAGGGAACCTGATAGATGTGTGAATTCCATGAGCAGGAGCCCATTGCAACACTTCTCTTGCTGTGAAGTTACTTCCTTGATCAGAAGCAATGCTGTGTGGAGTAATTTGATGGTGGAAAAGGCATTCTGTAAGTACATGGATCATAGTTTTGGCAGAAGCATTTTGTGCAGGGAAAGTCCATATCCAGAATAAGGGTCTGTTCCAGTAAGAGCATGTTGTTCCCTCCATGATGAAAGCAGTTCCATGTAATCAACCTGCCCCCTGCTAATTGGCTGAGCCCCTTGGGTAATGGTGTCACATCTGAGACTTAGTATTGGTCTCTAATGCTGGTAGATGATGCACTCAGCAGTGACTTTAGCCAAATCAGCCTTTGTGAGTGGAAGTTCATGTTGCTGAGCCCACGCATAATCTCCACCCCTGCCACCACGGCCACATTGTTCATGAGCCTATTGGGGAAGGCCAGGGGTGGCTGGGGAAAGAGGCTGACTGGTATCCACAGAAAATGTCATCTTATTCACTTGATTATTAAAATCCTCCTCTGCTGAGGTCATCCTTTGGTGAACATTCACATGGGACACAAATATCTTCGCTTTTTTTGCCCATTCAGAGAGATATTTCTATAAACCCCTTCCTCAAATTGCCTTTTCATGAATTTTCCAATTGTGTTCCCTCCAAGTCTCTGACCACTTAGCCAAACCATTGGCCACAACCCATGAATCAGTATAGAATTGCACATCTGTCCATTTCTCCTTCCAACTACAGCAAACAATCAGATATACTTCCTGGAATTCTGCCCACTGGGAAGACTTCCCTTCACCACTGTTCTTCAGGGTTGTCTCAGAAAGGGGTTGTAGTGCTGCAGCTGTCCACATTTTTTTTTTTTTTAAGATTTTATTTTTTCCTTTTTCTCCCCAAAGCCCCCCAGTACATAGTTGTATATTCTTTGTTGTGGGTCCTTCTAGTTGTGGCATGTGGGATGCTGCCCCAGCATGGCCTGATGAGCAATGTCATGTCCGCGCCCAGGATTCAAACCAACGAAACACTGGGCCGCCTGCAGCGGAGCGCGCGAACTCAACCGCTCGGCCACGGGGCCAGCCCCTTGCAGCTGTCCACTTTTGAGTGGTGCCTGCATATCTGGCAGAATCATTTGTAAACCAGGCATAAGTCTTTTCATCTTTTGTCAACTGATTGTAGAGAACTCCCTATAAGGCCATAGATGCAGGCTGGGAAAAAAAGGCAGTGTAGCAGAAGCAGGGACCATGGGCATTTACCACTTCTTCATGTAACCTACTTGTGCCTCCGTATTCTGCTTCCATTTGATGATGACTGTTGCTGTTCATGCCCAACTTTATTGCTTAGTGGGTCAGATAACACCCAGTTCATGATGGGCAGCTCAAGTTGCATAGTAACTTGGTGGCCCATGATTAAGAGCTCAGTCTCTGCTAAGGCCCAGTAGCAGACCAAGAACTATTTCTCAAAAGGAGAGTAAGTGAGATGCAG
Source organism: Equus przewalskii (assembly GCF_037783145.1). Classification (NCBI taxonomy): domain Eukaryota; kingdom Metazoa; phylum Chordata; class Mammalia; order Perissodactyla; family Equidae; genus Equus; species Equus przewalskii. The sequence goes on along the minus strand of NC_091835.1, from coordinate 40,096,521 downwards.
GAGGTGGCAGGGCTTTGCTTCAGATACCTAAGGGCTTGTACTGTGATTTTTCTATAGAGGCCTGACAAAGGCTCCAAACAGCATCCCTATCTGCCACTGACACTTCATGTAAGAGACTTTATAATCATCTTATTTATATTCTCCAGAGGTAGGTGAAGATGTAGTACTCATACAATAACAGGTAAAGACTTTTGTCAATTATATCAAGAAACACAGAGAGCTTCTTGCTTTGGTTGTACAACACCAGCCTCCGGACAGAATAAATATAGAACCCCAAAGTTCATTAGTAGAAAGAGCACCATTCTCCTTTCCAGAAGAAGCAAGATATATTCCTGCAAAAACAAACAGATTAACAAAAGACTAGAAAACCAAATTCTGGGGCATCTCTCACCTGATGGAGAATAGATGTTCCCTACCAAATAGACCAAAACCCAAATTCTCAGGCATTGCTGCTGTATTCGTTTGCTATTGCTGTGTAACAGATAACTTCAAATTTAGTGACTGAAAGCAACAAACTCTTGTTTATTATCTAACAGTTTTCTGGGGTCAGGAGTCTGGGCAAGCCTTAGCTGTGTTCTCTGCTTCAGGGTCTCACCCAGCTGCAATCAAAGTTTTAACAGTACTGCATTCTCATCTGCAGGCTTGCCTGCAGAAGACTTCACTGCCGAGCTTGCTCAACTTGTTGGCAGAATTCATTTTCTTGCGGCCCTCTCCACGGGCACTTCATAATGTGGCTGCTTACTTCTTCAAGGCAGGCAAAAGTCTCGCTCACTCAGGGGAGGCCCAGCCACTCTTTGAAAGCTTTACCTGATTACATCAGGCCCGTGAAGGGTACTTTCTCTTTCAAGTAACTCACAATCAGTTGTTTGTGGATCTTACCTATCTGCAAAATCCCTTCATGCTTGCCATTTTCTGCAGGTCAGAAACAAGTCACAGGTCCTGCCCATATTTACAGGGAGGGAACTGTACAGGGTGTTAACATGGGGGAGCAGTAATCACAGGAACCATGGTAGGCTCTGTACACCATAGCTGCCACAAATGAGGAATAATACATTGACAGTGCACCGATTGGAACCACAACCAAACTGGCCAACATTCAGAATCATAAATAAAAACAAAGATTCAGGAAGAAAAGAGAAACATAGAGTTGGTGAAAATCCAATTCTCTTACCCATTAGGACTTGGAGCCTCGAAGAGACATGCCTGGGCTTGAACAGCCCATAACTGACTTTATTTGTCTCACACGGTTTAGTTAGTTGGCTCTAGCACATGAGTCCACCTGGGCATCCTCTGACCATGAAAAGAGTCAAAGCATAATTTTCAAAAAGTTGAAAGCATGAATCTCCTAAAAATATAAAGGCAATATGTCAAAGATTTATTTGACTCATTAATGGGAAAACAGCAAATGGTAAGGCTGATTCCATATCTCTGACTTTCCATCTGGGGTCAGATTCCTCCTGCTTGAAGAGCATCCTTTTTAGAACTTCTATTAGTGAGGTCCTGCTGGAATTTTGTTCATCTGAAAATGTTTATTTTACCCTCGTTTTTATTTATTGTGTTTATTTTTAAAATTAACATTATTGAGGTATAATTTATATATAGTATAATATACTCATTTTGAATAGTTTGGTGACCTTTAACTATTGTGTACACCCTTGAAATGATAACCATGATAAAGAATAGAACAAAAGCCACCCATAGGAGTAATATTATTACCTGCATTTTACTGATGATTATACTCCGGCAGAGTGTAGTTTTAAAACAGAGCCCAAGATCAGAAATACATAATGCAGAGAATCTGGGTTTTCCTTCCTGGAAGTCTAGCTCCAAGATCCTCTGCTAAAAACAATATATTGTAAAAATTATCTAACTGAATAAAATCCAAAAGCAGAGGCAGATTCTAACATCTATCAATCTTAAACATATTAAGTAGTCAAAATGAGTTAAACAGAGAAAATAAAACTGAATATTCACACATAGATATGTCTAGTTCTTACAAGGGAAACCACAAGTTCTTTTGAAATTTCCAAGGAATATTTATAAAATGTATGAATATTTTTGTTAAATAATTAATATTTAAATATTAAACTCAAGAGAGGAACTTTATCAAGGCTTAATCATAAGAGATATGTTTGATAACTATTAATAGTAAGCTGAAATTCTGAATGAGAAAAGATGGATTTAAACCTAGATGACTTCCCTGAGACTCATTTTCTTCTTGGAAATTGTAAGACAATTATTTCTTTCCATCCATCAGATGTATTGTGTTTGTGTGTGTATGTGCGTGTGTGTCTACTTATCAGCCTGTGAAAAATAAAATTATACATAAATGTTAATCAGCAATCAGCCTTTATGGAATATTGGCCTTACTGAGATTCCCAGGAAAACCTTGATGCTTTGATAGGAAAAGCTTAGATTCATTCTATGCAAATCTGATATTAAAAAAAATTCCATAGTGATGATGATCCGAGTTATGACCAAGCTCCATATAATAATTTAAATTTCACCATATAATCTATGTAGTGGGTTTTACCATTTTACTAAATGACAAATAACTTTGATGAACACAAATTACAGAAGAGTTAAATAAGGAAAAAAATGCAAAACAATGAAAGAGAATATGTCTTCATTTGCCTGCTAGCAAATGAGAATTCAGCTTTCATTTCAACATCAGTTATGAAATATTTTAGCCTGTGACAAGGGCATAAAGTATATGTATAAGAGATAATTTGAGTTGTTTGGGGAGTAACAATGTTTTTCATGAAGATAGCATTGAGCTCTTCCATTAGCATACCTGATTTTCTCCTGCTTAACAGTGATCACAGAATTTAAGGAAACAAGAACTTTACTGAACATTCAGCAATCAGCTGCACATAGACGTTGAGGTCAGAATATTAAAGGAATCACGACCAGTGGCTTTTTTTTTTTTCGAAACTTGATACATTTACTACAAAGTATTTTTTTCCATCCTAGTAATAGTAGAATTTCTTCTAGGAAATTTTGCCAATGGCTTCATAGCACTAGTAAACTGCATTAACTAGGTCAAGAGACAAAAGATCTCCTCAACTGATCAAATTCTCCTGGCTCTGGAAGTCTCTAGAATTGGTTCACTCGAGGTAATATCAATAAATTGGTATACAGCTGTGTTTAATCCAGCTTTATATAGTTTAGAAGTAAGAACTGATGTTTACATTGCCTGGATAATAGTCAATCATTTTAGCATTTCTCAGGGCAAACTTTGGCCATTCCATAATTCTAGGAGAAATATCACTAGGATATACTCTTGACACAGTCATATCATATATGTGAAGTGGAGACAAGGCAGAACATCAAAATTAGATGGCATCTATCACAATAGTTTTAAAAAAGCATATAAAAGATTTTGTAAATTTGTATATATGTACTTTCTATTGTGAATGTTATCTCTTTTTAACAATTTTTTTTCTAGCTGAGTATTGTATATACAAAAATGGCCTAACTAAAATATTATTTTTAGATATCTTTTCTGTATCCTTTCTAAATAATATTTTTATTGTCATATTACAAACTCAAATAAAATAATAATTGTACAACTTAATGAATATTTCAGTCTAGGGCCTCTAAAACCAGAACCATAGTCAGGTATTAAAATACTTACTTGGGAAGGCGACATCCAGGCAACAATGAGGAGTACATACAGAAATGAGGCAAAAGAAGATGTGGGACAATGTGCTGTGCTGTATTACTCTGTCAGCTGCCACCTCACAATGCATTGAGAGAGAGCACAGTGGTCAGCTTACATGTTCACTAGGCACACAGGTCTTTTCCAGGAGGGTTACAAGGGGGAACCACATGTAACATTAGTCCATGGAAGAGAGAGAGGAAAGGGAATGTATCTTCTCAGCTCTCTCCTGTCTTCTATTACCCATTGGCCGGGGTTTACCCAAGGCAGAACTAACACCTCTGCTCATTTAGCCCTTTGGTAGTCATTTAGAAAGATAGATCCACACCCTATAGTGTGGAGTTCTCCAAAATCGACAAACCATCCAAGTCCAAATAGAAGGACGATCTGGCTCAGGCAGGGGGCTGACCAAAAGAATAGGCGACCATCAAAGGAATCTCAGGAAGCACACAAATTTGTGTCCAGTATAGTCTACCCCTTGTGCTACTCAGATGTACTCATGCCCTCCAGTCATGGCTGGCTTTCTGAATGCATGACCTGTGCAGTTGCACAGGGGCCTCATGCTTGGTTTAATGCTGTGCTCTCACCATTTTGTTTTTAAAACACAGGGTAGGTCTCTGCCAACAAGGTAACGGATTTGCACTAATTCACCAGGGATTTACTCTTCCACTCTGCCGTGGGGCTTGTCAGTGACACACGCAGTGTTCTTGCCTTACAAATGTATCTAACAGCTTTGAATCTGCTGACACATCTGTTGCAATGGGCAGAGCAGTGTGGACCACCACAGTCTACACCTGCTGAAGAGCCCTCTCTTGCTCTGGGCTCCACTGGAAACCAGTAGTCTTTAGAGAAACTCCATAATTGTGTCGGAGTAATAGTCTCAAATGTGCTATATGTTGGCTCCAAAATCCAAAGAGGCCCAACAAACACTGTGCCTCTTTTTTAGTGATAGGAAATATAAGATTGAGTAACTTGCCATTTACATTAAAAAGATGTCTCAGCATGGGAACCAGACCATTGGACCCCTAATAACATCACCTATGTTTTAGGTCCCTGAATCTTCTCAGGACTTACCTCTTTTCTTTTAGTATTTTTCTCTTGTTCAATTTTATAGTATTTTATCATATTTAAAGAACTTGCCATTTCCTGCTCACAGGTAGCAGTTAATATAATATTATTAATATACTGAATTAGCATAATGTTTTGCAAAATATCAAAAGAAGTGAGAGTAAGAGCAGTGACATAGCCCAGACTTAAAACAGTGAAGGTGTACTATTGTTCTTACCACATGAAGGCAAATTGTTTTTTCTCCCATAATAGGTATAAGTTAAAAAACATTTACCAAATCAATAGCCACATACAAAATGCCAGAGTCTGGGTTCTGCTCAATAAAGATACCCCATCCTGGAGAGCATCTGCAACTAATGTTTACGGTAATCTGCATTCATCCTATAATCCATTTGGTTTTGGCAGAGGCTATATAAGTTGGTTAATTCAACAGGGATATGATGAGTACCACCATCCCCTGTAACTTTCAAGTTTTTCGTGATGGCAGTAATCAATTCCATTCGATGGAGAATATGGTTATGATTTTTTATTCATTATTTTGCCAGGAGGGGATAATCTCAGAGGTTTCCCCTCGGTCATCCTTACAATAATGTCCCTTACTCCACAAATCAGGAAGTATTATGAGAGTTCTCCATCTCCCAAATCTATCTACTTCAATTATGCATTCAGGAAGGGGTAAATAACTACCAGTCCATTAGATTCACTTTGGCATGGACAAGAGCCAAAGTTCTAGTTAGCATCTGATATTCAAAACATCGCAATGGAGTCTGGTATTCGGGCATCCAGGTACTAGTGTTAGTTAAGGCCCCATACTTAAAAGTTCCAGATTATATGGATACATGCCTTTTCCTCTGGGCACTGTTATCTGGTAAAAGATTGCAGGTCTTTGGGAAAGCACCATGTGAATACATTCTGAATATTCTTGTAGTGGATTTGTAGGATCCTTTATCAAGGGGACTTCGACTCCCCTTCAATCACTGAACGCTGGTTCTCTGAGTTGGCTCAGTCCTAAGAGCTGAGTGATTTTCTACCTCAAAGACTGACTTGAGGAACCAACTCTTCACCTCTATTTCCCTTTGTTGACAAATTACAAAGTCCCTTCAATTACTCACTCATCAACCTGTTCCAATAAGGCTGTTGCTCTCACCACTTCATTGAATCTGACCTTAGCAAAATCACAGTAAGTCTATGTTACCAATGGTGAGGCTTCATCTTGCAAGACTTAGCAGCACGGGGCAAAGCTAATTTGCATTCCAGGACACTGTTCTCTCCTGGTTTCTATCTGTGCTCACTGGCACCTCTGCTCAGTCTTCTTTGCTGGTTCTTCCTCTTTTCCCTAAACTATAAATATCAGAGAGCTGAAGGGCTCAGTTCTTGAGTTCTTGACCAGTTATGTTTACTTTGTTGGTTATCTCATCCAGTCTTCTTGCTGATAATGTACACAAACAGTTAAATAGAGATGAATAAGGCTGATTATTCACTTATATATGCATACATATATTTTTACGTATCTCACTATGGAGAACATAGTCTTTTATTTCAAATGTCGAAGTTACATTTTAAAATAACACTACCAAAAATCTAGAGAGAAGAAGGGAGCTTGAATAATATTTTTGTTTGAATTTCTGCTAAGTCAGAGTGATGGTGACCCAGAATCTAATATGATTTTATTTAAAATAGCAATATAGGTATTGATAGATTGATAGGCAGAGGTTATCATTATAGACATAATGGTCTAAGTAGAGAGACACATAGATAGAATTATAGTTGAGTAACCCATTTTTTTGATTACTTGCATTTGGTACTGTCAGCATATAAAACTTTTCAGGAATGAAAAAGTTAAAATGAAATACGTTAACCTCTTCTCTGTACGCCTAAACATAACTTTGACACTGAAATGGATAGAGACACTGCTCCTCTGTCAGGAACTGACTTGTTATTCTGTTTTCTGGATGTAATGTGTGGGAAATTATCCTTGTTGCCGTTCTCATCTTGTCTGGGAAAGGTTGTCTTTCTCTAAAAGTTTGTTCGAATGAAAACCTAAAGTGTTTTCAATCCAGAGTGAAAAGGTGGAGTGGTAGGGGCCTCAAGGAGAGCTTCTCTGGGCTGAGTGTGGTCCTTGCTAGGACTAGAGTTCTGCTCTCTTTTCTAAGAACTCATAAAGATTCAGCACTAGCACCACTCCACATACCTTGTCCCAAGGTTGTTTATATGCTGTCTTCTTTCTCAACCTTGTTACCTGGAAACAGACAAGGGGACCTTCCTGTCTTCAATGATGGTATGTTTGTACTTCTGTTCTTTATATTTTTTCCTTAAAATTTGCCTATGCTGGTGCCTTTTATCTTCTCAATATTTTTCCTCTACCCGTAGGGCATTTGCTAAAGTTTTAAGATTTTTTTAAATTCACTTACTTTGCTCAGTATTGCTTCCGAGCGCTCAGGGATGGGTCAACACTTCACACCTTTATCTTGTCTGCCACCTTTGAAGTTTATGACACATGACTTGCTGCTTTCTTTGGTAGCTACTGATGAATTTATTTCATTGGCTTCTTGCTTACTTTTTTAGCTATTGAAGGAAAACGATTGTGTCATGCTGCTTACTCTCTTGTCTTGAACATCCTTTATCTACATTGGTGCCTGTAGTGAAGGTCATGGAGCACATACTGCTGGCGAGGATGAGGAGATGTGGCTAAAATCTGAAGGTATTTGGTACCAATGGAGAAATGTGCCCTACTGGGCAGGAGAGAGATACAGAATGAGGAGGATTCTTGTTTTATGGATGAACTCATTCAAACTCAGTGATTGCTTTCTGGGACAACAGATAGATTTCTGTCTCTTTTCATATGCACAGAAAAAATATTCCCAAAGTTTACTGAATATTACATTTAATACTCAAAATAAAAACTTGGAAGTACTTTTTAAATAATGTCTTAATAACCATCATATTATTAAGCGTGAGATAGATATATTATAAATGTCAATGAAGACATGAAAAGCCTGAATTATTGGAGTAGAAAGAGAGGGGATTTTGATTCAAATAAATGTATGTGCATGCATGTCTGTGTGTGTCCATGTGTAAAAAGTAAAACGATAAATTAGTGTGATTCCTAGTATTTTGTAGGAAGAGTTTTGGATAACAAATGGATAGATGCCTATGCAAGCCTAAAGTTGAAGTTTTTATAAAATTCTCATTTCCTGCTATTTGTATTAGAATTTTGTAATGTTACTTGCCCAGAACTCAAGTTGCCAGACTCACATATTTAAATAAGGCAAAAAAGAGAAGACAATGGAAATGAATATATCTTTATTTGCATGTTAGCAAATGAGAATTCAGCTTTTCCTTCAACATCGACTACAAAAGTCCTCAGCCTCTAGTAAGGCACGTAGTATCTTGATGAAATTTCGCTGAGCTGTCTGGGGAAATGCAATGATTTTCATGAAGAAAGCCATGAGCCTATCCGTTGGCAAATCTTGACGTTTGCTGGTTTGACATTGTGCACACAGTTTTTTAAAGAGAGAATAGTATTGAATCTTCAAGAACCAGATATACATAGCATTTTAGATGACTGCATTTAGAAATTTCCAGCAGTGATATTAGACTTTGGATATTCTCTTACAGACAATGGTCAGTGTCGTACAGAGCACACTTACAATCATTCTAAGTGCTGAATTCATAATTGGAAATTTAGGAAATGGATTCATAGCACTCGTGAACTGCATTGACTGGGTCAAGAGGAGAGAGATCTCTTCAGCTGATCAAATCCTCACTGCTTTGGCAATCTCCAGAATTGGTCTGCTCTGGTTAGTATCTATAAACTGGTATATATCTGTGTTTTTTACAGTTTTACTTGTGCCTGGAAAACTGTTAAGAGTGAATAGTATTGGCTGGACAGTGACCAATCATTTCAGCAACTGGCTTGCTACAAGCCTCAGCATCTTTTATTTTCTCAAGATAGCCAGTTTTTCTAACTCTATTTTTCTTTACCTAAAGTGGAGAGTTAAAAAGGTGATTTCAATGATACTGCTGGTGACCTTGGTCCTCTTCATTTTTAATATTGCACTGATGAACATGCATATTAATGTCTGGATCAATGAACATAAAGTAAACATGACCGGCACTTCTAGGATGAGCAACTTTGTACAACTTTCCACTCGTACTTTATTCATTAACACTCTGTTCACTATCATACCCTTTGCTGTGTCCCTGATAATTTTTCTTCTGCTTATCTTCTCCTTGTGGAAACACCTCAAGAAGATACAGCACAATGCCAAAGACTCCAGAGATGCCAGCACCGAGGCCCACATAAAAGCCATGAAAAGCATGATTGCTTTCCTCCTACTATTTGCCATTTACTTTCTGTCTCTTTTTGTGTCAATTTGGAGCTTTAAATTTCCAGAGAGAAAGCAGATCATTATGTTTTGCCAGGTTATCGGAATTATCTATCCTGCAGGTCACCCATATGTCCCGATTCTGGGATACAATAAACTGAGACAAGCCTTTCTTTCAGTGCTGTGCTGGCTTAGGTCGAAGATGGAGAATCTTCAGGCCCGTAGACCATTTAGAGATTCATCTTGCATATCCTAGAGGAAAATCAGTTGATAAGAAATTCTTGTATGATATAAATTTATTCTTCCCCAATATTCTTCAATTGTGTGTAACATTGTGAATTTTATAAAGAATGTTTGGAATAAACACTATCCAAATCCTACAATTTAGCAGAATATATACAAGCATTTATAGAATATATATAAGTAATATACATATACACAGAAGGAAATGCATATGGACCACTTAAATATGAGCTATTTACAATAACAAATAATATGAATTTTGTGTCAATCATTAAACTTTTTGAGATTTTAAAGTGAGAAACCTATAATATATGATATATGTGTGTATATTTGTAAGACAGTTACTAAAAATGGAACTTTATACTTTATACACATAACTGTATATTCCTAATCTAGAAACTGTGCCTAAAATTTCAGATTAAAAATGAAGAATAAAATATAGACTATTGGAAATCACATACATTAAATCTATTGTCTCAAATGTAAGACCCAATTTGCAAACAATTTTTAGAAATTCCTCAGAATCATGAAGCTGCTTTATTTCAATTATCTTTTCAATACTATTAGTTTCAATTAAAGAATTCTTGAGTCATATTTATCATTACTAGGAATATATACTTCACATTTGGAAACAAGCTGTACTTCCAATGAAGTTTTAAAATATGGAGCACAATGCTTTTTAATTTTAGTAAGACTACTAAGTCTTGATAGTCCTTTAACCGTGTATAACTTTTTGAGAGACTGGTGTTTTTGTTTTATTTTATTTTATCGTGTACCTCTGTTTTACTTGTGAGTGGAAAACAACTAGGTCATAGGAACAGAAATTTAGAGTAACTTGTGAGTAACCAACATATAATGAGATAAACTTTGAATATGTGTATATGTTATTAATGTTGGTTGTACAGATGAAATGAAAACTAAATAAAATGGGTGAAAAATTTAATATAAATTAAGTCTAAGGCTGAGGTAAAAAAAAAGCAATCATATCGTATGTCCTGTATTCAATATTATTAAATCTTGAATGTGATAGAATCCTTTATCTTTTTAGAAATGAAGAATTCTTTAATATGGCTTACATTCACAAAAAAATCTCTGCAAGTGCAATCTTTGTGTTGGAAATAGATTTTCTTGTTCTGCTAATGTAATTCATTTATTCATTCATTTACTCATTGAACAATTATATGTTGAACATCTTTTCTATATTCCTTTTGATGATATTTTAAGAAGATACATATGCTATAAAATAAAAAATGAGCATATGTAGTAGGTAGCCACTAAAAAGAAGGAAGTTATAATATTTATGTACTGGGTAATCAGTATACTTCATAACTTGTTAATACTTCACATGTGCATAATACCATTTTTCTTGTGAAGAAACTGAAGTTCTGAGATATGAAATGACTTATCCAGCAGTGCGTGAAGATGCAAGCACAGAACTAGAGTAACAATCCCCAGGAGAGTGCGGCTGCCCCCAACCTCAGATGAAACATCAACAGGATGAGGCTGCTCACAGACACATCTGGAATCTGGTGGTTAAAGCCTGTGAAAATATGTAATTTTGGTGATTATTAAATGTTCTTATTTTTTCTATGATATTTGATACCTGATTAATGTGCCTACAAATAGGTAATTGTTTCGTTCATTGAGTTTGAAGCCAGTTGCCTTACTAAACTGTCCCATGTGCTCTTTTTAAAGCTCATTTTCATCTTTTGCAGATAGAAAATATCATCTACATATAATGATTATTTTACTTTTTCCTTTGAATTATTAAGAATCCTTTTTTTTTTTTTGGTGCTGGTTTTTATAATGAAATGGCTTGAACCTTCAAAATGTTACGTAACTATGGTGATAACTGGTATCTTTGTAACTGGAGAGTTTTCTAGTGTTTCACCAATAACTATAACATTGACTTTAGCTTTGGGATAAACACTTTTAAAAATCATCTTCAGAGAGAATTTTTCTCTTCCTATCTTTCTATGTGTGATAGTCTAATAAAACCTTCATGAAAAGTATCAAATGTGTGTTTTATTATTTTATTTAATTTTTGAGGAAGATTGGCCCTGAGCTAACATCTGTGCCCATCTTCTTCTATTTTATATGTGGGACTTTGGCTCAGCATGGCTTGATAAGTGGTGCATAGGTCCATGCCCGGGATCCAAATCAGCTAACCCTGGGCTGCCGAAGTGGAGCACGTGAACTTAACTGCTATGCCAGTGGGCAGGCCCCATGTTCTGTTATTTATGATGATCATATATTTCCGCTCTCTGACCACATAAAATAGTGATACATGTTAGTAGTGGTACACAAAACAACGGTATGTCTTCTAGTCTATGCATAGATTCAATGAAATATCATATATATATTCACATTTATTTGTATTGTAATAAAACTGCAACCATCAAAGGAAAATTAAAATTCAGAAGGTAAGTACAAAGTAATGAGAGGTAATCTCCAAAGGGGGAAATATCAATTTGAATAACATGAGAAATCTTATCAAAAAATCACGTCAGGGGCCAGCACCGTGGTGCAGTGGTTAAGTTCAGTGTGCTCCTTTGGCAGCCCACATTTCGTTCCTGGGTGTGGACCCACACCACTTGCAGGCATCCATACTGAGGTGGTAACCCAAATACAAAATAGAGGAATATTGGCACAGATGGTAGCTCAGCTTGAATTTTCCTTTGCAAAAATAAATAGTAATAATAATAATATGCCAGAAGACAAATGATTCATATTTTCAAAGTGATAAAGAATGTAACTATAATCCTGAACTCTTGGCTAAAAATTTGTTCTGGGTATTGAATTAAATAATATTATTTCCAAATAAAAAAGATTGAGGTTCCTTACTACACATACCTATAATAAATAAATATATATATATATATTATATATATATATAATAAATGCTACTAATGATCTACTTTAGCAAGACTATTATGGAATGAATTTTGTGTCCCCTGAAATCCATATGTTGAAGCCCTAACCCCCATTGTCACTGTATTTGGAGATAGGGCTTTTCAGGAGGTAGCTAAGGTTAAATGAGCTCGTAAAGGTGGGACCCTAATGCAATAGAATCGGTGTCCTTATAAGAAGAGGAAGAGACATCAAGAGTCTCAGAGGAAAGACACTGTGAAGACACAGTGAGAAGTCGGCCATCCGCATGCCAAGAAGAGAGTCCCCACCAGAAACTGCCCGCAGTGGCCACTTGATCTTCGACTTCCAGCCTCCAGAACTGTGAGAGAACAAATTTCTGCTGTTTAAGCCACCCATTCTGTGTTATTTTGTTATTGCAGCCCAAGCAGACTAATGCAAAGGCAAAAAATAAGTTAAAAGGAAGGATTGGGATGGAAGGAGCAATGATGAGCAGATGAAATGTTAAAATAGACTGGTAAAATAGCTAAGTGTTGACTGTATATAAATTGTGATGAAACTGATATTTTGTAGTTTGAGGCAAGCTAGTATGAAAATTCTACAAAACATTAACTGCACGCTCAAAATTGCTAAATTTTATTCCATATAAATTATAACTCAATAAAGCTGGTTAATAAAATGAAAAAATCTGCATAACGCATATTGGAAGAGATGGCAAGTGCAAAAGGTTTTTAATACATGCCAAGGAATTTGCCTGTATTGAAAGGAAGCAGTGGTTTAGCTCAGGCACAATTAGAAAAGAAACACATCACATACACTAACAAGTATGTTTTACTTGATAAAGAAAATACTAAAAGTAGACAAACTCCTAAATAGAGAGCTGGGAAAAAGAAACAATATTAGTTCCACCAACCTAAGACAAGGCAGACAAAGAGAAGTGTAGAAGAAAAGAGAAAGCATGACTGAAAACCACAAGTAGGACATTAGAAATGAGTCCAAAGTTATGAGAAATCACTAAATGAATTGTTAGTCGTTAAAAGGGAAAAACACTCAAATTTTAGATTAGTAAACATATATGTATATTTTATATTATTTTGTAATATGTTTTATATAATAAAACCTTACATATTTTTAAATTTATAAATTTCATATATTTTATATATATACATATATATTTTTCATTTGAGGGCGATTAGCCTTGAGTTAACATCTGTGCTCATCTTCCTGTATCTTATGTGGGACATCTGCCACAGCATGGCTTGATAAGTGGTGCATAGGTCTGCACCCAGGATCTGAACTGGGAATGCTGGGCTGCTGAAGCAGTGTTTGAACTTAACTGTTGCACCATCAAAATGGCCCCTATATTTTATATATTTTATCCTGTACACAAGAGTCACACCTAAAAGAAATAAATGAAAAATGGTTGAAAATGAATGAATAAAGATGTGAGAATACAAATGGTCAAGTTCTCCTAGATGCTTTCCAATATTCAGTCTTTCCTTCTAGGTTAGTGACAGAACACTAATATTATCTTGTGCATCTTGGTGTCTAAACTGCTTAACTTTGGACGTTTTTGTTAGATGAGCGATAGATAAACTTCCATCCACTTAAATCACTAGTATGTTTTTACTCATCTATTTAGCTTTGTAATATGAAGCTCAATTCTGAACTAAACTACCAACCAAACTAAAGTGAGCAACACTAATATCAAAGAAATAATTTTTAAGGTAAAATTCATCAATATTTAAAGAGAGATATTTAAACTAATAAAAAGAAACAATAAACAAGAGACAATAATTAGGGGCATGAGTGCTTTTAAAAATATAGTACCAAATTAAATAAATCAAATTTTAAAAAATGGACCAAACCCTACACATCAATATATGTGAAAATATTAAATATTTCACAGGCTGATAGATCAAGTAGAATTTATAATTATAAAGAGGATGTGAGTAACACAATTAAGTTTAATCTAATAGAGTTTAATCTGATAGAGTCCTGTATAAACAGAGAATGCACAATCGTTTCAAAGAAACATTTATCTTCTGCATAGATCATGTAATAGGCCAAAAAAATTCTCAATAAATGAAAAAGATGGCTACAACACAAAATATATTCTGTAATCATCACAATTCAATATTTTAATTAAACAATAGTAATAGTAATCATAATAATAATAGTATTGATATTCCATAATCTGGAAAGTAAACTACTCATTTATTCAATCATAGGTAAAATAAAACAAAACGAAAAAATATGTTGGAGTAAATCCAAAATTTGGAAATGAAAAAGAACAAAAGCACTATCTAAGTGGAATCTTGAAAATTTCAGCCTAAGCTGGAAAATTAATATGTATGAATTCATTTATTTAAAAAAATGTTAAAAATGATTAATGGGCCAATTATTTAACTCAAGAATACAGAAATGTTGAGAGGTTAATGAATATATGCGGAATAAGCCAAATGCCCTAGTGCAATGAAAAGAAAATGCAGATGCAAATAAGCATGAAGAATTAAAGGGGAAACAGATTGTGAATAAACATATTCTAGAACAAATATGCTGCTGCAAATTCTCAAGCACTGGGTTAAATATACAATACCAGCCCTGAAGTCTCCTCTGAAGGCACTTTGGCCTGAAATACATTAAGGATACAGGAGAAAACACGTGAACATGATGTCACACTTCAAGTCTTTGTCAATATGTAATTTTTTAATACTAAGCAAAATATTGATGGCAGGTGTTAGAGGATCTTTTATTCCCTATGCTCAATGAATTTTCATTAAATGGAAAAAAGCAGTAAAAAAAAAATTAGAGGCTGGCCCCATGCCCCCGTGGTTGAATTCACGTGATCTGCTTTGGCAGCCCAGAGTTTTGCTGCTTTGGATCCTGGACATCGACCTAGCCTGGATCATCAAGCCATGTTAAGGTGGCGTCCCACATAGCAGAACTAGAAGGACCTACAACTAGAATATACAACTATGTACTGGGGGGCTTTGGGGAGAAGACCAACAAAAGAAGAAGAAAAAAGATTTACGACAGATGTTAGCTCAGGTGCCAATCTTTAGGATAAAAAAAGACATAAAAATGAATGACAAAATACATGTTAAAAAATAGAAAAAAGTTAAGAATAGAATAATGTTTACTTAGTTTTATTGTATATAGAAATTTATACTCAATGCTCTACATGTTTTATCAAGTATAATTTTGAACACAATTATACCACATTTGGTGCATAGGGAACCAGGAACAAAAAAGGTTAAGTACCTTGCCCAAGGTCACACAGCTAGAAAGTGGAAAAAATTGAAATGTTAGCACAAGCAATCTGATTCCTAAGCTTGCATTATCAACTAGCTTATAATCTGAATATAATAATGAGAGAGGAAATTAATGAGAGAAAATTAAAATAAAATATAGATGAGGTTAAAACCAAAGGATTCTTTGTGAAAATCAATAAACAGACCAAAAGCAAATACACAATATTAGAAACATAATAACTGTACATAGTAAAACAGGAAGTGGTTTATATAAGCACAAATTTTCAGCAAAAAATTCAGGTAAATTGGATATTTTTTAGTGCTTGTCTCAGTAGTGCCACAGCTTCTCCAGTGCCAGGGTCCTGAGGTGCATGCTGATCTGCAGTACCCTCAGCACCTTTTTCCAGCATGCCTCTGGAGCAGTTTCACAGCAGAGCACCTCATAAGATATCTTTCAGTGAACAGCTTTCCCAACACGCAGGAGGTAGATTTCTGGCAAGGTCTAGACAGTGGATTTCTAGCATTTTCTGGTGACACAGCTCTGTGAGCCATAGCCGTCCCATCTTCAACAAGGTCTGGTTCTGAGCATGAATGAGTGGAAGGTTTTCCTTGGGCGCCACATCTTAGACCCAGGGAGAATGACTCTTCCTTATATCTTCTATTTCTGTATTCTGTAGAGGCCTCTTTACTTCTTTCTATCAATCCCTCAGGACTCCAGTCCTCTGTCACAGTTAATCACTCTTTATGTTAAACTATTCCTCATCAAATTTCTATGTGGTGAAAAAGACAAAACAGATTTTTTTATTGCAGACAACATGTTTACCTACAGATAATTCACAAAGTAATAAATTTATCAAATAAAATAAGTTTAGCAAAATTGCCAAAGTATCCATGCATATCCATTCACCAGTAAAAACTAATTAGAATATGACATTTGAAATTGAACTTTTCCACAGTTGCAATAAAAACTATAAGGTACCTGGAAATAAGTCTCCAAAGTAATACATCATATATTATTGAGACATTTATTAAATTGTATTGAAGAGCATAAAATAAGATTTAAACAAATTTAATAGATACCATATTCTTGAGAAGATAGAATCAATTTCCTAAGATAGAAATGGTGTCCAAATCCTTGTGCCCAATGCAATTCCAATCAAAATCACAATGGAATTTCAGGAATATTTGTAAAATTGCTGAATATTTTAATTAAATAATTAATATTTTAACATTACATAAACTGAAGAGAAAAATCTTTGTTACAAAACTAAGTATGAGAGATATACTGGATAAATATTAAAAATGGCCTGAAAACCTGATGTAAGAGAAGAAGATTTAAATCTAGATGACCTCCATGATATTCACTTTCATTTGGGAAATTATAGGACAATAACCTGTGTCCTACATTTCCTTAGAATTTTTCAGGAGACCAAATGAAATGTGTACGTGGTGTGTTTGTGTGTGTGTGCGTGTGTGTGTGTGTGTGTTTGTGTGAAGACAATAAAGCTGTTTATAAGTACTGTTTATCAGCACTCAATTTTAGAGAGTGTTAGCTTTCCTGAGGTTCCTAGGGGAACTGGGAAGTTTTTGATAGGAAGAACTTGGAAAACTTATGGATAAGTTCCTTTAAGTCTTTCTACGTGGATCCAACATTTTTGCTAAAATATTCTTCATTGATAATGATCTATTAGGGTCATCACTACATGACTAAGATCCATCTACCAATTTAGACATTTGCTGCACGTTCTATGTATTAGATTTTAAAATTTTACTAGCTAATGTCTAAGCTTGATGAATCCAAGTTATGTAGAGGTTAGGAAAGGCAAAAATTGCAAAACAGTGAAAGAGAATATGTCTTTATTTGAATGTTAGCAGGTGAGACTTTAGCTTTCATTTAAAAGCCAGCTATGAAATATTCTAGCCTATGGCAGACACACAGTGTATGAACAAGATTTCGTTTAACTTGTTTTGGGATTGTTTTTCATAAAGACCGCTTTAAACCCATCCATTAACATATCTTGTTGTTTTCCTGCTTGACGTTAACCTCAGAATTTAAAAGAAAACAAGAATTTTACTGCACATCCAGAAACTAGGTTCTTGTGGAATTTTAGGTCACGATATTAAGGAAGCATGACCAGTGATATGAGGCTGAGCACTTTTTCCCCCAAGGCATGATAAGTTCACTACGGAGCATTTTTTCCAACTAGCAACTGAAGAATTTGTTCTAGGAAATTTGGCCAATGTCTTCATAGCATGGGTGCATAGAACTGCATTGACTGAATGAAGAGACAAAAGATGTCCTCAGCTGATTAAATTCTAACTTCTCTGACAGTCTCCAGGATTGGTCTACTTTGGGTAATATTAATAAATTGGTATTCAATTGTTTAACCCAGCTTTACATAGTTTAGAAGCAAGACTATTTATATTGCCTGGTCAATAACCAACCATTTTGGCATCTGGCTTGCCACTAGCCTCAGTATATTTTATTTGTTCAAGATAGCAAATATCTCCAGCTTTATTTTTCTTCACTTAAAGTGGAAAGTTAAAAGAGTGGTTCCCGTGATACTGTTGAGGACTTGGATCCTTTGGTTTTTCATCTAGTAGTGGTAAGCATAGATAAAAGTATGTGCATGAATGACTACAAAGGATGCATCACTCGGAAGACCAAATTGAGGGACATTTTACGCCTTTCCAATAACTTCATACCCTTTATATGTCACTGACATCTTTTCTGCTGTTAATATTTTATCTATGGAAACATCTTAAGAAGATGCAGCTCAATGGCAACGATCCCAACATCCCAGTACCAAGGTCCACAAAAGAGCCATGCAAACTGCAGTCTCCTTTCTCTTGCTATATGCTGGTTACTTCCTGGCTCTAGTTATCTCAGTTTGGAGTTCTAATAGGCTGCATAACAGACCACTCATTTATCTTGATTTCAGGAAAGGAGAAGATAAGACAGGCCTTTCTGTCATTTCTGTGGCAGCTGAGGTGCTGGCTGAAAAAAAGAGAAGTAAGTGGGCTAGTATGTGTCTTCTAGCAAGAAACAAACTATCAGTCTTTATAAGCTTTATATATATGTGACAATAAATAATAATGACTTGATGGTACAGATAAGGAAGATTAAATTTAATACAAGTAGGTAAAAAGCTTACGAAATTCAAGTTGTAGAAGAAGCATGGAGAAGAAAAAA
Organism: Equus przewalskii; assembly: GCF_037783145.1. Classification (NCBI taxonomy): domain Eukaryota; kingdom Metazoa; phylum Chordata; class Mammalia; order Perissodactyla; family Equidae; genus Equus; species Equus przewalskii. The sequence continues at coordinate 40,077,906 of NC_091835.1, read as the reverse complement.
GCATGGAGAAGAAAAACCGCAGCCATGAACTGTGGTTAACGATGTTAAAATGATTTTTTATGTTGAATTCTTATTACGGAAAACCCATACAAATTCACATGTGATGAGGTATTTCTTTAAGGCTTACTTTCCATGAGAAATTTCTTCAACTTGAAGGCTTTTTGTTTGGTGTGACTTAGTTTGCTTTTCCAGTCCTACTTTCTTTTCAGATTCATTTATTTGGAGACATTAAAATAAGAAACATTTAAAATATGTAATGTGAACATATACATTCATGAAACATTTGGTTACTAAGCATAAAAGTTATTTTTACTTTGCACTCTATATACTTCATAATCTGTTAATTCTCTCATACATATTAAGATAAATTTATTTATAATGCTCATCTTTAATAATATGTCAGATGTTAACCTCTAGTTTGGGAGTGGTTTATTGAATAACTTGATTTAATTGGCATACTGGATTTTTATGGAAAGTGATCAAGAGTAGATATTCTGAATAATCCCAAAATTATGAAATAATTTTAATAAAGATTAAAAAATGATGCTTATGTTCACCAGGATCTATATATAAGAATATTCATAACAGCATTATTATAGGAGTATATTCCGTCAACAGTAGAATGGATGAATAAAATGTGGTAAATTCATCTAGTTGAACACTATTAAACAACAAAAATAAATAAGCTACAATTTCATACCACCACACGGATAATTGCTTCACATAAATACAATTTTAAATAAAAGGAACTAGAGTCTCCCCTCCCCCCAAAACAACCCCCACATAAATGATTTCACTTTCCTGAGAACCAGAGTTAGGCAAAAATGAAACTATAATATCTAGAAATCATATTTATTTATGTAGCAAAACAACAAAGAATATTACGGAAATTACTTCCACAAAGGATGGTGGTTCTGTTTGGGAATAAAATAGGTGGAGTGGTCAGGAAGGGGCATGCAGTGAGCTTCATTTTTTTTTTTAACCAGTGTCCAATTTAGAAGAATGTATTAAACTAAACATCCTCTTCCTCTTTATCATAGCTTCTTTCAAAAATGTTGTCACTATTATTAACTACTTTATTCTAGAAAAATGTATCATATATTTTGCTTTTGCATGTATTAAAAACCCCATCAGGGACTGGACCAGTGGCATAGCAGTTAAGTTCAGGTGCTCTGCTTTGGTGGCCCAGCGTTTGCCATTTTGGATCCTGGGCACAAACCTACACACCACTTATCAAGCCATGCTGTGGTAGGCATCCCACATATAAAATAGAGGAAGATGGGCATGGATGTTAGCTCAGGGCTAATCTTCCTCAGCAAAAACAGGAGGACTGAGGGCAGACATTAGCTCAGGGCTAATCTTGCTCAAAAAAGACAAAAAAAACCCCATCATACATTGTTATTATTTTTAAACAATCATATTCCACAAGACAAATAAAAAGAAAAAAAATCTTACATGTTTACCCTTGTGGTTAGCCATATCTGATGCTGTCATCAGATATGACAGCATCTTTGTATAGATTCCTATTTCCATCTGGTATCACTTTCTTCTTGCCTTGAGGATGTCCTTTCAGATTTACTGTAGTGTATGTCTGCTGGTGATAAAGTCTTTTTGCTTTTTATGTCTGAAAAGGTCTTTATTTCTCCTTCAGTTTTGAAAAACATTTTGCCAGAGTATTTTAGGTTGAGACATTTTTTACCTCTTCCAGCACTTTCAAGATGCTACAGTAGATTCTTGCTTACACTATTTCTTAGTAGAAATCTTCTACCATTCTTATTTTTTTCCTCTGAACATAACATTTTTTTCTCTGGCTGCTGTTAATATTTTCTCTTTAGAACTACTTTTGAGAGAAATTTCATTACGATGTGACTTGGTTTAGCATTTTTTTTTGTTTCTTGTGCTTGGAGTTATTGAGTTTCTTGGGTTTATGGTTTTATCATATTTGGGAAAATTTTGCCCATTATTTCTTCTCCTCAGCCCTGCCTTTTTGATCACTCTAATTACACATCCATTAGGCCTCCTGAAGTTCTCCAAAGATCAACAATGATGTTTTTGTTTTTCAAAGTTCTTTTTCTTTCTATGCTTCATTTTGGATAGTTTCTGCTGCTATGTCTTCAAGTTTACTAATATTTTCTTATGCAGTGTCTAATCTACAGTTAGTCCCATCCAGCGTCTTTTGTTCTTAATCTCAGATATTGTAATTTTAATCCCTAGAAGTTCAATTTGGGTCTTCTCTATACCCTCCTTGTATCTTAACTTTTTGGACATGTGGAATAGAATTATGATAACTGTTTTAATGTCTTTGTGTGCTAACTCTAAAATCTGTGCCAATTCAAATTTGGCTGTGTTGATTTTTCTTCTCATTTTGGGTTATATTTATTGCTTCTTTGCAGACCTGATAATCTTTGATTAGATGTCAGACATTGCGAATTTTACCTTGTTGAGTACTGGATATTTTTGTATTCCCATAGATATTTATGAGCTTTGTTCTGGGATGCAGTTAAATTACTTAAAATCAGTGTGACACTTTTGGGTCTTGCTTTTAAGACTTGTTAGTCAGGATCAGAACAGTGTTAATCGAGAGCTAGTTATTCCCCACCAATGCGGCAAGACTTTTATGTGTATTCTGCTCAGTGCCCTGTGAAATATGAGGTATACCAGTGTCTTATTCCATTGAAATTGCAGAAACAACAACAGCAAAAATAGGCTGGGTGGCTTATGAATAACAGAAATTCATTTTTCACAGTTGTGGAGTCTGGGAAGTCCAAACTCAAGGAGCAGGAAGATTCAGTGTCTGGCGAAGGCCCATTTACCTGTTCATAGATGGAGGTCTTTGAGAGTCCTCACATGGCAGAAGGGACAAGGGAGCTCTTTTGAGTCTCTTTTATAAAGACACCAATCCCATTCATAAGGGCTCCACAATCATGAGCTAATCACCCCCCAAAGATCACTCTTCTAAGTTAAATTACGTTGAGAGTTAGGATTTAACATACGAATTTAGGGGGAACACAAACATTTAGTCTATAGGCCTGGGCTATAGCTAGGTTCTTATTCCTGCATCGTGCCCTGAAACTTTCTCAAGGCCATCTTCTTGGGTAATCATAAGTCTCACGTTATTTCTTTCCCATCTCTCAGGGATTAGTGTCCTTCATTCCCTGATGTTTAGTGTCTTGAAATCTGTTATTTCATATATTTTCTCTGATTTTTAAATTTTCAGATAGGAGGGTAAATCTGGTCCAGATTATTCCATTTTTGTGAGAAGTGGAAGTTCCTAAGCCAAAGTTCTTTGGATAACTTTTAGTTTTTTTATTTGAATCTCTTCTTTTTAAAAAAATCATTTAAAACTCAATGAAGTTAATTATTTATCTACTAATTAGTAATTATTTTGCCATAAAATACCTCCTTAGAGACAATATTCTTTACTAATAAATTTCTTATTTCAGTTAAAATATAAATAAATAAATAAATAAAACTACTATGAGAATTCATGTCAAGTATTTGCATGAGGATATGATCTCGTTTCTCTGGAGTAAATACCAAAAAATGGAATGTCTGAATCATAGAATACATATTTGTTTAGCTTTTTAAGAAACTATATATCTTTGCTTCAAAGTAGTTGTGTCATTTTATATTCCCACCAATCCACATATCCATCAACAAGTGAAAGGATAAATTAATTTTGGTGTTTTTCACACAATGGAGTACTACTCAGTGATAAAAAAGAATGAACTATTGACATATGCAGAAATGTGTATAAATCTTACTATAATTATGCTGAGTGAATTAGACTTCTAGCCAGACGAAAAAGAGTATATGATGTATGACTTCATTTACATTCTAGAATATTGAAACTAATCTACAGTGAGAGAAAGTGGTTGCCTGGGAATGGTCTCGGGGGAGTGGGCAGTGAAGGATGTGGAGGAGTAGCAAAGAAATTACAAGACATGAGGAAATTTTGGGGGTAATATGTATGTTTGTTATTTTGATTAAAGTGTTGGTTTCACAGATATATAAATATGTGACACTCATCCAATTGTACACTTTAAGTATGTGCAGACTATTGTATCTCAATTAGTATTAAAAACAGTTCAGGAGGAAAACTACACACAGATATGTCTTCTGAGAAACTTTCTCTTTAATACTTTTGAAGAGTTCAGTCTTTTCACTTTCCTTTCCCTTCTGTGTATTGGCATCCCAGACCTTCTGTTAATTGGGATATGATGTATGGAAAATCTCCTTTTTGGCTTGTGTACCTTATGTGAAACTGGTTTGTCTTTCCACAAGGCCTACTTTTTGAATGCAGAAGGCTGTAGGTGTATATGTGTGTGTGCACATATATGCATGTTTGCATGCATGCATGCTTGCATGTGTGCGTGTGATAGGGGGATAGAAGAGTAGCCACAGAGAGCTCCTTTGGGGTTAGTCCTACCTTTCTTGTGATCTAGGTTCTGTTTCATCTTCTAAACTCCCATGAAAGCCCAGTTTTAAAGCCCACTCCATTATCTTATCTTTGTTTACACTTTTGTGGAAGTTGGTGTGTTCCTCAAATTCAGCTCAATGTTCTGAAAGATGCCAAACCTGGAATACCCATCATACTTTTGCCTAGGTGGTGTGTTGGGGTTTCTACTCTTGAGAATTTTTCCTTGAAATTCCCCATTTTTGCCTTTCTAACTCTTCAATTTAGATTACTCTAAATTAGAGAGTAATATTGACAGTTTTATAGGATTTTCTTGAGTACTTTATTGCTTCAATATTGTTTTTTGAAAGTTAGTAAGAATAAGTATTATGATTTTACTCCACCACCTTGTTTAGGAAAGCTATAAAATTACTTACTTACATTGGAGTTTGATTTGACAGTCAGAGAGCAGATGTTGCTGGAGAGATGTAAGAACAAGCTGAATAAAATCCAAAGGTCTTTGATAGGGGAGTGGGTATTACTGAGTGGTGGAGAGGCACAAAATGAAGACAATGCGTGCTCTGCAGATGAGCCTCTCCTCTTCTCAATATTGCCCATATCTGGCTTTAACTGAGAGACTGCTTTGTGGGATAAAGGGAGAGTTCAATCACTTCTTACAAGCCCTGTAAATGGTTCCCAAAGTTTGCTGAATATTTTCAGTTGAGTATTAAATAATATCAAGTGTAGTCATGTTTTAAAGATATCTTGATATCTAATATTATTTTCAACATCAAGAGAAGCTTAGTGAATGTTAATGAAGGAATGAAAGTCTGAATTATTAGAGAGATAGGCAAGAGGTTTTGAATCCAAATGATTTTCCTAAGCCTTATTTTCCTATTGCCAAAAAGAAGACAGTCATGGGGCTGGCCCCGTGGCCGAGTGGTTAAGTTCACGCACTCCGCAGCAGGCGGCCCAGTGTTTCGTTGGTTCGAATCCTGGGCGCGGACATGGCACTGCTCATCAGACCACGCTGAGGCAGTGTCCCACATGCCACAACTAGAAGAACCCACAGCGAAGAATACACAACTATGTACTGGGGGGCTTTGGGGAGAAAAAGGAAAAAATAAAATCTTTAAAAAAAAAAAAAAAAAGAAGACAGTCATTCCTGCACAACAATCCCACAAGGTTTCTGCGTATGGACACTTACCAACCGTTCATTGGTAAATAAATATAAATTATTGGCATCCCATTCAGGAGTTGTGGCTTCTCTGGGTTCACTTAGGAAACTTGAATGCTTTGGATAGCACAAGCTTTGCGTAAACTATGGAAACGTCCCTTTGGTCTTCTTTCATCACACCTCAATGGTAACAATTTTAGTGTTCACCAAACTGCATACACTAATGTAGATTTTTGCTATGTTATGTTGTTATGTTAGAGCTCTATGCATTGAATTTTTTAAGGTGATTGAAAATAAGTCAAACTGGTGAACAAATTGTGTAGAGATTAAATAAGGCAAGCATTGCAAAATAATGAAAGAGAATATGTGTTTGCATGTTAGCAAATGAGAGTGCAGTTCTTTTACCATCAAGTGTGAGAAATTTCACTTTGAGAATACACAGGATCTGGATCAGAGTGCAGCCAGCTGTCCAGGAGAAAACGATTTTTATAAAGAGAGCTATGTGCCCATCCGTCAGCACACCTTAGTGCTTTCTGCCTTGATATTGAGCCTACAATTTTTTTAAAGGAAGAAACTGTGTGTTCAAGAAACAAGTAGAAATACTATTTAAGTGCAGTAAATCAAGAACTTGTCAACATTGCAATTAGACATTGAAGCTCTCTCTTTACAGACATGGTAAACGCCTTGCATAGCTTCATCTTCATTTTAATAAATATAGAAATAATAACTGGTAGTTTGGCGAATGGATTCATAGCGCTGGTGAGCTGCATTGACTGACTCAAGAAACAAAAGATCTCCTCAGCAGATCGAATCATCACTGGTTTGGCGATCTCCAGAATTTGTCTGATTTTGGTAATAACGGTGACCTGGTTTACAAAGGAGTTTTATCCATCTTCATATACAAATAGAAAGAAAGTTACGCTTATTAGTATTGCTGGGACCATGGGCAATCATTTTAGCTTCTGGCTTGCCACAGGCCTCAGCTTCTTTTATTTTCTCAAGATAGCCAATTCTTCAAATTCTGTTTTTCTTTACCTAAAGCATAGAGTATATCCTTAAATTTTTTTCTCCTATTAATCTTCTCCCTATGGAAACATGTCAAGAATATGAAGCGCAATACAACAGGATTCAGAGATCCCAGCGTCAAGGTCCATATAAGAGCCATGAAAACTGTGATCGTTCCTCTTACTGTATACTATTTACTTCCCGTCGCTTATCATAACAATTTTCCGTTCTGAGGTGATACAGAACAAATCAACCATTGTGCTTGGTCAGGCTCTTGCACATCTTTATCCTTCAGGCCACTCACTTATCCTAATTCTGGGAAATGGTAAACTAAGAAAGGCTTCACTTTCTGTGCTGTGGCAGCTAAGGTGTGGTTGAAAGCCGGAAACCCTCAGATTCATAGACCACTCTGGAGAACATCATATATAATCTAGAAGGAAAAAATTAAGGAACTTTTGTATGGTACATCACCTTTCCTCGATGTTCTTCTATAATGTGTGATACTGAACATTTTAAAATGTTTATTGGGCATAAGCTCTTTTCAGCGCTTATAAAATTTTAGTTGCATGTATTTATATTTAGCATATTCATACAAATAAAAAATTAAGTGGGCTAATTAACAGAGATTTTGCCAGCAACAAATAATATAAACAGTATTTCAGTTTTCACTTCTTTGGAAAATTTTCATAAAATTGCCAAAAGTAAACATGGCAGATATACATTTAATAAAACGCGAAAGTTGCACTTTTTGTGCACATCAGATTTCCAGTTGTAAGAATCAATTTACAGAAGTTTGTCAGAAATTTTTCAGAATCAAGAAGTAACTTGTATTTCACTCACTCATTCCACTTCATTACCTTTTGATTCAATGATTCATGATATATATTTATTTGTTTATTTATACATTATCAGAAAACTGAAAATTTCCTTGGAAATTCATTGATTGATATTTCCTATTGTAATCTTTAACTATGTATACAAACGATTTAGACTTTAATGCACAAACTTCCAAACTTTTAGCTTGTAATTGTCAGTGAATTTAAAATCTTAATTTGGGGCTGGCCCCGTGGCCGAGTGGTTAAGTTCGTGCGCTCCGCTGCAGGCAGCCCAGTGTTTCGTTGGTTCGAATCCTGGGCGATGACATGGCACTGCTCATCAAACCACGCTGAGGCAGCGTCCCACATGCCACAACTAGAATGACCCACAACGAAGAATATACAACTATATACCCGGGGGCTTTGGGGAGAAAAAGGAAAAAAATTAAATCTTAAAAACAAAAACAAACAAAAAATAAATAAATAAAATCTTAGTTTGTGGGTTGATTTTTTAAAGCTATGCTTTCTTTGACCGTGTACTCTTGGGTCACTGGTGAGTGAAAAACAGAATGGACATTAAAGAAAAGATTAGAAAAATGCATGAAAAATAGACATATGAACTTAAGACACACATGACTTTTACAGGATTGATTTGACAATGAAAAGAAGATTGGACTTAATCTAATATGTCAAAGTTTATTTAAAATCAAGTTCAAGTAGAGAGACAAAGGGTAAACATGCCCTGGGGGCAATGTTGCTAACTTTTGACTATAATGAAATGCTGTCTATTACTGTCTGTCTCTAGAGTAGAATGTATGATCCATATGACCAACAAATTAGTTAGTCTTGTTCGTTATTGTAGCCTGAAGACCTAAAAGAGAGCCTAGCACACAAGGAAGTTCAATAAACATTTGGTCAATCAAGAAGTGAATGAATAATTGAGTGATCTGTATATGCTAGAACTGGAAGAGCAAGCTTAGTCCTACCAAACTTGAAACCTGCATATTGCAAAGATTTCCTGGACTCAACTTGTAAATTTATATTTATACTCCATGAGTTCAAGCAGTTCCAGCAGCCAGAGCAGCAGACTCCTCTGGGGGGTGGAGAATTTATCACCGGGAAAGCACATACCTAGGAAAGAAGCTGGTTTTATAATCTGAAGCAGAAATAAATCAGAATGAAAACAAAAAACTGGAAGTCACTATCACAATAGTATCCAAAAAAATAGGAGAATTTGTCTTTTGGTTTCTTTATGAATGGTTACTTTCTTATGATATTTGCTAGCTGGTTATTGTGCAATCACAAAGATTTTTAAAAAGTGAATTAGTAACTAGTTATGGTGTTGAATTGTTACAATACTTTTTCTTTCTTGCTTGCTGTCTTTAGTTGATTTGTTGTTATTTTCTGGGTAATAAAACATATCTGCAAGTAATGACACCTTTACGCCTTCCATACGAATATGCATATCTCTTTTATGTGCTTGATTGTCTAATGTTAAATAAAAATATTCACTACATTGATAGGCATTCTTATTTTGTTCCTTTTTTGTTAGAGAATTCTCTAGTGTGTCACAGATACATATAAGATTAACAGTTACTTTGAGATGCATAATTTTGATGGTGTTCAGAAAGTGTCCATATTTTGCTTACAAAAATTATTTTTGAAAATTATATTCAAGATTATCAAAGACAACATTGGTGTTTTTTGAAATGATAATATTTTTTTCCTCTTCTGATTTATTTAAAAAATAATGAACATTCTTTGACATTCCTGGAATAAAGCCTACTTGATCATCATATAGCTAATAATATACCATTTGAATTTGTTTAAAAATATTTTACTGTTTTTTTAAAAATGTGATTTATTAGTTATTATCTTTGTTAGAGTAGTCATATCAGGATTATTTCTTTTTATTCAAAAACTTGAGACATTTCAATATTTTGTGTAAATTGTCATTTTAAAGGACTGTTATTTGAGGAGATCTTTCATAAAACTGCTTATACCCAGCAACTTTTGGGAAGAGTCAATCCTCTGTTAAACTTCATAATATTTTACTTAGATATTAAGTACTTTAACTTTAATATATTTTAATATCATTTTGTATCATGTCATTTTGTATTTTATATCTGCAGAGATTGACCATTTTGCATTTTTCAAGTTTACTTTTTCAGTATTTAGAAAAACATGTCTTCTCTTTTTAAGCATTTTTCTTCGACTTTACCTGGTTACACCTAAGACTGTTTCCGGTTTTAATTTAAGAATTTTAACACATTTTTCTCAATTTTATTGCATTTTCAAGAAGTTATTACTGTTAATCCTGAATTTGAGTAATTTCTTTTCATCTATTTAATGTTACTTTCACTTGTATTTTATGATGCTTATTTCTGCTCTCTCAGGTTTACTTTATTTCTCCTTTTTTAATTATTTGAGTTTATTTCTTACTGAATTTATTTTTAATACTCTTAGTATAAAATCATACAGATATCTGAAATTTCCTCCGATTATTATGTCAACCAAATCGCTTGAGTTTTTACATATCTATTCACATTATTTTATTTTCAAAATTGTCAGTAAATTTAAGTTTTCTGTTTGATCAGATATTTATATTATATAAGTATTTTAAGAATGTAAGTAGTTTGATTTGTATTTGATTTCCATTTTTAAATTATTTTCTAGGGTTATGATAATCTGACTTATAAAAGTATACTGTATATTTCCATTTTATTTTCTTTAAATAAATTCTATTAGGAAAGAATGAGCTTTTTGTTTTAAGTTACAAAATTTGACGTATATATATGAATATAGTATTAAGAATTTTTAATGTGTTATTTAAGACATTGTTTTTCTAATTTTTGTCTCTTTTATCTGTTAAAGTTTTTGAGTCTTCTGCTGCAGTTACAATGTATTCATTATCTTCTGTAATATCCAATGGTTTCTGTTAACTTATTTTTTTTTCAAATCTGTGTAATTTGACATATAATTTTCTTACAGGGACAAGCTTCCAATATTAGAACAGTTGTAGAATCTATCTTAAATTATTGGAATATTTAAAAATATATGGAAAGATTAAGCATAACTGGATACAAAATAGTCTTGATTAGATTTTCCTCCAAAAATATATTATATATAATAAGTATATATATATATATAAATTTATATATATGGAAATATATTTCACTTTTTTAAAAAAGAAAAACACTTGCATTTTAACAGGTTTAGGTAACTTAAGTAAATAGGAAAAGAAGGTATAATTCTGAAAATAATAGATAGTATAGTGAATTACAAATGGTCACAATCTCTTTAACACTTCTCTCATCAAGAAGGGAAGCTACTTCCTCTCTCTTTGAATGTAGGCAGGCTCTGTAACTGCTTTGATCAGTAGAATATGGCATAATGCTGTTTCTAGGCCCTGTGTTATGATACTGGCATTATTCACTCCCTGTCTTTTGGAACATTTACTCTTGGAACCAAGCCACCATATTGTGAGAATCCAGGCCACAGAGAGAGGTCATGGTAGGCATCTAGATGTGTAGGTCCTGCAGAGCTCTTTGCTGACAATCTGCATCAACTGCCAGCCATTGGATTGAACCATGTTAGATGTGCAGCCCATTTGAGCCTTCAGATGACTCTGGTCCCAGTCTTCATCTAAAGACATTGAAATGAAAGACCAAAATTAAGAACTGCCTGGCCAAGCCCAGCCAATCCACAGAACCATAAAAAAAAAAGGATACACTTCTGTTTTAATCCACTAATTTTTTGAGGTGGTTTTTAACGTAGAAATACTGTAGATATTTAGAGTAGATAGAGAAAGAAATAGAAATAATTCCATCAATCTAATCCCAAAGCAAGAAAAGAGAACAGAAGAAAAGAGAAAGAGTGGTAACTAGCACAATTCTGATAAGATAGTAAAACAGTCCAATATCATCACAAATTCCAATGAATTTAAGTAATTTGCTTTATTTCCTATCAAAAGACACAGAATTTAATTTTAAATAAGACAACAAAACACAACTATATTCTACTTATAAGAGATATACCTAAAGCAGAAAACCATAGAGATTGAAAATATGTAGATTAGACAGCCTGCCCCATGGTGTGACGGTTAAGTTCGCATGCTCCACTTCAGCAGCCTGGGATTCACAGGTTCCGATCCCGGGTGCAGACCTACACACTGCTTATTAAGACACGCTGTGGCAGGTTTCCCACATATAAAATAGAGGAAGATGGGCACGGATGTTAGCTCAGGGCCAAGCTTCTTCAGCAAAAAGAGGAGGATTGGCGGTGGATGTTAGCTCAGGTTTAATCTTCTCAAAAAAGTAAGAAAGAAAGAAAGAATGAATGAAAATAAGTGGCTAAAAATGTACCAAATAGTAATGATCACAGTGACTGCTGCTTGCCTCCCAGTATCTATTAACCTTTCCTTTGTTAATGACAGAGTCTCACTGCTGTGTAGGATGTATTTGTGCCACGGATGCTTATCTGTGTCGTTTTTAGTTATAGGAGAGAGAGATACTTTTCCATATGGTTAAGTTACTAGCATTCAATTTATTGTTTGTTTGCTTATTTTTGTCATATCTAGCTGCATTTTAACTAATGTACTACCCAAATAAAAGGATCAGACAAACGAACATTTAAAGTAGAGAGTAACAATGGTTAAAAGGTTATTTCAGAGTAATAATAATATTAGGAAATATCTGCAGAAAAGAGGCAATAAGCATAAATTTGAACATATCTAACAATACATTCCTTAATGCACAAAACTAAAAGCATCACAAATAGAAACTAATGAGTCCACAAATTGTGAGAATTTAACATGTTTCATAAACTGATATATCAAGCAGAATTAATAATGACATGAAAAATTCAAAGAACACAATTAGCAAAGTTGATCAAATACTTTTATGTGAAATCTGTACTCGATAGAAATCTATACACGATCCTTTCAAGTATTCATGAAACTTTTATACACCTGGACCATGTATGCTCTAACAAAGAGTGTCTCAACAGATACTTTAAAACAGATATTACACAGAATATAATGTGATTAAATGTTAAATTCATTTTTAAAATCTTGGAAATTAAACTACTCTCTGTTAGGTTTCTTGGTAAGAGATAAACATTTAGAACTCAACAACAAAAAAGTTCTGTGTAATCAAACTTGAGAAAATCAACTAGAGCTAAAACATCACATCCATTATTTCATATATTAGAAAAAAATTTTCTAGACAAATAAGACACACATTCAATTAAAGAACTAAGATAATGAACTGGGTAACCTCCCAAAAAAATGTAAGGAGGTCGAGAAGGAGCTAACATTTACTTTTTGCTTATTTTTTGCATGGTATCATCCTAGGCTATTATATCTAATTCTGAAAACAGTCTTTCTCCCCTTGGTTGATGAAGAATCTAAGACATAGAAGCGTTAACTAAGTTCCCAAGGTACTCAGTTGGGAAATGGAAAAAGTATTGTTTGGACCCACCAAGTCTGAAGCTATGGTCATTATGCTTTTGGAGGTGAATAAAAATAAAAGTAGAAATTAAATGAATAGAAAACTAAAGTACAATAGCGAATAGTAGCACAACCTAACCTTTTAAAGATCAAGAAACTCAAAAGTCTGATAAGAATAGTAAAGAAAAATAGAAGGCAGAAAAAAAAGTCAACATTAAGAGAAAAAGTGGGAAATAACTACACAGAGAATTGAACTTGTTGTGAATCAATGTTGTGAATAATTTTATCCCCCAAATTGAAAAACTCAGTTGAAATAACCAAGTGTTAGCATAGCATGTATCACCAAAAATTTTTGTTAATAATAAAGAACTTTAATAGATCAATTATTTTAAAGATTTTGAATCTATTATCAAAATTCAAAAAAGCTAGAAAAAGTGAAAAATTTGGTCTTACAATGCATTTCTAAAAATACATAAATGAGATTTATTCCAAGAATATGAAGATAATTTAAAACTAGAAAATAGATCATTTTAATTTATGTAAGTTCATCTCAATAGATGTTGCAAAATTACTTGACCTAATTTAACCCCTAATCAAGATTAATACCCTAACTTATTAGAAGTAAACTTCAATAACTTGAAAAGGCGTCTACTAAACAAATGCAGTTTTATAGCTAATATTGTAACATAGAAATACAGACGGTCTCCAACTTACAATGGTTTGACTTACAATTTTTCAACTGTACGATGGTGTGAAAGTGATACAAATTTTATAGAAATAGTGCCTCAAATTTTGAATTTTTATCTTTTCCCTTGCTAATGATGTGTGCTACAATAATCTCTTGTGGCACTGGGCAGTGACAGTGAAATGCGGCTCCCAGTCAGCCACTCAATCAGGAGGATAAACAACCAATACAATTACAACTATTCTGAACCCACATGACCATTTTGTTTTTCATTTTCAGTACAGTATTCAATAAATTACATGAGAAATTCAACTCTTTATTACAAAATACGGTTTGAGTTAGATGATTTTGCCCAACTCTAGGTTAATGTAAGTGTTTTGAGCACATTTAAGGTAGGCTGGGCTAAGCTATGATGCACTGTAGGTTAGGTGTATTAAATGCATTTTCGATTGACAATATTTCAACTTACAATGAGTTTATTGAGATGTAACCTCATGTAAGTTGAGCAAGATCTTAACTTCCATTTAGTCAAGATTAAGATAAAGATATTTGTTAATCATTTTATCAGAAAATTTAACCAAGTCACTATGGCAAGAAATATTAATAAATTACGTAGAAATTGAGTGGAAATTTTTTTTTTATTATATGCTGAATTCTACCTAGATAATCTAAAAGAATCAACTGACAAACTTTTAGAATAAGAAAATTTGACAAGTTTATGGGCTAGAATGTCAGCCTATACACGCCAAAAGCACGGCTATTCATCAACGGTGGTCCATTAGAATGAGGTTACAGGCTGAATATTTGTGTCCCACCCAAATTTACACGTTGAAATCCTAATCCCCATTGTGATAGTGATTGAGGATAGGGCCCTTGGGGGGTGATTAGGTCAGGAGGACAGAGTGGTATAAATGGATTAGTGCCCTTATAGAAGAAACCCAGAGAACTCCCTGCCCCCTTCCACCATAGGAGGACACAGCGAAAAGCTATAGGTCTATGAACCAGGAAACAGGTCCTCACCAGACAAGAAATCTACCCTTCCCAGCCTCTAGGACTGTGAGAAATAAGTTTCTGTTGTTTACAAGCCATCCAGACTATGGTATTCTCTTATAGCAGCCTGAACGGACTAAGACAAATGAGTAATTTAAAAATAATTCCTTTCATATTGATAACAAGAACCATCAAGTGATTACAACTAAGTCTCACAAAAGTGTTACAAAGATATTACATATAATATAACAATATAATGTCATATAATACTTTAATGAAGGAGTTAAAATATCTGAACAGTGATATGCTCGAGGATCAATTTCCTAAGATTTCAATTCTGCCCAAATAAATTCACATATTCAATAAAGTTCTAGCCAGAACTCCAACGAGATTTCTTGTGAAGTCATTTCATATGATAGAGACGGTACTAAAAATAAATTAAAAAAATAGACTATTAAACTGACGATATTGAGAACACTGACATTCAATATAGGAACAAAAATTATATTTCTAACTCACAACATAAAGAGAAGTCATATTAGATATATTATCATTCTAAATTTGAAAACAGTTATTTTAAAACTCTTACAAGAAAATCAAAATATGACTTATGGCTTCATTTTAGGCAAGCTCAAGCCATAAAGAAAAAGATTGATGAATTTGTATTTGCTGATAAAAGTAATATAATTGGTCCATCCTAAGTTAGCTGTCCAACAAACCATTAGAGTTCTATGTCTAGGCTCTTACTTCTCATGTCCTCTGACTCCTTTTAAAGGAGTAACATAACATGCCATTGTAAATATTCTAAAACAGTGCGTGAAGATGAGGGAACGTCAAAGCAATAGAGAGAACAGAGTATAGAATAGAATACAGTACACTTGCTTGTGTACAAATATGTTGTGTGTTATAAATGCATCATCTTAAGCAAGTGAGGAAAAATTAACTCTGCAATAATTACTGTTATGACATCAATATATTTTTTTAAACACTTAAGATAAATAATAGTTTTAGAAATACAAGTGTATTTCATCCCAGGAGGAATGGGAACACAGAGTTTGGGGTGGCCTGGACCAGCCTGAGACCGGCAGTGGAGTAAAGGGACCCCAGAGGGCCTATGGAGGTTGAGGAGGCTCTTGGAACACCTTTTTTGTTCTAGATGTTTTAGAAGGGTAAAAAGGTTCCTTCTAGCCCAGCAGTTTGTTTTTGTGAAAGCGTAAACTGAGTCTCAAGATAGAGACTGACCAGTGCACGGTCACCCTGCCAAGCACTGAGGACACCGTTTTCACCTCAGACCAGAGGCACAGAGCCTCTGGTACCTGCCCAGGCCCCCCTGCACCCCAGCAATGGAACAGACATGCCAGTGGGAGGGAGAGAGCAGGGACAGAAAAGGGAGGGTGGTCACCCTTCCATCCATGGTTCTCCTCCCACTGCCAGGGTCATCTCAGGGGCATATATATAGCCAATAAATGCACATAAACAGGAAGGGGCCCTCTCTGGAAAGAGATTTTAAACTTTTAAAAGTATTTGCAATGTATATGATAGAAACCAATAATAAAATGTCAATTGTAAAGTATATATAAGCTGGGTAAAGCACATAAACACAATTTCCAAATAAAAAAATACATTTAACAAAAATTCAGCCTCATATTTAAACAAAAAAGTAAACACAGTACTACTGTAAAATAAAGAATAGATATCCTTTTTTTGAATTTCAGATTGACCACATTTTCCTTTCGTTGATTATTGTATAGAGTTAGCATTTACGCAAATTTATGAACAGTCTTTCATTGACTGCTGGTGAGAACTTATACTGAAATATCCATTTATAGAGCATTAGTAAGAATCTTAAAGATTTGCGTAGATTTTAACTCACTTCTAGGTCTCCATTCTACAAACAGAGATTTCATCATAGGATTTATCATATGAAATATTGTGAAACATCCAAAATATTGGGTTTTTTAAAAAACATTCTTTTTTTATTTTTGAGTTTTCTTTTTCTGTCTTTTATCCCAAAATCCCACCAGTTCATAGTTGTATATTTTAGTTGTGAGTCCTAGTTGTGGCATATGGGACGCCGCCTCAGTGTGGCCTGACGAGCGGTGCCATGTCTACACCCAGGATCCGAACCAGTGAAACCCTGGACCACCGAAGTGGAGCACACAAACTTAACCAATTGGCCACCGGGTTAACCTCTAAAAGAGAATTCTTTAAATAAATAAATAATCCATAGATGTACACCATACTATACAAATATTAAAAGGAAAGTTGTAAAGCAGTGCTGCCCAGTGGGTATTCTCGGGTGACTTTGCCAGCGTCGTGTGGATGAATGTTGAATGGAAACAGTTCTACTTTTCAAAATAAATTTGAGAAATGCTAGGTTAAGCAAAGTTAAACAATTTTCTGTGCTATGGAACCTCTCAGAGTGCTTAATACGTTAAGGTATTTTGTTAAAATCCAGTAGAAGGGTATAGTATATGGGGTTTCCAAACTTTTTCAATCATAGAAACCTCTCTTTGCCCCATAAAACAACTTGAACAACTAAAGTTTATGACTCATGGATATGGAATGATAAGGTTTCTGTAACATGTTTGTAGGTGCTTGTGCAAACACACTCACATGAACACGCAATTAAGTTTTGTTTAGATGGAACAGAGTACATTATAATGGGCAAAAATGGAAGAAACATTCATGATTTTAATTTTTGTCTTCTAGCCTATCAATGTTTTTTCCTAGAATATAAATGCAGTAGCTCTGTAATATTTAGAAACTTATATTTAAAAAGTATTTATGACTTATGGAATGATGGGTCTGATTTTGAATCCAAAGCCCTGCTTTCGAGTTGACTTCTGCTACTAAAAACTTTAAAATCTAATAAATGTTGATGCTGATAATGATGGTGATGCTAAATTGCCATCTGTCAATTCAAAAATCTCCTGCCAATTCCATTCTTCAATATGCTATTAGTCTCCTAATTGGGCACCAAAATGTGTTCGTAAGTGGCATTTTAGGGTGAACCAAACAGTGAAAGGAAATCTGTCCATATTTGCATCTGAGAATACTGTACTTCACTGTTCGGATACTCTTTTGAACATGGAAAATTATAACCTGTGACTCTAATAAAAGAAAATAAAAGATTTTCTAGAATGGAAATTGCTACTAAGTCATTTGAAAAACGAGAGTTATGATTTCATAAAGACTGACGTGGCCCTATCCTACAGTGAGCTGATTTCTTTCTTTCTTTCTTTCTTTTTTTTTTTTGGTGAGGAAGATTGGCCCTGAGCTAACATCAGTTGTCAGTCTTCCACTTTTTGCTGAGGAAGATTGCCCTGAGCCAACATCTATGCCCATCTTCCTCTATATTGCATGTGAGACATTGCTACAGCACGGCTTGATGAACGGTGAGTGGATCCACACAGGATCCGATCCTGTGAACTCCAGGCTCACAAACTTAACCACTATGCCAACAGGCTGGCCCCTAGACTGACTTTTTTTTTAACAGAATCAAATGAAATAATAACAAAGAAATACTGAAACAATAAATATTAAATATCAGTCTCTTAACTCATGATAAATTATTATAAAATCTAGGATTTTTTTCCTTCTGATTAGAAGCCAAGTGTAGAGGAAGACATTTCATGGTGGTACTCACTGTGGAATTCATCAACTACAGGATGAACTACCTCAATGATTAGGTTATATAAACTCCAGGATATATTTCTTGATGGTAACATTAATCAATTCATTTCTACTGGAGTTCTTTTCAGATCTTTATGGTGCTGATAAAATTGGAAGAGAGATAGTTTGTTTGCGTTACTGACTGGTTCCTATATATATTTGTTAGGTTTGCCACCTGTCTCAGCTTTTTCTCTTTCTTGGCAATGGCCCCTTTTTTCCACTAAGTCCTTTCTTTAGCTAAGGTGAGAGTTTATATGATTGTTATTGTTAAGTTTCTAGGATCTTCTAGCTGTGGCAGGTTTCACTTTGGGCCAGGGATAGCTGGAGTTGCCCTGAAAAGGAAGAACATAAAACTCCTGTGAATAGAGATGTACATTTAGAACTAGACAATAATAAAATATAATCCTCAAGAGATTCTCATGTATCTTCTGTGTTCTCCAATTTGTCTTTATTTATTTATTTTTGTTCTGGGAAAGATTTGCTCTGAGCTAACATCTGTTGCCAATCTTCCTCTCTCTCTTTTTTCTCCCCAAAACCCCAGTACATCATTACATATTCTAGTTTTAAGTCCCTGTAGTTCTTCTATTTGAGCCACCACCACAACATGGCTACTGACAGATAAGTGCTGTGGTTCCGTGCCCAGGAACCGAGCCGAGGCTGCTGAAGCTGAGCACACAAAACTTTAACCACTAGGCCATCAGGGCTAGCTCCAATTTGTCTGTATAATATGTTAAAATATATCTCTGGAAAGGGTTTCACATGAACTCTGGTCTTGGCTGGTGGTATAACTCTTCAGAACTCTTTCAAAAACTCGGTGTTTTAGCTATTTGATTCTAGTTAGCTTTACACGCCAGCAGACAACTCACAGTTCTTTTCTTATTATCCTCCTTATATTTGCTATGTTTCATTGCTTTTTCACTCATGTGCCTCTCTCTCTAGACTTTATAGCAGATACTGTGAGCACATGAAGTTTTAGCAGGAAAATCAGGTATTTAGTCTCTCTGCCTTATTTTGTCAAAATGAAAGGATTTATTGGATATAGTAGCTATTAGTTGGACTTTGTGAATTTAATCCAGTTGCAATTTTTAACATGGGTGGGGTGGCTATACACTTGAAATGATCTCAGCCTGAAGAATGAGTTTTAACCAGACTTGATATTCAAATACTATCTGGTGTTGAAAAGCAGTTGCCTCTTCCAGCCGTGTAAGATCCCAAATTTCTAGACTCTCTCTAGTAATTTTTGATCCTTCTTGCAAAGTAGACAGTTATTTCTGAGTTCAGTTTTTTAAAAAATATGTTGTGAGATGTACCACTAGTATTATTCAGTTATAATCCTCTCTGCCTAGAGTTACAAAATCTTCAAATATGTCATCTATCTTCCAAGTACTCACAGGTGACAGTTTGCCAAAAGTTTTGCCACTTCTCAACACACTTTCTAGGAACCAGTCATGATTTTCTTGCCATGCACTGCAACTAATCAAATATTAAGTCAATATTACATATTTTAGGTATTTTCTTTCAGCAGCATCTCACCTGCAGAGGCCAATACCAGACTAGTAAAGAGAGTTTTGGTTACGCTGCAATAGTATGACTCCAAAATCTCAAAGACTTCATATAGCAAAAGTCTTGCTTGTTTTGTTTTTAATTTTTGCTATATGTCCAGTGCTCATAGTAGTCACATAACTGTCACAGGCTGACAGAAGCTCTTTCTTGACTCAAGTCAAGGAAAGAATGTTGTAGTATCTTCAACTGGTGAGTAAATGCACTCACTCAGAATCAATACTTAATTTCCACAATATTTTACTGGCAAAAATGTTCATATGACTACATACAACATCAAAGGGAGAGGGGAATTCTACAAGAATCACATTTCTTATAATCCTACAAGAAATGAAATGTTAAGTCCAGAGCCTGAATTCCTGTTTCACTACCTCTATGCTACTTACAAGATACGCATCTAAACCCTGATGCTATAGAAGAGATAAAACTAAAATTTGGAAAGTTATACCATGAAATACTAGCAAAACTAAGCTAGTATAATTATTTTAATGTCAAAGTAAGTTTTAAGGAAAAAGCATTAGGGCAGATTATATCACTTCATATGGTTAAAGTTAACTTTACCATGAAGATACTACAGTTTTAATATTATATGCACCAAATGGCATGGTATCAAAATATGTAAAGCAAAAATTGACTTCAAAGAGGAATGGAAAAATCCTCACTCAGAGTAGGAGAGTTTAGCATTAAATCTCAATAAACAATAGAACAAGAAGACAAAATTCAGAAAGGATAAATGAGATTTAAACAACAAGATTTACAAATAGATTTAATGTATGTATGAAGCACTACACTTCAAAAATACAGGATACACATTATTTTCAGCAAACACAAAACATTTACCAAAACTGACCATCTACATGCCATGGAACAAATTTCCATAAGTACTACGTATTGTTAAGCTTCAAAGTCTGATCTCTGATTTTAATTCAATTTTGATAGAAATTAAGAACAAAGAGATAAAAAATTCCAAGTGAATGGATATTTAAACACGTATTTTATAAATAGTCCATGGGTTGAAGAAAAATCATAATGATAATTAGAAAATATTTTAACTTACATATAATTAGAAAATATTTAAACAAATATAATGAAATATAATAAATACCTGGTGAAGAATTGTTAAAGATTTCTAGAGGAAAATGTATATCTTTAGAATAAATATGCTAGAAAAACAGAAAGGATAAAAATTAATGTCCTGGGTCTCCATTTCAGAAAATTAGGAAAGTAACAATAAACATGCCCAAAAGAAGTTAAAATAAGTAAATAGTAAACTATATATAAGAGAAGAAATTAATGAAAGATAATACATTTGAAAAGATTGACCAAGACAAATTTGGTTCCGGAATTTACAGATAAAATTGATAAACTTCTGGTGAGACAAATCATAAAAAGAAAAGCAAATAACAATATGAAGAATTAAACGAAGATATTCTGCAGATATTAAAAATATAATAAGATATTTTAACCATATTTATATAAAAAATATAAATAGCTGATTGACAAATATCTAGAAAATTGTAACAACCAAGACCAAGACAAAGAGAAATAGGAAACAGAATAGTTTTAGACCAAGATCATAGAAATGTCTGCTCACGGGCCTAAGAATAAGTTACATTTTTGAGAGTATTTATGGCATCATTATCATAATAGCCCCCAAACTCAACAAAACCCGAATGTGTATTTCCCTTAGAATAAATCACTGGTGAATACTCCTTCCATTAATACTATTTAGTCACAAAATGAATGCTCTATCTCTACATGCAACATGATTAATTTTAAAAACATAATATTGATCAAAACCAATAAATGCAAAAAGAATTTGTACAGTGTTACTCCATTCATATGCAATTTAAAACCAGACACAACTAAACTAGTGTTCATGGATACATAGTCAAATGCAAAAAATATAAAGTAAAGCAAGACAGAGATCACAACTTTAGGATAATTGTTACCTCTGCGAAGAAGAGAGGGGTTATGGTCAGGAAGGGGCATTCATGGGGCTTGCGGGGTTTGTAAAGATCCCTTTGTTGACCTAGGAGGTGTTTACGTTAGTGTGTACTTTATAATAGAGCATTTACACTTCAGAAAGTGTCCCATATATTTGTTATATATAATAACAATAGGCAGCAAAAAGCAAGAAAAACAGAAAAGAAACATTTCTCAACAAATATAATGAGGCTAGCAAAACATTAATACCAAACTCTGGTGAGCACAACATGAGAAATGAAAATTAAATGCCCATCTTCTTCATAAACATAGATGCAAATATCCTAACGCAACATTGGCAAACTGAATCCAGTATTAGCTAAGAAAATATCACACGTCAAAGCCGATATGGATCTATCCCAGTATTGCAAGTTCTGTTTAACACTAGGAAATTAATTATTATAATTTGACACAGTAACAGATTAAAAGATACGTGACAGGATAACTCAGGGGTGCATATAGAAAAACCAACAGATTAGGTCTATTTGAGAAAACTCTTAATCTCTAAAGGAATACACAAATAATTTACAGCAAGCATCGTATTTCACTAAGGTGAAATGTTATATTCTCTTTGAGATCAAGAATAATGTAGGAATGCTCACTATCAATCCTTCTATATGACATTTTGCTGCCCATTGCTTTAATGTAAGAAAAATTACCCTCTCTATACTATTAGAACATAAAGTTGTATGGGTATATCAGAATTTACTCAAGAGTTGAAGGTATCTTGAACGACAGCAAGTGATGGAAAACATTAAAACTGTGTGCTCCATATGATTATCTCCACAATCGAAGGAAAATACTTCAGAAAATCAAACCTCTCATAGTCCCCTCTTCCCATCCTTTGCCTCTTTCTCATTTTTGGTTAGAATT
Source organism: Equus przewalskii (assembly GCF_037783145.1). Classification (NCBI taxonomy): domain Eukaryota; kingdom Metazoa; phylum Chordata; class Mammalia; order Perissodactyla; family Equidae; genus Equus; species Equus przewalskii. The sequence goes on along the minus strand of NC_091835.1, from coordinate 40,055,295 downwards.
TCGGAAAAAAATCTTTCTATAGTTTTCCCTGGGATCTATTCTCCTTCTCCCATAGAAGTGGGATACCACTTTTCTTCAATCTGATTCATCTTTTTAATGTTTCCTTTTGCAGAGATAGACCAGGAAGATGCAGTTCAAAATCACAGTTCTGCTATCCATTCTCTATCTCTTTATTACATGCAATTTCACAGGTTCTAGAGGACTATAATATTTTCTCATTTGCACGCACTGTCCTGTCTCTGAGGTGACTTATCTGTACAGATTTTAGGTATTATCAAGTTGTGGCCAGCATCCCCAAATCCTTTTCTCTAGATAGACAAACAGACCATCTTGTTTCCTGAAATTAAAAAGTACAAAGGATTTTTTCAGGCCTGCAAATGGAAGCCTATAAACCACATATCAAAATACTTAAAAGTTATCAATAAATCTAACAATCTATTAAAGGAAATATGTTCTATACTACCTTGACGAGTACTCCCTCATAACAACAAGCAGAAAATATCTACATAGATATTTTGTTATAATTGAAATTGCAAATTATCAAAGATGATGCAATTAAATTATTTTTATAAATATATGAGTGTTCTGTAGATCAGCTAGCAAAGATTGTATGAGTAATAAAATACTCATAAAAGATTCATAATTCATAAATTATATATTAGGTTACTTTTTCTTTATCGAGCAAAATAGTTATTTATTATGCTATAATCAAGATTATAAAAAAGTGTTTTATTTCTCTCAAAGTCAAATTAAACAATCTTTCTTGAGTCTCCACATTTTCAGAATTTTGCTAATTTACTTTCTTTCCTTGATATTGCTTGAGAGGATGGGTTGAGGTCAGGAAACTTGATGTTTTCCCCCAGGCTTATTGAGACACAACTGACATATAACATTGTGTAAGTTTAAGGTGTACAATGTGATGATTTGATATACATATATTGCAAAATGATTACAAAGAAGGTTAGTTAACATATTCACCACCTCACAGTTACCATTTTTGTGTTTGTTTGTGTGTGGTGAGAATTTTTAAGATCTACTCTCTTAGAAACTTTCATGTATGCTATAGCCACCATGCTGTACCAATATAGCTCCAGAATTTATTCATCTCATAACTGGAAATTTGTACCTTTTGATCACCTTCACTCATTTCCCCCATTAACTCCCCTGACCTGGCAACCACCAATCTTCTCTTGGCTTCTATGAGCTTGGAGTTTGTTTTAGATTCTATATATAAATGAGATGAGATAGTGTTTTTCTTTCTCTGTCTGACTTATTTCTCTTAGCATAATGCCAACAAGTTCATCCATGTTGTCACATATGGCAGTATTTCCTTCTTTTTATGACTAAATAATATTCCATTGTGTGTGTGTCTGTGTGCCTGTGTGTACACTTTTAGTTTAATGTATTCTCACTTCTTTACTTTAGTTTTCATTGCCTGTGCTTTTGATGTCTTATTCAAGAAATCACTGCTGAGACCAATGACAGGCATCTTTTTCCCTATGTTTTCTTCCAGGAGCTTTATGTTTTCAGGTCTTACATTTAAGTCTTTGATCCACTTCAAGTTCATTTTTGTGAGTGGTGTAAGACAGGGGTCAAGTTTCATCCTTTTGCGTTTGTATATCCACTTTTCTCCACACTTTTTACTGAAGAGAGTGTCCTTTCTCCATTTTGTCTTTTTGGCCCGCTTGTCAAAAAATTAACTGACTATATATGCATAGATTTATGTCTGTGATTTCTATTCTTTTCCACTGACCTATGTGCCTGTTTTTATGCCAGCACCATACTATTTTTGTTAGTATAGCTTTGTAATATAGCTTGAAATCAGATAGTGTGATGCCCCTGGCTTGGTTGTTCCTTCTCAGGATTGCTGTGGCAATGAAAGTCTTTTGTAGTTTCACACAAATTTTAGAGTAATATTTTCTATTTCTGTGAAAAATGCCATTGGAATTTTGATGAAGATTGCATTGAGTCTACAGATTGCTTTGAGTAGTATGGACATTTTCATAATATTAATTCTTCCAATCTATGAACGTTGCTATCTTTCCATTTATTTGTCATCTTCAATTTCTTTCATCAATGTTTTATAGTTTTGAGTGTACTTGATCTTTCACTACCTTGGTTAAATTTATTCCTGAGTATATTATTCTTTTCGATGCTATTATAAATGGAATTTTTTTCTTAATTTCTCTTTCCAATAGTTTATTGTTATCATATAGAAGGGCAACTGAGTTTTATTTATTTATTTTGTATTCTGCAGCTTTACTGAATATGGTTATTAGTTACAACAGATTTTTTGTGGAGTCTTTAGGATTTTATACATATTATGTCCTCTGCAAACTTAGATAATTTCATTTCTTCCATTCCAATTTGGATGCCTTTTATTTCTTTTTCTTGCCTTATTGCTCTGGCTACGACTTTCAGTATGATGTTGAATAAGAGTGGTGGGAGAGGTCATCTTTGCCCTGTTCCTGATCTTAAAAGAAAGTTTTTAGCTATTTACCATTGAGTTTCTAGGAATTTACCCATTTCTTCTAGGTCATCTAATTTGTTGGTATATAATTGTTCATAGTATTCTGTTATGATCCTTTGTATTTGTGTGGTATCAATTATACTGTCTCTTTCATTTTTTATTTTATTTACTTGAGTCCTCTTTTTCTCTTGATAAGAGCAGCTAAATGTTTGTCAATTTTACCTTTTCCAAACAACAGCTCTTAGTTTCATTGATCTTTTTATTGTCTTTTGAGTCTCTATTTCATTTATTTCTGTTCTGATCTTTGTATTTTGCAAACTTTGGGCTTAGTTTGTTCTTGTTTTTCTAGTTCTTTGAGATGTAAAGTTAGGGTATTTATTTGAGATTTTTCTTATTTCTTAATGTAGGCATTTATTGCTATAAAATTCCCTCTTGGAACTGCTTTTGCTTCATTCCATAAGTTGTGGGATGCTGTGTTTTCTTTTTCATTTGCCTCAAAATATTTTTTACTATTATTTTGAACTCTCTATCAGGTAAATCATTTACCGTCATTTCATTAACATCTGCTTCTGGAGATTTATCTTGTTCTTTTGTTTGAAACATATTACTTAGTTTCTTCATTTTCCTCGACTCAATGTGTTGGTTTCTGTGTGTTAGATAAAACAGCCACTTCTCCCAGTCTTGACAGAGTGATTTCATGTGGGAGATGGACCTCATCAATTAGCCCAACCCATGACCCTAGTTGTCTCTCAAACTCTTGTAATTGTCCAAGCCACTTCCTTTGTTCTTGATGCTTCCCATAGTTGAGAGTGTGCCAAGACCCCTCAGTGTCCCAAAGAGGAGGATTGCAATCAGCACCAAGATGCAGATTGATTGGAAGCCAAACCCCCAGGCAGCAGCTGGGAAAGTGTGTAATAGGCCCCTTCCAGGGAGAAACTAGGATATGGATGTTTTTGCTCCCTCTGCACTTAGCCCAGGTGTATAGCCATGGGGTGGAGTGCTCTTGCACCTGCTAGGAGTTCCTTCTTTGTTTGCTACAGTCCTATGGAACTCAAAAATGTAAGCCCTGTTGGCTATCAGAGCAAGGAATCCAGAAACCTATTCCTAGCGCAGTAGCCACCTAAAGCTGGGCTACCTTATGTGCATACAAGCTCCTTCCAGGGAGCTGGTATCTGGGAAGGATCCCAGTTAGCCTCTAGATATGTGTTAAATTAGAAGCTTGACTCTTAGGCAGCAGGTTTTAAAGTATGCAAATAGACTTCTTTCAGGGAAAGACTGGAAAGATGGGTGTTTTTGATTGCTCCCTCAGCACCGAGCCCTGGGAGGATAGACAGCTAAGAATTGCTTCTTTGTTTGCTACAGTCAGGTGAGACTCATGAATGTCAACCCTATTGACTATCAGAGCCAGACAATCTAGGGACCCGGGCCCATTTGCAGCCACTAAAGCTGAGGCACAGATGTGTGTACAAGATCCTTTCAGGGAGATACAAGTAGTTTGGAGCAGGAGTAAGGGAGAGGATGGAGCAGGCATCTGCTGACTTCCCTGGCCTGCGGTGATAGCCACAGCGAGTCCTCTGGAGCCTGCTGAGAACTGTTTCTTTGTTGACTATATTCTTTTTTTTTTTTTTTTAAGATTGGCACCTGGGCTAACAACTGTAGCCAATCTTTTTTTTTTTCTTCTGCTTTATCTCCCCAACCCCCCGTACATAGTTGTATATCTTAGTTGCAGGTCCTTCTAGATGTGGGATGTGGGACACCACCTCAACGTGGCCTGATGAGTGGTGCCACGTCCGCGCCCAGGATCTGAACCCTGGGCCGCCTCAGTGGAGCACACGAACTTAACCACTTGGCCACGGAGCCAGCCCCCGTGTTGACTATATTCTTGTGGGTCCTGTGGATGCAAGCCCTTTGGCTTTCAGAACTAGGTGTTTTGGAGGTCCTTCTCTCAGGTGGGCATCTTAAAAGTTGAGGTTTTAGATGTGGGGTCCAAACTCTTCACTCCTCAGGAAGGAGCTGGGAGTTGAGGATTGCCTCCTGATTGTATGTTGCTATGCCTGAGGTAGAGTTTATGACCAGAGTGTTTCTCAGTCTTTCCTACCCATTTTGATGTGGGTATTTTCTCATTTTGTCCAACGTATATAAGTCATTCAGCTAGTTTCTGAATTTCTTTCAGAGGTAGTTTCTCCATGTGTAGCTGTTCATTCACTCTTTCTGTGGGAAAAGAGGAGTTCAAGAGCCTCCTATGTTGCCACCTTGGACTGGAACACTCCTGTCTGTCTTTTTAAATAAACATAATTGAGGTATAATTTGCACAAAATAAAAATGCAACATTTTTAGTGTACACCTTTATTGGAATTTTGACAATATATATAGCTGCGTGGCTAGAACATCAATAAAGATATAGAACGTTTCCAGCACCACAATGAGTTTCTTTGTGCCCTTTGCAGTCCACCCTCCACCTCACCATCCCTACCCCCCAAGTAACTACTTATCTGCTTTTAGCCACTATGAGGGAGTTCTTTGACTTCTAGAATTTTGTATGTATGCAGTCACACAATATGTACTGTTAAATGTAAGGCTTCTTTAAGCAATGCTTTTGAGGTTCATCTATTTTGTTATGTCTATCAGTAATTTGTCCCTTTTTATTCCTGAGTGGTATTCTTGAGTAGTATTCCTGAGTAGCATGGATACAACACATTAAAAAAAAATCCTTTTACTTGTTGATGAACATTTGAATGGTTCCCAATTTTTGACCATTATGAATAAACTGTTATCAACATTCAACATATATGTCTTTTCCGGATATATGATTTCATTACTCTTGGATAAGTACCCAAGAGTAAAACTCAAATCATATGGTAAGTGTGTGTTTAACTTTATTAAAAACTGCTAAAGAGTTCTCTAAAGTGGCTGGTGTATTTTATATTCCCACCAGCAATGCATGATGTTTCTTATTGGCTCACACTGTTATGGAGGCTGAGACTTCTTACAATCTGCTATCTTCAAGCTGGAGACCTGGGAAGGCTGGTGGTATAATACTAGTCTGAGTTTGAAGGCCTGAGAACCATGGGAGCCAATGGTATAAACCCCAGTCCACGGGCAGGAGACCAACGTCCCAGTTAAAGCAGGAAAATGGGAAGGTAATGAATCCTCCTCCACTTTTACTTCTATTCAGGTCCTCGTTGGATTGAATGATGCCCACCCACATTGGGGAGGGCAATCTGCATTACTGAGTTCACTGATCCAAATGCTAATCTCGTCTGGAAACACTTTCACAAACACAACCCAAAGCAATGTCACTTCGTGATGTAGTCAAATTGACAAATTAAAATTGACCATCACAGCCATGCTTTTATGGATTTTAATATATTATGATCTCTATATTAGTCACATCTAAATAGCCATTCCTCTCTACTCTTATTTTTTCTGCTTAGTATTTTTATGAAGATAGAACTAAACTCTCCAATTGTGTAAGTGCATATTCTCCCTGAATTTCTAAGGTATTGCACTTTGAAAAAGTCTTCTTATATTTCTGAACTCAGTATTTAGTTTAAGAATGAATGCTGTATAACATAACTAAGTTTTTTCTCATAGAATTATATGTAATAGATTTTAAACTAGTCGGCTTCTGGAGCAGACAGTATTTTCCAAAGATGGCCCCAATAGCGTGTCCTGTCCTACATGCTGTTCTAGAACTTTGCCACTTTTCTGTCAAGAGGTGGATCCTAGTTCCCCTTGCCTTAAATCTGCAGGGGCTTGTGATTTGCTTTTGACCAATAGAATGTGGTGAAAGTAACTATGTGACTTCTGAAGCTTGGTCATAAAAGGCAATGAAGCGTCTGCTGTGTTTGCTGAAACATTTGTTCTTAGAAACCTGGCCAATTATGTTAGCAGCCTGACTACCTTGAGGCCACCAAGCTATGAGATACACAAACCACATGGCACTGGCAGTTGTAAATTCTCTGGCTGGCATTCCTATTTTAAATTCTCCCAGTCCAAGTGCCAGATAGGTGAGGAGGTGATCTTTCACATGATTCCAGCCCCCAGCCGATCTTACCAGCCAAGGTCTCACACATCATGGAATAGAGATGAGCCATCCTGCTTTTTCTAAATGCTTGACCCATAGACTCCATGAGCATAATAAAATGATTGTGTTTTTTTGCCATAGAGTTTGGGGCAGTTTGTTAATGCAGCAATAGGAGCTGGAACAACATCTGAAAAAAACGTGCTTACTTATTGAAGCTATTTTTATTTGGTATAGTTTAGTGTATTTTTTTAATAATATAATTCCTCTTTTTTCTTTTCATTTTATCCCTGTTCTTACAAAAAGAAGGAAATTTCTTCAGACACTCTGCGGCTGATCATGTTACCTAAAATACTTTCTTCATTTCCCAAGAATTTTTGCTTACTTTTCAATATCATGTCACTTAATATGCACAGCTTCTTAAATGTTTTAACTTCTTTGTGGTTGGTAGCTTTTACTAACTTGTAATCATTTGTATCAAAGATTCCTATACCCACTCTACCTTACATCAAATACAATCAGGTTTTTTCTTAACCATTTTCCTGAAATTGTTCTTTAAAGGTCACCAATGACTTCCATGTTGCTAATTCCATGCTCAATCCTATCATTTGATCTATCAGTGTCATTTTATAGGGTTAATTAAAACCTCCTACTTAAAATATTTTATCCCTTGGCTTATGGGACACCATCATTTCCTGGTTTTCCTCCTAGTTCACAGGTGACTCCTACCAGATTCCTTTTTCCATTTCTTCTTTTTCTGTCAATCTCTAAATTCTAAGAATTCCAAGAACTCTCTTGTTTTGCCCTTCTTTTCTTCATCTAAACTAACACTTGGTGGTCTCATGCAAATTCGTGGCTATAAAATAGCTTTACATGTTGAACATGCATTTAGATCTTCAGTGATCTCATCTGTGAACCCCAGCTTTATGTACCCAACTGCCTACTCAACATCTCTAGCTGAATGTATAATTAAAGTCTCAAACTGACATATCTTTAGAAAATTTCTTGATCTACACCCATACAGAATACTGCTCCTCTTTTACAGTTATTTCCATCTCAGCAAAAGACAACTTCCAGAAACAAACAAAACATAATCTTGGAGTCATCCGTGTCACTCCTTTTTTTCTCGTACTCTGCATCAAATCTATCAGCAAATCTTTTTAACACTGTATTTAAGATGTATACAAAATCCAATCAGTTCTTACAATAATTCCATGTCCATGCCATCATCATCAGAATTAAACCATTTATTACCACCATGTCCTAGTCCAGCATCATCTCTTTCCTGGTTTATCACAAAAGTCTCTCTGGTTTCTTGTCTTCTACTTTTCCAAAGCTAGACTCTGTTCTCAATAAGAGTAATATTCTTAAATATAAATTAAATCATGCCACTTCTCTGCTTTAAATCCTCCAAAGTCTTCAAATCTCACTCAAGTAAAAGTCAAATTCTTCTAATGTCTCTGAGGTCCTACATGATTTCCTCCCACACACATGCAGTTCCTTCTTCGACCTCGTCTCTTAGTGGTCTCACTTTCCCTCCCTTTGCACCAACCACATTGACTTCCTTCCTCTTCCTCAAACAGAATTAGGTAACATCAATGTTAGCACATTAGTACCTGCTATTCCTGTGTCTGGAATACACTTTCTCCAGATACCACATGGTTCACTCATTTACTTATTTTAGATCTTCTCTCAAATGCCACCTTCTGTGTGAGTCATTCCCTAATCATCTTACTTAAAATTTCAACCTCCTTCCTCATGCACTTCCCATTTCCCTTCTTCACTTTTGTTTGAAACTTCCTGAACATTGTATTTTATACTTGTGTATTATATATGTTATTAATTATTTGCTTATAGTGCATCTTCTCATACTAAAACATAAACTCATTAAAGGCATATATAAAAAAAGTTGTGTTTGCTGCTGCATTCCAGTTCCTAGAGGTCTGACACAAAGAAGATATTCAATAAATATTTGATATCTGAGTAAATAAAATAATCCTCTTTTAGCATATTATGTTCTTCCGAATTCTCTTCTGTATATTTCAATTTCAGTTTTGTTTGCCTTTTGCATCTGCATATTATAATTAGTGTTTCTTTTAGTTATGGATTTTCTTTGTGAATTCACCTAGAGCATGTTTCTTGATGAGTTATCCAACTTATTTATTTCTTTGACTCCTCCTTGGTCTACATGATATCTCCCTTTTTTTTTTAAGTATGTCATCTCATTTTTTTTTTTTTTTTGGCTAGGAAAGATTTGCCCTGAGCTAACATCTGTTGCCAATCTTCCTCTATCTTTTTTTCTTCCTTCCTGAAAGCCCTAATATGCAGTTGGGTATTCTAGTTGTAAGTCCTTCTATGTGAGCCACCACCACAGCATGGCTACTGACAGATGAGCAGTGTGGTTCTGCGCCAGGGAACTGAACTCCAGCCACCAAAGCAGAGTGCATTGAACATTAACTACTAGGCCATCAGGCCTGGCCCTTCCCCACTGTTTTTTGAATGTCACTGAATTTGGACTACTTTGGCAAGAAAATACAGCAGTTGCATTATCACAAAGAACATGTTTAATTGACCTTCCCTGGTTTGACCTCACTAGAATTAAGGTTGATATACTAAATTCAGTTCAACATATGAGAAGGTTTTGGAAAATTCACACATCTCACCTTATACTCTGTGAGGAAAATAAAGATGTTATGCACATTTCTGTTTGAGGTGTGAGAGAGAGAGGGAAATTTGGAACAATAAAATATTATTACCATCCATATGCTAAATAATTCTGTTCTGATAATCTATTGCTACATAATAATACCATCCCAAAGTTTAGTAGTATAAAGCATTTCATTGTGCCTATGGATTCTATGGTTCAGGTCTTTGGAGTGGGTGTTGCAGGGATGGCTTCTTTCTGCTTCACGATGTCTAGAGCCTCAGCCACAAAGACTTGAATGCCTGGAAATATTCAAATGACTGGGAGCTGAAATCATTTACAGCAGAGTTGACAAACAGAACATTTGGCAATGATGGAAATGTTCTATATGCAGAAGCTAATAGCCACATATGGCTGTTGAGCATTTGAAATGTGATAAGTGAAACTGAGAAACTGAATTTTTAATCTTATTTAATTTTTCTTTTAAGATTTTATTTTTCCTTTTTCTCCCCAAAGCCCCCCGGTACATAGTTGTATATTTTAGTTGTGAGTCCTTCTAATTGTGGCACATGAGATGCCACCCAGCATGTCTTGATGAATGGTGCCATGTCTGTGCCCAGGATCTGAACCAGCGAAACCCTGGGCCACGGAAGCAGAGCGCACGAACTTAACCACTTGGCCATGAGGCTGGCCTCCAAATCTTATTTAATTTTAATTCATCTAAAGTTAAATAACCATATATGATATGTGACTAGTGGCTCTTATATTGGACGACACAAATGTAAAGTCATCTTGGTTCATGTCTGGTACCTGGAATAAAGAGACTTAATAGCTGGGCTCACAGGGGCCATTGACCAGAGGGCCTGTGTGTAGCTCTCTGTTTGGTTCATGTGCTATTGCTTCAGAGTAGTTGTACTACCTGCACGTGCCTTGGGCTCTAAGAGTAAATGCTCCAGTGATCAAGAACAAAGCTGCATGGCTTTTTTGGCTTAGCTTCAGAATCTCTATAGTGTCATCTCTGCCATTTTTTATTAGTGGAATTAGTCCTAAATCATCCTAGATTCAAGAGGAAGGGATATGTACTCCAAATATCAGTAGAAAGAGTGTCAAAGAATTTGCAGCATGTTTTAAAACAGCCACAGATTCTGAAAAGATTTTGGTATAACATCAGAGAACAGGCTTTCTGCATTTTCTTAAACTTTGGGTATTTTATAAATAATCTGCACTGGTGAGGTTGGTAAGGAAGATATATGCTGATAAGAAACTTTAGATGTATGTTGCATTTTATAGATTGGAACTTAAGGTTTCTAACCACAGGATGATTAACGAATCAAATGGATAAATGAATCAAAATTAATACATTTTAAGGATGACATTATAAAACCGTAAAAGAAAATTTGTCTCACTTTGCATGTTAACAAATGGGGATTTAAATTATACAAATTTTAAGGCGAAACTTTACATGTCAAATATAAATCACTGCCAGTAGCAGCAGGGGATTCCTTGAAAATCATTAGCTGATATCCTTGAGAAAGATAGATGTAGACTTTACAACTCAACAGAGAACCTTTTTTGGAGTACACCTTGGGGCTTTCCAGACTCTGCTAGCCGCCATCAGTAAAACAGAAAGGAGACTCTTGTTGGACATCACAGCTTTGGATGAACTTCGCATACATCTCTTTCACATGCTGCTTCTTTGCTCAGTATGTTCTATGATATATTATTGAGCGTTACTGAAAATATCTGCCTGGTTTAAGTTGAAAAAAATTACTTTGTTTGCATTAGACATAGAGACTACATATTTAATAATTATAATATATTGATAATACATTTTACATTAGGCACTATACAAGATATCTTAGATTATTCCATTTTTAAATTTTGTTAATGTGTTGGATAAATATATTAGAATATGTTAATGTGTTGGATAAATATATTAATATGGAATATAAATGCATAAAAGACTGTATTATGTATTTATCTGTGTATCAATGTAGATGTGCAAACATTTAAATACACAAACAATACAGATTTATTCCCTAAAAATAATGATCAATTGATCATTTAAAACGAGGAAGGAAAACTCAAACAAAAATAACTAATAGAGCCTACAGTTTAATGAAAACTTTGACAATATGAAAATAAAGTCAATTGAAAGTCACATGTGGTTGAGTTGTTTCTGAATACAAGCTTTGATCTATAAATGTTTTCAGTAACAAGCATTAAGCAGCCATGACCATCAAAAAAGTATTACAACCATTAGACCTAGACTCTGACTTTGACTCTTTGGAAGAAAAATTCAAATTTTGTTCAATTGCTCAACTGGATAAGAAAGGTGAGGACAAACATTAGAAAAAGCAGGATTTCAAGAGATGCTAGTAATAGAACACAGAATTTCATTCAATGAGAGTCCCAAAGCAAAGAAACACAAGAAAAAAGTGTTTCAAAGGAAAAACAAATCATGAACCACCACTCAGATTGCCGGATTAAATGTAAGAAAGACTCCTCTTAAAAAAATACAATTAGAAGCAAGTGAAGAGTAGCAAGACAAATACTGAAAAGCATATTTAGGCAAAACATTAATAAGTTCTCAAAATGAAATAGGAGTAGAATTTGGAGAACAATTACAATGCTTTCTCTAAGAAAGGAAAGAAAATATTGCAAGGAAATAGTAGAATTCTCAGCAATAAAATTAATAGACAAATTTTCAACATTACAGAGAGTAACTTAAAAAGTCAGTTATATAATATTTAGTAGAATAAAAGATAAAGCCTAGGAAAATAGCCTAGATATTGCAGGCCTCAAATTAAGAGATTTTAAATGGGTGCGTGAAAATCAAATATCTGGAGAATAGTCCATGAGGCTCTCATCTTGCAAAGAATATGATCTCTTTAGGACAGTGGCTCTCAACACAGGGTGATTTTTGCCCCCTAGGAGCCTTTTGGCAATGACTGGAGATATTTTAATTGTCACAACTGGCCACTAGCATTTAGTGTAGGATTGTCAGATTTAGCAAATAATATCACAGGAGGTTCAATTAAATTGAAATTTCATATAAAAATAGATATCTCTTGGGAAAAGTATAGCATAAATATGTCATAATATATGTCTGCTATGGAGGACCAAGTTTACACCTAGGGAGCCTTGATAATCAGAAAGATAGACAATGTCAATTATTTGTTGCTTGTCTGAAATCCAAATTTAATTCAGCATCTAGTATTTTATCTGGTAACTGTACGAGGACAGGGATGTTGCTAAACATCCTCAAATGTACATAACAACCCCCACAATAAAGAATTACCTGGCACAAAATGTCAATAGTACCAAGTCTGAGAAACACTGCTTTAGGAAGATATAAGAGTGAAAAGCACAGATTCAGTAATGGCAATTACAACTGAAAAGATAAATATTCCATACAACACTGTCCACATACCACCTGACTTCATCTCTGAATTGTGTAACTTGCCAAGACAAGTTTCTGATTTCTGCACATGCAACTCCAGCTCACATGTATTCCCAACCAGGCATTACTTTGAGACAGAAAGGAGTTGGGCTGTCCTTCAATGGATTGCTGATCAATGAGCTCTTGTGATGGCCTCTAGTTAAAATAACTTGCTGGGGCCGGCCTGGTGGCATAGTGGTTATGTTCACACACTCTGCTTCGGCAGCCCAGGGTTCACAGGTGCGGACCTAGCACTGCTCATCAAGCCATGCTGTGGCAGCATCCCAAATACAAAACAGAGGAAGATTAGCACAGATGTTAGCTCAGGGTCAATCTTCCTCACACACACACACACACACACACACACACACACACACACACAAAGGCAAAAATAACTTGCCAGTGACAAGTTTACAAAATAGAATTTCTTTTTTTGAGCTAGAGACTAGAAATCCTCAAAGTTGTGTCCCTGTTTACAGGATTCTCTTCATTTCTTAGCTCCCATAATTTTGTTAGTAGCTTGTTCTTGGCAGTCTTCTCCTGGGAACTGAAATCTTGTTTGAAATCTCAGGTATATACCACTATCTCTCTGAAGCTCTCAGCCTCAATTTCCCAATATTTTCTTTAATGAATTAAAGGTTTTGTGTTTTACTTTTCTTCCTTTCTTTTATCAAGATATGGGATACTCTGGTGATTCATTCTGGCATTTTTGCCAAATGATAAGGGTGGATTTAAACCCCAAAATGACATAACCTTCATAAAACAAGATTGCTCCCTTTCCTCTCAGTCCTCTGCAGCTGCTTCAGTGATCTCAGAGTGTGGTGTTATTTTGTTATACAGCTTCCCCTCCTGTGCTACTTACCTCTTTGAATTCGTCTCTCAATCCCAAAGCAAAACACATCTTAATGTGAGAGAAAGAGACATTTTTTTGAAAGCTACTTTTGATAGATTTAGACCCCTCTGACAAGAAATACTACATCTGTTCTTGCCTGTTTTTTTTTAATCATTAATAATGTTTGGTATAGGGTGAGATAGTTGTTTTGTACCAGTCTGCTTTGACAATTCAATACTATATGTTAACATAGATCGATAGCTCAGTCAGATTGTCTTTAAGACCCGTAAATTATAATTACAAGGCACTTTTTGGCAAGAAAAGGAAGAGAAATAAAAAAAATATAAGAATTTGATGCTGGGATGAAAACCTCTACATCCATGTTATAAAGTGGCTAAAGATTTGCAGTACTCTTAACGAGTTTTGGAGGAAATAGATGTTGACCTAGGAACTTAGATGATCAGATAGACAGACAACATCAAGAAGAAGGAAATTTAACCAAAAATACTATTCCTTACCTATAGTTAGCAGCCCTGTTGAAAACTAGACATTTAAAGGAGGAAAACAGAATGTTGGAAGAGAAAGATGTTTTTGCAGTTACTGGAAGTCTTCCCATGATTACTTGATCACCTAGGAATATTTTTATGCTCACCTTCAAGGTAACTCAATGCACGACCATTGATTTCCCAAAGGATTATACAGGTGGTCCCTGGCAGTAGTCAGGTGACCCTGAAATCCAGAGGGTATGCTGGAAGAGCTGTGACACTTTATGGAAAAACTGGCAGAAACTTGATGAATTCTTGCTAGCACGGATGCTTGGAATAATAATCTCTAATGCTGGATACTAAATGGAAAAATTAGGTCGACAGCTGATGCTCAATGTCTCCAACGATTGCACATTTTTGGGAGCAGTCTCTTCCAAAGTGTGCAAAAACTAACTTAATGCAATGTGTAACGGCGGAAGTTAGGCAGAATCATCCTGCAAGGAGTGACTGCATCACCCCTTCTCCAAGTAACATTTAGTACTCCCTCCATAACACTAGAAGTGTTACAGATGCAGGCAAACACTAGATTAACTGTATGATGAACAGAAGGATAGGTAATTTAATGTCGTTGTCACAGACCATGAAAGGTGCTGTGATATAGTAGACTCCACAATCTTGGGGACCTTATGTAACCTTGGTCTTGGTGGAGGTGTTAGGAGAAATTCTCCGTAGGTTTATTGCATTTCTGCATGGCCTAGGTCTTCTCTTCTGAGTAAAGGGCATGTTTGATTAGCAAACGGCAGGTTCTGGACTAGGGTGAGGAGTGTAAGTCACCTAGGAGGCAAAATTTAAGGAGCTGCTTGGTCTTAGGCCTCTTCAAGTGTGGAGTCAGCACTTGATTTAGTGCCTCCTTAACTTTTTTGCCATTGGTGGCTCACTTGCCTCACTCTAGACCTGGCCCTGGCACAGAGCCTTGGAATTTAGAAATAGCATATCCCTCTTGGTCAGAAGGCATATTTCTTTAAAGACAGAGCTCCTTCCTTTCCCCAGAAACATCTGCTTACGTTCCAGTGTCAAGATAAGGTCTCTTTCTCTCCCCAGAAGGGAAGATGGATGTGTCATTCATAGTGTTCAGAGTTTATAAGATCAGAATTTCCTAATTTCAGGATTCCACTCTTGTGATGCACCCCCACTACATGCACAAGTGACATCTGGCCCTCAGCTTATCTCCCTGAGGGGATTGGAGCTTGGGGAACCAGTGCTACAATGTTCTTCTGGCTGCTGCTGCTTCTGCTGTGAATAATAAATAGTCTCATGTCTTTTGTACTACAAGTGGCAGGCTAACGTTAGCTTACAGCTATTTTGGCAATAAGGTTGGGGCACTGGCAAACCATGGCCTTCTAGGGAGAATGTTGAGGGCTCTGCATGTTGATTTGTAGGATTTGAGGAAGTCCATAGGAATTAGTGGCTGGCATGTGGATCAAACCTCACGGTCATTTGGTCAGCAAATGATCTTCTAATCTGTTGCTCATTAATGAGTAGGATTGAGAAGTGCTTGAAAACTGAGTAAGGTGGTAGGATGGAAACAAGCACTTTTAGTTTTTGTTCTTTACTACAGGTAACAAGAAGGGGAAGGATTAAGGATTCCCCAATGCTGGTACAGACCTTTGGGTAGATTTAAAACATTGGATGTTTATTCAGTTCAGTCATGAGCAGCCACCGCAGTGCTTGAATTTGAAAGTAAATGTATTTTGCCTACTGGCACAATTGTCTCTGTTCTCATAAGTATTCATAAGTTTCCGTGCCAAGTATCTGTATCACCCTGCTCCCTTCTTCCCCTCTATTCTTATCTCAGCTTCTTCAGGAATTTGGGCTGAGGTTGAGATCTCTCTGCCCCTAGTGGGGAACAAAAACTCTGTGCACCCATCCAAATATATGTGAAAATGTCAGAGTGTGCTTAAGTCACCATTCTGCTGGTCCTGTGGGGGGAAGAAGTGCTGGGCACAGGGATAAACACAGGTGCTGGGAACAGAGGGTGGAGCCACAATGGCATGTGAGGGGGCAGAAAAAGAGAAACTCTGAGACTGCAGACTCCCAAGACCCTGGGAGAAGCACAAGAAAGGAGAGAGACACTGGGGTGAGAAGTCAAGAGAAAAAGGGCTCCCTGGATGCTCCAGCCATTCCCCTCAGCCTAGCCTCATTCTCCTGCATTCCATAAACCGCAGCCAGAAGACAGCAGGATCTCCTATTATGGCTCCTAACAAGCAAATGTCTTAACTTTTCTATTTCTATAGGGAAAAATAAAAAAGAAGTGACTGAGTTCAACTGATAAAGTTTGAACAAACATTGCATTAAAGAAAAAAAATTTAGACTTTTTTAGATAGGGCTTTTTGGGGTCATTCAATGCATTTCTCTTTGTTATTTTTATATCTGTATGTATAGTATGATGTTAAATACTTACTTTTGTCTCATAAGTGCCAGAGAGAATCATCCAGGGTTGCAAGTAGCAAAATGTGTTCGTGGGACAAACTCCCCTGCCGTTTGCCATTGGTGGGTAGATCCACATTTATCATGAGTGACTCTCCCCTCTGATGTCTAAAATTTTCCTTATGAACTTTTTGGGTGTTGGAAACAGAGCAAATCCCTCTGTCCAGGATAATATAAAAAATTACTCTACATATTTTTTTAAAAAACAAAAATCTTGACCAATTCTCAAGGGAAAAAACAATCAACCAATGTCATCCCTCAAATAATTTATATACTGAAGTGATCAAAGACATTAAAGCAGCTATTATAGCTATCCTCTATGAGGTAGGAGTGCACACTCTCAAAATCAATGCAAAGAAAAATTTCTCAGTAGAGAAATAGGAACCATATAAAATAATGAAATAAAAATTTTAGGACTGAAAAACATGATATCTGAAATTTTTAAAAATTACTGTTTGTGATCAATAGGAGAAAGGAAAAGCCAGAGAATTGCCTCATTTCTTCTAATATATACACTGTTCTTCAGTGACCTCATCTAAACCGATAACTTCTACTGCACTTACACCAGATTCAGAAAATACTTGGCCCACATGCTACAAGTCTGTTTTCAACCAATCCCCAGGTTTGGCACTAACCTCATTTATTTTCAGGCATCCACCCTTAATTGATCCATTGGAACTCAAAATAAAACTTCTTTTTCCATACTACATAGATACTGAGTGCCTATTTTGAGTCCACTAATACTTTCTTCCTGGCTAACCTTTGTTAATCATTCTAACAGTCTATAATAAAATTCCATGCTAAAATCTGCTGGAAATTAACAAGAAAATGGGAAGAAAAATTGGAAAAATAGTGACTGACAGAATAGTTTTACAATTTTAAAAGAGATCAAGTGAAGATCTCAGAACTACTTTCCTACTTAGGAGAAAATCCCTGAGACAAGGGGCTTAATGGAGCCAGGATAAGGTATCCTAAAATCTGACGTTCTCTGGTACAAATTCTTTACAAGAGTGAGGGTTCTTACTGCACATTATATTAAAATCACTGATGAACATGAAATATTTCTCTCTGAGATAAGCTAACTAGTTAATTCTGTAAGTTAATGATTCCCAACATTGCTGTATTATTTCTTGAAATGTATTAAAGAGCAAAAAGAAATTTACAAGGGACTTGGTGTAACTGTCTCATTTTACAAGAGGAAGCTGAGGTTTGCCTGTGATTAACCCACAGTTAGTAGCAGAGCTAGAACTAGAATCCGCATCTTCCCACTTCCACATCTGCATACCGCTACAAGGAACTCATTGCTCCCACTTACAAATGCAGAGCAACTTCAAAGTAAATTTCTACCATGTTAGCATATCATTTACACTATTGCATATACATACTGCACAATAAAATGCATGCAGTGCCAACTAATTTCACATAAACTCATACTTATCCTTTTGCTAAAATCTAATTTAATCATTACCAAAGCATGGGTAACTGTGTCCATCTCCCACAGAAACAAAGTTGAGAGGAGTAAGATTTCCTATTCTGTCTGTGGAAGGAGGAAATTGACCTCCCAAAGATTTCCACATCCTAATTCATCCCAACTCTAATCCCTGGAATCCAGGAAAATGTTAAACTACAAGACACAGGAGAATTTAAGTTGCTGATCAGTTGAACTTCAGTTAGAGAGAACATCCTATATTATCCAGGTGGGAACAGTATAATCAGCAGGGTCCTTAAATGTGGAAGAGGGAGGCAGAAGAGTCATTGTCAGAGTGAAGTGATGTGAGAAGACTCAACCAGCTGTTGCTGTCTTTGAAGATGGAAGGGGGCCATGATCCAAAGAGTGTGAGCAACCTCTAGACACTGGAAAAGGCAAAAAAATTGAATTCTTCCTCAGAGCTTCTAGAAAGAAACACAACCCTGCTGATGCCTCGATGTTAGCCCAGTGAGACCTATTTTTGACTTCTGAGCTATAGAACTGCAAGGTAACAGATTCATTTTGTTTTAAGTTACTAAATTTGCATTGATTTACTACAGCAGTAATAGAGAAATATACTGCCCACAGGTTCATTCGATGCTTCCCTGTGACCTCTGTCAAGCTTTGGAGCCTGGTTATAAAATGTCTACCAGAGGGGAATAAACTTATTATGCGTACTAATCCAAGGCAACTAAGCAATTTGTTCCCCTGTGAAATAAAAACAGCTCTCAAAATTTAATTAAAACGAATATTTATTGAACTCATATTAAATGAAAACTGGTTAAGAAATGCACCCACATGTCAAGTTCTTGCCACTCAGCCCAGCATCAATGCCTTGTTGTTTCTGCTGGGCTGGGAACACCATTCTATGTTTCACTCGTTTCTGTGATTATGCAGTCCTCTACCGTGTAGTAGTAGCGTGTTCTGAAGCTCAGAATCTTCTTAGAAAGTAGTGAGTAGCAGGGTGGTCAGCACAGCTAATGGAGCATTTGTTTCATTTTCTGGCAAAAAGAAAGAAAAAAATGAAATGAGAGATACTCAGTGCTAAAAAGATCATCCCCATCTTTCCCATTTACCACTGACCTTGGGCATGTGACAATTTTTTTAAGGTGTAAATTCCTTATCCTCCCTCCCTCCCTCCCCTTGTGCCTCAAGTGAGATATTTACACACTGTCTGGGTATCCATTTTACTTCACGAAGAAACCATTTTAGTGGCTTCCCAAACAGCCAAGAGTGAGGCCAAGTATTAAAATTGACACCTTCTCATTCAGACCCCCAAGGCTTTACAGTTTTTGCCTGAATTCTATCTTTTATGCATTGGAAAATCTGATGCCTTTTCTTCAGGCTCTGCCTTGAAAAGATTCCATGGACTGGACTGGAATCCATATCCTAGAGAGACAGGAAGGAAGGGATCTTGGAAAACTAAAAAGAGAGGACTTATTGATCCTATACTTATTTGGTTATTGAAAATGCAGACAATTAGACTTGGAAGGTAAACCTCAGGGAGAAAAGAGGTTATCTTTAACCTCCATGTTAGATTTCATAGCTGATCTCAGCATCTGGGAAAGTTGTTAAGTTTGGAATCCTTTCCCAGTGGATTAAAACCAGCACTGAAAATGGCATGAAATCTCCAATACAGTATTAGAGGCAAGGGAGAAGAAACTTACAAAAAAGCCCTGAGACAGACTCATTGGTTCCTTTGGAAGTGATGGGCTCATCTGCAATTAAAGAAATGGTTTTTATTCACTTTCAGTTATGTGTGTCTAGCATTCAGTGTGTGCAGTCAGCCAATAGCCTCAAGTAGCCCTGGTTAATGTAGGACTCCACTGAGTCTGTGGCACTGAAACTTTCCTTCTCCTAACTGCCACAGCACTCTGCCATGCCTGAAATCTTCCCAGCAGAAATGGAACGCAAATGGACTCCACGAGAATGATTTGGGTGAAGGGCTGGTCTCCACTCACACTTGGAAGCCCTGAAAGTAGCACATAAACTGGTCATATCCTCATGTGTAAGAGCCATATTCTCTCTTCTCCCGCAAAAGTAAATTAAGCTCAGTGAGTGTGGCCCCTGGCTGAGAAGGGTGTTAACACAGGCAGAGTACCTACCAGATACCCACTTCTTGAGTCTGTCCTGGAAAACCTCCCAAGAAAAAATTTCCCAAAGACCAAGAATAGGCATAAAAGTCGAATATCTTCAGTGTTACCTGGTGCTTTAGTCATGGGCTCTTCAGAATAAACACTGGTGACATTTGCTAGAGAAAAGGAAGTAAGTTTCTTAATTTGAAAGGTTAAAACCTCCATGGATTTTCTCTTTCTGTTAAAAACCAAAGCTTCTCAGTTTATTGGTAATTGCCATCGTCAGAAAGCGTCTCCTGATTGGCAGGTTAGGAAACAGGTTAGTTCCATGATATTAGCTGAAATGACTAGATGGATCTGGGCCATGAGAATGTTTCTTGCTCTCATACTCAAACAGGAGAGTTTTCCTGACACCCCATGGGTTGTAAAAGGAAGGAAGACATAGGTAACTTAATAACCTTCCACTACATGCTGTGCTATTTTAATGCAACCAATACGAGGCAGAGAACTGTTCTGCGAGGGAGGTATGTTCTGCAAAGGGGATTAGTGGAAGGGCAAGAATTTAAAGCCAGAGAACCAACCCTTTTTTAACAGGCCTTTCAGCCCCCACTAAAATACAATTTCTAGATTCCCCTACTACTACCTGCAATCCTCCAATACACTTAGAGCAGTGCTAGAATGTAGTAGATATCAATAAATATCAACTATTATTTGTAGGGATAAGAATCAGATTACTTAGAAATTTGCTTTTGTAGGTAAGTCCCAAGGGTCTTTCTTAGTGAAAGTCCCAGGCATCCCTCAAACTATTGGGGTTTGTTTGTAGGTGCGGAAGGCATTGAAATCTTATGACCCCTTGGCTAAGTCCCAGATAGAAAAAATGAAAAATGATGGAGGCTTGAGAGAAGGACGGGCAGAGATAAAAACACTGCTTAATTCATGAAGCTCTTAAATCCTTTTTTCTTCTGTTCAGTCTAAATTCAAATGAGATTTACACTTATAGCCTTCATCTAAAATTTTCCCTATGAGAATTGAATTGTAATCAACTGAAAAAGAAAAGGAAATTCTTAACATTTTTCTTGCCACCACATCCATCAACCCCTTGGAGATACCAAGGAGCTCGTCCTCTTTCGAGAAACCCAGAGGGCTGGTCCTGGAGATCAAGTTGGGGCAGATCTCTGGGCTGGAGCTAAGCTGGTATTTAAATAGTTTCATCTCCTGACACTCTGGAAAATGCTTCAATTTGCCTCAAGTTTCAAAGAACTTTTGGCAACATTTACTCCAGTTCAGAGAACAAAGCAGCAAAAGTATCCCTAAATGTCTAAGTTATCAAGGAGCTATAAACAAGGGAAGGGAGGCAGGGCGAAATTTCCGCATTTTTGAAGACAGGAATTCTTACCTGTGGCCTCAGTGGCTTTTTTCTCAAAGCTGAGGGTGTTTGATTCCACACCAGTAGACAATTCTAGGAAAACAAAATGGAAGACAGGTGTGGTTATAAGCTTATGAAAGGAATCAAGTACACTGGAGGAAAGAGATTTTCCCTCAGAAATGCAAAAGATCGGAGCCCGCCAACTCCTGCCCAGGCCCCCTCTGAAGCCAGAACCCTCACTTACCAAAAGCCTGCGTGTTCTTCAAATACACGTCAGTGGTCAGCTCTAGGGAAGTGTTCGATTTGAGGGCAGTGGTCAACTCGAGAGCAGTGGTTGACTCTAGGACAACAGCTGACTCTGGGGCAGTGGTAGATTCTAGCAGGTAAGTGGTTGACTCTAGATCAGTGGTCAAGTCTGGGAGATCAGTGGTAGACTCCAGAGCAGTGGCCGACTCTAGGGCAGTTGTCAATTCCAGGGCAGTGGTTGACTCTAGGGCAGTGGTCGACTCTAGGGCAGTGGCTGACTTTAGATCAGTGGTCGACTCTAGCGCAGTGGCCAACTCTAGGACAGTAGTTGACTCTCGGGCAGTGGATGACTTTAGGGCAGTGGTCAACTCTAGGGCAGTGGTCAATTCTAGGGCAGTGGTCAACTCTAAGGTAGTGGTTGACTCTAGATCAGTGGTCGAGTCTGGCAGGGCAGTGGTTGACTCTAGGGCAGTTGCTGACTGTAGGGCACTGGTTGACTCTAGGGCAGTGGTCGAGTCTGGCAGGGCAGTGGTTGACTCTAGGGCAGTTGCTGACTCTAGGGCACTGGTTGACTCTAGGGCAGTGGTCGAGTCTGGCAGGGCAGTGGTTGACTCTAGGGCAGTTGCTGACTCTAGGGCACTGGTTGACTCTAGGGCAGTGGTCGAGTCTGGCAGGGCAGTGGTTGACTCTAGGGCAGTTGCTGACTCTAGGGCAGTTGTCGAGTCTGGTAAGTCAGTGGTTGACTCTACGGCAGTGGTTGACTCTAGATCAGTGGTTGAGTCTGGCAGGGCAGTGGTTGACTCTAGGGCAGTTGCTGACTTTAGGGCAGTGGTCGACTCTAGGGCAGTGGAGGAGTCTGGTAAGTCAGTGGTTGACTCTAGGGCAGTGGTAGACTCTAGGGCAGTGGTCGACTCTAGGGCACTAGTCAATTTTAGGGCACTGGTTGACTCTAGGTAGGTGGTCGACTCTAGATCAGTGGTTGAGTCTAGTAGGTCAGTAGTTGACTCGAGGGCAGTAGTCAGCTTGAGGGCAGTAGCTAACTCTAGAGGAGTGGCCGACTCTAGAGCAGTGGTCGACACTAAGGCAGTGGTTAACTCCAGGGCAGTGGTTGAGTCTGGTAGGTCAGTGGTTGGCTCTAGGGCAGAGGTCAACTCTAGGGCAGGGGTTGACTCTAGGGCAGTGGTTGACTCTAGGGCAGTGGTTGAGTCTGGTAAGTCAGTGGTTGACTTTAGGGAAGTGGTAAATTCTAGGGCAGTGGTTGACTCTAGCACAGAGTTTGACTCTAGGGAAGTGGCTGACTCTAGGACAGTGGTCAACTCTAGGGCTGTGCTGGAGTCTGATAGGTCAGAGGTTGACTCTAGCGCAGTGGCCACTTCTAGAATAGTGGTTGAGTCTAGGACAGTGGTTAACTCAAGGGCAGGGGTAGACTCTAGAGCAGTAGTCAATTTTAGGTCAGAGGTTGACTCCTGGTCAATGATAACAACTTGGTCAGTGATGAATTCTAGAGGAACCAAAAAAGAAAACAGCTCAAACCCTTTCTGGTGAGAATATTTCCATAATTTCTATACCTTTCCCATTCCCAACTAGATCTTTTTCTGGGCAAAACATGGAACATAAAAGGGTATGTTAAGTCAAATGTGGTCTCACCACAAGTCTCTCTTCCACCATTGCTAGAAAATCCAAAAGACTAACTGCCACCCAGGAATATGCTCAGTGTCCTCTACACCACTCTCCTTTGAGGGGGTTGGTTTAGGAAAGAGCATTTGATATTGTGCTTCTAAATGTGAATTTGTCAAACTGGAACAAAATATTTCAAATATTCCCCCTCTATAATCTTTCCAGTTCCTGAAAACTGAACAAAAACAAAAGGGGGTTCAGAGCAAGGAAAACAGGTGTTTCCAAAGTGCATGAGCAAGAATGGAATTGACCCTAAAGCAGGCTACCCCTATGATTTTTTCATTTAATGGGCTATGTCTAGGACTTCATTTTCCAATCTCCTCCATAGAATGCACAATCCAGATGTTTTGGGGCTTGCCAACCACAAAAGCATCCTAACCATATAAGCCTGATGGATGTACAACTAGGGTCTTCTTGGACTATGGTGAAAGATATGTAGTCACTATGGATGCTTGATTCAGCAGGTTATGGGCACCCTGCCAATGAAGCCAAAATTATTAGCTCTCTAACGCAGTCATTTTGCTTTATCGTTCATTCATATGCAGTAAAGAACCCCAAACCCAGCATCTGATAAACAGAGCTACCAGAGGGAAAGCTGGGGGCAGAAGGATGGGGGAAAGTAACCATTTTAATGCAAATGAATGAACATCCTTCCTCCTGAGAAATGAATTGAATGCAGGAAGGACTAGAAAAAGCAAGACTTTGGGGGAAATCTTCCTTTCTCTCGTTCATGAGGACATCTATTTCTTTCCTGTCTCAATGTGACTCACAAGTTTCCATTCCAGACCCACTGATTTCCTGCGTGTGACTGCGTTAGCTGCTAAAGCACTTGGAATTTTACTGTAAAATGAGGGCACCCCTTAGGACTTTTTAACCTGAATTAAATAGAATAAAGCCTCCTTAGCACTCAATAGCAAATAGGACCAAGGAAAACCATCAGTAATTCTCTAATCACCCATCTTAAGCCCATCTGGCCCAGCCTTCTTACCTTTATGAGGTCAGTTCAAACACATAACCCATTCCTTAGCTTAGCCACTCAACGACCCAGGACCTCAGAGCTCAGCTGCCCATCCCACCTTGAAACCAAGTTGATACAAATTTTACCCATTTCACTTTAAAGTGTTCACTGCAGGTCTCTGACTGTCTCTGTCTGTCTGCCTCTCTCTCTGTACTCATACACACATGCACACACTAAGAAAGGATTTTAGCCCTCTTCTCCAAAGACCTCCAAACAGTCCACTTACGCTGGAATGCGACGGGGTAAGTCACAGCCAGACCGAACCAAGCAGAGAGGACCAGGGCCGTCCTGAGCATGGTGCCGGTGGGGAGTGCAGGAGCCTCTTGAAGGTGTGGAGGCATGTGGCAGGTCCTGGGGGTGCTGGACCCAGAGCTCTGCTGGGCTTTTATGTAACCCTCAGCCTCAGGTCCCTGAAGGCGGCATTCCCAGGTGGTTGTAAAAAAAAGACCTGGTCCACAGAATTAGAATGCCCCTGGAGAGATTGCCAGAAGAAGGAACTGGGGGAGGACAAGCAAGGAGGAGGTTTGGAGGAAAACTCTGATAAGATCCTTTGCGAAATTAGGTTCATTTATCTGCTTCCCAAAGGGACAGGGGAGAAATTCTAGTTTCACTAGATCTTTGAGGTGACTTCCCTCCTGGCCCAAGATTGCAAGTTTGTCATCTAGGCTGGAGCCAAATAATGCTTTACTGAGCTCCTGAGATGCTATTTTGTGTCAGAATGCGGGACTGAATTTCAGACCAAGTATCATGGTGAGTCATGAAGCTTTAGTCCTGGAGCCTCCAACCATACTTCCAGTTTCATATAGGCCCTCTTGAGCCGGCTGGCTGTTTTCACTCCAAGGGAGTTTGCACAGGGTGCTTGTTGCAAACGGTATTCTAACCCTGGCAGGGTCCTCCTGAAAGAGAACTGTAGATGATAGTAATAACAACAACAATTAGTACTAGTACTTCTAACTACCATAACTACTAGAAATATCCCAAATTATAATATTTCACAAGTGCTAGTATCTCATTTGAATCTCGTCACGATCCTCTGTGGGAGTCATTAATATCCACATTTTTCTGGCGAGGAACCTAGAGGGTGGGAGAGTAAATGACTCCAGATTCACCTGAAGACACTCACGCTCTGCAGGGACGTCATTAGCAGTGATACTTCTTGGCTATGTGGACGTGGCTCCTGCTAGTGACCTTCCAAGTCCTCTAGGGGGCAGTGTTAAGCTACAATGTGTCCTTGGCTGAAGCATAGACTCTCAAACTCACAGTAGACGCAAAACCAGCTGAGAAAATACAGAGTTGTGGGACTGGCTCATACTAGTCGACCTCAGAGCTCAACGAAATGTCACGACCATTACGTGGAAAGGAGGTCTTTATCTCATATGCACAACTCCCATCACAGGGTCAAACTCTCATGATACCTATAGGTCTCAGTTTTCTTTACTTAAAAAGTCACAGCTGATTCCTGCTCCTCAGAAACCACAGACAGACAACACCATTGAGAGAAGCCTCTCAGTAATAACAGCTAATATTTATCGAGTGCTTAACTAGGTGCTATAGGCATATATTAGTTTAAACTAATACCATACCTAAGGTAATCTTATTATTCTCTTTTTCTTGATGAAGAAAACATGGCACAGATGGTTAGGGAACTTATGAAAGGCCACACAGTAAGTGGTATAGAATCAAGAAGCATACCTGTGGGCAGTCTGATGCTAGGGCATACTATACTATGCTCTCAACCACTCCGATATTGGTCCTCCTGCCCAGCTATCTTCTTGATCTCCTTATGGCTGGCTTTCTCCTATGAAGTGTGACACTGTGCCGGCTTCAACCTAAAGGCAGGAGGAAATCACACACACACACACAGACACACACACATACACTAGAGATCATTTTCTTTTTCTGGAAGCTAAATCTCAGTGGCAAGTCTTGTGCAATGAAGTGTAACCCAAACAATCGTTAGGAGCTTGGGAAGCAAGAAACTCATGAAAAGCTTGCAGCCCAATACCACCAGCAAACAATAGGATTCAAATGAGGCAATAGTGCGGTAAGGCATGGAAGAAGGGAGAATTTTATCTGACTCAGCCACAATATGAGATTATTTCCTGCCCTGGAAAAGTACAACAATTGACTTCTAAATGTGCTAAGCTGAATCTCCGCACTCTTTGAAGAGAGCTGGACTAAGAGTTATGAAAGAATCGAAAAGGCAGAAGTAACCTACTTCCTCTAGAAGCTTTGACTTGTTTTTGACCATCTAATATTATGGACACTCTTTTAGATGTTCATCCAAGAGTCATGGCACCATATTTTTGTGCCTCAGTTTCCACCAGAGTCAATTAAAGTGCAGCTGCCTGGTCACCACTATACTGGTCACTATATGGGAGCAATTTGCTTCCCTTCATGGAGATGAGTTATTCTTTCTCATCACCTGAATATAGTTAGATCATTAACCCAGTGGGTCTCAGAGAGAAATCAGGCCTCTGTTAAGGTGAGATCTAATAAAATATAAAGCTATAATTGTAGAGATTTTTATTAATGTGGAGTGGTAATTCTGTTATTATGTTAATATAGTATTTTGACTTTCCTTTTTATGTATTCTTTCCAATGTTATAGAATCATGTAATCTCATGGCCTAAAGGTATTTTAAATGGTACCCAGCTCAGTCCTACATTCAAGGTCCTTTTTCTTTTAAAATATAAGGGTGTTTTCTCCTTATATAGCACTACGGTCAAGTGGCCTATCATCCTTAGTGATGGAGAGCTCACTCCCTTAAGAAGAACAGATCATCTTTGGACATATTCTTTTCAGTAGCTAAAATATGCCTTCCTGTAATTTCAACCTATTCTAGTTCTCCTCTGAGCAGATCATATGTATAAAATTAGGTCCCTCTTCCCTCTTCAGATGTCAAAGGCATCTGAATCACTTTACTTTTGAATTTCTTTACCACCCTAAAAAAAGATGTAAATTTTTAAGTACAAAAATTGTTCCTATTTTTTTCTCGCAAATTTTCCCCATACCTAGCACAGTCTAGCAGATAGGAGGTGCTGTTATGTATCATGTATAAATATTATACATTATATATTTCTAGTATACGTAAATTAATAAATGAATGTCTAGATGATACCTGGTCACTAGTCTGATATTTATTTGTGTACATCAAAAAAGGAAACATTAAAATTAAAACAAACGATCACATATTAGATCTAATTAGAACAGAAGAAAGAATTTCAGCATGGAAAATATGTGCTATTAATTTGATTATATTAAATTAATTTGTATATTGACACTGAAAAGTAGGCCTGGCAGAAACTATGGAACATTTCATGGCAGCATTAAAGAGACTCAAAAGCCTTTGCATCTACTTCCTCGAGGGTGAAACAAGTTTCTGGCAAGTGACTTGAGCTGGGAGTGATATTCCACAGATGTGACTCAGTCCCTCCCTAACTTCCACCCCAAGAAATACAAGCTCCGTAGCACTTGAGACAAAGAGCCAGGCATTTGACCCAAGGCAGCTTCTTCTTTCATTCCAAACCCCAATAATCATTCTCCCTTAGGGAGCAGTCTCCAGAGACCAAGACTCAAGTTTCTCCCGTAGGGGATGGAAAGCTCAGAGTGAGATAAAAATATTGTGCACCAGCCACGTAACTTCACAGATTAGATATGAACACACACTGATGTCACTGAAGTCCCAAAGAAAGAGGGGAAAGGTGTACTGTAGAAAAGATATCTGAAAAAGAAAGGCCTGAAACTTCCAAAATTTGATAATAGCCATAAATTTATAGATTCAAGAGGCTCAGCAAATCCCAAAAGGCATAAACTTGGAGAAAACTACCCCTGGACAAATCATAATTAAGCTGCTGGAAACCAATTCTAAAGAAAAAAAAATGAATTTAGAGAAAGGACGGCGTGATATCTTTAAGGTGCTGAAAATAAAGAACTTTCACCTCAGAATTCTATATCCAGCAAAAATGTCCTTCAGGAATGATGGTGATATAGATATATTTTCAAATGGAGGGATATTAAGAGAATCAGTTGCCAGTAGAAGTGCTCTAAAAGAAATGCTAAAAGAACATCTCAAGCGTGAAAAGAAAGAAATGATGCCAGAGGGAAACTTGCAACTTCAGCAATGAAGGAAAATGCTGTAGAATTGGTCAATATATGCTCACACAGATGACTATTTCAATTCTCTTAAGTTCTTTAAATATTGATGACTGTAGTGAGAAAAAAATTTATATTGTCTGAGAGCTTTCAATGAATGTAAATATAACACATATGGCGACTATAACATAAAAGGGGAGGGCACAGGGTCCTATATGGTGGAAAGAATTCTATATTTTACTTGAAGTGATAAAATATCAACTCTCAGTAGATGTGACAGCTTAGGAATATCATATCCCTAGGTCAACCTCTAAAGTAATTACACGAAGATTAAAATCAAAAAGGTAATGGATAAAATGAATACTAAAACAATTAAATAATTTTTAATTGAAATGAGCATTTTTAAAAGGAAATTTTTAAGAGGAAATGAGCAACAGCAGAATAAAACTCAGAGGGAAAAAAACATAAAAAAATAATAAATTGATAGATTTAAATACCAACATATTGATAACATGTTTAATAAAAATTGTCTAAACAAACGAAGCAGGAAACAGAGATTGTCAGATTAATTAAATAAAAATCAAGACCCAACTATATGCAGTCTAAAAGAAACTCACTTTAATATAATGATATAGATAGGTTGAAAATTAAAGCAGGAAAAAGATACACCATGCTAACATTAATAAAAGTAAACTGGAGAAGCTAACTAATATGACAAAATGTAGACTTTGGAACAAGAAAAGTTAGTAGGGATAAAACAATGACAAAAAGGTCATTTTTGCTCTAGGTCATTATGTCCTAAGAAGACATAAGAGTCTCAGGTATGTATACACCTAGCAAGAGAGTTCCAAGATACATGGAGTATGAACTGATGGAACTGAATAGAGAAAAAAACAAGTCCACTACCCACTTGGAAATACAATAGTCTTCATTCACTAATCAGTAGAGCAGGTAGACAGAAAATCAGAGAGGACATAGAAAACTCATACAACACTACCAACCAATTTGACCTAAGGGGCGTTAATACAATACTCCACTCAACCACAGCAGAATGCATGTTCCAAGTACACATGGACCATCCCCCATGATATATGCATTCTGTCACATAAAACAAGATTTAAAGCAATTAAAATAATTGAAGTTATGCAAACTATGTATTCTGATCATAAGAGATTAAAATGAGAGTTAAAAAAGACTAAAATAATCTGGATACCAGAAATATTTAACATTAAACGACATACTTCTAAATTCATCAAAGAGGAAGTCTCAAGGAAAATTTTAATCATTTTGAAGTAAATGACAATAAAAATACAACATATCAAAATTAGAAGGTTGTGATCAAAGCAGTGCTTAGAGAGAAATTTATGGCTTATAAATGTGATATAGTCACTCTTCCCTTAACGACAAGGATGTGTTCTGAGAAATGCGTCATTAGGCAGTTTCATCCTAAATACTTACGCAACCCTAGACGTATAGCCTACTACTCACCCAGGCTATATGGTATAGCCTATTCCTCCTAGTCTACAAAACAGTAACAGCATGTTACTATACTGAATACTGTAGGAAATTGTAACACAAAGGGAAGTATTTGTATATCTAAACATATCTAAACATAGAAGACGTACAGTAAAATCAGAGTATAAAAGGTGGAAAATGATATGCCTGTGTAGGACACTTACCATGAATGGAGCTTACAGGACTGGAGGTTGCTCTGGGTGAGTCAGTGAGTGAGTGGTGAGTGAATGTGAAGGCCTGGGACATCACCAGCCTCTACCGTAGACTTTACAAACACTGGACACTTAGGGTACATCAAATTTACAAAAAAATATTTTTCTTTCTTCAATATTAAATTAACCTTATCTTACTGTAAATTTTTCATTTTATAAACTTTTTAATTTTTAACGTTTTGACTCTTCTGTAATAACACTTAGCTTAAAATACAAACACAATTTACAGCCATATAAAAATATTTTCTTTCTTTATATTCTTATTGTATAAGCTTTTCTTTATTTAGTTTTTTTCTGATTTTTAAACATTTTTTGTTAAAAACTGAAACATAAACACACACATTATCCTAGGCCTGCACAGGGTCTGGATGATCAATATCACTGTCTTCCACCTCCATCCTGTCTCATTGTAAGGTCTTCAGGGGCAATACCACGCATGGAGCTGACATCTCCTATGATGACAATGCCTTCTTCTGGAACACCTCCTGAGGGACCTGCCTGAGGCTCCTTTTGAGGAGGTGTCACTCTTTTCAGAAATATGGTGGTTTCCTTGGTGTGTTTCTTTTTTTCATCATAGATTTGCTTGTAAGCAGATAATGCACCGTGGGCATTCCTCTCTATTAATAAAAACCTTTTCGTGCTGGGGTCCATGTTTTGAAAGTTTTTAAGGAGCTTTTTGAGATTGGCCGAAGCTTCTGCTAAGCCCTTCCCTGTGATTTTTCTTGAGTCTTCGTCTTCTTTTTCTTCTCCCGCAGATGCCTTTTCTCTTGTTTGTTTACACCAGCATCATCACAAACACGTGAGGAATGTATTGTGCGATGATGTTACTGTGGCTATGATGTCACTAGGTGATAGGAATTTTCATCTTCATTATAATTTTGTGGGACCACCATCATATATGCAGTCTGTCATTGACTGAAACGTTATGTGACACATGACTGTATTAGAAAAGAAGAAAGGTCTTATATTAATATGCTAAGGTTCCTGCTTAAGAAACAAGACAAAACAGAGAAAATTACACCCAAAGAAGCAGAGGTAGGAAACAATAAAAATAAGATCAGAAATCAATAAAGTTGAAAACAGTAAAACAGTAGGGAAAATCAATAAAACTAAAAGCTAGGTTTTTTTGGTAAAGATTAACGCAATTCCTAAAACAGTAGCTAGACCTATGAAGTAAAAATGATAGAAGACACAAATTACCAATATCAGGAGTGAAAAAGAGGATACCCTTATAGACTACTGATATTAAACACAATAATATTACCAAAAATTCTTGCCCATAATTTGACAACTTAGATGAAATGGACCAATTCCTTGAGCTACACAAAATATGAAAATTTACTCAAGAAAAGACAAACAACCTGAATAGAAATTTATCAAAGAAAGTAAATTTATAATTTAAAATTTTCCAAAAAAGAAAACTCCAAACCCAGATGATTTCACTAACAAATTCTACTGGATATCTGAGCAAGGATAACAATAATTCTCCACAATATCTTCTTGAAAATGGAATAGAAGGAAACACTTCCCAACTCATTTCAGGAGACCAATATAAGCATTAACAAAACCAGGCATAGATATCACAAGAAAGAAGCTAGAGTTCAGAGTTATTCATGGACATAGATGCAAAAACTCTCAACAGAACATTAGTAAATTAAATGCACCAATATATATAAATAATAAAATATCAAGACAGTAGAATTTATCAAAAGCATGTAAGGTTTGCTTAATATTAAAAAATAATGTTTCATCATTTTAACATCTTAAATAAGAAAAAAATCACATGATCATCTCAGTAGATGCAGAAAAATCATTTGATAAAATTTAACTTCTATTTGTAATAAAAACCTCCCAGGAAACTAGGACTAGAAGAGAAATTCCTCAGTTTGATACAGGACACCTATGAAAAACTAGAACTAACATCATGTTTAATAGAGAAAAACCAAATACTCTTTCCTAAGATCAAGAACAAGGTAAGGAAGTCAACTGTCAACACTTCTCTTTAACACTGTACTGGAAGTTGTGGCCAGCGCAAAAAGGCAAGAGATAAAGGAGGGCATCCATATTTGACAAGAAGAAATGAAACTGTCTTTATCCATGGATGACATGACCACTTAAGTAGCAAATTCCATGGAATCTGAAAAACTAAAAACAAAAAGACCCCTAAATGAAAAACTACAAGAACTAATAAGTGAGTTTGGCAAGATTGTAGGATATAGGATCAACATACAAAAATAAATCCAGGTCTATATACGAGCAGTAATTAGAAACTGAAATATGAAAAACTGTATTATTTCCAAAACATAAAAATATGAAATACTTAGGCATAAATATAATAAAAGATGTTCAAAATGTGTACACTGAAAATTATACTACATTGTTGAGAGAAATTAGAGAAGACATAGATAAGTTAAAAGCTATATGTCATTTATCATTGGAAAACTCAGCATTTTTAAGATGTTTTTTCTCCTTAAATTATCTATTGAGTCAGTGCAATCCCAATCAATTTCCAGCAGATAGTTTTTGTAGAAATTAACATGCTAATTCTAAAATATCAGTGGAAATTCAAAGGAACAGAACAAAAAGACAAATGAATAAAAAAACTGAAAAAGGAATACAAATTTGGAGAACTTACTCTACCTGATTTCACTACTTAAAAAGGTATGCAGATTGAGACAATGTGGTATTGGTGTAAAAATACACAAATAGAACAATAGAACAGAATAGATAAGAAATAGGCTTACACATATTAACAATTCATTTTTGACAAATGTAACAAATGTGGAGAAAGGATAGTCTTTTCAACTAATGATGCTGGAAGAATTGGATATCAATATGCAAAAGAAAAAGAAAACTTCACTTTACATCTTGCACCACTTACAAAAATGTACTCTAAATGGATTATCGACCTCCATGTTTGCATACATACATGTTATACTCATGGTCTTTGAGGACAAAATGTTATATATTTAGTTTTTTCTTAAACAGTTTCATTGAGATATAACTTACGTATCATGCAAGTCACTCGTTTCAGAGTACATTTGATGGTTTTTAGTATACTCACAGATATGTGCAACCATACCATATTGAATTTTGGGACATTTTTATCACTTAACAAAGAAAACCCATACCCTTTAGCTATTACCTCCCTACTTCATCAACATCCCACTTTCCTTCCTCCCCCCAACTCTAGCTCTAAAGCAACCAATAATCTACACTCTGCATCTATAGATTTTCCAATTCTGTGCTTTCATATGGCAGTCATACAATATGTGGTCTTTTGTGACTGGCTTCTTTCACTTAACATCACATTTTCAAGGTTCATCCATGTGGTAGCATTTATCAGTACGTCATTCCTTTCTATGGCTGAATAATATTCCATTATATGGATACAGTACATTTTGTTTTTGTATTCAAGCATTGAAGAACATTGGAGTTGTTTCCATCTTCTGGTTGTTGTAAATAATGTTGCTATGAAGATTTACAAATAAGTTTTTGTTTGAACATGCATTTTTATTTCTCTTGGGTTTAACCTAGGTGTAAAAATTCTGGTTCATGGTAATTGTATGTTGATCCCTTGAGGAACTGCTAGACCGTTTTCCAAAGCAGCAGCACCATTTTACATTCTTAAAAGTAGTGTATGAGGGCTCGATTTATCCACAATCTGGCCAACACTTGTTATTATCTGACATTTTAATTCTAGTCATCCTAGTGTGTGTGAAGTGGTATACAATTATGGTTTTGATTTGAGTTTCCCTAATGACTAGTCATGTTGAGCCTCTATCCATGTGCTTATTGACTATTTGTATATCTTATTTATAAAAATATTTATTTAGAGGGGCTGGCCCCGTGGCCGAGTGGTTAAGTTCGCGCGCTCCGCTGCACGCAGCCCAGTGTTTCGTTGGTTCGAATCCTGGGCGCGGACATGGCACTGCTCATCAAACCACGCTGAGGCAGCGTCCCACATGCCACAACTAGAAGGACCCACAACGAAGAATGTACAGCTATGTACCGGGGGGCTTTGGGGAGAAAAAAGGAAAAAATAAAATCTTTAAAAACAAACAAACAAAAAAATAATAATATTTATTTAGATCCTTTGCCCATTTAAAAAAATTGTACCTAATTTTGCATAACAAAAGTTATGCATATTTGTGTTGAGGGAGAGAGACAGATTGCAAATTGGAATAATAGTACTAAACCACATTTTCTATCTATATGCTAAATAATTCTGTTCTGAATATCTACTGCTCTTTAAAATACTAACTCCAAGCTCAGTGGTACAAAAGAACTATTTTATTATGCTCACAGATTCTGTGAGTCAGGAATTCAGACAGGGCAAAGTGGGATGGCTTGTCCCTGCTCAAAATGTCGGGACTTCAACCTCGAATACTCGGACAGCTGAATACGACTCAAATGGCAGGGGTTGGAATCACCAAGAAGATTCTTTACTTACATATCTGTCCCTGGACTGGGATGATTCTGAGTCTGGGCTCAGTTGGAATGGTTGATCAGATTGCCTCTTGGTGGCCTCTTCCTGTGGCTTGGGTTTCCTCACAGCAGGCTGGTCTCACATTTGTCAGACTTCTTATAGAGAGCTCAGGACTCTAAGAAGAAATGTTGTAGTGCCTAAGGCAGAGACTGCTACACTTTTTAGGACAGGCTTAGAAGTCCTATGATGTCATTTGCACTGTGTTATATTGGTTGAAGCAGTCACAGGATCACCCAGCTTCAAGTGGAGGGATTTCAGACCCCAGACCTCAATAAGAAGAGGGTTGAAGAGTTTGTAGCCATGTTTCAAAACTGCCAGAGATTCTAAAAGATCCTGGCGTAACATAGGATGGTAGATTTTCTGTATTTACACAAACTTTGGAATTTTATACGTAAGATGTATTAGTGAGGGGAGCGATACAGATAAATTTTGACTGTAATTTAGGATACTTGCTGCATGTGGTGATTAGGGAAATGTACCTCTGAGATCTCTGACTTAAGGAGCATAATTGGCTATGTAGGGGCAAGTACATATAAAAATAGGAGGCATAATTCTCCATGTTAAAAATATGCACCCTTATCTCCTAGATTCTGTGGGAAGGCAGGAGCTTGTCTATCTCCTGTCATAAAGGTGTGAATTTATTTTTCTTTTGCATAAAACCAGTTAACTAACACAGACAGTCACCTCAATTACCAGGTCAATTTAGGATAAACTACCTGTAATAATGGTGTTACCAAGTCCTCTTATGTAAGAACTTGTTACCGTTTACCTTGAGAACGTGTATAAAATGAGTTGTATCTGCTTCGCCACGTAAAAGAGTGAGATTTCCTTCTGTTTTGCAATTCCATACCAGATTGCCAGTGCTGTGCATCAGATTCTGCTTTAATGCTTCTTCAGCAATAAAATGGTTTTCTTTCTCTACTACCTTTGTGGAGAGATTTTCTGGATTGGGAGAATTTTTTGCTTTTAATTGTGTTTCCCCAACAGCTGACAAGTCCATGTTCCTTTGCTCTGTACTCCATCACCTCATTCCCTCCTATGAGCTGCCCCCAGCCAATCAGTGAGCAGGGCAGAGCTTCCTTGGCAGGCCTGTTCCAGGGAGGCTCAGGACACCCCTGATGTGCACCACAGTCTTGACAACGCCCACTGGCCTTCTTAGAACTGTCTTAGGACAGGCTTGTTTCCTAAGACCTTCCTTCTTTCTTTCTCTCTCTCCTCTGCAGGGGTCAGACCCAACTGTAGCATACCAGCTCTCCCAGACTTCTGCTCCCTCCTTGAGTTCCCATTCAGGCATTTCCCTCAGTGATTTCTTTGTTTCTCAAAGCATCCAGACTGAGACGCTATAATTTTTAGAGTGGAGTTCAATGTTTCTACCTTATGACTAAGATGAATGAATCAAAAACGCTTATGTCTTAAGGAAAAGAGGACATTGTAAAGGAAATATTTAAAGATGTACTTCTATTTTGTGTTTTAACAAACCATCATTCAAATTCTAATGCATAGCTTTACATGGAAATTGTAAGCAGGTAATATAACACCTGCCTTGAAAATCACTAGCTGAGGTCTTGAGAAAAATAAAGGGGGTTTTCTCAAAGATAATTCAGACTTTGGGGGCAGACTGGAGTCATTCTTTTCTTTGCCAGTGGACATCAAAGTACAGAAAAAAGAAGCTTATTGAACATTTGAGCTTTGGATGCACAAATCTGTAACACCTCTTCTATAAATCCGTGGAGAGCTGAGGGCGGAGATTCTCTGTCAGCAGGCATGGAAAGCACATTGAAGAATATATTTATGATCATTTTGGCTGGAGAATTGTTAATGGGGATTTTGGGAAATGGATTCATTGTGCTGGTTAACTGTATTGATTGGATCAGGAGCTGGAAGTTCTCCCTGATTGACTTTATTCTCACCTGCTTGGCTAGTTCCAGAATATTTCTGCTGTGCATAATAATTTTAGGTATAGCTTTAGATGTAAACTTTGAGGAAATATGGTACAATAATAATAATCTACTGAGAAGTTTGGAAATCCTCTGGACGGGATCCAATTATTTCTGCATGATCTCTACCACCTGCCTCTGTGTCTTCTATTTCCTCAAGATAGCCAACTTCTCTAATTCCATTTTCTTCTGGATGAAGTGGAGAATTCACAAGATTCTTCTCATTATTGTGTTGGGGGCAACCCTCTCTTTCTGCTTGTGCATTCTTTTTAAGGATACATTAGTTAGGAGCCTGATCAAATACCAGGTAAACGCTGAAAGAAATTTTACATGTAACTTCATAGAGAGAAAATATGATTTATTAACTCCTCAAAAGCTCATTAACATAATGTTCATCATCCCCTTTTTAGTGTCTCTGGCCTCCTTAGTCCTTTTAATCCTCTCTTTATGGAGTCATGCCAGGCAGATGGAAGACACAGGTTCTAGGGATCCTAGCAGAGAGGCCCATGTGAGAGCTATGAAGTCTATGATTTCATTCCTACTCCTCTTCTTCATATACTATTTGAGCCATATTATAATAAATTCAGCCAATACCACTCTAAACACTTTTGTGGCAAAGATTTTTGCTCACGTGCTGTTATATTTGTACCCATCTGGCCATCCGTTTCTTCTGATTTTGTGGAACAGCAAATTGAAACAGGCTTCCCTCAGTGTCCTGAAGAAGCTGAAGAGTTGCATGAACCTAAGGAAACCTACAATCCCATAAACATGCCTGAAAGGACTGTGATTTTCTCAAGAATGAAGACAGTAAATAGGACTCCACGCACATCTCTTTTATTTATCCCAACTTCTTTTATTCTGTTTGTGATTTGTATACCTTTGAAAGTTATCTCACATAATTACCACTGTATTGATTTGATATACAAATACTTAAAGAATTGCTATGAATATATATTACTATAGATGTATTTATACACGTAAAAATAAATACAGATTTAATTCCTAAAGAAGGTAAATGTTTTAAGATTTCACTTAAAACTAAAAAGGGACAACAAAATGAGAACAGTAAATATGTTGAATAATATGCTAAAAATTTAATAAAAAATAATAAATGAATACACAAACACAAAAATAAAGTCATTTGTAAACCTCAGGTCATTTGTGCTTATTTCCTAACAGAAGTCATGACTTGTTAATATTTCAAACAAAATGCTTCAAAGAACGATTAAGTGCCCCACCCTTAAAATAGGGGCTTGGAATTTGGTATTTAAATCTTTGGAACATCCTTCCAGTTATTACTAGAAGCTAAAAAAAATGACATATATTAGAAAATGTGGGGAATTCTAGGACCTGAAAGTAGCAATATACCGAATTGTATTTCATAAAAGTCTGTTAGCAAGAAAACAAATTCCTGAAAAAACAAATAATCATGAGCAATCACATAGGTTAAACATCAAAGTAATAAAAAGTGAGCACACTAAAAAAAGTACAACCAAAGAGCCAAGGGGGAAACATTAATGCGTGGTGAAGCAAAAGGACAAAGTAACATAATCCCAGAGAAGTCTAACAACAAACTGACTTTGGCAACCAATTGAGATAAACTCTCAAAGAAAGAGAATATTGCATATAAGCAAGAAAAGTTTTGATTATTAATACCTAAGAAGAACTACAATTGATCAATTTTCAACATTATTATGACACACTTAAGAAAAGCAATAATATAGAAAATCAAATCAGTAAAATGAAAGCTAAAACACAGAAAGATATCTTAGACAATGTAGATCCTCAACGCATTAGTCTCTCTGATGCACTCAGACTTATTTTTCAAATATTTTCTTCAGTTCCTTATTGGATCCATTCTCCTCTCTTCCCCCTGTCTCTTTCATAATGTAGCACATTCTGACACCACATTTTGGCGTTGTTGCCAATTGTCCAGCATGATTTTAAACCAAAAAGAACATAAAACTTAAACTGCAGACTTACTCACTAGGAGAGACTTCTCTCAGCTTCTTCGTATTTAGTAAGTATTTGTTGAATAAATGAATGGATTCAAAATATGTTTCAAATATCACAAAAACAATGGAAATTTTGATGAGATACAAGAGTAGTGCTTGGAAAGAAAGATATTTATTTGCGGTTAGATTACAACTGTAGAAGATAATGTGTAGCAAGTCTCAGAGACATAAAACCTCAGAATAATGAAATGAATATTTGAAAATTCGAACACTTCATTACCTATGGCTGATGGCTTTCCGTTACTTAAAATTCTATTTTGGAAAGAATAAGCATAGAACGAACTGGCATGTTGAATTTTTGGCTGTGCACTCATAACAAGTGTCTGGGAGTCCAGCTGCAGCACCCATTAGAACCAGACCATTCCTTAAACATATGCCACAGGGAGTCTCAAGTAAGTAAATGAATAACAGAGAAAACACTCAACTTAGAAAATACAAGGCATAAATTAAAAAAAAGAAAAGAAAAAAGAGAAAACACAAAGCTCAAAGTATAGTGTATAAGAGAGTTTATTGTGAAGGAAAAATATGGAAAACACTTACAATGCAAAATAGTCCTACATTTTTCTCATTCCTCTGGTTTAGTGTTAGTGTGGGTACTGAATGTTACTCATTAACATTAGGTTTTCAGGAAGCAAATGTTTTGACAGTGGACTCAAACATGGGATTTGTTTGCTTGTTTGTTTGTTCCATTAAATAAAACGTTTTATTTGTTTCACCTTTGTAGCTGGTAGCTATTTTAGTTTGTAAGCAAC
The DNA here is from genome assembly GCF_037783145.1 of Equus przewalskii. NCBI lineage: Eukaryota > Metazoa > Chordata > Mammalia > Perissodactyla > Equidae > Equus > Equus przewalskii. Next base: position 40,016,046 of record NC_091835.1, on the reverse strand, counting down.
AAGATGTCCGTTTGCTCTGTGACACGGCGTATGAGAAAAACGTATTGATTTCCCAAAAACATATTATTTTAAAGGCCTACAAAAGGATAAGTCACAGAAAAATAAATAGGGTGGAATTAATTGTTTTTTTATTGAGATATAATTGACATATAATATTGTATAAGTTTGAGGTGCACAAGTTAGTTTGACATGTTTATAAGTTGCAATATGATTACTACAGCAGCATTAGCTAACACCTCTATCTTGTCACATAATTATCATTTATTTTTTGTTGTAAGAACAAATGAGATCTAGTCTCTCATCAACTTTGAAGTTTATAATACAGTTTTGTTAACTATCATCACTATGCTGTGCATTAGATCTCCAGAACTTATGTATTTGCTAGTTATAAGTTTGTACCCTTAACCTTTTGGTACCCTTACCATGTCCTCAATTCCTCCAACCTTCCAGTCCCTGCTAACTGCTACTTTGCTCTGGTTTTACAAGTTCAGCTTTTTTAGAGTCCACCTATAAATGATACCGTGCAATATTTTTCTTTCTCTGTCTGAATTATCTCACTTAATGGTGGTCATTTGCTTTTAATTCCATCCTTGGGAAGTTTAATGTAGATATGGGATGCCTCCATTTTAAGAGGGTAGAATATAAAAAAGTGTCGGATATGCCTTTGACAGTTTAGGGAGCTAAAGTCAATTTTCACAACTCCAGTTAATGTCACCAGTTGCCAAAAAGATAGGACATCGTGTTTAGGGAAGCCTGGATCTGGTGATTATGTTGGACAAGCAAGTGGAGAAATGTTTCTTTCATGGTTCTGGGATTTTTAATTGAGCTCTTAGGAGGACTTTCAAATTCAAGTTTAAAAAAAATATTTTCCCACTTCTTTTCTTTTTGTTAGGTTTTTTTCCTTGCTTATATGTGTGTTTGTTTTTTACAATTAGTTCTTCAATCAAATCATATTTAACTTCGTGTATTTTGTGAGGTAGGGAATCTGGCTAGTTCAAATGGACGGCCAATAAGCTGTGTTAAGTAGACACAGCAAACTCACAGTGCACAGGGGCCAGGACTGTCTGTAAATGTGTGAAGACGTGGGTATTAGAGTTCATTATGATGAGCTTGTGATGTTCTCCTCATAACTCTGTTCAAATTTATTTTTTAAACAATCAACTTCAGATCAGTCTGCCAGTTTGTGGGCTCTTCTTCTTTCTCAATTTCCTGTCTATTCTGCAATATTTACTTTTCTATGGGATTTTCAGAATCAACTTCTCAAATCACATAAAATATACTGTTGGGACTTTGAGCTTGCACTGACTCTATAGATTTCTCTAAAACGTGGTGTACTTCCTTCTAAGAATATAAGAAACAAATTGGTTTATTTAAGCCTCCTTTTAGGTTATTCAATAAAGTTTCACAGCTATTGCTTCTTTTAGGTGTTAGGCTTTTTCTTTTTTTAAAACTATCAGCAAGATAGTAACTCTTCCAAAGACCAGTGGTAAGATTTAATATTCTTTTTTTTTAAAGATTTTATTTTTTTCCTTTTTCTCCCCAAAGTCCCCCAGTACATAGTTGTATATTCTTCGTTGTGGGTCCTTGTAGTTGTGGCATGTGGGATGCTGCCTCAGCGTGGTTTGATGAGCAGTGCCACGTCTGCGCCCAGGATTCGAACCAACAAAACACTGGGCAGCCTGCAGCGGAGTGCGAGAACTTAACCACTCGGCCACGGGGCCAGCCCTATCTTTTAGGTGTTAGGCTTTTTCTATTGACTTTATTCCTAAGTTTATTTCAATTTTATGGCTAATTTTAAATATGATTTTCTTCTATTATGTCCGAGATGAGAAAAAACAGAAGTTTTGTTTAGAAATTGTTGATAATTTACTTGTAAAGTGTGATGAATTTGGAAAGCTAAAATAGTAATAATCTGGAATTATTTCTATTTATTGTGGAAATCTTGGGGTAAAGAATTGTAAATAAAGAGATATTTAACATTTTTGTTTGGAAGAAGTGTATAGATGTTGGTTGATATTCTATTTGGCACAAAGATTTAAAATATAAGTTAACTTCTCTCTTAGCTTCTAAAGTTAAAAACAAATAACAACTGCATGTTGTTTTTGTTTTTACAGAAAATAGGGAATGTGCCTATAATTCCAATATAAAAAGAATTGGTGGAAATCCATAAGAAAACCACTAAGATTCTTCAATTAAACAAATTATTAACATGAACAGACAATTCACAATGGAAATACCATGTTCCATTACTTTTTTTTTGTGAGGAAGATTGGCTCTAAGTTAACATCTGTTGCCAATCTTCCTCTTTTTGCTTGAGGAAGATTATTGCTGAGCTAACAACTGTGCCAGTCTTCCTCTATTTTATGTAGGATGCTGCCACAGTGTGGCTTGATGAGCGGTCTTAGGTCAGCATAGGGGATCCAAACCTGTGAACCTCAGGTCCCTGAAGAGCAGCACATGAACTTAACCACTATGCCAGTGAGCCAACCCCCCATGTTCTACTTTTTAAAATAAATTTTTAAAAGTTATTTAATGGTAATACTTACTTTGCATAGGCTTTTGGATAACAATTTGGATTGAAAATACGTATCACAAATCTTAAAAGTGCTTATACATTTAAACTCAGAATCCTACCTACTAAAGTTTCATCTAAGAATAGAGAAATATTTATATGTGCTTAGTCATTGCAGCATTTTGTAGAATAGAAAAAGTAAAGTAGAAAGAGAAAGATATCGACATACCCTAAAAACACCACAATAAGGGATTATTTGAAGTAAAACTATTACATGCTTTCAATGTGATATTATGAAGCTATTAAAATCATCATTATGGAGAGATTACAAAATTGGCAAAAGTCTTTAACTTCTAAAGCTAGTAATTGAAAATTAGACATCAGCATTTAAAAAGTAGTATGATTATAACTATGTGGAAAAATAGGAAAGGAATGAATAGTAAAATATTAAAATACTAGAACAAAACTGGTGTAAATATCAGCAAATTATTGGTATTTTAAATTCTCATCAACTTTCATACGTTTCTAAAATTTCCTATAATGCTTGTGCTTTTTGAACACAGCAAATATTTAACTGTTTACTATTTGTCAGGTGTTGGATTTACTGGACGGATTTTGACAGTGAAACATTAGAATTTTCCTCTCTTCTAAGAAATTACATCCCAGAAAACAGTCAAAATAAAGTGTAAAAATGGTTATAATTACAGAAGTACAGAGTGATAGAAAGGGCACCAAATCTACATTTGGATGATGAGGGATATTTTTCCAGAAGGAATTGTGTTGAAAACAGTATTTACAAGAATCAAAAAGGATGATGTATTTGGACTTTATCCTGAAAACCATGATCAGGTTTTCACTGAGGAAGAAGCTTTGATTGGCAGAATTGCTACAAAAGACTGAGATTGTAAGGAGAGGGAACAGTAAGATTATTCTTACACGGCAAAAATGATGAGGGTCTGAACTAAGATGGTTGCCATAGACTTGGTGAAAAGAAGATACATCTGAGAGATATTAAAATCATAAAATTAACTGGATTTAGTAACTAAATAAATGTTAAAGAGATGAGTAAAAGTGAAAGCAGGTTGACACAGATTTCTGGCTTCTGTGAACAGATGACTCACAAAGGATGAGAACTATAATTGCACAACTGACACTAGATTAGTTTGAGAAAGTGAGGACTAGCTTTTGCGAATTCTCCCTAGTCTTTGGAGTGGATCATTCAACACTGGACAGGAAAGAGAAAAAAAAGAGATCTATTTTTGGTGCACTGGAGAGTGGGGGAATAAAAGATGTCATCAATCTCCTATCTTCTTATTGATTTATCTCTGGTATTTATATCGTGAAATGGTTAAGGTCTGTGCATTCTTCCTCTGAATGTGTTGTGCTGGCAACAACAATGATGAAAAATCTCTTCCTGAATCATGTCTAGGCTGTGGTGGGACCCCCTTTATAGCAGATTTGCCTGTTCTTAGAGGTTGAAGGACCCAGTTTCAATGAGTCTCAAAGCATCGTCCAACTAGCAGAGATGTGCTTTGCACAACAACCTTTACATGTTCCTGCCCCAGGAACAGAGTCTCACAGGGTCTCATCCCTCAGGTTAGTTGTGTCATAAAGCGAGTTGTTTTGCTATTAGTTTATTTCCTCCAAAGACCCAGTGAGAAACATGGCAATAGGGATGGCATCTAATTACCATTGGTTCAACTGCATTGAAGATATAGGTAAATCAAAATATTCTTCTAGTTGATTTCAAGTGATCAGAACAGATATCCCTCAGGTATTTTGTATTTGAAACAAAAATATACAATAGATAGTCTTAAATATGGTTATAACTTTAAGCATCTTTTTCTAAGATAAACTAATCTTAATGATACTCTGTGGAAAATTTCCCATACTTTAGCTAACATTTCTCTTGATTTCAAAGTCCCCCTACTCTCTCAAGAATAAAAAAAAAATGTGAACGCTCTTCTATACTCCAAAGAAGGTTTTTAAGGAAACAAGAGAAGTTCAGTTTTTATCATGTGTAATCTGGAGTGCTTATGTTTCATTCAGACTTAGCATTTTTAAAAAAAAGCGTTCAAAATGCTACTGACAGGTGATCTGAGAGTCCTGCATCTTTACAGCAAAAAAAATAGACAAACTTTCCTTGGGAATTATGATATTGAGGTTGGATCCATATATTGCCCGCCAAGTTTCCTGAAACTTTCAAACTCTCTATCTCACTCTGTAATGCAGTGACCTACACTATGAATGCTCTGTAATGGATCCGTAATGCAGAAGTTGCTTGTTTTACCTACATGTCGAAGTATTTTAATGTGTTTGAGGTTCCTGTTTCACAATTCAGATTTGTAAATGAAATGAGGTAGTTCTTTGGGAGAGGAGAAAGAATTTTCATTCAAAACACTGAAATTAATCCATTTCTTTATTTACATGTGAGCAACTGAGAATCTGGCCTTTCAATCATCTCTGTACAGAGAATATCACGGTTTGCAGCTGACATCTGGACCAAGGCTGGAAGTTCTTAGCAGAACTGGGTGGAAGAGTTTGGTAACCGTTGTAGAGAGTGACTCTACAGTTATTGCAGATTGCTGGGCTTCATAGCTAAAAAGAAGAGCAACAATAAGAAATGAGAAGAATACTGCAACTAACTAATCATAAAATCTATATCATTATCTAGTAAATCATCTGGAATTTAGTCAATTAGCAAACTGCAGATTAGACTTCTCTCTTTGCAGCCATGTTGAATACATTGGAGAAAGTTTTCATGCTGTAGTAGGTGAGGAATTTATAACAGGAATTTTAGGGAATGGGTTTATTGCACTCACAAATTGCATTGCCTGCACTAGAAATCAGAAGTTATGCTTGGTTAACTTCATTCTTACTAGTTTTTCCTTTGCCATAATTAGTCAATGATGGCTAACAATTATGTGTCTTAATAAATCTCTGATACTATGAAAAGAAACCATATCCATACTGGTATCTGGATATTGGACAATCACTTGAGCACTTGGTTTCCTACTTGTCTCACTGTCTTTTATTTCCTGAAGATCACCAGTTTCTCGTTCCCTTTTTCCTTTGACTAAAATGGAGAATTAATGAGATAATTTTCATACTTCTGCTGTTATCTGTGCCCTTCCTGTTCATCAACTTTCCTTTGCCATATAGTTTTGATGTCTTCCAGTATCGTGCCCCCCCAAAAATATGAAAGTAATATGACTGGGTTATTCAATGTGAGAAAAAATAAATATTTAAAAGCCATGATACTCTTCATTACTGGGTCTCTCCCTCCTTTCTCTCCTTCCTTGATTTCCTGTTTCCTTTTCTTTGTGGAGACACACGAGACACAATTTGCTCAGCATCCAGGATTCCAGAGACTCCAGTACGGATGCCAGTTTCAGAGCCATGAAAATTCTTTTTTGCTTTTGCGCTTTTTGCTCCGTACCAGCTTTCATTTTTCCTGACATTGTTGAGATATTTTTCACTACAGAACAAGCTGGCTGTGATGTTTGCGTATATGATACAAATTCTCTATCCTTCAGGTCACTCATATGTTGTGATTTTTGAAAGCAGCCTAATGAGGAAAGCCTTCTTGGGGATTCTCTGGCACCTGAAGTGTGGCCTGAAAGGAAAGGTAGTCTTGGCTGCACAGGTAGGCCTGTGAGAGAAGTCAGCAAGAAGTCTTTGTGGAATCTTCCTCCCTTCATTGGATCTTCCTTTTGTACGTGTACTGTATGAGTACCATTTAAATTCCTCCTTGACCTGGATAGAGCTCAAATCTAGTAATTAGAAAAAATAATTTAAGAGGAAAAATCACCTCTCTGAGTTGTTAGAATTTTTGTATATATATAAATACAAAATAAGTATGTTACTTATACTATATATAGTATATACAGACGAGGGCTGTTGTTTTAAAAATTAAACAAAAGTCATCAAAATTGAATGAGTGTAGATAGGAAAATCTAACAGAGAAGAAAGTGAAATAGGAAAAATTATTCAAAAACTTAGGGAAAATCATGATGATTAACACTGAGTTATCACAAAATTCAGGAGGTCAATATGGATCTGCGCTGTGAGCTGTCCTTCAGGAATTCATAGTTCCGATTAATATGCTATTACCTAAAGTGATTTAGTTTCTCTAGATAGCCACTTAGTCTCTGTAATAATCCAGATTTAGCCATTTAATTCATGCTTTGATCATCTTTTACAAAAAATTGTATTTGTGAATATTTTTGTTACTAAAGTAACTGCAGAAATCAGATAGTCTAGAATTCATTGAAGGTGTTAAAATGTTATTAAAACTTCCAGTTAGTACTGCTGGAAATTTGATTATAATAGCATATTGTACAATCTAAGGAATGTGAAGCACCATATCTGGGATGCATATCAAAATAATCCATACGGAAGCAGGATGGGTGAGGGTATGTGGCCATACATTGATAACTGCTGAAAGTGGGTTATGGGTGCATCAGATTTATTGTATTGATCTCTCTACTTTTGTATATGTTTGAAAACTTTCCTAAGAAAAAGTTCAATAAAAATTATTAAAAGAGAAATTCTCTTTGTTTAGATCTCAGTTTTTTTCTGGCATAAAATATACATGTGAAAGAGGAAAAATATGACAAGGAACCAATAAAGCAATTAATTTCTTGGAAATATTTATTTTATAAGTTCTGCCTTGGAAGTTAAAAGTATGAGAAAGTCTTTATATTGTTTTATTTTTACCATAGTTACCTATCCACAATCCCAAACCCTACCTGATGGTTTAGCCTTAAGGAGGAGTCCTCTGGTGAAAACCATAACAATGTTGCTAATGTAGACAAGAGCACTATATTATACACAAAAATTCAGGCTTTGCACTTTCTTCTGCCATCCTCTCAAGATGAGGACATTATAGGAAAGGAGGTGAAATCTCTGATGAGTTTCACATGGTGCCATAACTCAGAGTCAAGAAGATAGCACTTGGTAGGAATTTTTATTTTATGCTGAAGATTTTATTCTCCAGGAAGCACCTGCAAGTCTCTCAAGAACTAGGAGTTTCCCATACAAAGGGAGACAAAGGGCTGGCTGCATAAAGCTGGGTCTTTACAACAGATTTTGAGAATGAAGGGAAGGGAAGGGAAGTGAAGGAGGGACTTCATTTCTTAAAATATACCAGAATTAGGTTGTCTAACAGTAATTTTTACAAATATATGTGTGGAGGGGAAAGTGAATGGAGACAGACAGAAGGTGAAGTTTTCAAACTTGGTGAAGCTGGGTATTTACAGAACTTGCTTTGTCCTAGTGTGAGCATTTTCAGGGAGGCTCAAGTGATAGCTCATGATGGACCAAGTGCTCCCGCAAGCAGGGACCAGCAGTGTGCCAACTGGAGGCAGGCATGGGAGGGACCCCCCGACTACCACTCTTTGCAGACCCTCTTCTTTCGGGCCATTCTCTTCTTTGTAGGGAGCACAGAAACTGCTCATTGACAGACGGGTTATTATTTCCTTTTACGGTGAGGAATATTGGCCCTGAGCTAACATCTGTTGTCAATCTTCCTCTTTTTGCTTGAGAAAGATTGTCACTGAGCTTTCATCTATCCCCATTCTCCTCCACTTTTGTACCTGGGATGTTGCCACAGCATAGCTTGATGAGCAGTGTGTAGGTCTGCCCCTGGGATCCGAACCTGCAAACCCTGGGCTGCCAAAGCAGAGCTCATGAACTTAACTGCTTCACCACTGGACCAGCCTCTATATGTACTCTTAATAAACAAGTAAGAGAACATGTTTTTTGCCTGATAAACAATACTTACTTGAAATCACCCAATTACTATTTATTTGTTTATTTACATCACGAGTGACTTACAGATTCTTATTTTTAATGGCTTATTAACTATAACTATCATTATTTATTTGAACTCCCACATGGTTCTAGATTTGTCGAGAAAGAAGCAGTTCAAGTAGGCTTCTGTGTCCTTTTAGCAAGTCCTTATAACGCTTTTCGTGTTTCCTTATATTCTTGTACACAAAATATTTCAGGTTCATTATGTATTTCTCTAATTTAGCTTTGGATTCACTATTTCTCCGAGAAGTCCTGATTTCTTTTATTGTGGAAGAGAATTTGAAAACAAAGGTTTGGTTGTATACACACAGTTATTTATTTCTCTTACTCTCTCTGTCTGTCTGTCTCTCTCTATATATGTGTATAAGATATAATGAGTCTGTGCTGATATCTCTAATTCCAATTCAAAACTACAGACTTCATTCTTTCCAGGTTATAAATATTATCTTTCACAGTGAAAACATGGGTGCTACTGTTTTCAGTGTATTTACTAATTTGTTGCATCCTAAAATATGAAGGGACAAGAGTGACCTACCTCCTCCAGAAGCTTTGACTTGTTTTTGACTGTCTAGTATTGTGGTCACTGTTTTAGATGTTCATCCTGGAGTCATGGCACCACATTTATGTGCCTTGGTTTCCACCTGAGTCAATTAAAGAGGAGCTGCCTGGTGGATACTATGCTGGTCACCATATGGGAGCAATTTGGGTTCCCTTCATGGAGATGAGTTATTGTTTCTCATCGCTTGTGTATAGTTAGGTCATTAACCCAGTGGGTCTCAGAGAGCAACCAGGACTCTGTTAATGTGAGATCTAATAAAACTGTAAAGTTATAATTATACAGTACTTTATTGCTATAGAATTATAGTTCTGCAATTATGTTAATATAATATTTTGTGTTTGCTTTCTACTATGCTATCCAATGTTATAGCATCATGTATTTTCATGGCTTGAAGGTATTTTAAATTTTACACAGTTCAGTCATACTTTGAAGGTCTTTTTTAAAAAATATATAGTATTTTTTTTCCTTATATAACACAGTTGTCAAGAGGCCTATCATCCCTACTGATGGGGACTCACCCCTTTGAGAAGAACAGATCATCTTTGGACACATTCTTTTCAGTACCTGAAATATGCCTTCCTGTAATTTCAACCTGCTTGTTCCTGTTCTCCTCTTGGGGGCTCATATGTATAAAATTAGGTCCCTTTTCTTTCTTCAGATGTCGGAAGTAACTATCATTTTACTTTAGAATTTCTTTGCTATCCTAAAAAAAGGTCTAAATTTTTGAGTACAAAAATTATTTTTATGTTATTTTCTCAAATTTACCCCATACCTAGCACATTCTAGCACATAAGAGGTGCTATTTGTCATATATGAATATTTTCTATTTACTGTATATGTAAATTAACAAATGAATGACTAGATGATGCCTGGTCACTAGTCTGATCTCATTTATTTATGGTCTTCTAAAAAGTAAACACCTGAATTAAAACAAACTATCACATATTAGATCTAATTAGAACAGAAGAAAGAATTCCACCGTCCTTCCTACTGTAAAAAATGTGGTTTAATTTAATTATATTAAATAAATTTGTATATCAACACTGAAAAGGATGCCTGGCAGAAAGTATGGAACATTTCCTGGCCACATTAAAGAGACTCAAAAGCCTTTGCATCTACTTCCTCCAGAGTGAGACCAGTTTCTTGCAAGTGACTTGAGCTGTGAGTGATATTCCCCAGATGTGTCTCAGTCCCTCCCTAACTCACACTCCAAAAAAACACAAGTTCTGTAGCACCTGAGACAAGGAGCCAGGCATTTGACCCAGGGCAAGCTGCTTCTTTCATTCCAAACACCAATAATCATTCTCCCTTAGTGAGCAGTCTCCAGAGACCAAGACTCAAGTTTCTCCTGTAGGGTTTTGAAGCCTCAGAGTGAAATAAAAATATTATGCACCACCCATGTAACCTCACAGATTAGATACAGACACACAATGATGTCACTGAAGTCCCAAAGAAAAAAGAGAAAGGTGTATTACAGAAGAGATATAAAAAATGTTTGAAACTTCCAAATTTGGTAATAGCCATAAATTTACAGATTCAAGAAGCTCAGTAAATTCCAAAAGGAATAAACTCGGAGAAAACTACTCCTGGACAAATCATAATTAAGCTGCCTGCTGTAAACCATTCTGAAGAAAAATAACAAATGAATTCAGACAAAGGACAGTGTGATATATTTAAGGTGCTGAAAATAAAGTACTTTCAACCCAGAATTCTATATCCAGCCAAAATATCCTTCAGGAATGAAGGTGATATACATATATTCTCAAATGGACAGATATTAAGAGAATTGGTTGCCAGTAGAACTGCTCTAACAGAAATGCTAAAAGAACACCTCAAGGCTGAAAAGAAGTGATATCAGAGGGAAAGTTGTAACTTCAGCAATGAAAGAAAATGCAATAGAATTTCTAAATATATGGCCACATAGAATAGACTATTTTAGTTCTCTTAAATTCTTCAAATATGTATGACTGTAGAATGAATCAAAAAAGATTATATTGTCTGAGAGCTTTCAATGAATGTAAATATAATACAAATGGGAACTATAACATAAAAGAGGAAGGCACAGGATCCTATATGGTGGTAAGAGTTCTATGTTTTACTTGCAGTGATAAAATATTAACTTTTAATAGACTGTGACAGGTTAGGAATGTCACATCCCTAGGTCAACCACTAAAGTAATTATATGAAGACTAAAATGAAAAAGCTAATAGGCAAAATGTATTACTAAAAATAATTAAATGATTTTTGAAGAACAGGAAATGAGGAAAAGTGGAATAAAACCTAGAGGGAAAAAACATAAAAAATAATAAGTGATAGAAGCCCCAACATATTAATAACAATTTAATATAAATAGTCTAAACAAACCAAGGACACAAAGTATCATATCAGGAATAAAAAAGGGATACCCTTATAGGCTACTGATATCAAGCAAAGTAATATTACAAAAACTCTTGCCAATAATTTGACAACTTGAATGAAATAGACCAATTCCTTGAGCTATACAAAATATGAAAACTCACTCAAGAAAAAATAGATAACCTGAAAGAAACTATTAAAGAAATTAAATTTAGAATTTAGAATTTCCCAAAAAAGAAAACTCCCAGCCTAGATGAACTGACTGACGAATTCTACCAAATATTTGAGAAAGAATAACAATAATTCTACACAGCATCTTCTTGAAAATGGAATAGAAGGAAAAACTTCTCAACTCAATTCATGAGGCCAGCATTACCATTAACAAAACCAGGCATAGATATCACAAAAAAGAAGCTAGAGATCAGAGTTATTCATGGACATAGATGCAAAACTCTTCAACGGAATATTCATAAATCAAATGCACCAATACATAAAAAGAGAAAAAATATGAAGACACAGTACACTTTATCCAAAGAACGTATGCTGGTTTAACATTAAAAAACGATGAATGTATCTCATCATATTAACAGATTAAAGAAGAAAAAAACCCACATGATCTCCTCAAAAGATGTATAAAAATCATTTCATAAAATTTAACTTCTATTCATAATAAAAACCTTCCAGCACACTAGGACTAGAAGATAAATTCCTCAATTTGATACAGGGGACCTATGAAAAAGCTACAGCTAATGTCATATTTAATAGAGGAAAACTGAATAGTTTGTCCTTGGATCAAGAACAAGGCAAGGAAGTCCAGTGTCAACACTTCTCTTTAACACTGTACTGGAGGTTGTGGTCAGCGCAAAAAGGCAAGAAATAAAAGAAGGCATCCTTATTCGGGAAGAAGAAATGAAACTGTCTTCATTCATTGGATGACACGACCATCTAAATAGAAAAATCTGTGGAATCTGAAAAACTAAAAAGCAAAAAATGAAAACAGCCCCAAATAAGAAACTGCTAGAACTAATAAGTGAGTTTGGCAATGTTGTACGATATAGGGTCAATATACAAAAATAATTGTATTTCTATAAACCAGCAGCAATTAGAAACTGAAATTTAAAAAATATACCATTTGCTGGGGCTGGCCCCGTGGCTGAGTGGTTAAGCTCCCGCGCTCTGCTGCAGGCGGCCCAGTGTTTTGTTGGTTCGAATCCTCGGCGCGGACATCGCACTGCTCATCAAGCTATGCTGAGGCAGCACCCCACATGCCACAACTAGAAGGACCCACAACTGAAAATATACAACTATGCACAGGGGGACTTTAGGGAGAAAAAGGAAAAATAAAATCTTTGAAAAAAAAGAAATAGACTACATATATCAACAACTCATTTTCAACAAACATGAAAAGGCAATTCAGTGGAGAAAGGATAGTCTCTTCAAATAATGATGGTGGGACAATTGGATACCCATGTGTAAAAGAAAGAAAGAAGAACTTCCATTTATATGTTGCACCACATACAAAAATGTACTCTAAATTGATTATAGACCTACATATAAAACCCAAAATTGTAAAGCTTCTAGAAGAATATGTAAGGGAAAATCTTTGTGATCTTGGATTAGGGAATAATTTCTTAAATACAATAAATGAGTGATAATTTAACTTTTTCTAAATTAAGAACTAGATCTTTCAAAATCACTGTTATCAAAGAAATATCTGCACTCCTATGTTTAGTGCAGCATTACTCATGATAGCCAAGATGTGGAAACAATCTAAGTGTCTGCCAATGGATGAACTTAGATGTGGTATATATATACAACAGAATATTATTCAGCTATGGGAAAGAGGAAATTCTGCCAATTTGCAACAAATTGGATGGACATTGAAGGCATTATGCTAAGTGAAATAACCCATAGAAAGACAAATACTTCATGGTATTGCTATATGTGGAATCTAAAAATAAAATCAAACTCATAGAAATAGAGTTAAAAAGTGGTTGCTGCTGGCCAGGGCATTGGGGAAATAGGGAGAGTTTGGTTAAAAAAAAGTACAGGTTTTCAGCTATAAGACTAATAAGGTCCAAGGGTCTAATGTAAAACATGGTAACTTAAGTTGATAACAGTGTACTGTACAATTGAAATTCATTAAACAAGTAGAAATTAAAGGTTCTCACCAAAAAATAAAAAGAGAGAGAGATAAGTATATGAGGAAATTGATATGTTAATTAACTGAATGGGGGAGAATCCTTGCACAAAGTATACATATATCAAATCACCATGATGTACAATATTAGTTAGTAGTTATACCTCAATAAAGCTGAAATTTAAAAATAAATAAGTAAAATGTAAAAGACATTGTTAAGAGAACAAAAAGGTGAGCCCAAAACAGGAAAACATATTTGCAACTTACTGGTAAATGGAATATACAAAGAACTCTCAAAACTCAAGAATAAGAACACAAAAGATCCAATTAAAAATGGGCAAAAGAGGGGCTGGCCCCGTGGCCGAGTGGTTGGGTTCACGCGCTCCGCAGCAGGTGGCCCAGTGTTTCGTTGGTTCGAATCCTGGGCGCGGACATGGCACTGCTCATCGGACCATGCTGGGGCAGCGTCCCGCGTGCCACAACTGGGGGAACCCACAACGAGGAATACACAACTGTGTACCGGGGGGCTTTGGGGAGAAAAAGGAAAAAATAAAATCTTTAAAAAAAAAATGGGCAAAAGATTTTTATAGACACTTTACTGAAACAGAATGGCATATAAACATGAAAAATGAGGCTCAGAAAGACTGACCATACCAAGTGTTGGCATGCATATGGAGCAACTGGTACTCTTCAACACTGCTAGTAGAATATAAAATGGTACAACTACATGGGAAACAATTTGGCAACATTTGAAAATGTTCCACATACTTCTATCATATGACCCAGCTATTCTACTTTTAGGTATTTACCCACAATAAATAAGAGCATATGTCCATAAAAGACTCATAAATGAGTGTTCATAGAAGCTTTGTTTGTAACACCAAAACCTGGAAAAAACACAAATGTCCATAAGTAAGTGAATACATCATATCTAGTATTCATACAATAGAATACTACTCGACAATAAAAGAAGAATGAACTATTGATATAAGGAACAACCTGGATGCATATCAAAAATAGTTATTCTGAGTGAAAGGAGCCAGACAAAAAAGAATTAATACTGTAAGTCTAGGAAATACAGATAGATCTAGAGTGACAGAAAGCAGATCAGTTTTTGCCTGGGGATGGTGGAAGCAAGAAGAGGCAGCAGAAAGCGATTACAAAGGGGATGAGGAAACTTTGGAGAATGATGGGTATGTTCAGTCTCTTGATTTTGGAGATATTTTCATGAATGTGTACATATGTCAAACTTAGCAATCTGTGCACTTAAAGTATGCAAATATTATATCATAATATCACTATATCATAAGTCAACAAAGCTTTAAAAAATCTCTCTGAGAAAATTTCAAATGAATAATTTTGCCTTTATCTTGTTCAATTGCTCGATTGATTAAAGCAGTTCAGGACAAAGACAAAACTAATTGTTTTCACACCAAGTAAAATCTTTCAAAACTGCAGAAATCAATTTAAGTATGTGGACTCCATACTTCTTTTTAAAATTTCTTAACTGATTAAGGTGCTTCTGGGTAAAAATAAAACTAAAAGTGTGTATTCCAGTGAAATCTTTAAATTGTATGAAAAGGATTCACTGTAAAGGTCAGATTCCCACATGACCTGATGGCATTAAGATGATCCCTATTATATGGAGGTATCCATGAGGAAAACAAACAAAGATGTGAACATATCTGAGGACTATGCAGGAACTCCAAATGAAGATCCTTGTTTCTTTGCAGTCAGCCTTCCTTGTTCCACCACCGCAGACTGGATGTGTGGGGGAGGGTGGATAAGAACAGGTAATGTGCAATTTTACTTTATAAATTTTTATACCCAGGGGAGCCAAGTCTAGACCAGAGGTCTGAGAATTTGAGCTGTACATATGAGCTTTGGTCTTTGGGTTATCTTTCTCAGGGAGATGAGAGAATATATTCTACATGAGTGAAGAGGGAGTAAAATTGTATTTTATTACTGGCAATATGGACCATGGAAGAGACATTTGCCACTCACTGAATATCCAAATGCCACCTCATCTTTCGCAGGCCCTTGCAGTTACACTGAGTCTGGGATTTGTTTAGGCCACTGGGGGCTTTAAGCAAAATTATGTGCCACTTTGGGACTGATTTATTTAAGAGGCTGAGCATGAACCTCTATGACCCTCTCTTCCTCAGTGAGGGACTTTGAAGGCCACGTGTTGGGTGTTAGATCTTCCATCAGCCTGCATTTCTGAGAGAGTATGTGGAGAAGAGCTGCCCCTGCCCCACCCAGTATCTTTAAACTAAATTGGTTATCGAATATGAACTGATAAATTATCCTTTTATGAAACTATTTTAGATGCTACAGCATAGCCTATCCTGTCATGTTTCATACGAGCAGTAAAAATTAATAATTAATAGTCAACAAAAATGAAATGATGATGGTTGTTGATATTTTACTTATACCTCATCAGAATTAAATATGACTAAGCAAATAGGATCACCTCAATGTCTGACAAAGTTATGAAAAATATACACAGATGTCATACTCATGGTCTATGAGGAAAAAATATTATATATTTAGTTCTTTCCTAAATGGTTTTATTGAGATATAATTCACATATGATATATTCACCCATTTTAGTGTTTATTTGATGGTTTCTAGTATATTCACAAATATGTGCAACCATTACCATATTCAATTTGAGAACATTTTCATTATCTCACATAGAAATCCCATACCATTTAGCTATCAGCTCCCTATTTCCTCATCACCCCATCCCACTCCCACCCCATCTCTGAGCAACCACTAATCTACACTGTTTCTATGGATTTTCCTATTCTTGACTTTCATACTGGAATCATATAATATGTGGTCTTTTGTGCTGGTTTCTTTCATTTAGCATAATGTTTTCACAGTTCACCCATGATGTAGTATGTATCAGTGTTACTGCACAAAGTTGGGTTTCTCTTGCCTGATGCACATTAAAAAACGATTAATTATGGCATCGGGTTTTGGAGGAGAAATCAGCTTTATTCTGCAAAATCAATCTGCAAGCAGACAGGTTCCATGTTCCATCAGATTCATCTCCTAGATTCAAGATTTGGACTGAAATATAAGAGGTTAGGGAGAACAGTCTGGCACACGGACATGCTAGTAGGATAGGTTTTGATTGGTGGCCTCAAACATTTATGGTAAGATTCTAAACATTTATGACAGGGTTCTAAGCATTTATGATAGAGTTCTAAACGTTTATGATTGGGTGGAGAAGGAATTTTAAGAATGGATCCTCCTGAATGAGGGACTCTTCACTTCTGATAAGAGTCCAACTTTTAAGTTCTGGTTGAGTTCCAGTCCTTCGGTTCCATGGAAGGAGAGATCTTTGGCCCTATGGTCATTTCAGGTCAATATTTCTTCTTATGTGCATGCTCTGGCTATATGACTTTGCAGATTTTCTAAAAGACAATCCTTAATCACTTTGTTTATAAGAGATAGGGTCTGCTGGAACTCACTCTAAATGGGCTTGTGCCTACAAATCCACCCTTTTTGTTGTCCATTCCTCAATCTTGTGGGAACAGGGTATTGACTGCTCTGTTTCCTGCTATTAAGGGACATAGGCCTAACAAGGACTTGAGGAATGATCAGCTTTTAACTGTAACTACTCACAAGTTTCAGAGCATTGTTCTTGGAGGGAGTGATATCCTTGGGTCTCTGGGGATAGACTTGACAATAGAATTGATAATATCAAGCCTGAACAGAAGGTGTAATAAGACCAACACCAAATGACCTATGAGTAAATATGGCCATTCCTCATTGGGAAGAACTCCTTATTTATATAGAGATGTTAGTGTTGGAGGGAAAGTGACATCTCTATCTTGGCTTTGGGGCATTGTACATATTTAAAGCAGATGTACAATGTATGCCCAGGAGGCCACATCAGGTCTTTTTGTAAAAATAAGATTAGACCAAATTAATTTTAAACCAAATGACTCCCTCATATATTCGAATATATCCTATTGCTCTCCATTTATTTATTATTTCTCCCTTTTTTGTTTGATAACCTCTCAATCAATAGAAAGCATTGATGATCAAAATATCATCCCTCAATGCCAGAGTGGTTGCTGCCTGCCCTGGCCCACCAAGTCCCTTGGTGCTAGGCTTTTATAGGCCTTTGGCCTACTTATCCACATTGAGGGGAAATCGTTGACAAGCATTGAGATATAGATACTAACAGAGGAAGATTTTCATATGTTTTTCAATTAACTTTAGATGGTTGTGGAAACATTCTACATGTGCTTTTTATGACTCTTTATATTTACATTCTTTTCAATTATAGAAAATACTATTTTTGTTTTTTTTTTAAAGATTGGCACCTGAGCTAACAACTGTTGCCAATCTTCTTCTTTTTTTTCTCCTTTTCTGCTTTTTCTCCCCAAATCCCCCCAGTACATAGTTGTAAATCTTAATTATGGGTCCTTTTAGTTGTGACATGTGGGATGCCACCTCAACATGACCTGATGAGTGGTGCCATGTCCATGCCCAGGATCGAAACCAGTGAAACCCCAGGCCACCAATGCAGAGCACATGATCTTAACCACTCAGCCATGGGTCCAGCCTCAAAAAGACTAGTTTTAAAATAAGTTCTTAAGCTTTATCAGAAAGCAAAATTCATCCAGAGTCATAAAATTGATCGACCATCTCAAGTTGATGAGCCATCATTATTTTAGCTTGCTTACTAGTCTTACAACACTGAGTAAAGAAAACAGTAATCTGTTTGAATACTATGATTAATGCAAAGATTCCAATGAGTAATAGAAATAGGAACTGTAATCCAGATTACAAATAGAAACCATTACCTGAGTGAAGCCAATCAAATAAATCAAGCCTGGGTGTGGGATCACTCAAGGCATTCCCTTGCTTTCTCATGTACTCTAACAGGGAGACACACTGAAAGATTCATCAGGTATTTAAACACCACATACATGTACCACCTTGGGAGGCTGTTAGAATATCTAAGACCATTCTGTTTTGAAGGACAGCCTTCCTCATTAATGACACTTTGGTATTTAACAAGGTTATTCCTGCTTGGCTATTGTTAAGGACTTGCTGAGTAAATTTAGCAGAGCTTCTATATATGCTATAACATCTCCTAGCCCCAAGGGAGAAACAAACACAGCTGCTAGGTGGTCATACCAGTGGAACACGGAATGAGCCCATCTGGCCTTAAGGAGAGGAAGACTGGCAACAAATGTTAGCTCAAGGAGAATCCTTACCTGCATCCAAGGGAAACCCAAGGTGCAGTGTCCTAGAAATCTGGGTTGTAGCCAAGACCAGAAATTTGTTCCACATAACCACTGGGTTCCATTAGGTGCTATCTGGTAAATTTCTGGCCATTGAGACCAGTCTGTTCCAAACCAATCACTTTCTTTAATTATGAAACTATTTTGACGTGACTTGGGGATATTCATCCCATGTTTCTAGTGTAACTAGGAAAATTTTGCTTGGAATTATTTCTTTGTTCCCAATAAAAGGGTGCCAGTACATTTGAAGATCCATAACTTGGAGTAAGCCAAACATATCTACCCCAGATTTATGTATAACCTCCCACAGTTCTCACAGTATTATCTATCTTCCTTTGTTTCTTTGCAAGTTGTTGGAATAATTGCATAGTCTGAGTAAGAGAGAAAGAGTAGCCGTATCTTGTACCATTAACCGTATGGGCTATTGGCCACGTTTCAGGATCATAATTAGTAATATTGGATATACTACGAATCCTAGATCTTTCCATCGTAATAAATTGCTTTAAAGCTTTCCAATCTGTACCTTGCAAGGGAGAAATCCAGAAAGGTAACCCAGATCTACTAGAAAAAGGAAAGTTGGCCACATATCCAACAACTGGACTAAATTTCTGTGTGTGGCAAAGGAATGTGCCCATTGTAAAAACAAAACAAAACATTGCCATAAGAGGCCCATTCAGATGTGGATTAGAAAAATAGACGTAATATCAGGAAAATCTTAAATGGCAGTTTTTGTGATTAATTGAAAAGTTTTTGTAATCAGGTTCTAATCTATCTTATAGCATTAGGGGATTAAGGTATTGGGGTAGGTAAAAAGGTAAGGCAATCTAGAAATTAATTTTTCTGGCAATTATATAGAGTTTAAACATTAAGAGGATTTAAATGAGGAGATATAAGGTTAAGAACACAGGCCTGGTCCAGAGTCGGGACAGCTGTCTACAACTGATGCCGTCTTCTTCTCATTCTAGTTTGGAGATATTTGTATTGGTCAGTCAAAGTCGGATAGGGAGTTGAAAGCTGTTCAGCCTGGAGTGGCTCAGAAACTCTGGAGATCCAAGAAGTTCCTCAGTTTTTGTTGCTTTTGCTGAAAAGTAACTTAAGATCAGTTTGAGAGTCACAGGAATACTCTCAGGTAGAACAGCTGTCCTTAGGGCTCCATGGTCACCCAATGTTTGGATGATTCAGCCCTTCCATTTGTTATTGCCAGTGAAGGGTGTCACCTGTTTGAGAATTATAAAGGAGATGAGGGAGGTCCTTGTTGGAAATGGATACTACTTTTACTCATGAGACGCTAGAAGTATATTTATGTATAGCAGATAAAGTAGCACCTGGAGACTGTACACATTTAATAGCATCCAATTCTTTTACTACACGACCATTTTCAAGATTGCAATAATACTTAGTCTTAAGGAAGAGCCTTCCATATTGCATTTCATAAGGGCTTAATGGAAGCCTACTTCTAGGGGCTACTCTTACCCTAAGCAGGGCAACTGGCAAGACCTTATCCCAGTTTAAGTTGGTTTCCTGACATATTTTGACAATTGTTTTCTTTAAGGTATGATTCATCTTTTCAGGCTTTCCTGTAGACTGAAATCTCCATGAAGTCTGTAACTTGCATTGTATTCTGAGGGCTCCAGAAACCTTTTGTGTTACTTAAAAGCTCCTCCGTTGTCACTGGGGATTGAAAGAGGCAGCCCAAAATAAGGGATAATTTCTTTTAGTAAGGCATTTGTTAGTTCAGAAGCCTTTCTGTCCTGCATGGAAAAACTTTGACCCATCCTGTGAAGCTGTTTACAAAACCCAGAAAATATCTATAATTTTCCATGGCTTTTGGCATAGCAGTAAAGCCTATTTGCCAATCATCTCCTGGTTCTGTCCCTCAGGTTTACACCCCTTTGATATTGGGCACTCACCAGGTTTGGGGATTGTTTCTGACACAAATCAAGCAATTTTGCACTACCTTTTGGATAATCCTTTGCATTTGTGGACCAACAATAAACTTTTGTATCCAATGATAGGTTGCATCTCTCCCACAATGGGTTCCCTGATGTAAGTGAGTAATGATTTTTTCCATTAGGTACTCAGGTATAAGCACTAGTCCTGGTTCATTATAAATCCAGGCTACTTTAGTTGTTTACCAACTAAATCAATATTAATTACCATCTGAGCCTCGAGAGTCTATGTGAAATTCCCATTTGTCTACTCTGTTTAAATCCATTTCTGAATACTGAGGCTTAAAGAGGGACAGATCCATACTCAGGATGAGTGCTAGGACCTCAGGATCTGGATTTTTGGTTCTAGATATCTGTTTTGCAGCCTGATCAGCCAAATTATTTCCTTTAGCTATGGAACTATCAGTCTTTTCATGGCCCAGGAAATGTTTGATGGCCACATCTTCTTCATCATAGCAGAATCTAATAAGGCCAGTATCTCTTCTGCATGTTTAATTTCTTCTTCCTGAAGTTAGATGATCTCCCTCTTTCTATATAGCCATATGCATGCAAAACAGAGAAGGCATACTCAGAATCAGTATAAATGATTACCTTGCTCTTAGCTCCAAGATGCAGGGCTCTCATGAGGGCTATGAGTTCTGCCTTCTGGGTAGATGTACCTGGAGGGAGTGCTTCTGTGTCTAGGACTGCATGATGAGTTACTATTGCATACCTGGACTTCCGAAGTCTATGGTCCATGAAGCTGCCCCCTCAGTAAACATTTCCATAACCAGATTCTCCATAAGCTGGTCAGTCAGGTTGGGCCTGCTAGAATAAACATCTTCAGTTATCTGTATACCATGATGGACAGGTTCTCCTGTCGCTGTGGGAAGCAAATTGTCTGGACTTAGGGTAGATATCACTTTTAATTTTACATTTGAGTTGTCCACTACTGTGGCCTGATATTTGCCCAGTCTCCCTGAAGCCAGCCAATATCCACCCTTTTGTTTAAGTAGAGGTAGCACACAATATGGAGTGTGCACAATAGTAGGCTGGCCCAGGGTAAATTTTTCAGCCTCTCATAAAAGGCCACAGGTCACGGTTACAGCCTAGAGGCAAACTGGTCAGCCTTGAGTTATGACATTCAATTGTTTGGAAAAGTAAGCTACTGACCTTCCTGCAGCACCTAAATTCTGAGTTAGCACTCCAAGGCTTACACCCTATCATTCATGTACATATAGAGGTCAAATGGCTTACTAATGACTGGGAGACCAAGGACTGGGGCTGTTAAAAGCTTTTCCTTGATAGCATGAAATGTCTTATGGCATTCTGCAGTCTAGTTTAATGGTTCATTGTCATTTTATCCTTTGGTGATTAGTCCAAAGTTAAGAAGCCAAATATGACAAAACCCAACTATTTTTAAAAGTCCTCACAGTTGTCTTCTGGTGGTGGGCACAGCCACCCTAGATAACGCCTCCATTTGATCCAGCAATAAGTTTCTCTCTCCTTTTGATAACTCATATGCTAGGTGTAAGAGAGCAAAAGTGAGGCCATCTTGTTATGCTAAATGGCTCAGTCCCTACTATGTGACTACTTGCTGCTCTGCACTTACTCTAAAAAAATTCAGATGCTCTCCTGATTTATGGCCTCCGCTTACATATGTACTCCCTGATAGCTTGATAAGTTAAAACATTGTTCTATGAATTTCTCTTCAGGAACAGGCTGACCACAAGTGAGAAACACACCTCCAAGTTATCCATCACAGCTGACAGAAGAAGAGAATAATAAAAGACCCTAGAGGCTTTCATGCCTGAAGGAAATTCCCTCCTTATTGCCCATTTTCCCAACTAACTACATCAAGATTCTGTAATTTCTGAAGATGTGTTTTTGAGACATTAATCACCCACATTCTGATTTGCCACTAATCTAATTAAATTTCCTTTCTTGATCTCTAATTCATTGTGATATATTGGCTCAGATTCCAGTGAGCTGAGTGAGCCCATTGCTCAGTATAATAGGTACTTTGCAATCAGTTGAGGAATTTGTGCTTTCACTCAGAGAGTTTATATCCCCCTTCTTCCAGAAAGTTTAAAGTAAAGATTGTATTTTGGTAAGAAGCTTCCTTAGTTTTACCAGCAATCAGTATGTCATCCACTTCTTAAAATAAGACTCCCTCTCTCAACAGGAGATCCCTTAAGTCCTTGGCTAATCCTTCCTTGAAGACAGTAGGGGAATTTTTAAATCCTTGTGGAAGTACTATCCAATAATATTATTGTTTTACATTAGTCTCTGGATCATCCCATTCAAATGAAAAGAGTTCCTGGGACTCAAGACTTAGGAGTAGGTGGTTAATAGCCATCATTTAAGTCCAGAACTGTAAACCAACAGAAGTTTCCAGGTAAAGTTGTAAGCAAAGCATAAGGATTTGGTACCACTGGGTAGTACATCCTCTACAATTTGGTTAATGGCTCTCAAATCCCATACAAAACAATAGTCTGCAGTCCAAGATTTTCTTACTGATAGGAAGGACATCTTATACAGAGATTGGCAAGGTTGGATTAATTGGCATTTAAGAAAGGTGGCTATCAGAGTCTTTATACCCTCTTTTGCATGTCTCTTCAGAGGATATTAATTCAAATTTGGAGCCTTGGAATCTAAACTGAGTTTAACTATTATTGGATCAACCATCTTGGCCCTTTCTGGCCTCCCATCAGCCCAAACATCTGCTCTTATCTTTTGCAGAATTTCTTCAGGGACTTCTGATTGAGGCTCTTCTTCAATTCTACCAGTGCTGCTTGGAAGGCACAGGCTTGATCTGGGAGGACTTTATATCAATTCTTTCTGGTGAAAAAGCCACTTGGGCATTTAGTTTTCTTGGTATATCTGATCCCAGCAATGGGATAGGGCACTCAGGCATATAGAAAGCTGTGCTTTAGATACATTTTCCCTACGTAATACTCAAGTAGTTTTAGGAAAAGTTCATGAGCAACTTCCCCAGATACCCCAGTAATGGATGTGGTCTTGGAGAGAGGGGCTCCTGTTTGGTGTTTAGTACAGAATAAGTAGCTCTGGTGGGTCAATTAGAAAGTCTATCAGTTTCTGTCCCACTACTATTGTCACTCAGGGATCCTTGTGGGAAATATCGATGGAGCTAATGGAGTTTAAAAGAACCCCTCGGCCCCATCATTCTTGGTTGCTGTCAGCAAATTGGGATATCTAGTGGTTAGGTACATTGGTTTCCTCTCTCAGCTTCTGAGAATGTTTGGGACATTCCTTTTTCCAATGGCCTTTGTGATTACAGTAAGCACATTGTCTTGGCCCCAGAGCTGAATTTCCCTTGTTACTGGAAGGTGGGGGCCCTATGGGTCTTATCCATAGCAGTCTATCTTTTCTGGCCTTGGTGGTTTGTGGCTGCGGGCTGCAGCGAACAGAGTTGCTTGCTTTCACATTTCCCACTGTTTTTGATTCTCTTGTTCTTGGTCATGGCTGTTAAACACTTTAAAAGCAATCTCCACCAGCTGTGAGATGTGTATCCCTAATCCCCCTTCTAATTTTTGCAGCTTTTTCCTTATATCAGGGGAACTCTGGCTGAAAAAGCTCATATTGATCAGATTCATGTTATCCATATTCTCTGGGTCCATATCAGTATACTTTCTGTAGGCTTCAAAGACTCTCTCTAGAAAGGTTGAAGGATTTCCCTCTGGCCTTTGTTGTACCTCCTGGACCTTATTTAAACTCTTCAGTTTTGGGACCCCCTTTTGCATTCCAGTTGTTAAACATGCTTTATAATGCTTTAACCTTGCCCAACCACTGGGGTCATTGGGACCGCAACCTGGGTTGACTCCAGGTAGAGTCTCCACCACTGGAGCCCTGACTGGATTGTTAGGTTGTAACACATGGAGTCTGTCAGCCTCCTGATGAGTTTTGTCCAGTACCATGCTATACTCTTCTGGGCTGAGGAGGGTGTTCATAAGGGACTGAATGTCAGCCCAGTTAGCGTCATGAGTAGCAAAGATGAACATTAATAAACTCTCCATTTAGGGGGATAAACTCAAGAAGTAGGCATGTTGTTTTTCCTGTTGTATAAGTCTGAAGTTGAAAATGGAGTACGCACACACAAAACTCCTCTGAGCTGGCCTTGGTCATGGAGACCTGCAGGGACTTGTCTTAGTGAGAATTGCCCTGCCTGGCATGAATGGTTTCTTGGGCCAAATTGAGTACCTCAATGGGTTTGAGGAGGGGAGACCATTCCTGTCTGATTATTAAGTAAAGGGACGTATAAAGCCAAGCCAGAGGCTTCTGGGGGCTCATTATGCCCTTCCTGGTTATCTCCAACTGCACCTCTGGCATACGGTGGAGGTGCTGTAGGAGACAGCAAAGATGGAAAGACAAGGTCATAATCTCACTTTGATTCTAGGAGAACAGGTTTTTTTCTGTGGATCTTCCCTCTGAATCATGGTCTTACATCTCTTTTCCAAATTCTTATTCTGATATAAAGACATCAAAAATTGCATATAAGGGATCTTGTCTCATTTATTTTCTCTTTTATAGATCTAATTGCAAGATGGTATTGTAGTTCAGAAACCCGTCCTAGGGCCATAACTCATCTGACCCCAGTGAGTATTGGGGCGACCTTGTACTACAAAAGAAAGTCATTTTCTTTTTCTTCATAGGCTTATAACTGAACTCTGCCCAATTTTTAAGAATGCATCCTAGTGAGCTACACATTGGTATATCATTTTTAGTTCCCATTTTAGGGGAGCTTTTATCAAGGTGGCTGCAACAAACAAGGTTTCTCTAAGGGAAGGTGTTTAAGGTCTGATAGTGTACTTGTGGGAACAGCTCCTCCAAGAATAACCAAGGGGTTGGCTCTTTCACTTACATGTTCTGGAACCCATAAATTTCAGGTGATTTGAGCCCCAGAAGAGCTGTCACTGACAGTCGCCTCACCACGAACAATGAGGGCCCAAAGAGATATGTTCTCAGAAGGGGGTAGCTATGAGGTCATTGTACACCATGGGCAGATAACTCTGACACCTCTGTAAAGTCTCCAGTCACCTGGGAATGTCCCAAAGAACTGGAAGGAACAGTGCTTCTTTTCTTCAGAGTCAGAGAACATCATGAGGTTAATTTCTAAGAGGAGTTTGTTATGGTCACAGAGAAACTCAGTTCTCAAATAGTCAACTCAATTCAGACAAACATTAACACACAATACAATTCTACACATAACATAGACCAGAATACTAGCTAGTTTGCCAGGAGTAGCTCAGAAGCAGTGCCAGGAGGTACCTGAAAACCGATGGCCTGGGGCAACTCAGACCCAGTGCCAGGAGTTGCACAGATGCAGAAGCAACTTCATGATCGAACCTATTATCCTGCCTCTAATTCCTTTGAGTGGTTCATGCCCAAGGTTTAGGACTCAGCCAGCCAGGATTCTCCAGAATATGAGCTAAACATCTATTTCTAGGAAATCAAACCAGAGAGATAAGGTAAAGGACAGTCACTTTCTTAAAATTACTCACCCAGAGCCCAAACATGTCTTGAGCCAGAAACTGTTTCTTCCCTCAAAAAGAAAAAGAAAAACAGTAGTGCCTTGGGGCCTACAGTGTCACAGTAGAAGTATGAGTCCGATCAGCAGAGTGTCTAGACAAAATTGTTTAGGCAGCTGCTTAGGGTTGATGAAAAGACCCCATGCCCCATGGGAGGATCCAGAGCATCAGGCAGGCAGGAACAGGTGCTCGTCCCTTTGTGGTTGCCAATTTGTTACTGCACAAAATTGGGGTTCTCTTGCCCAATGCATATCAAAAAACATTAATTATGACACATGCTTTTTGGGGAGAAATCAGCTTTATTCTGTGAAATCAATCAGCAGGAAGACAGGGGCATGTGCCTTCAGATATGTGTCCCCAATTCAGGATTTGGGTGAAATTTAAGAGGTTAAGGAGAACAAGCTGGTAGGCAGAAATGTTGGTGGGACAGGTTTTGATTGGTGGGCTTCAAACATTTATGGTAAGGTTCTAAACATATAGGACAGAGTTCTGAACATTTATGATAGGGTTCTAAACATTTATGATAGCGTGGGGAAGGAATTTTAACACCAGATCTTCCTGAATGAGGAACCCCTCACTTCTGATAAGAGCCTGACTTTTAGGTTCCAGTCGTGTCCAGGTCCTTTGTTTCCAGGAGAGGAGGATCTTTGTTCTCATGGTCATCTCAGGTCAAGATTTCTTCTTCTGAGTGTGCTCTGGCTATGTGACTTTGCAGATTTTCTGAAAGACAGTCCTTAATCACTTTGTTGATAAGAGATGGGGTCTGTTTGAACTGGCTCTAAATGGGCCTGTGGTTACATCTGTACTTCATTCCTTTCCATGGCTGGATAATCCTCCATTATATGGACAGAGCACATTTTGTTTACGTATTCATCTGTTGATGAACGTTTGAATTGTTTCCATCTTTTGGCTGTTATAAATAATGCTGCTGGGAACACTCACCTACAAGTTTTTGTGTGGACATGTATTTTTATTTCTCTTGGATTTATACCTTGGTTGGAATTGCTCTGTCACAGTAAATCTGTGTTTAATCTCTTGAGGAACTGCCGGACTGTTTTTCAAAGCAGCAGCATCATTTTACTGTGCCATTTTACTTATTCTCAACAGGAGTGTATGAGGCTTCCAATTTCTCCACATTCTGGTCAACACTTGTTATTATTTGACTTTTTAATTCTAGTCATCCTACTGGATGTTAAGTGATATAGCATTACGGTTTTGATTAGCATTTCCCTGATGACTAATAATGTGAAGCATCTGTTCCTGTGCTTATTGACCATTTGTATATCTTTGTAGAAATTTTTATTCAGACACTTTGCCCATTTTAACAAATTGTCATATTTGTGCATAAGAAAAGTAATGCATATTTGTGTTGGGGAAGACAGAGAGATGGAAAATTGGAATAATAATACTAAAAGAATAATTCTAGCTATATGCTAAATAATTCTGTTTTGAATATCTATTGCTCCTTAAAGCACTAACCCAAAAGTCAGTGATACAAATGAACAATTTTATTATGCTCCCAGATTCTGTGAGTCAGGAATTCAGCCAGGGCACAGTGGGATGGCTTGTCTTTGCTCCAAAATGTCTGGGGATTGAACTTCGAATACTCCAACAACTGAATATGACTCAAATGACAAGGACTGGTATCACCAAAAACATTCTTTACTCACATGGACTGGGATGATTCCAAGTCTGGGCTCAGTTGGAATGGTTGACCAGATTGCCTCCTGGTGGCATCTTCCTGTGGCTTGGGTTTCCTCACAGCAGGCTGGTCTCAGATTTGTCAGACTTCTTATAGACAGCTCAGGACTCTAAGAGGAAATGTTATTGTGACTAAGGCAAAAACTGCCAGCTTTTGATGATAGCCTTAGAAGTCCTACAATATCATTTCCACTGTGCTATATGGGTTGAAGTAGTCAAAATCCCACCCAACTTCAAGAGGAGGGATTTCAGACCCAAGATTCACTAAGAAGAGGGTTGAAAACCTGGCATTCATGTTTCAAAACTTCCATAGACTCTAAGAGATCCTGGTGTTACATTGGACAGCAGATTTTCTGTATTTACATAAATTTGGGGTATTTTATAAATATTCTGTATTTTTAAGGTGAGTAATAAAGATAAGCTTTGACTATAATTTAAGATACTTGCTACATGTGGTGATTAGGAAATGTACCTCTGCAATCTCTGACTCAAGGAGCATAATTGGCTATGTAAGAACAAAAGCAAATTAAATGTAACTTAATTCTCCAAGTTAAAAATAAGCATCCCCTGCAGGGATGTTTCAACATCCGCAAATCTATCAACATGATACATCACATTAACAAAATGAAGAGCAAAAATCACATGATCATCTCAATAGATGCAGAGAAAGCATTTGACAAGATACAGCATCCATTTACGATAAAAACTCTAAATAAAATGGGTATAGAAGGGAAATGCCTCAACATAATAAAGGCCATATATGACAAACCCACAGCAAATATCATTCTCCATGGAGAAATACTGAAAGCTATCCCTCTAAGAACAGGAACAAAACAAGGATGCCCACTGTCACGGTTCTTATTTATTTATTTATTTATTTATTTATTTATTTATTTATTTTTGAGGAAGATTAGCCCTGAGCTAACATCTCCTGCCATCCTCCTCTTTTTGCTGTGGAAGACTGGCCCTGAGCTAACATTCGTGCACGTCTTCCTCTACTTTATACATGGGACACCTGCCATAGCATGGCTTGCCAAGCAGTGCCATGTCCACACCTGGGCTACGAACCAGTGAACCCTGGGCCGCCGAAGCGGAATGTGCAAACTTAACCGCTGCACCACCCAGCCGGCCCCTCACCACTCTTATTTAACACAGTCTTGGAAGTGCTAGCCAGAGCAATCAGAGGAGAAAAAAATATGATAAAAGGGAGCCATATTGGAAAAGAATAAGTGAAACTGTCACTCTTTGCAGATGACATGCTTTTATAGATGGAAAACTCTGAAGAATTCACTAAAAAACTTTTAGAAATAAATGAATACAGTCAAGTTACAGGATACAAAATCAACATACAAAAATCAGTTGCGTTTCTATACACTAACAATGAATTAACAGAAAGAGAAATTAAGAATACAATCCTATTTACAATTGCAACAAAAAGAGTATAATACCTAGGAATAAACTTAACCAAAGAGGTGAAAGATCTTTACACTGAAAACTATAAAACATTGTTGAAAGAAATCGAAGAAGATACAAAGAAATGGAAAGATATTCCATGCTCTTGGATTGGAAGAATGAACATAGTTAAAATGTCCATACTTCCTAAAGCACTCTATAGATTTAACACAATCCCGATCAAAGTTCCAACAACATTTTTCACAGAAATAGAACCAAGAATCCTAAAATTTATATGGAACAACAAAAGACCCCAAATAGGCAAAGGATTCTAGAGAAAAAAGAACAAAGTTGGAGGTACCATACTCCCTGATTTCACAATATACTACAAATTATAGTAACCAAAACAGCATGGTACTGGCACAAAACAGATACACAGAGCAATGAAACAGAATTGAGAGCCCAGAAATAAAACTGCACAGTTATGGACAGCTAATATTAGACAAGGGAGCCAAGAGCATACAATGGAGAAAGGAGAGTCTCTTCAATAAACGGTGTTGGGAAAACTGGACAGCCACATGCAAAAGAATGAAAGTAGACCATTCCCTTACACCATGCACAAAAATCAACTCAAAATGGATTAAATACTTGAATGTAAGACCCGACACCATGAAACTTCCAGAAGAAAACATAGGCAGTACGGTCTTTGACATTGGTCTTAGCAGCATATTTTCAAGTACCATGTCTGACTGGGCAAGGGAAAGAAAAGAAAAATGAACAAATGGGACTACATCAAACTAAAAAGCTTCTGCACTGCAAAGGAAGCCATCAACAAAATGAAAAGACAACCTAACAATTGGGAGAAGATATTTGCAAACCATATATCAGATAAGGGGTTAATATCCAAAGTATGCAAAGAACTCACACATCTCAACAACAAAAAACCAACAACTCAATTAAAAATTGGGCAAAAGATCTGAACAGAGATTTCTCCAAAGAAGATATACAGATGGCCAAGAGGCATATGAAAAGATGCTCAACATCATTAGCTGTCAGGGAAATGCAAATCAAAACTACAATGAGATATCACCTCACTCCAGTCAGAATGGCTATAATTAACAAGACAGGAAACAACAAATGTTAGAGAGGGTGTGGAGAGAAGGGACCCCTCGTACACTGCTGGTGGGAGTGCAAACTGGTGCTATTCCACTGCTGGGTATTTATCCAAAGAACTTGAAAACACAAAGGCATAAATATACATGCACCCCTATGTTCATCACAGCATTATTCACAATAGCCAAGACTTGGAAGCAACCCAGGTGTCTATCAAGGGACGAATGGATAAAGAAGATGTGGTACATATACATAATGGAATACTACTCAGCCATAAGAAAGGATGAAATCTGGTCACTTTTGACAACACAGATGGCCTTTGAGGGTATTATGTTAAGTGAAACTAGTCACAGGGAGAAAGTCAAATACCGTATGATCTCACTCATAAGTAGAAGATAAAAATAACAACAAACAAACACATAGCAACAGAGATTGGATTGATGGTTACCATAGCGGAAGGGGGGAGGGGGAAGGGCAAAAGGGGTGATTAGCCTCACATGTGAGGGGATGGACTATAATTAATTTTTGGGTGGTGAACATGATGTAATCTACACAGAATTTGAAATATATTATGATGTACAGCTGAAAGCTATATAATGTTACAATCCAATGTTACTGTAATAAAATAAAATAATAAAAATAAATAAAAAGTAAAATAAAATAAAATAAGCATCCTTATATCCTAGTTTCTGTGAGAAAGTAGGAACTTAGCTATCTCCTGCCATAAAGATGTGAATTTAGTTTTCCTTTGTATAAAGCCAGTTAACTAACACAGACTGTCACTCCAATTACCAGGTCAATTTATGATAAATTTTGTGTAATACATGGTGCTGCAAAGTTCTCTTACATGAGGACTAGTTACTAATTACCTTGAGAACATGATGTAATGAGATGTATTTGCTTCACCATGTAAAAGAGGGAGATTTCTTTCTGTTTTTGCAATTCCATTCTACATGGCAAGTGACATGCATCAGATTCTGCTTTAATGCTTATTCAATAATACAACTGTTTTCTTTCTCTTCTTCCTTTTGGAGCGGTTTTCTGGGTGGGGAGAAGATTTTACTTTTACTTATATTTCTCAAACAGCTGACAAGCTGGTGTTCCTATGCTCTGTACCCCATCATCCCATTCTATCCTATGAGTTGTCCCCAGCCAATGACTGAG
Organism: Equus przewalskii; assembly: GCF_037783145.1. NCBI lineage: Eukaryota > Metazoa > Chordata > Mammalia > Perissodactyla > Equidae > Equus > Equus przewalskii. The sequence goes on along the minus strand of NC_091835.1, from coordinate 39,984,549 downwards.
CAAGGCAGAGATTCCATGGCAGACCTGCTCCTGGGAGGCTCAGGACACCTCTGATGTGCATGATGGGATTGACAATGCCCATTGGCCTTCTTAGAACTGTCTTAGGACCTCACTGTTTCCTAAGAACTTCCTTCTTTCTTTCTCTCTCTACTCTGCAAGGGTCAGAATTACCCATAGTGTAACAGCTCTCCCAGCCTTCTGCTCCCTCCTTGATTTCCCATTCAGGCATTTCCCTCAGTGATTTCCTTGTTTCTCAGAGCATGCACAGATATCCTATTTTCTTGATTGGAGTTTAACGTTTCTAGCTTTTAACTAAGGAGAATGAATCAAAAAATGCTTACATCTTAAAGAAAAGAAGACATTGTAAATAAAATATTTGAAAATCTATCTCTATTTTGTGTTTTAACAAATCAGCATTCAAATTCTAATCCATGGCTTTACCTGGAAATCATAAGCAGTGTCATAGAAACAGGTAATAAAATACCTGGCTTGAAAATCAGCGGCTGAGATCTTGAGAAAAATAAAGGGGGTTTTCCCAAAGGTAATTAAGACTTTGGGAGCACACTGGAGGCATTCCTTTCTTTGCCAGTGAACATCAAAATATAGGAAAAGAAGCATATTGAACTTTAGAGCTCTGGATGCGCAGGTCTGTAACAGCTTGTTTATAAATCAGTGGAGGACTGAAGTCAGAGATTCCCTGTCGGCAGGCATGGCAAGCACACTGAAGAATATATTTATGATAATTTCTGTTGGAGCATTCACAATGGGGATTTTGGGAAACGGATTCATTGTACTGATTAACTGTATTGACTGGATCAGGAGCTGGAAGTTCTCCCTGATTGACTTTATTCTCACCTGCTTGGCTATTTCCAGAATATTTCTGCTGTGCATAATAATTTTAGGTATAGGCTTACATTTCATCAATGAGGAAATATGGTACAATGATAATAATCTACTGAGAAGTTTGAGAATTCTCTGGACAGGATCCGATTATTTCTGCATGACCTGTACCACCTGCCTCTGTGTCTTTTATTTCCTCAAGATAGCCAACTTTTCTAATCCCATTTTCCTCTGGATGAAGTGGAGAATTCACAAGGTGCTTCTCATTATTGTGCTCGGGGCATCCGTCTCTTTCTGCTTGTGTATTTTTTTAAGGATACAGAAACTAGGAGCCTGATCAAAAACCAGGTAAACACGGAACAAAATTTGACATGGAATATTGCAGTGAGAAAATATAATTTATCAACTTCTCATATGCTTATTAACATAATGTTCATCATCCCCTTTTTAGTGTCACTGGCCTCCTTACTCCTTTTAATTCTCTCTTTATGGAGCCACACTAGGCAGATGAAGGGCACAGGTTCTAGGGATCCTAGCACAGAGGCCCACGTGAGGGCCACGAAGTCTATGATTTCATTCCTACTCTTCTTCTTCTTGTACTATTTGAGTAATATTATGCTAAAGTCAATCTATGCCAATCTAGACAGTTTTACAGTAAAGATTTTTGCTAATGTGCTAGTGTTTTTCTTTCTATCTGGCCATCCATTTCTTCTGATTTTGTGGAATAGCAAATTGAAAAAGGCTTCTCTCAGTGTCCTGAGGAAGCTGAAGTGTTGCATGAATCTAAGGAAACCTACAATCCCGTAAACATGCCTGAAAGGATTGTGATTTTCTCAAGAATGAAGACTATGAATAGGACCCCATGCACTTCTTTTATATTTATCTTAACTTCTTTTACTTTGTTTTGCGATAGGTTACTGAGTCTTACTGAATATATCAGCCCAGAATAAGTTAAAAGGAAAGGATTTTGCTGTTTCCATCGGAATAGTGATGATACAATTAATAGTAAAATTAGAATATGTAGAAAATGCATTTTATGTTAGGAAAAATACTAGACATTTTAATGTTTTCTCACATAATTTCTACTATATTGACTTGATAAACAAATATTTAAAGACTTTCTATGAACATATATTAATATAGATATATATATATCAGTATACATATTGACTTAATGCCTAAAGAAGGGTAAATATTTTAACATTTTATTTAAAACTACAAAGAGGCAACAAGATTAGATCAGTAAATATGTTGAGTAAATGTTAAAACTTTAATAAAAATTTTTAAAATGCATATATGAACACAAAAATAAAGTCATTTGTAAGCCTCATGTCATTTGTGTTTATTTCCTAAAACAAGTCATGACTTATTAATATTTCAAAGAAAATGAATCAAGGAACAATTAAAGTGCCCCAACCATAAACTAAGGGACTAACTAGCAGGCTTAGAATTTGGAATGTAAGTCTTTGGAACATCCATTTGGTTATTACTAGAAGCTAAATGCAAACATGTACATCAAAAATGTGAGGATTCTGGGTTACGGAGGTTGTGATATACCTAACTGCATTTCATAAAAATCTCTTAGCAAGAAACCAATCCTGAAAGGGAAAAACAAATCATGAGCAATCACATAGGTTAAATATTTAAGTTCAATTAAAAAAAAGACAAATACAACCAAGGATCAAGGGATAAAAAAAAGTAATGCATGGTGAAGGAAAAGGACAAAGTAACACAATCCCAGAGAAGTCTTAGTCAGCCAGGCTGACCTTGGAGAACAATTGGGATAAACTCTCAAAGAGGATATTGCATGTAAGCAAGAAAAGGTTTTGATTATTAACACCTAAGAACTGCAATTGATCAACTTTCAACACTGTTAAAACACATTTTTTAAAAGCAATAATATAGAAAACCAAATTAGAAAAATGAAATCTAAAATGCAGAAAAATACTTTAGACAATGTAGATCCTCAAAACATTCTTGTCTCTCCGACGCACTCAGACTTAATTGTGAAACATTTTCTTCAATTCCTTATTGGTTCCATTCTCCTCTCTTTTCTTCTCTCTTTCATAACATAGCATATTCTGATACCTCATTTTGCTGTTGTTGTTAGTCATCCAGCATGATTTTAAATCAAGAAGAACATAATACTTAAAGATTCAGGCTTGCTTACCAGAAGAGACTACTTTTCTCAGCTTCTTGGTATTTAGTAAGTATTTGTTGAATGAACAAATGAATGGATTCAAAATATGTTCCAAATATCACCAAGACAATGGGAATTTTGATGAGTTAATGAGAGCAGTGTTTGAGGGGCCAGCCTGGTGGCGCAGTGGTTAAGTTCACATGCTCCACAACGGCAGCCTGAGTTCGCCAGTTCAGATCCCGGGTGCAGACCTAAGTACCACTTGTCAAGCCATGCTGTGGTGGGCATCCCACATACAAAGTAGAGGAAGATGGGTGTAGACGTTAGCTCAGGGCCAGTCTTCCTCAGCAAAAAGAGGAGGATTGGCGGCAGATGTTAGCTCAGGGCTAATCTTCCTCAAAATAAAAAAAATAGTGCTTGAAAAGAAAGACACTTATTTGTGGTTAGATTACAACTGTAAAAGATTAAGTGCAGCAAGTCTCAGAGTCATAAAAACCTCATAATAATGAAATGAATATTTGGAAATTTTAGCACTTTGTTACCTATGGCTGATGGCTTACCATGACTTAAAATTGTTTTTGGGAAATAATGAGCATAGAATGAACTGGCATGTTGAAGTTTTGGCTATACACCCATAATAGGTGTCTAGGAGTCCAGTTGCAACACCCATTAGAACCAGACTATTCTTCAAACATATGCCACAGGGGGTCTCTAGTAAATTAATGAGTAAGAGAGAAAACACATGACTTAGAAAATACCAGGCTCAAAGTGTATTGTACAGGACAGTTTATTTTAAAGGACAAATACAGAAAACAATGCAGAATAGTTCTACATTTTTATCATTCCCCAGGTATAGTCCTAGTCTGGGTACTGAGTGTTAATCATTAATTCTGGATTATCAGGCATCTCATGTTGACAGTGGTTACTTACTTTGGGGGTTTTTTGCAGTAAAAAACTTTAACTTTTCTCTCTCATAGCGATTTTAGTTTGTAAGCAACAAGATTTAAGTTTGTTGTTTGTCTTTCTGTTGGTATATGAAAAAAATCTATTTTAACAATAAAATATATTTTGTTTTAAAAGCTCATAAAAGGATAAGTCAGAAAAATAACTGGAGTGGAATTAACATTGTGTAAGTTTCAGGTGTACGACGTGTTGGTTTGATATGTTTATATATCGCAAAATGATTTCTACAATAGCCTTAGCTAACACCTCTATATTGTCACATAATTTGTGTATACGTCTTGAGAACAAGTGAAATCTAGTCTCTTATCAACTTTGAAGTTTATAATACGGTATTGTTGACTATAATCACTAGTTGTGCATTATCTCTCCAGAACTTATTTACTAGTTGCAAGTTTATACCCTTAAACATCTCCTCAATTCTTCCAACCCCTTAGCCCCTAGTAACTGCTATTCTGCTCTGTTTTTACAAGTTCAGCTTTGTTTTGTTTTCCACATATAAGTGATATTGTACAATATTTGTCTTTGTCTGACATTTTATTTATTATAATCAGAAATCACTTGCTTTTAATTCCTTCCTTGGGCAGTTTAATGTAGACATGAGATGACTGCATTTCAAGAAGGTTTTGTCTAGGTGACATAGAAATGGGACTTGTTTTCAAAAAGTTGGACTCAGTGGCATGAAAGCAGAAAGAAAATTTATTCTTTTTCACCACTGGCCCTACAACTCTATTTTGTTGAGTTATTCTTTCCTTTCAAGTATAAAACCTTAGCCAGGTCTCATAGCTTCTGCTGTCACTCATATATTAAGTCTAGTCCAGGCTAAAAACAAAGCTTGAATCTGTCATTTGATATAAAACTTCTCTCACTCACCATTTTTATATCCAATTCAAGCCTGAAAACCTGACGTAGGAAGGCTGTTTTATTGCAGACTCTTGTTCTTCTCCCCAACATCTATGCTGCTTTTGGCTGCCTTACAGTGCATATATAGCTAGTGTCATCCAGAGTTCACTTTTGGCTGTGGGAAACTGTCAATCATACCAGATATTCTAACACAGACTCATTCTTCTGTAGGCATCTGGGTCAGGTGTCCCCAAGGCCACTCTCAAGTTTGATGATTCATGAGAAGTACTGAGAGAACTCAGAAAAGCAGTTTAGTTACAGTTACACTTTATTGCAGTGAAAAGATGCAGATTAAAATCAGCAAAGGTTAATTGCGCTTAGAATGGTGTGCAGCAGAAAACAGGCACAAACTTCCAGTTGTCTTATCCCAGTTGAGTCATATTAATAGCACTGGGTTCACCTAGAATAATGTGTGAAAACACATATGAAATATCGCCAAGCAGGAAAACTCACTGGAGCTTTGGTATTTGGGGTTTTCAGTGGGGATAAGACACATGGGCATGGAGCACCCATGTGATTGATCATAACTACTCAGATTCCAGCTCTCTCACACATCAAACTGACACAGCACAGCTCTAGACCCAATGCAAACAAAAAAGGGTTTCACTATAAATCACATTGTTAGCACAAACTATCCGATGTGGCTCAAGGCCCAGGGTAAAGACACTCTTATGAGGCAAGATATTCCAAGGGCTTGAAGGATATCTCCCAGGAGCCAGTCAAGGGCAAGACCTTTCTTTGGAATACGCAGGGTTTGAGCAGCCCAAGCAGACTGAGTTAACCCTTTGCTGCACGGCACCTTTGTGAATTTTATTGGAATCTCTTCACATGGGCTCTCCCACTTGAAGTTGCCTGATATGACTGTTTCCTCCTTCAATAGTACTGAATCTTAAGAAATTATTGTCCTCCTGGTTTCAGATGCTATACTGTGTCCAGACATTATCTACTGGGATTACTTTTCCCTTTCATGAGGTGCTCTTCAGTAATTTCCTTTTTTTTTTGAGGAAGATTAGCTCTGAGCTAACATCTGCAGCCAATTCTCCTCTTTTTGCTGAGGAATAGTGGCCCTGAGCTAACATCTGTGCCCATCTTCCTCTGCTTTATATGTAGGATGCCTGCCACAGCATGGCTTGACAAGCAGTGCATAGGTCCACACCCGGGATCCAAACCGGCAAACCCCAGCCCGCCGAAGTGAAATGTGCAAACTTAACCACTGCACCACCAGGCCTGCCCCAGCAATTTCCTTTTAAGATGGCCTGTTTCAAATCCCTTTTCAGTGTCCAGGCCCATGGGAAATATGAAACTTGCTCCAGGGAACTTTGGAAGGGCAGCAATTCCCAAGCAGTCCTCTTTGCTCTAATCATTCTACAACAGTGTTTTACCTTATAGATTTTTCAGGTATGAGTCAAGCCCAGTTTTGTCCCCCAATCTCTAGGAGTTACACGTCAATTTCTATAGATCCTTTTCCCTTCATTTGGATAACAAGAGATAGAGAACTTACTGATTATTCTCTTCAAAGAAATGATCTCTTTTGGCATCTTCTGAGAAACCTCCATATCAATGAGGGTGATGCCATAAGGAAAGCAAAACTGGTTTGGTAACTTTTTAGTATAGATATTCTAGGACAGTTCAGTCAGTCTTAAAGCCTCTAAAGTCTAACACCAAGCAAAACTCTCCTTCAGGGTGTTACAGAAAGTACAGTTTGGTGTACAAAAGAGAAACAATAAGGGGGGTAAGACTTTAGGCTATCCTTGCTTGGAAAACTCTAGCACAGAGATCAGCAAATTTTTTTTCTGTGAAGAGTCAGAGAATAAATATTTTAGGCTTTCCAAACCATACAGTCTGTGCTGTGACTACCCAATTCTGCCATTGTACTCAAAAGCAGTCATAGACAATATATAGATAAATGGACATAGCTGTGTTTCAGTAAAACTTTATTCACAAAAATAGATGGCAGCCAGTGGGCCACAGTTTGCCAAATCAAGCTCTAGAGGAACCAAACTTCTTAAAGACAAATAAATGGAAGTAACTCAATTAAAAGGGCTTGTTATAACAGTGAGCTTACGACTCTGTTGCTTGGGAATAGAGTCTATAAAAGGATAATAAATGGACATTTGATAACTAAAAAGCACAGCATTTAAAATTAAGATCTTAATATAAAGAATTGTTAATTAGGTATAAAGTTGCTACAAAGAGAAAGAAGAGAACCCTGTGATATGACAGAAGGAGCAAGTGTAGGAAGCAGCCTCCACTCCTAGGGATAGGAACAAAACAAAGAGGTTCAAATTATTAAAGCCTAGAAACATAGAGAAGAGGTCCCATAGAGTGGAAATTCAGACCTTAAGAAAGATACTTTCACCAACTCACTGTGTGTCTCTGATCCCAGAGGATTGTCCTTTTGAACATGATGGGGAGGTTGTGCTGGGGCTGTGCTGAGAGGAAGGGGAGCCAGCCAGCTCCTGCTGGTGCTGGTGGTCTAAGGAAGGGTGCAGTGAAGTGCTGGAAAAGCTGCAGACTGGATTCAGCTCCTGCTATGAGGAGGAAATGCTGCCAAGATGAGAGGCATTGCTGGAGTGGTACTCATAGAAACAATGAGTGGGCGGGAAGCGCCTAGGAAGTCTACAAGGAATAAAGTGGAAGTAGCAATTTACTTTTTCCTTCATTAGCCTTACAGTCTCCTTCCGCCATTCCTTATTGGACCCTAACACAGAGCCAATTGTCACAGCAGAAACATGATTTGCAGAATCCTGTCACAAAACCAGGTATGAAAAGGTAGGTTTGAACCTGCTAGAAAAAAATTTAATAACTGACATAATCCACCCTTTAGGCTATTCAGCATCCACAGAAATTCTTCCATGGATATTTCCTCTTCCATGCTACAGAAAACAAAATCTATAAGTCTGTCTAGCAAGATGCCACTATTCACACAAAGATGTTCTATGGCATCCTCCAAAATAGATACATTGCATCCATCTGTGGGCTCTATTAATTACTCCTCAAATTCTGTCAAAGCCCTTCTAAATATTCTGCTGCCTGAACAATAAATTATAATGATATCATCCAACAAAAGTTGTTTAAAATAATGAGAACAAAGACATAAAATAAGAATATAATAAATATATATGAATATATATAAATCTACTAAAAAAGGAAGAAAATGTATGTAGCTGCTACAGTCACATTACTACAACTGATCAAGCTGGCAGACTGATAGTTATCACTTCCTTCCTCCACTATCCATTCCATGATTCCTTTGCTCTCAGTCAGGACCTCAACCAGTGTGGGTTCTTTATCTGGTGGGGTAAACCAACCCTGCATTACTAAAAAGTCTTTATCCTCAGCTATTCTGCCTTGGTTTTGATTGCTATAGTTTTTCATTAAATTTACTATTGGACATGGAAGAATTAAGAGATATCCAGAGAATCTCTCGTGTTCTAGGCATAGTTGTTTTCCCATTAGGTAGTAGCAACCCAATTCCCCTCTTGGTAATCCCCCAAGCATGCAGGTAAAACTCTTTCTTTGTCTGTTGGCTCAATGGCATGAGGAGTCCCAAATGGCCACTTCCACGGACACATCATTATGTCCTCTGGCAGAAAATTTCCTCCACTGGAGATAAAGACCTTCAGACTGGCAGAACTCAAAGCAGTGCGTATGAGAAGCAACAACTATCTGAGTGGCTTATTAGGTATAATAAGGGGAGGCTTTTCTCCCCAGTGCCATCTCAGGATTCTAGGCGAGTGCTTCTTGGCTGTACAGGAGATACTACAAAATCATGTTCTGATTCACAGCTTGTACTGCATCCTGTAAGATAGAAACCTAATCTTTCAGAGTGTAGTCCCGCCACTGGCACCATAACTGAGTTTTCAGAAAGCAATTCTGTTATTTTATTAGCTGATTCTGGGTGATGGAGTCTGTAGTAAGATCTGTAATTTCCATAGGCATGACCTTATTGTCCTATATATTTTCTTGCTATGAAATAATTTCCTTGATCAGAAGTAGTTCTGATGAATGCTATTAAGGTAAATATGGTGTTAGGTCCACAGACAGTGACATTGCCCGAAATGTTACAAACAGAAATGGCAAATCCATATCCACAATATATGTTTATTTCAGTGAAGACAAATTTCTTCTCCTTCCATGATGCAATGGCATCCAAATAAATCAACTAGCCACAGGTGGTTGGCTATTTTCTCTAAGGCGTGATGCCATAACAGGTGTTCACTGTTGTTCTCTGTTGTTAGCAGGCTAGGCATTCACCACTACCATCAGCCAGAACAACTTTGGTGAGAGAAAATTAATACTATTAAAACCATGGGTAGTTACTTGATGAGAGACAGTCCATATACAACCTTCATCCCTGCCACTATGAACCTATTGATAAGGCACTGAAATGGCTGTGAAAAGAGGCTGACTGATATCCACAGAATGTATTCTTTTGCTTACCTGATCAATGAGTGCCTCTTTTGCTGTGGATGCTTGTTAGTGAGCATTCACAGGAGCATTTCACACTCTGTACCTATTTTGAATGGTATTTCTCATATACTGTTTCCCCAGTCTTCCTGATCAACTATATTCCAATCATATTCTTTCCAAGTGCTTGACAAAACAGCCAAACTATCTGACAGCACCCACGTTTCAGGGTAGATGTGTCTACTGGCCAATTCTTACTAGGACAAATGGACAACCAAGTATACATGATTTCACTCCACCAATGTCTTTCAGGGGCCCAACAAGTGGGTAAGTGATGCCGCAGCAAATCATGCAGAAGCATCATGTGACTAAGTCCTGGTATAGACTAAACAGTTAGGCGTAGGAAAGTCATTACCCATGTTACCTGAGCATCCCATCATGAGCCGGATGTTATGTGATCCACTAAACCATAAAGTTGGGCATGGACAGCTGCAATCCATTATTAAGTAGAAATGATGTAGAAAAGATTCACCTTGAATGGATCTGAAAGTCACAAGGAAATTGCATGATCAGGTGACGTAGAGTGCTTTGATATCAGTACCAAGTGCATTACTGCTTTGCTTTAGTTTACGCTTCATATACCATTGGATTTTCTGGATCCATGTGCAAGAGCCTAGATTTTCTGGAAACATTTATCTTGTTCAGATCCCTACTCACACAATTGGTAGCATTATGATTACTCTGTAAACAAACAGGTTGAAGTAGCACACTCATTTTTATTGAACCAAAATCCAAAAGGACTATTGAATGTTGTGCCCTTTTTAAAGGTAGGCGGTGCCACTTTTGGCAAATTGTCCTTCATAATGAAGGGGACATGGCAACATGCTCCAGACCACTGGATCCCCAGAAAGCAATCTCCTAAATTTTTGTGGGGTTTATCTCCCATGCTTTGAATAATATATGTCTTGCTAAGGCATTTGAGGTACTCGTACTTCTTGATCATCAGGTACAATCAGCACAATGCCGTCAGTATGGGGATCAGTGAGACATTGGGTGGAATGTTTATGAGAAAGAGTAGGAGAGTTGACAAAGTACCAGGCAAGATTGTAAAAATGCACTGTTTGAGCTGCTAGATGGAAGCAAATTGCTTCTAGTTGTTCCTGTAAGTTGCTATGGCAAAAAGAGGCACTGACAGGTCAACAATTGCATATCAGGTGCCAGAGACTGTTAATTTGCTCCAATACAGATCTTATGTCTAAAAGAGCAACTGGAAACTGGTCGAGAGACTGCGATTCTCCATTGTAGCAACCTAAGTCAGGATTTTGGCTGCCAGAATTGAAGGTTTTCCTGTTACATGGATCAAGCAGCATTTTAGTGGGTTGACCCATCTCTTCCTATAAGTTTGAAGCATTTATCTTTATCGTTGCAATTTATAAACTTCTCCAAGATATATCTAGGTGTGGAGTTTGGTTCCTTGCTGTTTTCTATTTTTATTATTACTCTAACGAACGAGCGTTCTCCTTTTAAAACCGCAAGCATGCCCTCGGCTTAGCACCTGGAGTATCCTTTCGAGCTGGAGTTTTTTTAGCTAAGAATTGTTTCTATTATTTATTTGACTCTTTCTTCTCATTTTTCTTTTCTTTTTTAAATAACAATGTATAGACATTTATATTATATTATTATTTTGCAAGTCTCTTGATTTTTCTATCATAATTTTTATTTCTTCTGAAACATGCTATCTAAGTTATTAGGCTGGAAATTCCAGGTTACTAATTTGATGTTCAGAAAAGTCTACTCTCCAATTCAGCACAATGTAATAATAATAATAATAAAACAGTAGTGATTTTACTTCCCAAATGTTCTCTTTGCCTTTTTATTATTGTATAGTTATAAAAGCCTCTCAGATTCCTCTGATACACAAATTGTTTTTTATTTAACATTTATTTAATATTCTATGTCCCCAGCACTAACTGCATTTTCTTAAAGGTTATTTCTTTTACTCGTTCAGTCTAGTTTTTCTCTTTCATTGCTTTTACTTTCCTCAATGTTAACTTTTTTAAAAATCTGAATGTACAGCTGTAATCAATGGGCAAGTTTTAGCCCAAGTATGTGGGTTTTGTTGTTTCTTTATTTTCTTTTTCTTTCTTTTTGTCTCAGCTAACATAGGCTTTATAATTTTAACTAGGGAATGTTCTAATTCTTTACATTTGCAACACTCAGTGGTCTATCACTCAGCAACTGTACACAATTATGTTCCCATCCAGTCCTTTTAGGTATTTGATTTTATGACCTTAAACTAGGCTATGCCTTGGTCAGTATAGGGAGCTAAAGTCAATTTCTTCAGCCCCTGTTAGTGGAACCCTGAGTTTGGTGATTATGTTGGACAAACGAGTGGAGAAATGACTTTACAAAATTTCCTTTAGGGCAAATGGACTGCTTGTTTCTAGAAGCATGGCATTCTTCCCACCTCAAAAGAACCTGACATACTACCCTATTTTTTCCTAATTTATGTGTTTGTCTCGACATAAACTTTGTCCCTTTTTCTACAGGACTACTTGACTTTTTCTTATTAACTCATCAGATCCCTTTATGAATTAGGAATGTTATCTATTTCTGTGTTACAAATGTTGCAAATATTTTCCAATAATTATTTCTTTTCTAAGAATTTCCATATGATATTATCTTTCATAGAATTATTTTACAATTTTGTGTGCTTAATCTGTCACTTGTTTCTTTTATGATTCTGGGATTTTGAATTGAGCTGTTAGGAGGAATTTCACATTCAATTCTTTTAAAATATTTAAAAGTATTTTAAAAATCCCATTTTTTCTGTTTTTGTTAGGTTTTTTTGGCTCGTATTTGTCTTTGCTTTTTACAATTTCTTCTTCAAACGAATTCATATTTAATTTTGTGTATTTTATGAAGTAGGGAATCTGACCAGTTCAAATGAATGGCCACTAAGCTATTTTAAGTAACGTACCTCTATGTAGGCACGGAAAACTCAAAGTCTACAGGGGCCAGGACTGTCTGCAAATGTGTGACGACATTGGTAGTAGAGCTAATTGTCATGAACTTGTGATGTGTTCCTCATAATTGTGTTCAAATTTATTTTTTAAACAATCAACTTTAGATCAGTCAGCCAATCTGTGGGCTGTTCTTCTTTGTCAATTTTTGGGTATTCTGCAATATTTACTTTTCAAGGGGATTTTCAGAATCAACTTTTCCAAATTCCATAAAATATATTGCCGGGACTTTGAGCTTGCACTGACTTTACAGATTTCTCTAAAATGTAGTGTACTTCTGTCTAAGAATATAACATACAAATTGGTTTATTTAAGCCTTCTTTTATGTGATTCAATAGTGTTTCACTGTTATTGTTTTCTTTTAGGTGGTAAGCTTTTTCTATTGACTCTACTCCTAAGTCTATTTTAGAGTTAATTTTAAATATATATATTTTGCATTATATCTGAGATGAGAAAAAATAAAACTTTGGTTTAGAAGAGTGTTGATTATTTTCGTGTGAAGTCTGATGAATTTGTAAAGAAAGTTAAAATAGTAATAACCTGGAATTAAATTCCAATTTATTGTACCAATGTAAATCACGGGGTAGAGAGTTTGTAAGTAGTGAGATATTTAAAGGTTTTTGTTTGCAAGAAGAAATGTATAGATGTTGATCGATTTTATATTTTGTACAAAAATTTAAAATATAAATTAACAATTTCTATTTTAACTTCTAAAGTTAAAAAGCAAATTACAACCTAGTTTTGTTTTTGTTTTTACAGAAAAGAGGAAATGTGCCTATAATGTCAATATAAAAAGAATTGGTGAAAATCCAAGAGAAAACCACTAAGATTCCTCAAATAAACAAGTTATAGATATGAATAAATACATCACAATGGAAAGTAACATGTTACACTTTTCAAATTAAATTTGTTTAAATTAATTAATGATAATACTCTTTATAGGCTGTTGGATAACAATTTGGATTGAAAATATCTATCATATCTTAAAGGTGCTTATACATTTAAACTCATAATCTCACTAAAGTTTCATCTAAGTGAATGGAGAAATATTTATAAGTACTTAGCTAGTCACTGCAGCATTGTGTATTATAGAAAAATAAGGTAGAAAGAGAGAGAAATATGTCAAAGTAACCTAAATACCCTCACAATAAGAGATTTCTTGATGTGAAAATATTATATGGCTTTGATGTGATATTATGAAGCTATTAAAGTCATCGTTGTGGAGATTGTATAAAACTTACAAAAGTCTTTAACTTCTAAAGCTAGTAATTAAAAAATTAAACCTCAGTCTTACAAAAATACTACAATTTTTAATAGTATGTGTAATGATAAAAAAGTAATAAATACTAAAATATTAGGATACTGGAAGGAAATGTGTAAATATTATCACGTTATTGGTATTTTAAAGTTTTATCTACCATTATACACTCCTAAAACTGCCTTTAATGTTTATGATATTTTTTAACCCAGCAAATATTTATTAAGTGTTTACTACTTGTCAGGTTTTGCATTTACTGAGAGGATTTAGACAATAAAACATTAGAATTTTCCTCTTTTCCAAAAAATTACATGGCAGAAATAGTCACAATAAAGTGCAAAAATTGCTATTATTAGAGAGGTACAGAGTGATAGAGAGAGCACCAAATCCACGTCTGGATGATGAAGAACATTTGTCCAGAAGGAATTGGATCTAAAACAGAATCTGCAAGAGTCAGAAAGGATGATGCATTTGGACTTTATCCTGAAAATAACTATCAGGTTTTCACTAAAGAAGAACCTCTACTTCAAGTGCAGAATTGCCTCAAAAGACTAAGATTGTAAATAGAGGGATCAATAGGGAGATTATTCTTACATGGCAAAAATGATGAGAGTCTGAACTAAGATGGTTGCCACAGACTTGATGAAAAGCTGATAGATTTGAAAGATATTAAGTTCACAAAATTAACTACATTTAGTAACTAAATAAATGTGAAAGGTGAGTAAAAGTAAAATCAGATTGACACAGATTTCTGGCTTCTGTGAACAGATGACTCACAAAGGACTAGAGCTATAATTGCACAATTGATACTAGTTCAGTTTGAGAAAATAAGGACTAGTTTTTTTGAATTCTTCCCAGTCTATGGAGTGGATCATTCAACAATGGACAGGTATGAATGACAAAAGAGATCAATTTGGGTACACTGGAGGGAGAGGGGAAAAAAAAGAGGTGGCATCAATCTTCTGTTCCTCAGGTCATGAAACAGTTAGGGTCTGTGCATTCTTCTTCTGAATGCATGTTACTGGCAACCACAATGATGATAAAACTCTTCTCGTATCATGTCTAGGACAAACTTTCCTTGGGAATTATGATACTGAGTTTAGATTCATATATCACCTGCCAAGTTTCCCAAAGCATGCCAAACATCAGTAACTCTCAGGGAAATCCAAATCAAAACTATGATCACATATCACCCCACTCCCATCAGAATGGACATAAATAATAAGGCAGGAAACAGTGTGTTGGAAAGGATGTGGATAGAAGGGAACTCTCACACATTGCTGGTGGTAGTGCAAACTGGTGTATCCACTATGGAAAACATTATGGAGATGATTACTCAAAAATTAAGCATAAAACTACTATACGGCCCAACTATTCCACTATGAGGCATTTATCTAAAGAACATTATAACACGAAGGTGTAAAGATACATGCACCCCTATGTTCATTGTAGCATTATTCACAATAGCAAAGACTTGGAATAAACCTAGGTGCCCACCAAGGGACAAATGAATAAAGAAGATGTAGTATGGAATATTACTCAGCCACAAATAAACCATGAAATCTGGCCATTTGTGACAACATGGATGGACTTTAAGGTTATTATGCTAAGCGGAATAAGTCACAGGGAGACAGTCAAATACCACATGACCTCACTCCACACTCAGAAGTAGAAGACAAAAACAACAACGAACAATCACATAGAGACAGAGATTGGATTACCAGAGGGTGGTTACCAGAAGGGACAGAGGGTGGGAGGAGGACAAAAGGGGTGATTAGGATCATTTGTGTGGTGACAGACTGTGATCAGTCTTTGGGTGGGGAACATGATGTAATCTACACAGAAACTGAAATATAATTATGTACACCCAAAATTTATATAATGCTATAAACCAGTGTTATTGCAATGAAAAATTAAATAAATTAATTAATAATAAGAGATGAGAACTTACAAAAACCTGGGGAAAACAATGGACTTACAAGTACATGAAGCCAATAGGACTCCCAATTACATCAATGCAAAAAGACCTTCTCAAAGGCACATAATATTAAAACCGTCAAAAGTTGATGACAAAGAAAAAAATATTAAAAGCTGCGAGAGAGAAGAAAATAACTTATGAAAGAACCTCTAAGCAGTTTTCAGTGTATTTCTCAGCAGAAACCTTGCAGGCTAGGAAAGAATGGAATGATATATTTTAAATACTGAAAGACAAAAACTATCAGTGCAGAATAATATATCCAGTGAAATTATCCTTCAGATAAGACAGAGAAATAAATCTTTTCCAGATAAATAAATGCAGAGTTCATCACCACTAGATGTGCCTTATGAGAAATGATAAAGGGAGCCCTCATATCTAAAACAGAAAAAAGCAAAGATTTACAAAACTTTGAGCAAAGTGATAAATTGACACACAAAATCAGAAAATTGCCATTGTCTACCAGGATAGGTTAGCAAAAAATAATAAAATAAAAGATAAAGGGAAAGAAGGCATCAAAAATAACTATAAACACTTCACATTAGACACAAACTCACAACACAAAAAAAGAATAATTTGGAGGAGGAAAGGGATGGAACCTGCTTAGGCTAATGGAGATCGGAGGCTATCAGGAAAAGGACTATGTCATGTATGAGATCTTTGATACAAACCTCATGGTAACCACTAAACAAAAAAATAGGAGCAGAGACACAAATCATAAATAAAGAGAAAACTATCACAGAAAACTACCAAACTGAAACTGAAATTTCTGACTGAAATTTCCTTTCCAGTCAGAAATACGAGGGAAGAGAAACAATGGAAAAATATGAAAACTGATAGTTAGGAAACACTGGAAATACAGGACAACAAAAAAAGGGATAAAATGGAATTATGAAGCACTCAGATATCAGTAACACTTTAAATGTAAATGAATTGATTTCACCAATCAAAAGATGAAATTTGCTGGATGGGTTAAAAAACAAGACTCAAGAATATGCCAGCTCCAGGAAGCACATCTCAGCCCAAAAGACAAACGTAGCCTCAAACTGAACAGATGGAAGATGATACTCCAAAAAAACGGCAAGCAAAAGAAAGCGGGTATAGCCCTATTAATATTAGACAAAGCAGACTTCAAGATAAGAAAGAAATGAGGGAGAAAGAGGGACATTATCTAGTGATAAAAGGGACATTCTACCAAGAAGATATAACACTTATTAATAAATATTCACCTAGTACAGGAGCATCAAAGTATCTGAAGCAACTATTAACAGACTTAAAGGAACAAATCAACTGCAGCACAATAAAGGTAGGAGACCTTTACATCAATGGATAGATCATCTAGACAGATAGGGAACAAGGAAACAGTGACTAAATGAAACACTAGACCAGATGGACTTAATAGATATATATTAGATCTTTCAATCCCAAAACAGTAGAATACATATTCTCCAGTGCACGTGGAAAATTCTTATAGATAGATCTTTTGATAGGACAAAGCAAGCCTCAATAAATTTAAGAAGACTGAAATCATTTCAAGCATCTTTTCTGACAACACTGCAATGAAACTAGAAATCAACAAAAGGATAAAGCTGGGAAAGGCACAAATATGTGGAGACTAACAACATGCCACTGAACAACCATTGAATCAGTGAAGAAATCTAAGGAGAAACCAAAAAGCTATCTGGAGACAAATAAATGAAAACACAACATACCAACACTTATGGGATGCAGCAAAAGTGGTAAATGAAGGGAAATTTATAGCACTACAGGCCTACTTCAACAAACAAGAAAAATCTCAAATAAGTGATCTGAAACTACATCTAAAAGAACTAGAAAAAGAAGAACAAACAAAGCCCAAAGTCAGCAAAAGGAAAGGCATAGAAAAATTGGAGCAATAACAAATGAAATAGAGACTAGAAAAAGAATAGAAAAGATCATTGAAACTAAGAGCTGGTACTTTTAGAAGATAAACAAAATTGACAAAACTTTAGCCACTCTCACCAAGGAAAACAGAAAGAAGGCTCAAATGAATGAAATTAGAAATGAAAGTTGAGAAATTGTAACAGATACCACAGA
This sequence comes from Equus przewalskii, assembly GCF_037783145.1. NCBI lineage: Eukaryota > Metazoa > Chordata > Mammalia > Perissodactyla > Equidae > Equus > Equus przewalskii. The sequence goes on along the minus strand of NC_091835.1, from coordinate 39,966,964 downwards.
AATATAAAGGACTAAGAGAATACCATGAAAACTATATGCCAACAAATTGGATAACCTAGAAGAAATGGATAAATTCTTAGACTCATACAACCTCCCAAAGATGGGTCAAGAAGAAATCGAGAATGTGACTAGACCAATTACAAGTAAAGATATTGAAACAGTAATCAAAAATCTCCCCAAAAACAAACGTCCAGGACCAAATTGTTCCTCTGGTGAATTCTACCAAATAAAAATATTGTGCACCAGCCTGTAACCTCACAGATTAGATAAGGACACAGATTGATGAGTGAAGTCCCAAAGAAAGAAGAGAAAAGTGTACTGTAGAAAAGATATTAAAAAAAATGTCCAAAATTTGGTAATAGCCATAAACTTACAAATTCAAGATGCTTAGAAAATTCCAAAAGGAATAACCTCAGAGAAAACTGTGTCTGGACAAATCATAATAAGCAGCTGAACTCTATTCTAAAGAAAAAAACCAAATGAATTTAGAGAAAGGACAGTGTGATAGCTTAAAGGTGCTGAAAATAAAGAACTTTAACCCAGAATTCTATATCCAACAAAAATGCCCTTCAGGAATGAAGGTGATATAGACATATTTTCAAATGGAGGAATATTGAGAGAATTAGTTGCCTGTAGAACTAAAGGAAGGAACTAATTTCTTAAATTAGTTGTAAAAAAAATGCTAAAAGAACATCTTGAGACCAAAAAGAAATGATACCAGAGTGAAAATTATAACTTCAGCAATGAAGGAAAATGCAATAGAATTGGTAAATATTGAATATATATATATATAGAATAGACTATTTTAGCTCTCTTAAGTTCCTTAAATATGGATGACTGTAGAAAGCAAAAAAAAAAATGCTATATTGTCTGAGAGCTTTCAATGAATTTAAATATAATACATATGGCAACTATATCATAAAAGGGGAGGGCACAGGGTCCTACGTGGTGGTAAGAATTCTATGTTTTATTTGAAGTGATAAAATATTAACTCTCAGTAGACTGTGACAGGTTAGGAATACCACATCCCTAGGTCAACCACTACAGAAATGATATGAAGATAAAAATCAAAAAGCTAATGCATAAAATGGAATACTAAAAACTATTAAATGATTTTTAAAAGACGGGAAATGAGGAACTGGAATAAAACCCAGAGAAAAAAATTAAAAAATAGTAAATTGGGGCTTGCCCCATGGCTGAGTGGTTGGCTTCACACACTCCACTTTGGTGGCCCACAGTTTTGCCAGTTTGGATCCTGGGCCTGGACATGGCACCACTCATCAGGCCATGCTGAGGCAGTGTCCCACATAGCACAACCAGAAGGACCTACAACTAGAATATACAAATGTGTTCTGGGGGGGATTTGAGGAGAAGAAGAAGAAGAAAAAAAGATGGTTGACAACAGATGTTAGCTCAGATACCAATCTGTAAAAAAAAGAAATAAAAAAATAAAAAATATTAAGTAAATAGTAAATTGATGAATTTAAATCCCAGCATATTAATAATACTTCTAATATAAATGGTCTAAACAAACCAAGGATGAAACAGAGATTGTCAGATTAATTAAATAACAAACAAAACCCAAGTATATGCAGTCTAAAAGAAATTCACTTTAATATAACCTATATATAGGTTGAAAATTGAAGCATAGAACAAGATATACCTTGCTAATGTTAATAAAAGCAAACTGGAGATGCTATACTAATTTCACACAGTGCAGGCTTTGGAACGAGAAATGTTAATAGGGATAAATAAAAAAAATGAAAAAAGGTCACTTCTTAAAAAGACATAAGAATCTGAAGTGTGTACACACATAACAGGACACTTCCAAAACACATGAAGTATGAACTGATAGAACTGAAAGGAGGAAAAAACAAATTCACTACCCACTTGGAAATTACAATAGTCTTCATTCAGTAATCAGTAGAGCAGGTAGATTGAAAATCTGTAAGGACATAGAAGACTCGCACAACACTATCAAACAACTTTACCTAATGGACATTGACAGAACATTCCACTCCACAGCAGAATGCATGCTCCAGGTGCACATGGAACATTCATCATGATAGACATATTCTGACCCATAAAACAAACCTTAAAGCCATTAAAATAAATGAAATTACACAAACTGTTTTTCTGATCATAAGAGATTTAAATGAGAAATCAATACGACAAAAATAATCTAGACACATCAAATATTTAAAATTAAACAACATATTTCTAAATACATCAAAGAGAATGTCTCAAGGGAAATTGTAAACATTTTGAAGTAAATAAAAATAAACACAATATATCAAAATTAAAAGATGGCAGTCAAAGCATTGCTTAGAGGGAAATTTATGGCATAAAATTCTTATATAGCCACACATCACTTAGTGACAAGGATGTGTTTTGAGAAATGCACCTTTAGGCAGTGTCATCCTTGTGTGATCATCATAGAGCATACTTACTCAAACCTAGATGTATAGCCTATTACACATCCAGGCTATACGGTGTAGCCTATTGCTCCTAGACAACTTGTCACTGTACTGAATACTGTAGACAATGATAACACAATGGTAAGTATTTCTGTATGTAAATATAAAGAAAGTATAGTAAAAACAGAGTATACAAGATAGAAAATGGTACGTTTGAATAGGGTACTTATCAGAATGAAGCAGACGGAAAATCTGTAAGGACATAGAAGACTCATACAACACTATCAACCATCTTGACCTAAGGGGCATTGATAGAACACTTCACTCAACAACAGCAGAATGCATGTTCCAAGTGCACATGGACGAACACCCCATGATAGGTGTATTCTGGTCCATTAAACAAGATTTAAATAAAATGACATAAATGAAATCACACAAACTATATTATCTAGTAAGAGATGTAAATGAGAAATCAATAAGACCAAAATAATCTGGATTCCTCAACTATTTAAAATTAAACAACATACTTCTAAATACATCAGAGAAAGTCTCAAGGGAAATTATAAACATTTTGAAGTAAATAAAAATAAAAGCATAGCATATCAAAATTAAAAGATGCCAGTCAAAGCAGTGCTTAGAGGGAAATTTATGGTATAAAATTCTTGTATAGCCATACATCACTTAATGACAAGGATACGTTCTGAGAAATGCATTACAGGGCAATTTCATCCTTGTGTGAACATCATAGAGCATACTTACACAACCCTAGAGGTATAACCTCCCACGCACTTAGGCCATATAGTATAGCCTATTGCGCCTAAGCTACAAACCTGTACAACTTGTTCCTGTACTGAATACTATAGGCAGTTGTAACACAATGGTAAGTATTTTTGTATCTAAACATAGATAAAGTATAGTAAAAATAGAGTATAAAAGATAAAAAATGGTACATTTGAATAGGGTACTTACCAGAATGGAGCTTGCAGGACTGGAAGTTGCTCTGGGTGAGTGAGTGAGTGGTGAGTGAATGTGAAGGCCTAGGGCATCATTGTACACTACTGCAGACTTCGTAAACACTAGACACTTAGGCTACACTGAATTTATAAACATTATTTTTCTATCTTCAATAATAAATTAACTTTACGTTGCTATAATGTTTTTATTTTATAAACAATTTTTTAACTTTTTGACTATTTTGTAAAAATACTTAGCTTAAAACACAAACTTATTGTATAATAGTACGAAAATATTTTCTTTCTTTATATCCTTATTCTATAAGATTTTTTATATTTTTTAATTTTTTTTCTTTTTACTTTTTAACTGTTTTGCTAATAACTAAAACACAGACATATTAACCTCAGCTTACACAGGGTCAGGATTATCAACATCACTGTCTTCCACCTCCACATTTTTTCCCACTAAAAGGTCTTCAGGGACAATAACATGCATGTAACTGTCGTCTTCTGTGATAACAATGCATTCTTCTGGAACACCTCCTGAAGGACCTGCCTGGGAGTCTTCTTGAGGAGGTGTCATTCTTTTCAGACATATGTCCATGATGGTTTACCTGTTTTTTTTTCTTTTTTTCATCATATTAGCTTGTAAGCAGATAATGCACCATGCGCATTCCTCTCTGTTAATGAAAATCATTCAGTTTTGGGGTCTATGTTTTCAAACATTTTTTATGAGGAGGACTAGCCCTGAGCTAACATCTGCTGCCAATCCTCCTCTTTTTTGCTGAGGAAGACTGGCCCTGAGCTAACATTTGTGCCCATCTTCCTCTACTTTATATGTGGAAGGCCTACCACAGCATGGCTTGACAAGCAGTGTGTAGGTCTGCACTTGGGATCCAAATCAGCAAGCCTCAGGCAGCCAAAGTGGAATGTGTGAATTTGACCACTCTACCACTTGGCTGGGCCCTCAAACTTTTTAAGGAGCTTGTTGTGATCAGAAAAATCTTCTGCTAAACCTTTCACTTTGAATTTTCTCGGGGTTCTTTTCTGCTTCTTCTAGAGTTACCTTTTCTCTTGTTTGCTTACACCAGCATCACCACAAACACTTGAAGAACGTGCAGCATTATGACGTTACTACAGCTACAACATCACTTGTTGATGTAAATTATTCAGCTCCATTACAATTTTATGGGAGCACCATCATATATGTTGCTCATTATTGACCAAAACGTCACTATGTGACACATGACTGTATTAGAAAATAAGAAACGTCTTGTATCAATATGCTAAGATTCCATCTTAAGAAACAAGTAAACAAAAAGAGCAAATAAGCCCAAAGAAAGGAGAGGTAGGATACAATAAAAAAAACTGATAAATTAATAAAATTGAAAATGATAAAATAGAGAAAACCAATAAAACTAAAAGCTAAATGTTTTTTTTAAGATCAACATAATTCCTAAAACACTAGCTAGACTGATGAAGAAAAAAAGATGGAAGACACACAAGTTATCAAAATCAAGAATAAAAAGAAGGATACCCTTATAGACTACTGACATTAATCAAAGTGATATTACAAAGGACTCTTGTCCATAATTTGGCAACTGAGATGAAATGGAATGATTCCATGAACTATACAAAATATGAAAACTCACTCAAGAAAAAATAGATAACTTGAGTAGAAATCTATTAAGGAAATTAAATTTACAATTTAAAATTTTCCTAAAAACAAATCTCTAAGCCAAAGTGATTTCATTGACAAATTCTACCAAATATTTGAGAAAAGAAAATAATTCTACACATATCTTCTTGAAAATGGAATAGAAGGAAATGCTTCCCAACTCATTTCATGAGGCCAATATTAGCACCAACAAAACCAGGCATAGATATCACAAGAAAGAAACTACAGGCAAGAGTTATTAATGGAGATAGATACAAAAACCTTCAACAGAACATTAATAAATCAAACTCACCAAGATATAAGAAGAATAATATGTCAAGACACCGTAGAGTTTATCAGAAGAATGTAAGGTTAGATAAACATTAAACAAAATCAATGTATCTCACCATATTAACAAATTAAAGAAGAAAAAATCTCATGATTATCTCAATAAATGCAGAAAAATTATTTGATAAAATTTAACTTCTAGTCATAATAAAAACCTCCCAGCAAACTAGGACTAGAAGAGAAATTCCTCAACTTGATACAGGGAAACTACAGAAAAGCTAGAGCTAACACCATATTTAATAGAGGGAAACTGAATATTTTGTCCTAAGATCAAGAGCAAGGCAAAAGTAGCCAGCCTGGTGGCTAAGTGGTTAAGTTCATATGCTCCACTTTGGGGGCCCAGGATTTTGCCAGTTTGGATCATGGGCCCAGACCTAGCACTGCTCATCAAACCATGTTGAGGTGGCATCTCACATAGCAGAACTAGACGGACCTACAAATAGAATATACACAACTATGTAGTGGAGGGGCGCTTTGGGGAGAAGAAGAAAAATAAGATTGGCAACAGATGTTAGCTCAGGGCCAATCTTAAAAAAAGCAATCTTCTTTAAAAAAAATCAAGACAAGGAAGTCAACTGTCAACACTTCTATTTAACACTGTACTGGAGGTTGTGGCCAGTGCATTAAAGAGAGAGCAAAAATTAGGCATCTGTATCCAATGACAAGAAATAAAACTTTATTGACAGATGACATGACCACCTAAGAAGCAAATTCTGTGGAATCTGCAAAAGAAAGAAACAAAAAACAAAATAAAAAACAAAAAATGTCAGTAAGGAAACATTGACCTTAAACAATACATTAGATCAGATGGATTTAGTAGATATATACAGAACATTCCATCCAGAAACCACAGAATACACATTCTTTTTTACTGCACATAGAACATCCTCCAGGATTGATCACATCTTGATCATAAAACAAGTCTCAATAAATTTAAGAAGATCAAAATAATACCAAGCATCTTTTCTGACCACAAAGCTATGAAACTAGAAATCAACTAGAGGAAGAAAATCAGAAAAGGCACAAAAATGTGGAGATTAAACAAAATGCTACTGAACAACGATTGGGTTAATGAAGAAATCAAAGGAGAAATAAAAAAATACCTGGAGACAAACGAAAATGCAAATACAACATATCAAAATGTATGGGATACAGCAAAAGCAGTTCTAAGGGGGAAATTTATAGCAATTCAGGCCCACCACAACAAACAAGAAAAATCACAAACAATCTAATAGTGTACCTAAGGAACTGGAAAAAGAAGAACAAAGCTCCAAATCAGCAGAAGGAAGGAAATAATAAAAATCAGAGCAGAAATAAATGTAATATAGACTAAGAAAACAATAGAGAAAATTAATTAAACCAACAGCTGATTCTTTGAATAGATAAACAAAATTGACAAATCGTCAGCTGGACTCACCAAGAAAAAAAGAGAGAAGACTCAAATAAATAAAATCAGAAATGAAAGAGAGAAATTACAACAGACACCTCAGAAATACAAAAAGATTAAGAGAATACTATGAAAAGCTATATGTCAACAAATTGGGTAATCTAGAAGAAAGAGATGAATTCTTAGACTCTTACAACCCTCCAAAACTGGATCAAGAAGTAGAGAATTTGAGTAGACCAATCAACAGTAAGGAGATCAAAACAGTAATCAAAAACCTCCCAAAAAATAAAAGTCCAGGACCAGGTGGCTTTCTTGGTGTATTCTACCAAACATTCAAAGAAGAATTAACATCTATCCTTTTCAAACTATTCCAAAAAATTGAAGTGGAGGGGAGGATTCTTAACTCATTCTATGAAGCCGACATTATTCTGATAGCAACACCAGGAAAGACAACACAAAAAAAGAAAATTGCAGGCTAGTGTCACTGATGAACATTGATGCAATATCCTCAACAAAATACTAGCAAACCAAATACAACAGTACATTAAAAAGATCATACATCATGATAAAGTGAGTTTTATTCCAGGGATTCAGGGATGGTTCAACATTTGCAAATCAATCAACACAATACACCACATTAACAAAATGAAGAATAAAAATCACATGATCATCTCCATAGATGCAGAGAAGGCATTTGACAAGATACAACATAGATTTATGATAAAAACTAAATAAAATGAGTATAGAAGGAAAATACCTCAACATAATAAAGGCCATAAATGACAAACTCACAGCTAATATCATTCTCAATGGAGAAAAACTGAAAGCTACCCCTCTAAGAACAGGAAACACACAAGGATGCCCACTTGCACCGCTCTTACTTAACATAGCATTGGAAGTCTTAGCCAGAGGGATCATACAAGAAAAATAAATAAAAGGATCCAAATTGGAAAAGAAGAAGTGAAACTGTCACTATTTGCAGGTGACATGATTTTAATCATAGAAAACCCTAAAGAATCCACTAACAAACTTTTAGAAATAATAAGTGAATACAGCCAAGTTGCAGATTACAAAATCAACATACAAAAACAGTTGCATTTCTATACACTAACAACAAAGTAGCAGAAAGAGAAATTAAGAATACAATCCTATTTACAATTGCCACAAAAAGGATAAAATACCTCAGAATAAACTTACCCAAAGAGGTGAAAGATGAGTACACTGAAAACTATAAAATATTGTTGAAAGAAATTGAAGAAGACACAAAGAAATGGAAAGATATTCCATGCTCTTGGGTTGGAAGAAGTAACATAGGTAAAATGTCCATACTTCCTAAAGCAATCTATAGATTCAATGCAATCTCGATCAAAGTTCCAGCAACATTTTTCACAGAAATAGAACAAAGAATCCTAAAATTTATATGAAACAACAAAAGACTCTGAATAGCCAAAGCAATCGTGAGGAAAAAGAACAAAGCTGGAGATACAATCCCTGATTTCAAAATATACTACAAAGCTATAGTACCCAAAACAGCATGGTACTGGCAGAAAAACAGACACACAGATCAACGGAACAGAATAGAGAGTCCAGAAATAAATGCATACACAAATGGACAGCTAATTTTTGATAAGCTAGCCAAGAGCATACAATGGAGAAAGCAGAGTCTCTTCAACAAATGGTGTTGGGAAAAAGGGACAGCCACATGTAAAAGAATGAAAGTAGACCATTATCTTATACCATGCACAAAAATCAACTCAAAATTATTAAAGACTTGAATGTAAGACCTGAAACCATGAAACTTTTAGAAGAAAACATAGGCAGTATGCTCTTTGACATCAGTCTTAGCAACATATTTTCAAGTACCATGTCTGACTGGGCAAGGGAAACAAAAGAAAAAGCAAACAAATACGACTACATCAAACTAAAAAGCTTCTGCATAGCAAAGGAAACCATCAACAAAATGAAAACCCAACGTAACAATTGGGAGAAGATATTTGTAAACCATATATCTGATAAGGGGTTAATATACAAATTATACAAAGAACTCATACTTCTCAACAACAAAAAACAACAACAACCCAATTTAAAAAATGGGCAAAAGACCCAAAGAAGATATACATATAGCCAAGAGGCACATGAAAACATGTTCAACGTCATTAACTATCAGGGAAATGCAAATCAAAAGTACAATGAGATATCACCTCACTCCAGTCAGAATGGCTATAATTAATAAGACAGGAAACAGCAAGTGTTGGAGAGGATGTGGAGAGAAGGGAATCCTCATACACTGTTGGTAGGAGTGTAAACTGGTGCGGCCACAATGGATGAAGTTTCCTCAGAAAATTAAGAATAGATCTACCATATGATCCAGCTATTCCACTGCTGGGTATTTATCCAAAAACCTTGAAAACACTAATGCATAAAGATAGATGCACTCCTATGTTCATTACAGCTATATTCACAATAGCCAAGACTTGGAAGCATCCTAGGTGCCCATCAAAGGATGAATAGATAAAGAAGATGTGGTATATATACATAATGGAATACTACTCAGCCATAAGAAATGTTGAAACCTGGCCATTTGTGACAACATGGATGGCCCATGAGGGTATTATGCTAAGTGAAATAAGTCAGAGGGAGAATGTCAAATACCATATGATCTCAGTTATAAGTAGAAGATAAAAACAGCAACAAACAAACTCATAGCAACAGAGACTGGATTGGTGGTTACCATAGGGGAAGGGGGCAGGGAGAAGTGCAAAAGGGGTGATTAGGCACACATGTGTGGTGATGGATTATAATTAGTCTTTGGATGGTGAACATGATGTAATCTACCCAGAATTCAAAATATATTACGATGTGCATCTGAAAGTTATATAATGCTATGATCCAATATTACTGCAATAAAAAAAAATAAAAAATAAACAAATAAAAAACTACTAGACCTAATAAGTTAGTTTGGAAAAGTTGTAGAATATAGAATAAATATACAAAAATAAGTATATATCAATATACCAGCAGCAAGTAAAATCTGACATTTTTAAACAATATATCTACTTCAATAGCATAAAAATATTAAATACTTAGGTATAAATATAATAAAATATGTTCCAAATCTGTACACTGAAAATTATAAAAGATTATTGAGAGAGAATACACAAATATGTTAAAAGCTATAAATTATTTATAATGAGAAAACTCAGTATTTTTTAAGGTATCATTTTTCCTCAAACTGGTCTAATGATTCAGTGCAATCCCAACCAACTTCCAGCAGATGTTTTTTATTGAAATTCACTTGCTAATTCTAAAATATCTGTGGAAATGCAAAGGAATCAAATAGCAAAAAGACAAACAAATTTTAAAAGACTTTGGAAAAGAAAAACAAATTTGGAGAACTTTCTCTACCTGATTTCAAGATTTATAACAGCATAGAGATTGAGACAGTGTGGTACTGGTGTAAAAATACACAAAGAGAGCAATAGAACAGTATAGATAATAAAGAAATAGATTTGCACACACTAACATTTCATTTTTGAGAAACATAAAAAGGTAATTCAGTGGAGAAAGAATAGTCTTTTCAACTAACAATGCAGGAACAATTGGATATTCATATGCGAAAGAAAAAAAAAACTTCAATTTATGTTTGCACCACATACAAAAATGTACTCTAAATGGATTATAGACCTACATGTAAAAGCTAAAATTGTAAGGATTCTAGAAGAATATGTAAGAAGAAATCTTTGTGACCCTGGATTAGGAAATGATTTATTAAACACTTTAAATAAGTGACAATTTAACTTCTTCAAAATTAAGAACTCCTGATCTTTAAAAGACAGTGTTAAGAATATCAAAGAGATATCTGCACCCCTATGTCTATTGCAGCATTATTCACAGTAGCCAAGATATGGAAACAAACTAAGTGTCTGTCAGTGGATGGACGGATAAAGAAGATATGGTATATGTATACAACAAAATGTTATTCAGTCACGAGCAAGAGGGAAATCTTGCCGTTTGCAACAACTTGGGTGGACCTCGAGCTCATTATGCTAAGTAAAATAAGCCAAAGAAAGATAAATGCTTCATGGTATCACTTATATGTGGAATCTCAAAATAAAATAAAACTCATAGAAATAGAATTAAAAGTGCTTGCTGAGCCCCATGGGATTGGGGAAATAGGGAGAGTTTGGTAAAAGAGAAAAAACTTTCAGCTGTAAGATTAAGGTCCTAGGGTCTAATGTAAAACATGGTGACTATGTTTGATAGCACTGTATTGTACAATTGAAATTTGCTAATTGAGTAGAACCTAAATGTTCTCACCAAAAATAAAAAAAAGATAAGCATGTGAGGTAGGGGATATGTTAATTAACTAGATGGGAGAGAATCCTTTCACAAAGTATTCATATATCAACTCACTATGATGTGTACTTTAGATATGTTACACTATTATTTGTCAATTATACCCGAATAAAGCTGAAATTAAATAAAATATGAAAGACATTGTTAAGAGAATAAAAAGATAAGCTAAAAGCAGGAATAAGTACTTGCAACTCACTGGTATCTGGAATACATAAAGAACTCTCCAAACTCAAGTAAACAAAAAGCCCAGTTAAAAATTGGCAAAAGATATGTATAGACATTTTACTGAAACAGAATGGCATATAAAAATGTAAAATGATACACACAATACAATTCTACATATAACATAGACCAGTATACTAGCTAGTTTGCAAGGAGTAGCTCAGAAGCAGTGCCAGGAGGTACCCAAAATCAGATGGCCAGGGGCAACTCAGGACCAGTGCCAGGAGTTGCACAGATGCAGAAGCAACTTCATGATCGAACCTATTATCCTGCCTGTAATTACTTCCTAATGCTTGTACGAGGCCAACATCACTCTGATACCAAAGCCTGACAAGGATAACACAACAAAGGAAAACTACAGGCCAATATCGCTGATGAACATAGATGCAAAAATCCTCAGCAAAATATTGGCAACCCGAACACAGCAATACAGCAAAGAGATCATACATCAAGATCAAGTGGGATTTATACCAGGCACACAGGTATAGTTCAACATCCATAAACAATCAATGTGATACACCACATTAACAAAATGAGGAATAAAAACCACATGATCATCTTGATAGATGCAGAGAAAGCGTTTGATAAGATCCAACAGCCATTTATGAGAAGAACTCTTAACAAAATGGGGATAGAAGGAAATTACCTCAACATAATAAAGGCCATATATAATAAACCCATAGCCAACATCATATTCAATGAGGAAATACTGAATGCCATCCCTCTGAGAACAGGAACAAGACAAGGATGCCCACTATCACCATTCATATTCAACATGGTACTGGAGGTTTTGGCCAGAGCCATTAGGCAAGAGAAAGAATAAAAGGAATTCAAATAGGGAATGAAGAAGTGAAACTCTCACTGTTTGCAGATGACATGATTTTATATATAGAAAACCCTAAAGAATCCATAGGAAAACTATTAGAAATAATTGACAACTGCAGTAATGTTGTGGGGTACAAAATCAACTTACAAAAATCGTTTGCATTTCTGTCCTCTAATAACGAACTTACAGAAATAGAACTCAAGAACACAATTCCTTTTACAATTGCAACAAAAACAATAAAGTACCTAGGAATAAATTTAACTAAGGAGCTACAGGACTTATACAATGAAAACTATAAGACATTATGGAAAGAATAGATAATGACAGACAGAGATAGAAAGAGATTCCATGCACATGGATTGGAAGAATAAACATAGTTCAATTTCCATACTACCCAAAGCAATCTACAGATTCAATGTAATCCCAGTCAGAATCCTAATGACAACCTTCTTGGAAATAGAATAAAGAATCTTAAAATACATATGGGGCAACCAAAGACCTCGAATTGCTAAAGCAATCGTGAGAAAAAAAGAACAAAGCTGGAGGCATCACAATCCCTGACTTTAATAGGTACTACAAAGCCATAGTGATCATACAGCATGGTACTGGTACAAAAAGAGATGCACAGATCAATGGGACAGAACAGAAATCCCAGAAATAAAACCACACATCTACTGACAGCTAATCTTTGACAAAGGTGCCAAGAACATACAATGGAGAAAAGATAGTCTCTTCAATAAATGGTGTTGGGAAAACTGGACAACATGAAAAAGAATGAAAGTAGACAATTATCTCACACCATACACAAAAATAAATTCAAAATGCATCAAAAACTTGAAGATAAGTCCTGAAACCATAAAACTCCTAGAAGATAATATAGGTAATACACTCTTTGACCTTGAACTTAAAAGGATCTTTTTGAATACCATGTCTTCTCAGACAAGGGAAACACAAGGAAAAATAAACAAGTGGGAGTTCATCAGACTAAAGAGCTTCTGTGAGGCAAAAGAAGCTAGCATCAAAACAAAGAGATGACCCACCAATTTGGAGAAAATATTTGCAAATCATATATCTGACAAGGGGTTAATCTCCATAATAATAAGGAACTCACACAACTGAACAACCAAAAAACAAAACAGCCTGATCAAAAAATGGGCAGAGGACATGAACAGACATTTTTCCAAAGAAGATAAGCAGATGGCCAATAAACACATGAAAAGATGTTCAACATCCTTTTCTAATCATCAGGGAAATGGAAATCAAAACTATCACCTTACACCTGTTAAAATGGCTATAATCACTAAGACTAAAAACAACAATTGTTGGAGAGGGTATGGAGAAAAGGGAACCCTTATACACTGCTGGTGGGAATGCAAACTGGTGTAGCCACTATGGAAAACAGTATAGAGATTCCTCAAAAAACTAAAAATAGATATACCATATGATCCAGCTATCCCACTACTGAGTATCTACCCAAATGACTTGAAATCAACAATCCAAAGTAGCATATGTACCCCTATGTTCATTGCAGCTCTATTCACAATAGCCAAGACATGGAAATCCAACTGCCCATCTACTGATGATAGGATAAAGAAGATGTGGTCTATATATACAGTGGAATACTACTCAGCCATAAAAAAGACAAAATCATCCCATTTGCAACAACATGGATGGACCTGTAGGGAATTATGCTAAGTGAAATAAGCCGGACAGAGAAAGACAAACACCAGATGATTTCACTCCTATGTGGAATATAAACAAACACATGGACAAAGAAAACAGTTCAGTGGTTACCAGGGGAAGGGGGTGGGGGTGGGCACAGGTGTTGAAGGGGAGAACTTACTTGGTGACAGAAAAGAAATAATGTACAACTGAAATTTCACAATGATTTAAACTATTATAAACTCAAATAAAAAAAAACTTTAAAAAATGTGCCTGAGATCTCTGACTTAAGGAAGCATAATTGGCTGTGTAAGGGCAAAAACAAATTAAATGAAGGAGGCTTCATTCTCCAAGTTAAAAATAAGCATCCTATCTCCCCGTTTCTCTGGGACGGCAGGAGTTTATCTCCTGTCATAAAGATGTGAATTTATCCTTCCTTTGTATCAAGCCAATTAACTAGCACAGATGGTCACTCCAATTACCAGGTCAATTTACAGTAAACTGCATGTAATAAATGATGCTGCCAAGTCCTCTCACACGACTAGTTACAGATTACATTGAGAACATGATGTAACGAGATGAACCTGCTACGCCATGTAAAAGAGTGAGATTTTCTTCTGTTTTGCAGTTCCATTCCAGATTGCCAGTGATATGCATCAGGTTCTACTTTAGTGCTTATTCAATAATAAAACTGTTTTCTTTGTCTACTGCCTTTGTGGAGAGATTTTCAGGGTCAGGAGAAGATTTTGCTTTTGTGTCTCCCCAGCAGCTGACAAGTCCATGTCCCTTGATGCTCTGCACCCCATCACCCCATTCCCTTCTATGAGCTTCTCCCAGTCAATGACCGAGCAGCGCAGAGCTTCCATGGCAGGTCTGCTCCTAGGAGGCTCAGGACACTTCTGATGTGCAGAACAGGCTTGACAACACCCATTGTCCTTCTTAGAACTTTGTTAGGACTGCATTGCTTCTTAAGACCTTCCTTCTTTCATTCCCTCTCTCCTCTGAAGAGGTCAGACTTACCTGTAGTAGAACAGCTCTCCCAGCCTTCTGCTCCCTCCTTGACTTCCCATTCAGACATTTTCCTCTGTGATTTCCTTGTATCTCAGAGCATCCAGACTGAGACATCATATTTTCTAGATTGCAGTTTAATGTTTCTAGCATATAATTAAAGTGAATAAATCAAAAATGCTTAAATATTAATGAAAAGAAGACATTGTAAAAAAAATTTAAAAATCTATCTCTATTTTGTGTTTTAACAAATTACCATTCAAATTCTAGTGCATAGCTTTACATGGCAATTATAAGCAGAGTCACAGCAGCAGGTAATATAATACCTGCCTTGAAAATAGTAGCGGAGATCGTGAGAGGAAGAAAGGTGGGTTTCCCGAAGAAAATTAAGACTTTTGGAGCACACTGGAGGCATTCCTTTCTTTGCCAGTGGACATTAAAATACAGGAGAAGCATATTGAACATGAGAGTTTTGGATGCACAAATCCGTAACACCTCATTTACAAATCAGTGGAGTGCTTAAGGCGGAGATTCCCTGTCAGCAGCCATGGCAAGCACATTGAAGAATATATTTGTGATCCTTTACACTGGAGCATTCACAATGGGGATTTTGGGAAATGGATTCATTGTACTGATTAACTGTATTGACTGGATCAGGAGCTGGAAGTTCTCCCTGATTGACTTTATTCTCACCTGCTTGGCTATTTCCAGAATATTTCTGCTGTGCATAATAATTTTAGGTATAGGCTTACATTTCATCAATGAGGAAATATGGTACAATGATAATAATCTACTGAGAAGTTTGAGAATGCTCTGGATAGGATCCAATTATTTCTGCATGACCTGTACCACCTGCCTCAGTGTCTTCTATTTTCTCAAGATAGCCAACTTTTCTAATTCCATTTTCCTCTGGATGAAGTGGAGGATTCACAAGGTGCTTCTCATTATTGTACTAGGGGCAGCCATTTCTTTCTGCTTGTGCCTTTTTTTTTAAGGAGACAGTATTTAAGAGCCTGATCAAAAACCAGGCAAACACTGAAAGAAATTTGACATATAACTTATTAGTGAGAAAATATCATTTATTAACTCCTCGTATGCTCATTAACGTAATGTTCATCATCCCCTTTGTGGTGTCGCTGGCCTCCTTACTCCTTTTAGCTCTCTCCTTATGGAGCCATACCAGGCAGATGAAGGGCACCGGTTCTAGGGATCTCAGCGCAGAGGCCCATGTGAGGGCCATGAAGTGTACGATTTCATTCCTACTCCTCTTCTTCTTGTACTATTTGAGTAACATTATGCTAAATTCAGCCTATGCTATTCTAGACAGTTTTACGGCAAAGATTTTCGC